>NC_064633.1:180412370-181043307 GCF_023864275.1 Schistocerca cancellata | reverse complement strand
GTTAAAACGGTCAGTAAGACAGGCATCCCCATCAAGACCACTGAACACTGGAAACCTCATCTACCCGCTGACGTACTAATATTCATCAGACGTAATACACAACTACACGCAGAAATAGTAAGGACAAACAACCCAGAACTCAAATCACTATGGATCAGGCTGAACGCGAAAATAAAACGACTTGTTTCGGAGCACCGACAAAACCAGTAGGACAACACGTGCAAACAACTTGACCACAGACAAGGACGCAAGTCCTGGACGAAATTCAAAACACTCATAGGACAAAACACTGACAGGAAATACAAACTGACGATCGACAATACACCCACAACCAACGACAAAGAAATTGCAGAGGTATTCAAAGAAGTTTTGGTCAGAGCCCACAGTTTCCCTCAGGACAACCTCTTCGACGAACGATTCTACATCTACATCTACATCTACATCCATACTCCGCAAGCCACCTGACGGTGTGTGGCGTAGGGTACCTTCAGTACCTCTATCGGTTCTCTCTTCTATTCCAGTCTCGTATTGTTCTTGGAAAGAAGGATTGTCGGTATGCCTCTGTGTGGGCTCTAATCTCTCTGATTTTATACTCATGGCCTCTTCGCGAGATATACGTAGGAGGGAGCAATATACTGCTTGACTCTTCGGTGAAGGTATGTTCTCGAAACTTTGACAAAAGCCCGTACCGAGCTACTGAGCGTCTCTCCTGCAGAGTCTTCCACTGGAGTTTATCTATCATCTCCGTAACGCTTTCGCGATTACTAAATGATCCTGTAACGAAGCGCGCTGCTCTCCGTTGGATCTTCTCTATGTCTTGTATCAACCCTATCTGGTACGGATCCCACACTGCTGAGCAGTATTCAAGCAGTGGGCGAACAAGCGTACTGTAACCTACTTCCTTTGTTTTCGGATTGCATTTCCTTAGGATTCTTCCAATGAATCTCAGTCTGGCATCTGCTTTACCGACAATCAACTTTATATGATCATTCCATTTTAAATCACTCCTAATACGTACTCCCAGATAATTTATGGTATTAACTGCTTCCAGTTGCTGACCTGCTATTTTGTAGCTAAATGATAAAGGATCTATCTTTCTGTGTATTCGCAGCACATTACACTTGTCTACATTGAGATTCAATTGCCATTCCCTGCACCATGCGTCAATTCGCTGCAGATCCTCCTGCATTTCAGTACAATTTTCCATTGTTACAACCTCTCGATACACCACAGCATCATCTGCAAAAAGCCTCAGTGAACTTCCGATGTCATCCACCAGGTCATTTATGTATATCGTGAACAGCAACGGTCCCATGACACTCCCCTGCGGCACACCTGAAATCACTCTTACTTCGGAAGACTTCTCTCAATTGAGAATAACATGCTGCGTCCTGTTATCTAGGAACTCTTCAATCCAATCACACAATTGGTCTGATAGTCCATATGCTCTTACTTTGTTCATTAAACGACTGTGGGGAACTGTATCGAACGCCTTGCGGAAGTCAAGAAACACGGCATCTACCTGTGAACCCGTGTCTATGGCCCTCTGACTCTCGTGGACGAATAGCGCGAGCTGGGTTTCACATGACCGTCTTTTTCGAAACCCATGCTGATTCCTACAGAGTAGATTTCTCGTCTCCAGAAAAGTCATTATACTCGAACACAATACGTGTTCCAAAATTCTACAACTGATCGACGTTAGAGATATAGGTCTATAGTTCTGCACATCTATTCGACGTCCCTTCTTGAAAACGGGGATGACCTGTGCCCTTTTCCAATCCTTTGGAACGCTACGCTCTTCTAGAGACCTACGGTACACCGCTGCAAGAAGGGGGGCAAGTTCCTTCGCGTACTCTGTGTAAAATTGAACTGGTATCCCATCAGGTCCAGAGGCCTTTCCTCTTTTGAGCGATTTTAATTGTTTCTCTATACCTCTGTCGTCTATTTCGATATCTACCATTTTGTCATTTGTGCGACAATCTAGAGAAGGAACTACAGTGCAATCTTCCTCTGTGAAACAACTTTGGAAAAAGACATTTAGTATTTCGGCCTTTAGTCTGTCATCCTCTGTTTCAGTACCATTTTGGTCACAGAGTGTCTGGACATTTTGTTTTACTCCACCTACCGCTTTGACATAAGACCAAAATTTCTTAGGATTTTCTGCCAAGTCAGTACATAGAACTTTACTTTCGAATTCATTGAACGCCTCTCGCATAGCCCTCCTCACACTACATTTCGCTTCTCGTAATTTTTGTTTGTCTGCAAGGCTTTGGCTATGTTTATGTTTGCTGTGAAGTTCCCTTTGCTTCCGCAGCAGTTTTCTAACTCGGTTGTTGTACCACGGTGGCTCTTTTCCATCTCTTACGATCTTGCTTGGCACATACTCATCTAACGCATAATGTACGACGGTTTTGAACTTTGTCCACTGATCCTCAACACTATCTGTACTTGAGACAAAACTTCTGTGTTGAGCCAACAGGTACTCTGAAATCTGCTTTTTGTCACTTTTTCTAAACAGAAAAATCTTCCTACCCTTTTTAATATTCCTATTTACGGCTGAAATCATCGATGCCGTAACCGCTTTATGATCGCTGATTCCCTGTTCTGTGTTAACTTTTTCAAATAGTTCGGGTCTGTTTGTCACCAGAAGGTCTAATATGTTATCGCCACGAGTCGGTTCTCTGTTTAACTGCTCAAGGTAGTTTTCAGATAAAGCACTTAAAAAAATTTCACTGGATTCTTTGTCCCTGCCACCCGTTATGAACGTTTGTGTCTCCCAGTCTATATCCGGCAAATTAAAATCTCCACCCAGAACTATAACATGGTGGGGAAATCTACTCGAAATATTTTCCAAATTATCCTTCAGGTGCTCAGCCACAACAGCTGCTGAGCCAGGAGGCCTATAGAGACATCCAATTACCATGTCTGAGCCTGCTTTAACCGCGACCTTCACCCAAATCATTTCACATTTCGGATCTCCGTCAATTTCCTTCGATACTATTGCACTTCTTATCGCTATAAACACGCCTCCTCCTTCACTGTTCAGCCTGTCTCTGCGGTATACATTCCAATCTGAGTTTAGGATTTCATTACTGTTTACGTCTGGTTTCAGCCAACTTTCTGTCCCTAGTACTATATGGGCGTTGTGATCGTTTATTAATGAGAGCAGTTCTGGGACCTTTCTATAGACGCTCCTGCAGTTTACTATTAGCACATTAATATTGTTATTCCCTGTTGCATTTTGCCTACTCCTACCTTGCCGCGTCTCAGGAGGCGTCTTGTCGGGCCTAAGGAGGGGATTCTCTAACCTAAAAAACCCCCATGTGCACTCCACACGTACTCCGCTACCCTTGTAGCCGCTTCCGGCGTGTAGTGCACGCCTGACCTATTCAGGGCCACCCTACATTTCTCCACCCGATAGCGGAGGTCGAGAAATTTGCACCCCAGATCTCCGCAGAATCGTCTGAGCCTCTGGTTTAAGCCTTCCACTCGGCTCCAAACCAGAGGACCGCGATCGGTTCTGGGAACGATACTACAAATAGTTAGCTCTGACAGGCAGTCACGGACGAACTTCTCCTCCTCCTCCACAAAAGAAAAGAAAAAACATTGGGAAAGGGGGGGAGAGAGAGAACCTGGCTGGTGTGAAGACAAGGTCAAGGCCTCTGTAAGCAATGCCAACACTAACAGAGGGAGATTCAGGTGCATAAACATGAAAGGACAAATCACTTTCACAAAGAAAACTGAAGACAAACATAACTGTACAAGGGTTGTCTGTTAACATCCAGGACAAGAAAGGTGTATCACAACTTACTCAAGGATATAACGGAAAACGAAGTAGCAGACGCCATCATGTCCGGTAAGAACTCTGCCCCAGGCGAAAACGGCATCCAAAGGATTCATCTCAGGAAATGGCCCCTCATGCCTACAACCCCCCTGCTGACACTGCTATTTAACTTCTGTATGGCGCATGAAACCACTCCCACAGCGTCGAAAAAAAAACAAAAACCATAATGATACATAAACATGGAAAACCAAAAACAGGCCCGAAATCCTACCGCCCAAAATCCGTAATAGACTTATCAGAAAAACCTTCGGAAAGATAATCACCGACAGACTGACCAACTATACAAACTACAAATAATTCCACATCTCCAGTCAGGATTCAGAAAAAGAATTCAACGAACGACACACTACTAAGACTTACCACAGACATAACAAGACACCAGAACCTGCGACAATGCACACTCACGGTCTTCCTAGACATCGAGCGCGCATTCGACAAGATCTGGCACGACGGACTACTGTACAAACTACTAAATCTAGGATTTCCACGTAAGACCATAACACTCATACAATCACTACTACAAGATAGACAATCCAAAGTACACGTAAATGACGAAACATCCTCCCCCTTCTCCCCACAAGCAGTAGTAGTGGAAGGTGGAATAATCTCCCCCCAGCTATACTCACTATACACTACGGACGTACCAACCACCACCACACCTAACGAACTAATCCAACTCTACGCAGACTACCTACTGGAACCCAGGACCCTCAACAATCACAATCAACCGAGAAACGACGACATATATGACGAAACTACAACAGTGGATGCAGAAATGGCGCATAGAACCAAACCCGAATAAAACTCAGCTAATCCTGTTCAGACACCGTGACATATCCAAAACGACGAGACAACACCCGGAAAATATCACTCTAACGTTGTTGGTAACCAGACTGAACATGACCGACAAAGCGAAGTACCTAGGAGTGATACTAGACAAGTACCTAAACACTGAACAAAGCAAGGTAACGCCAGTCCCTAATAAGACGAGTTCAGGGCAAATTTCATGGTTGCAACGACAAAACGGCAATTACCACCTACAAAACATTCGTACGTCCCCTTTTCGAGTACGCGACGCCCTCCCCTAGCCTGTTATGTCGCAAACAAAAACAGAAAGACTATATCAGACTGAAAGACGCATACTACGAAGCATACTGAGACCCACCCACTACCCCAGACAAGAAGCGTACGACGAAGAAAAAGTCACACCCCTGCAGACAAGACTCGCCGTTCTCCGAACACGTTATGGCAGGCGCATACTAACAAGTCGCCCTGACCTCACACAGCTCTTCTCAAACTGACCTAGACATAATAACAAACCGAATTCAGATACACATTTCCTCCCCGAACAATCATACACAACATACTAACAACACACCCAGACACAATACACAACCACGAACTCTCGGTACAGATGATACTGATAGCACAGGAAACACCAGCACCACCGCACCTCCTGGCCCTGGATCCGAATCCCGACCCAGTGTGAACTCCCACACTCCTGTACAATCTAAATACTGCACAGCCACAGGCCATTTCTGACATCAAGCTGGTCATTCACTTTTTCATAACCGTAGATGTATATACGACCTAAACCTGTAACTTCAAAATAAATATTTCACCTTGTTAACCATCGAGGTATTTCTAACCTCAGAAACTGTGTATCACGTATATCATAATTTTATTTAAATTACTAATTTTTCATTGTTAATCTTATTTTAATTCCCAATTTTATTTATCAATCTTATCGCATAATCGTTCATATTCCAGCAAGTTCTAACACATAGCAGCAAAGTGTACCCATGTCCAAATACCATAAAAGTACTAAAGATAGAAACAATATACAAAAGAAATACCAAGAATTGTAAATACATACAAAATTTATAACAAGAACTGTAAATGTTATAAAAAGGAAACAAATTAGATGTAATTAGATGTAAGATATAGCTGTAACAACATTGTCACTAAAGAAACATGTAACCAATAAAATGTTAAGCTAAGGCCAAATAGAGCCAGACGCTCTCAAGTGGACCGCCCACCACCCTTCAGGTGTGAGAATGAAAAGTATAAAAAAAAATAAAAAAATAAAAAAAATGTTCATTCGGTTCCGGCGCGATAGTGTACTCAGCAATCGCACGTAAAGATAGCGACCACATGGATCGCAGATATATCCGACAGCATTCCCGTGAGGAGCATAAACATGTAAAACGTCTGGAAAATCTACGGAATCACAACATACACTTAAGTGGAAAAATTCGTGGGATAGCTATATGCACATATACAGATGACGGTAGTATCGAGTACACAAGGTATAAAAGTGCAGTGCATTAGTGGAGCTGTCGTTTATACTCACATGATTCATGGGAAAAGCTTTCCGCCGTGAATATGGATGCATGACGGGAATTAACAGGCTTTGAAAGCGGGATGCTAGTTGGAGCTAGACGCATGGGGCATTCCATTTCGGAAATCTCTAGTAAATTCAGTATTCCACGATCCACAACGTCGAGAGTGTGCCGAGAATACCAAATTTCAGACATTACCTCTCAGCACGGACAACGCAATGACCGACGACCTTCACCCAACAATCGAGAGCAGCGGCGTCTGCATAGAACTGTCAGTGCAAAAAGGCAGCAACATTGCATGCAATAACAGTATAAATCATTGTGGGACGTACGACGAATGTATCCGTTAGAACAGTGCGCCCAAATCTGGCGTTAATGAAATATGGCGGTAGACAACCGATGCCTTAGTTAACAGCACGATTGGAAAACTGTGGCCTAGACGAGTCTCGATTTCAGTTGGTAAGAGCTGATAGTCCCGTGTGGACTTTGCTGGTCTCCCATCGGGCGCCTTCCCAGGTGGCGGATAGGGGAATGCTCACCAGATATGGCGGGTACCGGGGAAATAAAATACCCGGGGTGGACCAAAACTAGCAACTGCTGCCTTGTAGTATGATATTGGCTTTTAAAGGCTAAAGGAAGAAACCTTGAGTAAAAATTACCTGGTCCTCCGGCTTGGGGGTTGTGCAGTGGGCCAGCTCCTCACTCACATTAAAACCTAAAAATGCTGAAAAACCTAATAATATGCCTCGGAAAAATTGGAACTTTGGATGACGAACTGGCGATGAGAAACGGAAAATGATGTTTGGATGCTGGAATGTGCAAGGTATTTTCACTAAAATAAATTTACTACCTGTAGAACTTGACATGTTCAACATGGATGTTGTCGTACTCTCTGAAACAAAGAAGAAAGGCCAAGGAGAAGAAGAACTGGATAATTATGTACATATCTGGAGTGGGGTATCAAAAGCAGAGACAAAGCAGGAGTGTCCATTATGATAAAGATATCATGGAAAAAAAGTATCACAAATTGGACATTCATCAATCAACGTATTACAACTGTTGAAATGACATTATTTGCTGTGGAAGTTGTGATTATTGGCGTATATGCACCCACGAACGACAAAAAAGATAAGGAGAAAGATACATTCTGGGCCACCCTCAAGGAGACCATTGAAAAAATCCCGAGAAGAAAGGAACTGATTATCATGGGAGACATGAATGGAAGGGTAGGAATTAGAGAATCCTGTAGAATAGTAGGAAAACATGGAGAGGACGAATATAATGACAATGGGGAACGATTGATTGCAATTTGTGAACAACTTGACCTAAAAATTACCAACACATTTTTCAGACACAAGGGTATTCGTAAATATACTTGGCAACAGAACACTAAAGAACTTTGTTCTATAATAGATTATATTATCATCAGGCAAACAAGTAGTTTCAAGGCAGTAGACGTCAGATCTTATAGAGGAGCCGAGTGTGGATCAGACCACTATCTAGTAAAAATGAAATCTTTTTGGCCATGGAAGAATGCAAGGAATGATACAAGTAACATAAGAAAGACTGAGAAAGATGAAAATTTACCTTTTAATACTGACAGTCTACAAGATGAAAGTTTCAGAACACTCTTTTCGGCCAGGATGGAAAGGTAACTAGTTGAATCAGTTGAAGGAAGTACAGAGGAAATATAATGAGTATATAAAAACTAATATGAAAATCATAGCAACAGAGGTGTTGGGTAAAAAAGGTAGCAACCACAATCGTGCAGCAGAGTGGTGGTCAGAGGAAATAGAGGTCCTCGTTAGAGAAAAACGGAATGCGTTCCTTCAGTGGTTGAATGATAAATCAGAAAAAACGAGATCAATGTACAAGGAAAAGAAGAATGAAGTGATGAAAAAAATAAGGATGGCAAAAAAATGAAGCATGGGAAAGAACATGTGCCAAGGTTAATAGCAAATTAGGATTTGGGAGAACAAAAGAAGCATGGTCAGTATTAAAAGGGCTTCGACAGGATACAAAAAGCAAAACCAATCTCCAACTGATAACACAAAACGAATGGGAAAAGTATTTCCAAAAATTATTAAATGAGGACAGAGAAGAATATCTAGAAGAAGGAACAGTGGAAGAAAATGGACATGAAGATGATGAGATCCAGATTTTAGAAAGTGAAGTACTTCAGGCGTTGAGAACAGGAAATAATGGTAAATCACTGGGACCAGGCAATATCAGTCTGGAGTGTCTGAAATATGGTGGTGACAAAATTGTGAAATTGATAACACAGCTCTTCAACAAAATCATACATGGAGATTCAATACCCAACAAGATGAAGCTAGGTTATATTAACACCATATGTAAGAAAGGGGATCGCAAAATTTGTTGAAACTATCGAGGAATTTGTGTTACAAACACATTAATGAGAATTTTTGCGAAAGTAATTAAAAACAAACTGGACAAAAATTTTAGAACCCAAGAAGAACAATGTGGTTTCACGGCTGGGATATTATGTGTAGACCATATTTTCGCATTACGACAGATTTTGGAGAAACATAGGGAAAAATAAAAAAAAATATAGGATTACTTTTCATAGATCTAGAAAAAGCGTATGATACTGTTCCAAGAAAATTACTTTGGAGGGCACTGCATATGGCAAACATAAACCCTTCCTTCATTAAAACAATACAACAGATGTATAAAGGTAATTTTTGCCAAGTGAAAGTTGGTAATAAACTTTCACAGAAATTTCGAACAAGCAAAGGCCTTTTACAGGGCTGACCCATGTCACCATCATTATTTAAAACCTATATAGATATTAGCCTTAGAATATGGTCTCGTAAATGTAATAGTATGGGATTAGAAATAAGAGATGGAGTTTACCTACATAATTTATTGTTTGCTAATGATCAAGTAGTCGTAGCACAAGATGGGGAGAATGATAACTATATGTGCAATCAACTAGCAGTAGCATACAACACTTGGGGTTTGAAGATTAATTACCAAAAAACAGAATACTTGACTAATGATTCAGATGAGCTATACATTGAAGGAAAGAAAATCAAAAAGATGAACACTTTCTGTTATTTGGGAAAATCAGAGTCAGAAATTAATAAAAGAATTAGTAGCGGACGGAAGGTCATTGGGATGCTTAACTCAGTCTTATGGAGCAGGAATGTAATGAGCAGAACTAAAAAATTAATATACAATCCATATTAGAGAGTGTGGTTCTGTATGGAACGGAGACCTGGACAATTAACCTGAAGCACATTAAAAAATTACAATCTCTAGAGATGGACTTGTGGAGAAGATCGGTAAGAATCTTCAGGAAAGAAAAGATCAGGAGCACTGAAATAATCAGGAGAACGGAAATAAAAGAAAGAATATATGACGTAATGGATAGGAAGAAATTAGAGTGGTACGGGCAGGTACGACGAATGGGGAATGCCAGAAGACCAAAATTGATACTGGAGTGGGAACCGGAGGGGAGAAGAAGAAGAGGATGACCTATGACCATCTGGCTCCAAAATGTACAGCACACAATGAGGAGAATGGGCGCACAGGAAGAGGACACACAAGATCGAAACATCTGGAGGAATATTTTGAAAATATAGTTTAAGAACGTTTATTCTTTGTATTGTAATTTCCGAGTAAATTATGATGTTGGAGATAAGCCTCTGCAATGAGGAAAGGCTAAAAATAAAAAAAAAAGAGCTGATAGTAGGGTTCGAGTGTGTGTCGCAGACTCTGCGGAGCTATGGATCCAAGTTGTCGACAAGGCACTGTGTAAGCTGGTGGTGGCTTCATAATGGTGTGGGCTGTGTTTACACGGAATGGACTGGGTCCTCTGGGTGTTCGGCTGCCTGGAGACCATTTGCAGCCATTCATGGACGTCATGTTCCCAAACAACGATGGAATTTTTATGGATGATAGTGCGCCACGTCACCATGGCACAGTTGTTCGCGATTGGCTCGAAGGTCATTCTGGACAATTCGAGAGAATATTTTAGCCACCCAGATCATCCGACATGCCTCCCGTCGAATAATTATAGGACGTAATGGAGAGGACGGTTCAAGCAGAGAACACTGTACTGGCAACACGTTCGCAATTATGGACGGCTATAGAGGCGAATGGCTCAGTATTTCTGCTGGACACTTCCACCGACTCGTTGCGTTCATGTCACGTTGAACTACTGCAAAAGGAGGTCCGATACGATATTATGAGGTGTCCCATGACTTCTCGGCCTCAGCGTATGTTCCAAGGCAAGAAGTGCTCTTCATGAGCATTAGAATAGCCTGTGATATAAACTGGGGTGTAAACCACAGGAGTATGTTCTGGATACACATAACTGTAATAAGACCTAGAATAATTTCTGGGGCTATAGTATGTTGGAAAAAAATAGAACAGACGGTGGCTGCTAAGGGACTTGCAAGGTTGGTTGGTTTGGGGAAGGAGACCAGACAGCGTGGTCATCGGTCTCATCGGATTATGGAAGGGTTGGGAAGGAAGTCGGCCGTGCCCTTTCAGAGGAACCATCCCGGCATTTGCCTGGAGTGATTTAGGGAAATCACGGAAAACCTAAATCAGGATGGCCGGACGCGGGATTGAACCGTCGTCCTCCCGAATGCGAGTCCAGTGTCTAACCACTGCGCCACCCCGCTCGGTTGGACTTGCAAGGTATGGAGAATGGCCTGCATAGATATAACAGGACGAGTTAGCAGCACACCCACTGCTGGGATGCAGACCATGCTGGACATGCCACCCTTACATCTATGGGTTACAATTGACGCAGCAGGAGCAGCATAAAAAGTTAAAAACTGAACATAACTGGATTCCTTTAGGGTATCCAGAATATCGCACCTACATAGTGAGTGTGATAAACAAAGGAATGCTCGGGGAAATGGCGGCTGATCATACAATAACTAGTAGCTACTTCAGTAAACTTTTCAGTATAACAACTGGAAGAAGGGAACAGTGGAAGAACGAACTGCGATACCGTTCAGAGACCTAGTCTAGTATACTAACAGATGAAGGTTCTGGATTCGGAGTATACGGGTACAGCCTACACTAGAGAGAGAAGTCTCTCTAGGGAACATGGTCACAGCATTCCAGGCGGAAATACCTGCTATCAAAGTGTGCTAGGAGATAAATTTGGGTATGTGCTACAAGGCTCGTAGCATGTACATTTATTCAGGCAGCTAAGCAGTTCTGAATTCTCTATCAGACCCTGAAATGAGATCAAAAGGTCGTTGAAGAATGCCATGAAACCTTCAGAAGACTAGGGGAAAGCAACAGGTATAAACCTGTCGTGGATCCCTGGTCAATCTGGAATCAGTGACAATGAAAACGCTGGGACACTGGCCAGGACAGGCTCGATGACTCCATTTATTATACTGGGACTTACCCTAACAATCACTAAGGCGGTGGTAAATCAAAATTACGTAGCTGAATCAGGAGACAGCACGCAGAATATTGGACTACAATCCAAAATTAAAAACAGAAAGCTAATGAAGCCGAAGCCATGTTTCAGGAGAAATTCTGTAATTCTGAACTTGAACCGGAAACAGATTAAATTCATAACTGGTAGAACTCGTCACTGCTCATGTGAACTTTAGAAAACATCTACACATGGTGGGTATAGAAGAAAAAGTCCGTAAGTGTAGACTATGTGGTGAGGGGGATGAAGCTGCACTATATCTAATGTCCCAGTGCGAAGGTCTGGTGGGCAAAAGACACAGAATGTTAGACTCATTAGAGCCTGAAGAAATCTTGTCTAATAAGGAACTATAAAAAAGGTTTTCTACTACTTCTTAAAAATATCAGTTGGCTTCACAGGAAGCTTCACAGGAAGCGAAACGGAACAATAAACTCAGTTTCAGCGTGTTAAGTGGAGTAAGACCACTATTTTTTTGTGTCCCTGCATTAATCAAATCAAATCATCAATTAATCAAGACTCTTTAACCGTAGTCTCCCGTATTCTATCTGCACCACCGTACCAAAACGCAATCCTTAAAAATCTCATTTGACTTGCTTTTGTATATGACAAATCACCAGAGGTTCACTACTACTTGTTTGTGGCAGAACTGACAATTTTAATGTAGTATAGAATTTTATTTTCTTGTCCTCTTTTGCTTTATTCACACCTGTGTGTTTCATTAATTACAAGGTGACTACTGTCGAAATTTGTGCCGCAGCCCATATAATTACTTAATTATACAGTGGATTTTGCTTTTTATTGACTGTTTCTTGAGACAACATTGTTTTCATTTTTTGCAACGAGATGTCAAAATGTATTTCCTTCCTTCGAATTCGGAGTAATATCTTTCTAGGTCGCCTTCATTATCAAGCAATGGAGAAATATCATTCGCGACCGTACAACACCGAGCTATTGGTCAACAGTAATGGACCATAGTGGTGCTGTATTTCAATAGTAATTTTTGTTGCTCTGTACAAAGATTTTAGGCAGTTCACAGTGAGTGGCAAATAGCCACGTTTTAGTTTACCGTTACATCAGATGGGTTATTTCTGTTCACTGTATCAAGTACAGTAGTAAAATAAATAAAAACAAAATCTCTTTCGAAGTTGATTCAAATGGCTCCGAGTACTATGGGACTTAACATCTATGGTCATCAGTCCCCTAGAACTTAGAACAACTTAAACCTAACTAACCTAAACACATTACACAACACCCAGTCATCACGAGGCAGAGAAAATCCCTGACCCTGCCGGGAATCGAACCCGGGCGCGGGAAGCGAGAACGCTACCGCACGACCCCGAGCTGCGGACTCTTTCGAAGTTAAATTCTCTCATAAGTCGTCCAGTGAAAACCTCATTCATAGAATAGCATTGTACCTAGACTGCATGTTATTCCTCAGTAATCATGAATTCACTAATTGTTTCATATCTGCATTATTTTTCAAGCGAAATGTAATACACTTTTGCCACTACACTTTTTCGTAAATATTCAGTACACCGGGTACTTAGTATTGTTTGCTATGTCCAATACATGTTTAAAAAGTGAAAGAAGAGAAGTTTGCACATTAATATTTCATATTTTGTATGTTCAACATTTAGAGTTTCTAATCCAGGAGCTTTATTATTCTTAGAATACTTATTAGGGCTTCGTCAAATTTCTCCACTAGGTGGCTAACATTACTCGTATAAGCTGCATGTTCGTCGTTACCAATTTCTTCTCTTTTTTGCTTCTTACTCGGTATATAACGTTTTAAAATTGCCACTCATTCTGGTTCGTCAGTGACATTTATCTGTCATATTTTTTATTTTCCTTAGTATTATATTAGGTATCTTGTCAGTCGTGCAGAAATAACTTAAGAAACAGCAGAAAGAATATTGATAGACAAAGGGACAAAAAAGTCACTCAACTTTGGTACAGTTTTGCGATCCGCGAGTTCAGTTGCTAAGAAACAGAGTATCAGTTGAAGGGAATGAACAGTGTACCGCAACGCTTCCAGTAGAGACCTTTTTGTTTTGCTATTTACTGTCAAAGTTATTTGGCTGGATAACTTTGCTCATGCAGCTGTGGTTATTTGGTCGAGGAGCTGAGTTTATTAAAAAAGTTTCAAAGTTCGTAAGTACGGTAAGCTACCCTCAGTGTAACAGTACCGCGTAAGAATTTTCTTCCTAGTTGGCGGTGAGCGTATCTTGCGAGCGATTACTTACCAAGACTGTGGGCTATCTATGTAGTCACATTGTAAACTAAATAGGGTTCGTAAAGAAATCTTTAGCTTAACTGGAGAAATATTCGAATTGTTAGTTGTAATACCATTCGCCAGCATTCATAATACTCTATTTGTAAGTAATATTCTCTCTCTCTCTCCCTCTCTCTCTCTCTCTCTCTCTCTCTCTCCCTCTATCACTCTCTCTCTCTTTCACACACACACACACACACACACACACACACACACACATACTATAATTTTATCTGTGGCGTCGAAACATTTCAAATCTGGCCAAGTTTGTAACAAAAAAATCTTAGACCGTGGATACATATAAACTGTATATGCCATAGTTACCTTTGAAACCGACGTCAGAGTCACCTGATATGTGGAATAGGATAGAGATCCTATCATTATGCGAAGCGGAGATGACAGCCACAGTTTCTTTTCTTTCATTTGTAGCTGAAATACAGAATTTAATTTAACAGCTGAGCGTCCTGCTGTATGAGATTAAACATACCGCAATTAATGTTGTTTCTGAGAAATTATTAATATTAATGTTATATTTTTCGTATGAGACCAGGTCAAAGCGACACGAAGAATGTTTTAAACGTCAGATTTACTGTGCTTTCCAGATAAGCTTTATACAAGCAACAGAATTGCATTCTCTTCCGTGAATTCCCGTTCCTGCTACACTAAGCTGGTAATCTGATTTTCCAGGACTGTGTGACAACGTATCCGCATGGGGGTAAACATTTCACTGTACAATCGTAGTGCTAAATAAAGTACACTGGTAACGGTGACTACACATTTCTACTTCATATCGTGTAAATTATGACACTGTCAAAGTTGTGAAAAATTTTTACTTTCTTAACTCTTTAATTAACTTCTAAATTTTGAAAACGTATGTTTTTCATTTACTATATTACTTGAATTGCAATTTCTTGGACTTTATGCTGAAACGATGTACTAATCAGTGATGTAAACAAATCGTTATATTGAAACATTTTATATGTTTCGTTATTATTATGTAAGACGTATGCCTCTTCGACACTTTAAAAGTGGGAATGACGGCAAATTGTACCAATGTATGTGTTTTCAGGCAGGAAGGCGGGATGGAAGACTGTAAGAAAGTGTGACCTCCCCTCTTCGCACCTACCAAAACACTACACTTTAGTACCGATCCCTGGACCCGTACCTGCGGCTTTTAATGCGAGAACTGTTCAATAACCGACGGTTGCTCAGGGTGCAGTGATGAGGTGCATGTTAAAAATCACTAGGAGAGATAGAAAGACTAAGACATGGACCAGCTAACAGACTGTAGTGAGGAACAGAATTATGGCAGCAATGTAATAGAATTCTGCGGTACATGGAGCCAGGCCAATGGGTGGTAGACAGACCAACGACGCTCCTTGCCGAATTCCAAGAGACTAGAAAGAGCAGAGAAGACGTAATGCAAGATGGGTGGATGACATTAGAAGACTAGAGGGAGCCTTAGTCCAGTAGAGGACGTCAAATGATTGTTGCTGATGAAGACTATGGGTGAAGAATCAGTAATATGAAGGATGTGTCGAAATCGCGGTTAGTTAGGAGAGAGGGGAAAGAGACAGAGATAGTGCGAACTGTCATGGACTGAGGAGTGTAGATTAATAATACAGGCCAATGCAACAACATTAATATCAAAGTATAGGTATTATGGGGCGCCAGTTATAATCACACAACCTGTATTTTTTTATGTCGGCTCACAGCAGCACTTTACTGTTCCAACACAAAACATAAGGAATGGCAGGATGGTACACCGAGTTCACCAGACAGTGTAACGCTAGTATGCTCACTTCGGGAAACAGTTCGTAGCCCAGAGCCGTTGACTGTACAATCATCAGAAAACCAGGTTGTGAAGGGGAAACTGGTACAGTGGTAGCGGTCGTCGCTGTCGAGTTCGATCAGCAGACAACAAAGGTCAACAACATCGGCGTGGGTTCTAGAGAGTGCTGGTGCCGCCGTGGTTGACCACTTATCATCTCGGGTACGAAGTGACTGGCCACATCCCTCTGACGGATTGCCCCCAGCTGCATAGCTGCATGGGTTGGAGAAAAATATGGAAACGCGAGAAACGCAGACTTGAACATAAATGGCAGTTGCTAGCCAAGCAGGTTGCGCTGGTCTATTTGACCACAAACGACACCTGTGCAATGTGCTCAGTACGATACTGATGTCAGTAGTAGTCAGACAAGTGTTCTCAGTAGTTGTGAGTGCATTATGTGAGAGCTGAGTGACTTCCATGGTGGGCAGAATGTTGGTGCTCGCATGGTGGGTGCTACCGTCACCAACACAGCCGAAGTATTTGGTGTTATAAGAGGCACCATTTCGAAGATTTATATCGCATACAGAGAAAGCGGAAAAACATCTTCCGCTAAGCTGCAACGTGGACGAAACGTGTGCTAGTGATTGTGACAGACTATCATTGCAGGACTGTGACGAAAAATAAGAGGACGACAGCTGCAAAAATCGCAGCAGAACTGAATGTCGCACTCGCGAACCATGTCAGCACCAAAACAGCTGAAGTGAGCTCCATAAGCTGAGAACTGCTGGGTTAGTTGGAACTCCAAAACCACACATCAGTGATACAAATGTCCATAAAAGGAAAACGTGAACGTGGAACCGAAGCTATAAAATCTGGACTATGGAGCAAAAAATGGTTCAAATGGCTCTAAGAACTATGGGACTTAACATATGAGGTCATCAGTCTCCTAGACTTAGAATTACTTATACCTAACTAACCTAAGGACATCACACACATCCATGCCCGAGGCAGGATTCGAACCTGCGACCGTAGCAGCAGCGACTATGGAGCAGTGGTAGTGATAGTAAAAGACGTCCTCCTATTTGAGTACAGCTTTCATTAGAGTCTAGCCTATCAACTAGATAAGGAATCTTATCATTTTCTAGTGCCATGTTTATTATTTTCTACTCCGACCCACGTCTATAGGAAGTGATGTCTGGGTTACGTGTTTTATTTCATCCTGCCTTTCCCTTTGTGATTAGCAGCTACTATTTCATGAGCGCTCTCTTTCTTTCATGAAATCCATTTCTGCTCTCTCCAAGTTTAGAAACTGAATGGCTGAATGTACAGGAAAATAGCAGGGGAGGAATCGGAGAACAAGGAGAGAGATGGTGGCAGAGGACTCCAGCCCTTTTCTGTCTCGGCGTAAGCGGCTTGGGGCACGTAAGTGGAACGATCTTTCCCGTAAAACACATGGTGGTGTGATTCTATTTGTTGCTGGAAGTTCGCGGTAGAAGTTTCGAGATCTTTAGAGAGTGTCTGTCAGTTAACACGTTCGCTGCGGCTGACGCTTATAAGCGTTTCCGCGATCAACACGCCAGAGCGGCTGACGCTCATAAGCGTTTCTGCGATCAACACGCCAGAGCGGCTGACGCTCATAAGCGCTGCCGCGATCAGCAAGCCAGTGCGGGTAACACTTATAAGCGGTGCGCTCGCTAGCTGAGTTCTCACTAGGGGAGTTCGCCAACTGGGACACGCCGATTTCGTCCGAATTGTTTCTAGAAAGAGGTGGGACTCCACATAACGTGCCCGAAATATTTCGCCTGAGTTGGCCATAGGAAAGGAGAACATGCTCTCGAAAGTTGTTCCGATAGCACTATAGGAGGCTATACCCTATTTAGCGCTCTGTTCGTCGTTATTGGCGTAGAGTCATGGTCAAGCGCATTGCTCACGAAACAGGCGCCTTGGGATCAATCCCAGCAGGTCCGTCCTGATTTTGTTTTCTCATTTCTATTTTACTCCGTATCTTCAGAGTGTTCGGTTATTTACGGTAGATGTATATTTCTATCGTCAAGTCAAAAATCTAATTAAAAGATTACAAAGTGCCCCTGAATAACTCCAACAACAGCGAGAGGTATCATCAAGAGAAGATGCAATTAAAATACATTCGACCGTGCTGCATCAATTCAGTGCTCTTGTGGACACCCCTATGATCTAGTACGCTTGGTTTGCATCCAAACTATTAGAGGAAACACCTTAGTTTTAAAACTTGAATTAAGTGTGCTTTCCAATGAAGCATGTTGCAGAGAAATGTAACTGCTCAAACAATGCCTTCATAAAATGTGCCTAGAGTGAAACATATATGTTTCACATGTTTCTATGATATGTCACCATAAAAATGGCAAAACGTCTACTGTCGTAATGAATAAAAAGTAGCGCACGTAATCACAAGAATCGTTAAAATCTTTATTTTCATTAAACCTTTCGCCTAGTTATATAAATATACTACTTGAATGTATTTAAATTCTACGGTAAATAGTTGAACAATCTGACGAAACCAAGGAAAATAAGAATGACAACAATTGCAAAAAATTAGGAAGCACCTGGGATTGATTCCAGGTCGACTGTTTCGTGAGCAATGCGCTTGACCATTACGCTACGCCGTCAACATGTTCGCTGCGGCTGACGCATATAAGCGGCGCGTTCACTAGCAGAGTTCTCAGTTTAGTTTGTTCGGCTGTGCACTCGTGTTAGTTCAAGTAACCAACGACATATCACGTAACGTGTTCCTGTCTGCAGTTGTGTGTTTTCGTTTTTTGTCGTCTGTGTTGTGCATTGTTTGCAATGGCGGCGACTGAACCGACACCGGGGCCTTCGAACGCGAAAAAGTGTAGGAAGAGTGACCAATATACTGCCCATGAGTTACTACGTGTGTTAGAAGATAGTGATGTAGAGTTCAGAGAGGACGAACCAGATGAGGGTGACTGGCATTTGGAGACTGCAGAAACAGACCACAGTGATGACAGTGTGGAAGCAGAACTGTCCCGTATGTTTCGTGACAGTTCGGAATCGGACGATACGGGCGACGATGATGAGGAAATCGCCGACGATAAAGAACCAGCGCTCGCAGAGGTAAGCAAACCAGGTGTTACGTGGCATGAAGAACCACATGGGATGCAGTATCACCCGTTTACGAAAGCAGAATGTTTGCTGATGAAGCCTGCTGGCAATACGCCAATGGATTTCTTTAGGCTACTGGTTACAGATGACATACTGCAGCTCATAGTTGACGAAACAAATGATAACGCACGGAATATATTTGCGAGCGCAAATACACAAGAGGGCTCTAGAATTAGTAATTGGAAACCCGTAAGTATAGAAGAAATACGTGTCTTCCTGGGGATTTCATTACATATGGGTAATGTCAAATGTGCCCGACTACAAGACTACTGGAAGAGGGATCCGCTGTTCGAAAATAAAGGAATAACGATGAGTATGAGTTTGCTGATCTTACGCGCATTGCATTTTGCAAAAAATCCAGAGTCAGGAGAACCGAAACCAAATGATCGACTGTATAAGATACGCCCTATATTGAATTATTTCAACAACAAAATGTGTAATGTGTATTATCCAGGTAGGGATCTCTCTTTAGATGAATCAATGATTCTTTGGAGGGGACGATTGTCATTTAGACAATACATAAAAAACAAACGAAATAAGTATGGCATCAAATTGTACATGCTAAATAACCCAGACGGCTTCATCAATAAATGCGCTGTGTACACGGGGATGCGTGGTGATATGGGGGGAAAAGGGCATGCTGAAAAGATAGTATTGCATTTGTTAGAAGAGAAGGTGAATGTTGGCCATCACATTTACATGGACAATTTTTACAACAGCTTTGCCTTAGCTAAAACTCTGTTGAATGCAAAAACACATTGCACCGGGACACTAAGGGTAAATAGGAAAAATACCCCTAAAGACGTGGTATGCGCCAAGCTGGGGAAAGGGGACACCATAGCACGATATTCGGACGGGGTAATGATCGGCAAATGGAAGGATAGACGAGAGGTCTCCTATATTTCCACAGAATACCCCAATACAATGGAACGTGTGCAGAATGCACGCCAGCAAATAGTCGCGAAACCACTGCCAATTATCAGATATAATAGTTGTATGTCTGGGACCGATAGGCAGGACCAGATGTTGTCTTATTATTTATGTGAACGAAAGACAATCCGCTGGCCAAAGAAACTATTCTTCCATGTAGTTGACATGCTAATGTTCAATGCACATTACCTATATAATAAATACTCAGGGCATAATATGACTTTGTATGATTATAGAATACAAATAATAAAGGGACTACTTCCACCAATGGACGTTACAAAAGGTGTGCGTAACAAATGTAAAGACACACATGTTGTGCAAAAGCGGGACGCAACGGAAGGGACGAAGCAAGTTATGCGGAAGCGATGTAAAACGTGCGCGGCACGGGGCAAGCGTACGGATACACCATACGTGTGTATAACGTGTCCAAACCAACCTGGATTCTGTTTGAACTGCTGCACAATTACACATCCATAATGTAATGGGACGTCGTATCTACAGAGGAAGATCTGTTTGTGTTTGATTTGTAAAGTGTTTGTTTTATTTGATAGCCATGTAAATATAGTTACATTGGTTGCTCAGAATATGATGTTTCTGTACAGTACCGTATGTGGACGTATTTGTGGTTTGCTATACAAACATCACCTCTACACCTTGAAAACGTATTTGTTACTAGCTGCAGTGCCCGGCGTTGCCCGGGTGTGTATTCATTCCTGTCTTATTTTAGTCCATCTGCTTCTTCTCTCTCTGTCCATCGCCTCCTGTTCTATCGCTATCTATTTTCCATTCATCTCAGTTCCGTTTTCACACAGGTCAATCTTCATGACATAATATTTCCTGTACTATGTGTCCCACAAGAATATAATTTTCCATGTTCCCCGGGAAGAATATTAGGAAACTGCAAAATGCGTTGCGAATGGAGTTGGTATTACAGACGTAATACATTACAACCACATGCATAGTGGGACGGATTTTCGTGCGTTTCATAGTTTTGACGTCATATCTCCTGTACTACGTGTCATACTATGATATAATTTCAAAGCTACATTTAGTGGTATATATGCATATCCTCTGCAAAATTCTTCGCGAATAGCTTTAGTAGTAATGACATAATAAATAGAAATCACAAACCTGATGTTGCGGTTATTCACGAACAGAATTGTTTATGACGTCATATCTCCTGAACTATATATCGTAAGTAGGTTTTGCTACCATAGCAAATGATTCATTACCTTAGAGAAGATTTGTACCAAATTTGATTGCAATCGGTGTACTAGTTTAGGAGCAGATGTGGAATATCGTCACATGATGCGGCCGTTTTTGACGAATTACATTGTTCATGACGTCATATCTCCTGACGTATGTGTCGTATGTGGTTCTTACCCCTACAGTGATAGTTTTTCGATAATAGGAATATGTGTACCAAGTTTCGTTGAAATCGGTCCAGTAGGAGGAGATGTGGAACATACATACATACACATACAGTCATTTCTAAAATATGTATATATTTGTGATTGGGTTTCCATAGCACCACATTGCAAACGAGTCCTGTTTCTTTTTCTTCGTTTTATACATCTTTTGGTGTTTTCCGACTAATTCTTTTTCAATGGAGTGGATTTGTCACTTGTGTGAATTGCATTTTCTGTCCAGTTAGCAATACAATAAATAAATAAGGGGCTTTGTTAGAATTGTTTGCAATAAATGCATGTAACGCTTATAGGCGACAGACAGCAGGCAGCATTTATCATATGATCGGCATGCAGCTAAAGTGTACTTGTATTTCTATATCTAGCACCTCTTCCGCAGACGTTATATTCGTTGCCAATATTACGTTCGTGCACAACATGAATTTGTCGCAAAACTAGACATTAGTCTTGCGATCAAAATTTAGGCGTGTTCATAATTTGTATTCAGCCAGGTATGGATTACGAAATATAAATTCCAGCAGTATCTTATTATAACTTGCAACTGCTGACTTCCCTTGCAGAACAAAGTTTTATTCATCCATAAGAATTATGAAACGATACAGTGGCGAGCTAAGTCGGTAACTATGTAAAGTTATTTCCTCGAAATAAAAATCATAGAAGGCCGTGCGGCTGCAAAGAGAAGTGATTGCAGCGCTCCTGGCAGCTGGCCCCGAACTGTTTTGTCTGAGTGGAACGCTGCGCCTCTGGTAGCCAGCGTACGAACTCCAAACGAATCAGCTGGCGGCATCTAGTTTATTCGCCACAAACTTACAGGTTTCGCAGGGCTATGATTTCAGCTCTCAGCGCACGTGCGCTTACAAGCGTCCGCCTCGCGCGTTAGCGGCTCGCACTGGCGACCGCAGCGAACGTGTTAAAACTGGCAGTGCTTTGGACGGGGGCGATTGGGCCGTTACGTTGCGTCGAGAAGCTAGTGCTGTCATTGGCCGAATGTGCGCCAAAAAGAAGGTTGTATCAGGGATGTAGAGAAGCGAGCGGTAGTTCAAGACGACACGTGCTACATGCTGGACCCGTTGGGATGCTGTTGGCTGATGGGGACACGTTGTACAGCTGTACCACGAGGCAATATTCGTGAGACACAATGCAACTGCTCGCTGGCGTACCGTTAGTTATGTCGCGATCAGAGTTTGTCAGTAGTCATAGTTCCTTGTACCAAACTCTTCCCGAATTGCTGAAGTCTTTGCCTCGCGTGTCGTAAGTTAAATTCTTCACAATGCTCTGTTTTAGGTTTTAGCAGTGTGGTCGTTCTCTTGTTTCAATGACTGTAATTAGTATCAATTTTTCTCTCGCCCTCCTCATGTTCTGTGCAATTCGTTTAAGGAGGTTTTAAGTTTATCAGCACAGCGAATTTCTGTTTCTGTGAATGACTAATAGCAATAGAAACTGTTTTACAAGCTTTCAGGACCGAGCGGGGTGGCGCAGTGGTTAGACACTGGACTCGCATTCGGGAGGACGACGGTTCAATCCCGCGTCCGGCCATCCTGATTTAGGTTTTCCGTGATTTCCCTAAATCACTCCAGGCAAATGCCGGGATGGTTCCTCTGAAAGGGCACGGCCGACTTCCTTCCCAATCTTTCCCTAATCCGATGAGACCGATGACCACGCTGTCTGGTCTCCTTCCCCAAACCAACCAACCAACCAAGCTTTCAGGGCAGAACTTCCTCGTACTTTAATTAACTACAGTGCGGTCGTTGCACTTACGGGGTGAAACACCTGCATCAATGGATGTTATAAAAAGAGCAATAGGGATTAATAATTGATATACTCAAGTCTCATTTTTGCCTATTCTTACCCAGAATCATAGATAAATATCAATAATTTACCGACAGCTCGCTCCATACCGCGACACACAGAAACATAGCCAGCACTTCATAGGAGAATGTCATTTCGTGAGATGAGTCTTGTTGCATACTGTTTACAACTTCTGGCCGAGCTGACATAAAAAAGTGAAACATTGTTGGGCTTAGGTGACTACGTGGGCAGCCATATAGTGGTATTCCACTAGCCTAACGGTTACTCTGCAAGGACGCGCTACTGCCTAGGATGATGGACCATTTTGGCAATCAGGCTGATTCCTTAGTACCATGGTTGTTCCCCAATGGTGATCCTGTGTTCCAAGAGGACAGAACCTCTATTCAAACAGGTCGCATCGTCCAGGACCAGTTTTGTGACCACGGGAGCGAATTGTCACATGTCCCATGGCCACGACTTGCAGACTTACGGCGACACGTCTTGAGGAGCAATGGTGTTGAAAAGGGAGGGAAGGGAAGATTTTTCATGACATTCGACGGAGATCCGACGGAGACTACACGCCGTGATTCTTCACTCATCTTGGTGCAAGGGTGCACTGGTTGCGATCTTAGCTATGCATCTTCTAGCAGACTCCACATCACTCGTTGAGCAATACGTTGATGAACACATCCGCAGACCATGCATATTAGAGTCTTTATTTTTTGAACTTACCCTTCACTGCAGCAAATCCATCTCACCTACAGCATTTGTATTTCAGCCAATGTATGTGGTACTGAACGTCAATCTGGAAGTTCACAATCTCTCGTCAATTCAGCACATACTACTCAGATACCATTTGTTCCAGTTATTGTGGGAGGCGTCGTGTTAACTTGAGACAAAGTCATTCCCCTTTAACAGCTTATCCAACCGTCAATGTAATCCATGGCCATGAATTTTGTTTCGCTTTTGTTTTTCATTTTTGACCAATGTTCTATTTCTCTGTATCCGCATGTGTTATATAGTAAACTAAGTGAGGAAAATAATATTTCATCTCAGTACCTTTTTTCTTCTTATTACTTGTGAATACACTGCTGGCCATTAAAATTGCTACACCAAGAAGAAATGCAGATGATAAACGGGTATTCATTGGACAAATATATTATACTAGAACTGACATGTGATCACATTTTCACGCAAATTTGGGTGCATAGATCCAGAGAAATCAGTACCCGGAACAACCACCTCTGGCCGTAATAACGGCCTTGATACGCCTGGGCTTGAGTCAAACAGAGCTTGGACGGCGTGTACAGGTACAGCTGCCCATGCAGCTTCAACGCGATTCCACAGTTCATTAAGAGTAGTGACTGGCTTATTGTAACGAGCCAGTTGCTCGGCCACCATTGACCAGACGTTTTCAATTGGTGAGAGATCTAGAGAATGTGCTGGCCAGGGCAGCAGTTGAACATTATCCAGAAAGGCCCGAATAGGACCTGCAACATGCGGTCGTGCATTATCCTGCTGAAATGTAGGGTTTCGCAGGGATCGAATGAAGGGTAGAGCCACAGGTATTAACACATCTGAAATGTAACGACCACTGTTCAAAGTGCCGTCAATGCGAACAAGAGGTGACCGACACGTGTAACCAATGGCACCCCATACCATCATGCTGGGTGATACGCCAGTATGGCGATGACGAATACACGCTTCCAATGTGCGTTCACCGCGTTGTCGCCAAACACGGATGCGACCATCTAGATACTGTAAACAGAACCTGGATTCATCCGAAAAAAATGACGTTTTGCCATTCGTGCACCCAGGTTAGTCGTTGAGTACACCATCGTAGGCACTCCTGTCTGTGATGCAGCGTCAAGGGTAACTGTAGCCATGGTCTCCGAGCTGATAGTCCATGCTGCTGCAAACGTGGAACTGTTCGTGCAGATGGTTGTTCTCTTGCAAACGTCCCCATCTGCTGACTCAGGAATCGAGACGTGGCTGCACGAGCCTTTACAGCCTTGCGGATAAGATGCCTGTCATCTCGACTACTAGTGATACGAGGCCGTTGGGATACAGCACGTCGTTCAGTATTACGCTTCTGAACTTACCGATTCCATATTCAGCTAACAGTCATTGGATCTCGACCAACGCGAGCAGCAATGTCGCGATACGATAAACCTCAATCGCGATAGGCTACAATCCGATCCTTATCAAAGTCGGAAACGTGATGGTACGCATTTCTCCTCCTTACACGAGGCATCACAACAACGTTTCACCAGGCAATGCCGGTCGACTACTGTTTGTTTATGAGAAATCGGTTGGAAACTTCCCTCATGTCAGCACGTTGTAGGTGTCGCCACCGGCGCCAACGTTGTGTGAATGCTCTGAAAAGCTAATAATTTGCATATCACAACATCTTCTTCCTGTCGGTTAAATTTCGCGTCTGTAGCACGTCATCTTCCTGGTGTAGCAATTTTAATCACCAGTAGTGTATATTACTTACACTGTGAACTGAGCGTACGTTAGGAGTGTAAGATTCTAATACTAAAGTATCGAACTTGAGGGCAATGCAGGTGGCACAGTTTGATTTTTAGCGTTGTTAATCCTTCGCGCGAATTTTACCTGTGGTGAGCCTTAAGAATTGTTTTGCCGTGGACAGGAGATCCCGGGTCAGGTAGCCCAGTAGTGTTAATTGTACTTTACCTTATATACACTCCTGGAAATTGAAATAAGAACACCGTGAATTCATTGTCCCAGGAAGGGGAAACTTTATTGACACATTCCTGGGGTCAGATACATCACATGATCACACTGACAGAACCACAGGCACATAGACACAGGCAACAGAGCATGCACAATGTCGGCACTAGTACAGTGTATATCCACCTTTCGCAGCAATGCAGGCTGCTATTCTCCCATGGAGACGATCGTAGAGATGCTGGATGTAGTCCTGTGGAACGGCTTGCCATGCCATTTCCACCTGGCGCCTCAGTTGGACCGGCGTTCGTGCTGGACGTGCAGACCGCGTGAGACGACGCTTCATCCAGTCCCAAACATGCTCAATGGGGGACGGATCCGGAGATCTTGCTGGCCAGGGTAGTTGACTTACACCTTCTAGAGCACGTTGGGTGGCACGGGATACATGCGGACGTGCATTGTCCTGTTGGAACAGCAAGTTCCCTTGCCGGTCTAGGAATGGTAGAACGATGGGTTCGATGACGGTTTGGATGTACCGTGCACTATTCAGTGTCCCCTCGACGATCACCAGTGGTGTACGGACAGTGTAGGAGATCGCTCCCCACACCATGATGTCGGGTGTTGGCCCTGTGTGCCTCGGTCGTATGCAGTCCTGATTGTGGCGCTCACCTGCACGGCGCCAAACACGCATACGACCATCATTGGCACCAAGGCAGAAGCGACTCTCATCGCTGAAGACGACACGTCTCCATTCGTCCCTCCATTCACGCCTGTCGCGACACCACTGGAGGCGAGCTGCACGATGTTGGGGCGTGAGCGGAAGACGGCCTAACGGTGTGCGGGACCGTAGCCCAGCTTCATGGAGACGGTTGCGAATGGTCCTCGCCGATACACCAGGAGCAACAGTGTCCCTAATTTGCTGGGAAGTGGCCGTGCGGTCCCCTACGGCACTGCGTAGGATCCTACGGTCTTGGCGTGCATCCGTGCGTCGCTGCGGTCCGGTCCCAGGTCGACGGGCACGTGCACCTTCCGCCGACCACTGGCGACAACATCGATGTACTGTGGAGACCTCACGCCCCACGTGTTGAGCAATTCGGCGGTACGTCCACCCGGCCTCCCGCATGCCCACTATAAGCCCTCGCTCAAAGTCCGTCAACTGCACATACGGTTCACGTCCACGCTGTCGCGGCATGCTACCAGTGTTAAAGACTGCGATGGAGCTCCGTATGCCACGGCAAACTGGCTGACACTGACGACGGCGGTGCACAAATGCTGCGCAGCTAGCGCCATTCGACGGCCAACACCGCGGTTCCTGGTGTGTCCGCTGTGCCGTGCGTGTGATCATTGCTTTTGCAGCCCTCTCGCAGTGTCCGGAGCAAGTATGGTGGGTCTGACACACCGGTGTCAATGTGTTCTTTTTTCCATTTCCAGGAGTGTAGTTTACAAACTGCTATGGGTAATTTGCTAATGTCACGGATATGATAGGCGAGTTAGGGTGGCAATCATTAAAACAAAGGCGTTTCTCGTTGCGGTGATCGTATCACGAAATTTCAATATCCAACGTTCTCCTCCGAATGCGAAAATGTTTAGCTGACGCCCACCTCCATAGGGAGGGATGATTATTGTAGTAAAATAAGAGAAATCAGAGTTCGTACGGAAATATTTAAGCGTTCGTTTTTTCTCCTCGCTCTTCGAGGAGGAGGAGGAGGAGATTTAGTGTTTAACGTCCCGTCGACAACGAGGTCATTAGAGACGGAGCGCAAGCTCGGGTTAGGGAAGGATGGGGAAGGAAATCGGCCGTGCCCTTTCAAAGTCGCTCTTCGAGAGTGGAATGGCGGACAAATAGTGAGAAAGTGATTCAATGAACCCTCTGCCAGGCACTGAAGTGTGAAATGCAGAATAGTTATGTAGATGAATAAGTAAATACAATGGAGAGATCACTTTTGTCTGCCGAGGTATTTCACCAGCGTTCAATACAATAACGAGCACAGGCATCCATCCGTTCGCCCCGAGAATCTCAGGGGACCTGCACCTCCAGCAAGAACATACAAAGTTCCATCCTTCCCTCATGGGAGAATTCTTCACGGAGTAACCGGTTCTATCCCTCACACAATTCCGCAGTGTTCCTTCTTGAGGAATTTTATTCCGTCGCAGAACGCCATATTCATAGGAAAGTAGCTGATCAGCCAGCGTTGCCCGCTTCATTTATACAAATTCCATATTTGGTAGGAAAAGTATGTACATATAATGTAAACGTGTATACAGTGTAAAATTAAAATTTTTGTGTATGGGAGGGTCATTTCAAAAGTCTTGCACACTGCGCATGCGAAACTGTTACGGTTGCGTTATCAGGTTGAAATACATCCCAGTTGTGAGCGAAACCCTGGGCGTGACGGTTTTATATGTGGTTCTTTGTTCACGTGGTTGTGTCGTGAGTAATTCAGTTTTAGAATCGAAGCCGAAACCGAGTCAGTTCGGATTACACGCAGCGACCAGCGTTCCTATATCAAAATCGAATCGCTACGTGGAAAGAACCCGACGCAAATTTACAGCGCTTTGAGAGACATGTGTGGGAATAGCGAAGTGGATCGTAGCACAGTATCATGGTGCTCTGCTCGTTTCCGTGAAGCTTGGCTAAGCACTGAGGACAACCCAAGAACCGGAGAACCATCAACTGCGACGGACTAGACCTCTCAGGGTATTGTTAGTGACATTTTTCTAGAGGATCGCTGGAAAACATGTTAGGAAATGGCATATGAGGCCAGAACGTTTATCACTTCAGTTTACAGAATCGTAACTCAAAAGTTAAAGATGAGAAAAGTTGTTGCCTGATGTGTTCCGCATGATCTGAGTGAACAGCATAAAGCAGGTCTCAAAAGACTCGCAAAAGAATTGCTTCAATGACATCGAACAAAAGAACAGTTTTTGAAAACGATTGTTGCACTTGATGAAACCTGAATACGAGATGGTGAGCCAGAATGATGTCTCATTAGTCACAATTCAAACTTTCCGGCTCTCCACGCCTGAAAAAATTCCGCTGCCGACAATCAAATGTCAAACTCATGATGATCTTTGCGTATGACATGAATGGAGTCATGGCTACAAATAGAGATCCCCAGGGGACTTCTGCAACAGGCACGCGCTACAAACTGTTTCTGTAAAATATTTTGCGCCTAACATGCTTGCAGCTGCTGTCCTTACTTTGCACGATAATGCAAGACCATATAACGCCCTGCAAGTGAGATAAACACTCGGCAAATATGGGTGGGAAAACTTCCCCACCCACTGTACAGTCCTGATATGAGCCCACCAAACTTTGATTTGTTTTCCACATTGAAGGAACAACTCTGTGGGAAACGTTTTGATACAACTGATGAAGCTTCCATGGAGGTGACCCGAGTAATCAGATAGCTCTACAATAAAGGTGCCCTACCCGGAATACAGAAGTTGCCAAAACGTTGGGAAGCTGTCATAAGCAAGAATGGAAATTATATTGAAGGACTGTAAAGGTATTTTGTAAAATAAATAATTTTCTTCAGTTCTGTGTTAGAGTATGCAGAAATGACCCTCGTAAATATTTTCAAAATTGCTATTGGATTTGTCTAATCTGATAATGTCCATCGCTGAATTAAAAGTTTCAGGCTGTCTTGTTGTTTTCAAAAACTATAAAACTTTCACTTTCTCCAAGCATTCTTCAGATATGCTTTACTTTTCACCCCTCTCTAGAGCCACCCACACACCTTGGAGCTGAATGTCATCTGGACCATCACCAGTCAACGAAGTAACTCGAAAAGCTTTTGATTTGTCACTAATACACCTTCCACCTACCCACCCACCTTCGCACAAGCACACACACACACAAGCCGGCCGATATGGCCGAGCGGTTCTAGGCGCTACAGTCTGGAACCGCGCGACCGCTACGATCACAGGTTCGAATCCTGCCTCGTGCATTGATGTGTATGATGTCCTTAGGTTAGTTAGGTTTAAGTAGTTCTAAGTTCTAGGGGACTGATGACCTCAGATGTTAAGTCCCATAGTGGTCAGAGCCATTTGAACCATTTTTAGCCACACACACAAACACACACAGCACAGACGTAATGAAAGCGCCGAGAGAGGACGTGACTTCTAGGCACTTCAGTGATGGCGGCCATCGTACTCACGCGGCGTCTCGTCTTCACTGCAGTACGAACTGCACCCAGCGAATACCCAGTCGACAGACCTGGGAGTAGTGTCCCCGGAAATAGCTGGTGCTCTTACGAGTCTCATCCAATAAAGCGAATGGTTGGAGGTCTTGGGGCAGAAACGAGCCGAACCTATTATCAAACTTTAAGTGGGTGAAATCTTCGTCTTCATTGAAGCCACGAGCAAACAATTCGTATCACGCTGCCGAGCAGATCACATTTGGTAAGCAGGAAAGAGGTTCGCAATTCGCTTAAGCGTGTGAAAAAACTCACCTGCCGAGGCAACTAGCACTAAACATCTGTGGGGCTGATGTGTCGTTTCATATATTGGACCGTCCGTCTTGCAGTCATCGGTGGTGCCTGCTCTCGCATGCTGTGTCCTGACGCGTAGGAGAGTTTGTGACGGTGGGCAAACAAGGGTCATGGTGTGAGCGTGCTTGGAGACGCGGTCGGTGTGATTTTGGTGATAACAGCAAGTACTGTAGCGAGCCCTTAGAGCTGACGCGGAGAAAGATTTTGTGTAGCCAACTGTTAGTTAGTTAGTTACGAAATCTATAGATCATTTAAAGGGTTCTTTTCTCGAAATAATGTGGAACGAATCAGTTTACAGGATATGTATGCATGATTAGCGCTAACATGATTAGCGCCAACATTAATGAACAGATTATCATTTTATTCCTACTCATGCAACAACTCTTGAAAACCTTTTTTTAATGCTTACCAGTTTTTAAGTAGAAATTCGTCAAGGAAAAAGAAGGATTTGTCCATGATAAATGACTGTAGAATTGATTTACAGCTTGCTTCGCTACCTGCAAAATTTTTATTGTTGCGTATTGAACTCCTTTCTGAGCCAATGACAGCTTTAAAAATGGGTAATAAAGGTCATTTTTCCGTTTAGTGTTGTAGGTATGCATATCAATGTTCTTTTGAAATAGTGATATATTATTTATGACGAATTTCATTAGCGAAAATATGTATTGTGACGTCTCAGTTAAAATGCCTAGCGCCTTGAAGACATGTCTACATGATGTCCGTGGGTGAACGCCACATGTTATTATTATTGCTTGCTTTTGTGCAATGAATTGATTCTGAGCCATAGCAGAAATACGATGTCGATGAAGGGCGCCGTAGGATGATACACATGGTGTAGAACCTGTGTTGAGTTAAAGCAAATCCAGTTTCTATTCCCCAACCTGGCAGTGGAGCCAATAGTGGTTCGGCACCCATTTTAGAGAGACGCCTGAAGGTAACCTAAAGAGACCCAGAGCTGCCATCAGCCGACAGGAGAACAGTTTTCTTCCATATATGTCTGACATCCATGAAATTTAAATAAATATACTCTATCGCTTCAGCTCCTCGAGCCTTCACAGACCTGGGAAACCTTGCCAATAATTTTATTACGAATAGGAGATGTGGAGAGCACGCCACCGACATACTGAACTGGAACAAGAACGAAGAGACGTCTGAGATTTCCTTCATTCCTACATCGAGGTCTTTGGACATGGAATGCAGTCTCAGACTGATAAGGCTGTGCAAAGAAATCGGCTGTGTGCATGTTTAGAAAACCACCTCGGCAACTGTGAAAAAATGTTTTAAGGAAACTGCAGTGTACGAAGTTTCTAGCCGCCCTCCTCGAGCTCTTCAGCACTTAGCTCTGTTGACTGAGGCAACGAAGCAAATCAGCTGTCATTAGAGCGCCTCCTGAAACGTAATCGTGATATCGGATATGACAAGAACATTGCCGTGGAGCAGGATCCAAGTTTCTGGGCTGGCGTTATAACGGTGGTTGTAGAGATTGAGGTGTCGGAATACCTAATAAGGGATTCAGAGCAAACAAGATTTGTGAGTTGATGCTCAAGCTATTAACATCTCGGCAGCTATCTAATATGTCAGAGTTGGAAGTTACTGAAGAAGATCACTAATTACGGAACACCGCTGTCGGAGCCGCGAATCAATGCATACTTAAAAAGGTAACGCGTGGCAGGCGCTGAGAACCGACTATAAACAGCGTCATGTAGTTTCAGCATAAGGACGTTAGTAACGACAGCAACAATGATACATGTCAGTGGCATTAGATTGTATATCTAGCAGAAGCAGTTCCCGATAGAATAATATATGCACACGGGTCAATAGACGCTACGGATGCCGACCGAGAGACGGAGGACAATATACACTGCTCCCAGATTAGAAAGTTAGCAGCAGATTTGGCAGCGCTAAAGTACGCTTAGAGAAACATTAATTTGAAGATTTTTATACTGTCGCATCCTCAAGCAGAACTACTGAAATATCACCACAATAAACGGCATAACAACCCTCTGGTTTGTAAGATAATACAACATGTGGAGTACTTCCAGGACAGCAACCAATGAAGCTATTCTTATATAGGTCAAAGGCCACTGTGTCCTTCACGAAGTCGGACTCGCTGACAAATTAGCGAAAAAAAGCGACTATCACGATTATATCGTAATCTGATTTCTTAATCCTGTCGAAGGAAGTACTGTGGAACAAATGGGGCTGTGATTCGGAAAACCACTAAGATTTTATTTAACAGTGGCATACCTAAAATCCATTCATGGAAGCTTTAAACAATATTTACATCGAATTGGGAGGGCAATTTAGCCACATTGTAAGGAGAGCAAGACATTAAGAGCATTGCGCTATTCTGACAACGTCGGAAACATACAACGTAGCCTACATTCCATTTAGACTGTGATATACAGCTTTCTTATTATTTGGAATTTGACGATCAGACAGCGATATGACGTCCAAATCAGTATTAACAACATTACAGCATATATTCACAAACACTTTCACACTTTTCACACTTTCACCCCCTGACCATTCTACACACACACACACACACACACACACACACACACACACGCATATACACCTGCATGATCAGCCAGAACACTACGACCACTGACCGACTATCGATATAAACCAGTCTAAGCGATAGCAGCTTCACCTGGTGAGGAATGACTGCTAGTCAGACACAGCTGTCCTTGTAGCACGGTGAGCGTGCTGTCCGTGTGTAGAATGGGGAAGGCGCATGCTCTATCAGCCCAAAAGCACGACTTGTCGCGTGTTCGAGCAGTGCTGTGGTGGGTGTCTTCAACACGTGGCGAAACCAAAGTGAAACCACGCCCAGACGTCGTGAGGTTGGGCGGCCTCCCCTCATTACAGATGTCGAGCGTCGTAGGTTGGACAGACTGGTAGAACAGATCGGGCGATGAACTATGGAGAAACTAATATCAGACTTTAGCACTGAGTAGAGTATGGGAGTGTCTGAACACACAGTGCACCGAATACAAACGATGGGCTTGCGCAGCCCACGACCCATGCATGTGCCAATGTTAACACGACGACATCGGTAACTACCACTAAAATGAGCACGGGACCATCGGTATAGGATGTTGGCTCAGTGCCAGAGAGTTCCATGTTCCGATGAATCCCGATACCTTCCTCATCATGCCGACGGGAAGGCACGAATCCGTCTTCTTCCAGGGGAGCAGTTTCTTGACACCTGGGATGTGGTTGAAAGTGGCGTCAGAGCTCATCGCCCTCCTCCGCGGTATTTACGGGAATTAGGTGACTTGTGTTTGTGTGCAGATGTGGTGCTAGCTCCATCCAGCGACCGTTCAAGGCCTCACTGCTTCCATTCCACGATACGTCATCGCTGTTATCCATGCCACAGGTGGACATTCCGGCTCTTAGGTAGGTGACGATAATTTCTGGTTAATATACAGGGTGATTCAAAAAGAATACCACAACTTTAAAAATGTGTATTTAATGAAAGAAACATAATATAACCTTCTGTTATACATCATTACAAAGAGTATTTAAAAAAGTTTTTTTTCACTCAAAAACAAGTTCAGAGATGTTCAATATGGCCCCCTCCAGACACTCGAGCAATATCAACCCGATACTCCAACTCGTTCCACACTCTCTGTAGCATATCGGGCGTAACAGTTTGGATAGCTGCTGTTATTTCTCGTTTCAAATCATCAATGGTGGCTGGGAGAGGTGGCCGAAACACCATATCCTTAACATACCCCCGTAAGAAAAAATCGCAGGGGGTAAGATCAGGGCTTCTTGGAGGCCAGTGATGAAGTGCTCTGTCACGGGCTGCCTGGCGGCCGATCCATCGCCTCGGGTAGTTGACGTTCAGGTAGTTACGGACAGATAAGTGCCAATGTGGTGGCGCTCCATTCTGCTGAAATATGAATTGTTGTGCTTCTTGTTCGAGCTGAGGGAACAGCCAATTCTCTAACATCTCCAGATACTGTAGTCCAGTTACAGTAGCACCTTCGAAGAAAAAGGAACCAAAAACTTTATTGGCTGAAATGGCACAGAAAACGTTCACCTTAGGCGAGTCACGTTCATACTGAGTTGTTTCCCGCGGATTCTCGTCGATTCACTTCTGCCGTACTCAATAACACAAAAAGCTTTCTGTTGAGCGGTCGCCATCTTAGCATCAACTGACGCTGACGCCTAGTCAACAGCGCCTCAAGCGAACAAATGTACAACTAAATGAAACTTTATAGCTCCCTTAATTCGCCGACAGATAGTGCTTAGCTCTGCCTTTTGTCGGTGCAGAGTTTTAAATTCCTAAAGTTGTGGTATTCTTTTTGAATCACCCTGTATATATATATATATATATATATATATATATATATATATATATATATATATATATGCCGCAATTGCCGGTTTGACAATGTTAGACCGCTATGAAGTAGTGAAATCGTAAGCTATTGTTTCCTTCCAGGCAGAAAAATTCTGGAAAACAATTACTCGTGCATCTCGACCTTAAATTCTTTTCTGTATCTGACAGAATTACTATGCTATTAGTAAACCTTAAATTTTTTATTTGTTTTCTCTTAACTTAAATTACGTATCCGAATTTCTCCTTTGTTTCCTTTACTGCTTGCTCAATGTGCAGATTAAATAAAATAGGGGACTGGGTACCTGCCTGTCTCATTTCCGTCTCACCTTCTGTCTGCAGTTATGTGCCCCGGTGATCATGGATGGCAGGGAAGTGCATACCAGAAGTTTTCGTAAGTGGGAATCAGTATTCCTCATCAGAACTGGCTAAACGTAGTTCTATTGTCTATACGCTTGAATCAGGTTCGTATGTTATATCCAATAGCGCCAAAAATACTAATATTTAGCGACTGTCCTCTCAACACTGCAGACTGTCAGCTTAAGGGCACCACAGTATCGTCTAAAACTGATGGTTGTCATTTTGGCTTAAGTATATTCATTGTGGGTGTTATAGTTTCCACCCAAATTACTGTACAGTCAATCGTCCACTTTCCGTCCTCTATCACTCCGACATTAGTTCTTCATAGCTTCAGGGCAGTAATTTCGATTAAAAACTCGTCGTGCTTACACTGAGGTGACAAAAGTCATGGGATAGCGATGTGAACATATACAGGTGACGGTAGAATATCGTAAACAATATGTGGAAGAGCAATGCATTGGTGGAGCTGTCATTTGTGAAAAGGTTTCAGACGTTATTATGGTCGTACGACTTGAATAACAGATTTTTGACGTGGAATGATAGTTTGTGCTAGACATATGGGACATTCCATTTCGGAAATCGATTTTGGAATTCACTATTACGAGGTTCACCTTGTCAAGGGTGTGCCGAGTATACCAAATTTCAGGCATTACCTCTAACCACGGACAACTCAGTAACCGAAGGTCTTCACTTAATGACTGCGAGCTGTGGCGTCTGCGTAGAGTTGTCAGTGCAAGAAGGCAGCAACATTGCACGTAATAACCGTACGACGAACGTACCCGTTAGGACAGTGCGGCGAAGTTGGGCGTTGATGGGCTATGGCGTCAGTAGAACGACGCGAGTGCCTTTGCTAAAAGCACGATATCGCGTGCAGCGCCTCTCCTGGGCTTGAGACCACATTGGTTGCATCCTAGACTACTGGGAAACTGTGGCCTTGTCAGATGAGTCTCGGTTTCAGTTGGTAAGAGCTCATGGTATGGTTCGAGTGTGTGGCGTAGACCTCATGAAGCCATGGACCCAAGTTGTGAACAACGCGCTGTGCGAACTGGCGGTGGCTCCCTAATGGTGTGGGCTGTGTTTACAAGGAATGGACAGAGCCCTCTGGTCCAGATGAACTGATCATTGACTGAAAATGGTTATGCACGGCTACTTGGCGACCATTGGCAGCCATTCTGGTCTTCATGTTCCCAAACGAAGTTGGTATTTTTATGGATGATGTAACACCCCAAATATGGAACTCCTAATGAAAGAAATAGCTAAATTAGTTGTCCTGATATTGAAGGGAGCTGTTGACAATTAAATTAACACTATTGCATGTTTGACTAACAGGAATATTATGTAAATAATAACGTTTATTATAAAGAAATGACTAAATGAAAGACTGTCCGATGATACGAAGCCTGAAACTTTAAGTAAATAATTAAAAAAATATATATTCTTCATGAAGGTTAAAGCCCAGACCATAAATATATCAGAGATAACATTTATCCAAGAAGATAGTTGCTGTCCGCAGCTCGTGGTCATGCGGTAGCGTTCTCGCTTCCCGCTCCTGGGTTCCCGGGTTCGATTCCCGGCGGGGTCAGGGATTTTCTCTGCCTCTTGATGACTGGGTGTTGTGTGATGTCCTTAGGTTAGTTAGGTTTAAGTAGTTCTAAGTTCTACGGGACTGATGACCATAGATGTTAAGTTCCATAGGACTCAGAGCCATTTCAACCATTTCAAGATAGTTGTAGCCGCATCGAGCTATAAGTTCGCTGCGACTACACTGTAACATTGCAATGGAGATGTTCAAAAATGGTTCAAATGGCTCTGAGCACTATGGGACATAACATCTGAGGTCATCAGTCCCCTAGAACTTAGAACTACTTAAACCTAACTAACCTAAGGACATCACACACATCCATGCCCGACGCAGGATTCGAACCTGCGACCGTAGCGGTCTCGCGGTTCCAGACTGGAGCGCCTAGAACCGCTCGGCCACTCCGACCGGCTAATGGAGATGTTAATTCAGTCTCTCTCTTGTAGACGTCGCAATAGTAGTAAGCCTATTGAACGCTACTAGATTATTTCAAACCGATCTGAAGTTTTAAAAGTTTTCCAGGATCGACTTGACGTACTACTCAGAATTTCGAACTGAAACAAAATAATATTTACGGTTTAGCCAGACAACGGAGCAGTTATTATATGTGAAAGAAAAGTAAATCGTGTGATACCTGATTAACGCTGGGACTTAGCCATCGTGGTCTGTGATTGTCACGAACATCAAAGAACACAGCAATATACCAACTGCCGACATAAACTCTATTATTAGCCTCGAGTAGGAAAAAGCTGCAAGCGATCACGAAGAACTTACAGTTACGCCATGTTGTCGGAAGCTGTAGTCAACGTCAGAATCGCTGATGCAAATAGATTCAAGACCCTGAATGACAGATCGGTGTGTTTTTAGTGCAGGTTTAAATAATTACGAAGTTCAATAAACTCCAATATAACGTTGTAAGTAGGCTGTTTATGTTTTCTTTATGTAAGTAGGCTGTTTATGTTTTGTAAGTAGGCTGTTTATGTTTTCTTATCGGCAACGTTACGTAGCGCTCGGTATGAAAATCACTGGCTGTGCTGTGTGCAGTCTGTGGCTAGTTTGCGTTGTTGTCTGCCATTGTAGTGTTGGGCAGCGGCAGCTGGATGTGAACAGCGCGTAGCGTTGCGCAGTTGGAGGTGAGCCGCCAGCAGTGGTGGATGTGGGGAGAGAGATGGCGGAGTTTTGTAATTTGTCATGAACTGCTATATATATATTATGACTATTAAGGTAAATACATTGTTTGTTCTCTATTAATATCTTTCATTTGCTAACTATCCCTATCAGTAGTTAGTGCCTTCTGTAGTTTGAATCTTTTATTTAGCTGGCAGTAGTGGCGCTCGCTGTATTGCAGTAGTTCGAGTAACGAAGATTTTTGTGAGGTAAGTGATTTGTGAAAGGTATAGGTTAAAGTTAGTCAGGGCCATTGTTTTGTAGGGATTATTGAAAGTCAGATTGCGTTGCCTTAAAAATATTGTGTGTCAGTTTAAGCACTGTCGTGTATAAATTTTTCTAAGGGGACGTTTCATATGTCGACCCTTAGCCTAGGATACCTCACTGGAATCTTCTGATTTTTTCTTGTAGTTTGTGTATTTAGTGTAGCTTTTGTTTATTGCTAGCGCGTAATTATAGAGAGAATTTCCTTGGTAGTTGTGGTTTTTCATTGTTGCACAGTAAAACAGTTGTGGCATGCATGTAGATTTGCACCAAGTATTTCGCACAGCTGCGCTTGCAATTAACTAGATATTATTTTCAGTTCTATGTTAATGTGTTCTCTTATTTTTGCTCTTAAAATTGTGCTTTTCTGTGTTGTCGTGTGAAATATTGTGACAATAATGGCGTGTGAAAAACGTAATACTAGGCTCCAAAGGAAACTGAGAAATGACAGTGAAGACGAAAGCAGTGTGTTAGCGCCACCGAGTAATGAATTAACTAATGTTGAAAGTAGTAATTTGGTAATTGTACATAGGGAAATGGAGCGAGCTGCAAACAATGGTGTAGACAGTGAAACAATTAGTGAACAGGGAAGCATTATCGATCGATCGGTCGGCAACAGCTCGCCTCAGGAATCCGAAATGACAGGATACAATCTTGCAAATACTGTAGATTCAGGTTTTGCGTCCTCACCCTTTTCTCAAATAAGTCAAGACACATTTTCTGCTATTCAAACTGCGAATATTGCCGGTTCAAATGCGTTGCCGAATAGCACTGAGGAACATGTTTCAGACACCAGTGCACTGTTATTACAGTTAATGCAACAAATGGGACAAAGGCTACAAAAGTTAGACACAACGCTTGAACAAAATCAGATACAAATGGGACAAAATCTTCAAAAGTTAGACACCATGGAACAACACCAGAGACAAACACAGCAACAGTTAGACACAATGGAACAAAATCAGAGACAAACACAGCAAAAGCTTCAAAAGTTAGACACAATGGAACAACACCAGAGACAAACACAGCAACAGTTAGACGCAATGGAACAAAATCTTCACACCACGCTTGAACAAACACGTGAAGATTTAACTACTGAGTTACATAACATTGAATCGAAATGTCAAAAAGTCTGTAATGACGTAAAAACACAAATTTGTGAGCATTTTCAACCTATTTTTTCGCGTCATGAAAATGCATTACAGAATCACGAAGCAGCCATAAAAGAACTGCAAACCATTGTTCATGAAAATCATGAGACCTTGTGGGCTAAAATTGACTCAGTTGCATCTACCGATTCGGTTACGCAACTTGCAAAAACTCAGGAAAACTTAAAGGACACAGTAGATTCGATTTCAACACAAATGGACACTCTGAAACTTGGTTCAGAAAAACACACTGAGGAAATGTGTTCACTATCGGAGAAAGTAGCCGAACTTTCGGATCAGGTCACTAACTTATCTACAAAGGTAGATGATGATCTGAATGACACAAGACCCGTAGCCTTCACTGACACAGAAGAGTATGAACAAATAAGAAAATTCAAACAAAATCAAAATCAAATCAATACACAGTACAAAAGAGAAATCCGGGAAGTACAAGATCAGTTGACGCAGGTGATACAAGAATTACATATTTCAGAGGACACTCACACTCCAACACGGGAAGAGGAGCTTAGAAATACGGAAAAGCCACAAAATAATAACACAGGGCATTTCGGTAATTATGAAAGGAATTGGCAAGGTGGACCGAATTTTGAGATGGAACCGCCGACACGACGTAACAATGACCGATATGCTACTCGCCGACACGATGACTTTGACTATAAGCTGTTCATAACTACACGTAAATTCAAAACATTTAAGAATTCTGCCAACGACATTCATCCACAAGCATGGCTCCGTCAATTCTCTCATTGTTTTCCTCCCAACTGGTCATTAGAACACAGATTAGAATTTATGTGTGGCTACTTGGAGAATGAACCAGCTGTAAGAATGCGATCGGTCATTCATGATTGTCACAGTGAAGGAGAATTTTATCATGCCTTCCTCTCAGCATACTGGTCTCAAGCTACACAAGACCGAGTAAAACATGGCATCATAATGATGAAATGTTTCGAACAATCTGAATTTTCCAGTCTTATGAAATATTTTGAAGACATGTTGCATAAGAATCAGTATCTTTCAAACCCATACAGCCCCTCAGAACTCATCCGCATTTGCTTAATCAAACTGCCTGAACATTTACGACATATTATTTTAGCAGGACGTTGCAAAAACGACATTGAAGCTTTTCAGGGACTGTTACAAGAACTGGAAATTGACACAGACAGTCGCGGGATGCCAAAACAGGAAAACAATCACTATAGGTCACATCCGTCACAATTCCGTGACGACAGAAACAATAACTGGACACGACAAGCCTATTCTTACAACGTAAATCGTGACCAAAACAGACACCACCCGTATGACAACCACTGGCAGAGTAATAGTTACAGAGAAAGATCGCATTTCCATAGTAATGAATATGACAGAGACAATCAGAGAAACAGACAATATGGGAACCAAAATAATTATTATCAAGGGAGACAGAATAACTTTAGATGCAACGGTACAGCGCGCAGTTATGACTCAGGGAGAAATTCTCCACCACGTAACCGACAAGAAAGAAACTACAGGAACTACCGACATGACGACAGACGATGTGATCGTAATGACAGACGTGAATTTCATAAGAACTGGCGGGATTTAAACAGGGTAGGGCCCAGGTCTCCAAATCCCAATAACGGCGCGCGCCAACAAAGAGGTAGCAGACAATGACTCGCACCGCAGGCACCCGCGTGCGCCGGCTGGCTCAGAGAAAAATAACATTGACGCTAACCTTGAGAAAAATTCCAGTATTCTTTACCGACGTATACAACATGATAATTGCTTTGAAGTTGAAACTCTGCGCGCTATAAAGGGTAAAAGATCGCAGCACATTTCACATGTAAAACCGATTATTGAAAGATAGTCTGCTTTTTAACCTTGTCTTTGCTATAAAACGTTTCACTTCACGTTACTAGTATGCTTTAGAAACTGTTACCATGCAACAATGTTTGAAGTTAAATATCCAGTCAAGAACCAAGAGAACTTATTTAAACAGAAATTACGAATGCATTGTTATTGCGAACAGACGACACAGTGTAATTGTGTGTGTACATTCTTGCTTGTTAGTTGCACGATTAGAACATTTACCAGTACTGCTAATGAGATTTTAATGCAACATTTTGGTTTACTTGAAAATACATTTGGGATTTAAAGTACTTTCTGTGAGATTAAAGATGACTTAGTATTTGGTTTCTTTGACAGCTACACAGTTATATTACGACACTACTAATGTGTGACACAATTTACATTGTTGCTTTTGCGGTGTATCTGTTTTATATCTGCACAGTTTTTCTGAATTCTTCTGGAAAGCAAAACATGTTTTATTAGTAACTTTTGTGGTATAGCTGCAAGGAGACAGCCTTTTCTGTAGCACAACAATACGTTACAGCACAGTACTTTCATCATCACAACAATAAGTGTAATAACTAAGATATCTATACGCAAAGCATTTCACTTTTGTTCATCATGAGGTAAGTACATTGGTTTCTGCAGAACTTAGCTTTCGGAGGAAAATAACTACGACACTTCCACAGAGATTATCTTACAACAAGATGCACATTTAGCACTACAGGACACGCATTTCAGTGATTAATTTTGCACTTAAACATTTATTTTTAAAGATTTTTGAATTATAAAGAAAGTTTTCCGTGATACATTTCATTCCATTGCTGTAATCTGTAACACCTGAGGGTATAATTACATTAATCCTCAGGAGGGTACACGCTTACTTTGTGTACCATGTGTTTGGCAAGCACAAGGAGCCCTAGCTAATATGGTATTAGCTTATACAACTTTACACATCGGTACCATATTTCTCTAACACAAATTACACAGCTATCTGATCATTTAACTGAGTGAGACAAACTTTTTTATTACGTCAGTGACACATGTTTACGCAATTACAGAGTTGGATTACTTCACACTTACGAAATTGTATTTTGTCTGTACTTTGTGAACTGTTCATATTTTTTCGGACCCATTGTGATATTATGAGAGCTTTGAATGATATATTTGGTATTGGATCATGATTTTTAAAGTACGTTTGAGGCAGATGACAATTTTGACATGAGCAGAGAATTTTTTTAGGTTTTGAAATTATTGGAGGAAGCTACGACGATTTTGAGAGTTGACTGAGGTGTTATGATGTTATTATTAAGATGACTATGTGTATTATGCTGTTGCGGTATGTTTATGATCAATAAGCTGATGCTATATGAGTTATTTGATTATGCTACATATGTTATGATGAAATATTGAAGAAGTGTCGACGAATAAGGTAAGGAATAATGACTAGTGGTTAGGGACTCTGGTTTGTGAATAAGGATGTTGGAAACCAAGAATCGTACTTTAAGAGTTATGAAATGTGTGTCAATGCGTGAATGTATCACAATGCTGGCGAAAATTTTTTGGACACTGTTATATTTACAGGATTTTGTTTCTACAGAATTGAAACGCAAATTCTCGACCTGTGAAATATTTTTATACGAGACTGTCACTGTAGTGGAAACTGCTGTCGTAAATATTTCCATAAGAAAGGTAAGTGACCTTGACGTAATGCGTTTTGGGCGCCCAGCTGAGAGGTAGTCGTCTGACAAAAGAAAGACATTAGGTGAAAAAAAAAGAGGCCATTATCCTCGCCATTGACGTTCCTTTGTAGAAAGCATCGCAAAAACGACATGGTCGAACTTGAAAACATATGATAACACTGTGGAGCTCTTAATTTATGATATTTACTGAAATGCCTAATGAAATGACGAGAAATATTTTTATGTCTATACACCTAATTATGACAAGTGTCTTTCTACGAGAGTTGAGAGAATTTCTACTAACTTATGAAATGTCACATGACTATTGAATGATATTTTTATGCTTTGCCTTTTATAGTTGCTTATTTCATTTGATATCTAGTTTCCAGCTGTGTTGCAGCATTGGTTTTATAAAATAAAATAAAATGCATTTGCTAATGTGAAAACTTTCTGTCAACAGATCTATTAGATAATTGTTTTATGATCCACATTCTTCGAAAAAGGAGCTCTTGGAATGGAAAGAACAATAAGATGGGACTAATAACAGTAACTGCATATATAATTTTCTTTTCGAGTACTTGGTAATTTTTTGTAGAATTAGTTTTTGTGGTGCACCACTTTAATTACATAGACATTAAGATGTGAATATACATTTTCCTTATCTGCATTGTTGTTTTTACTGTAATATTTTTTCTGCTTGAGCTATGTCATGTTTAGGTATAAGTTACTACTGTTTTATTTTTCTTCTTTGCTGCACAGTGCCTTATATTAGTTGTAGTACTGCAATTGCTTTGCCTATTTAAAATTTTTGTCCTTGATGTTTGTGTTAATTGTTTTATGCTGCTGAATTCCTCATCCCTTAGTTTAGCATCTGAGCTCAGTAGATTTAAGTTAGCTTAAGAGTGGGTAACCTATAAGAGAATGAGTTGCGATGAATTGGAAGAAATGTATTGAGAAGTTATACGAAAAAAGTACAGAAAGCAGGTATAGATAGGACTTTTGGGAATAATGATGAACCAAGGGAGATCTCCATGCAAAATACTGCAGTAAAACAAACCCCGTCCTTTCCTTTTGTGTTATCCCACTATGTGTTTGTGTACCCTTGTGTATTTGTTTTCTTCCTGTCTCTGTGTAGTTTCATAGAATTTTTTCTTCTTCTAATACTAAGCTACATTCACTATGATGAGGAATACTGTTATCCTCAAATATAATTGGCATTAATAATATGTTATTTACCTAGTAAATATGTTTAGACATTATTTATTCTGTTTTGTTTTAATGCTCATGTGTGAAGTTGATGTTTCGAAAGTTATTCTGATCTTTTACGTATGTACTCATGTCATAATTCCTGTAACACTGATGTATATGTTAGTTCAATTCTTTTGTAAAGCCTGTATTACTACAAATGTTATCTGTATTATTATGTTTTAATGATGTATTTTGCACCTTTGTAATTGTATTCTTATGTTATAATATTGTAATTGACACCAGTTCATCAAATTAAGTACCTTGTAAGCATTCATTTCACTGCACACATTTCTGTTGGTCATAGTAATGCACAATATGTGAGAAGTTGGGACTGTTAGTGTTTGCACGTGTGTTGATAATTCAGCAAGGGACTGGATAACAGCATTGCTGGTTCTAAGGACAATTCCAAAAAATTTCTTGAGTGGACGAGTGGTGGTTTATGGATTTGCTATATTGTCTGCAAGACTTCTAAGGACAATTCCAAAAACTTTGTGCGTACACAAGTGGTGGTTATGGACTTGTTATATTAACTGCAAGACTCTTCAATGGTGATTGTGCACCTGCACAGTCACAACAGATGGCTGCTGGCTGTCTCTACAAGGACTACAGTGGGTGTACACCTTTGCTGACTCACCAGTACCATTATTTCTACAAGGACTACAGTGGGTCTGCATCTTTGATGGCCCACCAATACCATTATTTCTACAAGGACTGCAGTGGGTCTGCGCCTCTGGTGGCCTACCAATACCATATTATCTACCAGGACTGCAGTGGGTCTACTCGGTGATGACCTACCTACCAATATTCATCAACTTCGACTGACTCTGCTGTGGGTTTGCTCTGTTGTGGCCCATTACCTGTCAGCATATCAAGAGTCAGCACTGTCTTTCTATTGGAAGGACAACACTACTTCTTCAAGACTGCATGGACATCCACTACTTCCGTGTGCATTGTCTTTTACTGCTCAGACTTTGATAAAAGAAACGGCAGTTTTACTGTGATGAGTGATCAGGACTGTCTTTATGGACTGTGAGAAAATTTTAGCTTTTGACCAACATTGTATCAATAAGTGTGTGCATTGGATATCTTTGTTAGTGTAATTATGAAAAATTTTATCAAATCATTATTGGCCACTGGCCAAAACAATTTGTAAAATTTTTTGTGGGGAGCATGGGGGCTATGTAAGTAGGCTGTTTATGTTTTCTTTATGTAAGTAGGCTGTTTATGTTTTGTAAGTAGGCTGTTTATGTTTTCTTATCGGCAACGTTACGTAGCGCTCGGTATGAAAATCACTGGCTGTGCTGTGTGCAGTCTGTGGCTAGTTTGCGTTGTTGTCTGCCATTGTAGTGTTGGGCAGCGGCAGCTGGATGTGAACAGCGCGTAGCGTTGCGCAGTTGGAGGTGAGCCGCCAGCAGTGGTGGATGTGGGGAGAGAGATGGCGGAGTTTTGTAATTTGTCATGAACTGCTATATATATATTATGACTATTAAGGTAAATACATTGTTTGTTCTCTATTAATATCTTTCATTTGCTAACTATCCCTATCAGTAGTTAGTGCCTTCTGTAGTTTGAATCTTTTATTTAGCTGGCAGTAGTGGCGCTCGCTGTATTGCAGTAGTTCGAGTAACGAAGATTTTTGTGAGGTAAGTGATTTGTGAAAGGTATAGGTTAAAGTTAGTCAGGGCCATTGTTTTGTAGGGATTATTGAAAGTCAGATTGCGTTGCCTTAAAAATATTGTGTGTCAGTTTAAGCACAGTCGTGTATAAATTGTTCTAAGGGGACGTTTCATAACGTTAATGCTTCGAATCGGCTACTTCATTCAATAAAAATTTACTGTGTAATTGTGAAATTAACTATTTCTCGAGAGAAGGCAGAGGTTAAAGGTGATTTAGCGATTTTATTAACAGTGAACAGCAAGTTTGCACCGAAATACGACGCTTTCTGTACGTTGTCAGAAGAATATTTTACCTCTGTAATTACGTCGTATTAGTTGTTGAATTAACACCGTAGCGACGCCTTGACGACATTATATTAATTAATAAATCAACATCCTCGCAAAAACTATGACGTGGCATCGGCTTGAGTGATGGACTTTATAATTCAAGATATCCTATTATCTGCGTCTGAACACTCATTCGCAAACCGGGCATAAGAACTACACTTATCAATTTCGAGTAAGCTTTTCAGCCTGTCGCGAACACTCGAAGCATATTTGGTTAATTGTTTCGGAAGGGAGTTGTTGCGGTACCGAGTGGTGCAATCGCTGTGGGTTCGAAGTAAAGAAGACCGACAGACTTCGAACACCAGTGCTTCAATTTTAAACAAGGGCTGCTTACACATTCTGGCGTGCTGCTCCATCGATACGCTGATATCAACCTAAGGGAGTTAGTGTCTGAAACTAATGAACCAAGCGAGGAGTTTGTTTTTAACAGTTACATATTGGAGTCGTCGCGATAGACGGACACTGTTCCATGTCAACCAGACTGGGACAACCATCACCATCGAGCCGACACAAAACGTGCCACAAAGACAATGCACCGTGTTTCAGCCTATGATCACAACGGGTTTGAAGAACATTCCGGACAACTTGAGCTAATGATTTAAACACCCACCGAACAATTATGGGACATAATCGAGAGGTTAGTTCGTGCACAAAATCCTGCACCGGAAACACTTTTGCAATTATGGGCAGCATGGCTGAATATATCTGCAGTGAACTTCGACTTGTTGAGTCCACGCCACGTCGAGCTGCTGCGTTAAGCCGGGCAAAAGGAACTTCGACACGATATTAGGAAGTATGTCATGGCTTTTCTCACCTAAGTGTATATTGTTCTGTTTTTGTTTCGTTGACATATTTGGGGTGTCCAGCGAGACTAATTCGAAGACAGTTCTTTTGTTGATCAGACACATTGGACAACAGATACATGCGCATGTACAACCACTGCAGCAACTTGCCTTTAATCTCATCAGATCCACAAATAATTCAATTTTGATATCTCTCTTCAGTTCAGTACATGGTGTTCCACATCAACGGTAAAGCCGCATTGTCTTCAAATGAGTGCGGCGAAATTTTCTACGAAAGCCTTCAAGGACGATTCCAGTGGTGGAGCTGAAATTACGAGAAATATGCCATAAAGTGGAAGGAACAAAGGCGACTTTAATGCTTCAAAATAAATACTGTTTACTTACGCTCGAAAAACCGAACATTTTAAGGTCTGATTTTTTTATGTTACTGCTACAGGACTACATTGTCAAAATATCCGTCTATCGTTTTCAAAATAACTCATATTTACGGAAAATAAGGTAGTGCATATTTATAACAATTGTTGATAATGTTGTCAGATGAAAATAATTTCCCCGAATCTGAATTTTAAGTGCTCAAATAAACGATCGCTTTCGGGAAACATGACTAATGCATGTATCTATTACATTGTTTCGAGTTGGTTTGATACTGTCCAAAACATTTATTATAGATTTATAGATTTGTTAATAAAATGGTTGAAATGGCTCTGAGCACGATGGGACTTAACATCTGAGGTGATCAGTCCCCTAGAACTTAGAACTACTTATACCTAACTACAGGACATCACACACATCCATGCCCGAGGCAGGATTCGAACCTGCGACCTTAGCGGTCGCGCCGTTCCTTACTGAAGCGCCTAGAACCGCCCGGCCACTCCGGCCGGCATTTGTTGATACTCAGTTGACAATTGACATTTACTGTACTGTAACGACGGTTTCAAGTAAAAACGACCTTTTACAGGAAACAATTTCTTTCTTTAGAAAAAGAACGTTTATCTAAAACTCAACTTATAAAAACTTTTGTTGCCTCATTAAAACTTTATAAGATCACATTTAAACGCCTCAGTTGTCATATAGAATTTCTATTTAACTTCTCAAGCATTCTTCAGTGGCCGGCCGGTGTGGCCGAGCGGTTCTAGGCGCTACAATCTGGAACCCTCGCGACCACTACGGTCGCAGGTTCGAATCCTGCCTCGGGCATGGATGGGTGTGGTGTCCTTATCTTAGTTAGGTTTAAGTAGTTCTAAGTTTTAGGGGACTGATGACCTCTGCAGTTAAGTCCCATAGTGCTCAGAGCCATTCTTCAGTGGTCAGCACGAGGACAGGTTCGGACGAAGTGTAAAAACAAGAGTAAATGTTTAGTTTACAGAGCTCTGTTCAACAGTAATAACTTAAGACCGTTTTTCTAATTGTAGCTTTGTAATAAATGTTCCCAGTTTTTCCGGAAAATGCCAGTTCACTCTTAAACGTATTTCATCAGAAAAAGATCGACCGCAACGTTTTCGAGAAATCTGGGTTATACTTAGGCGTGTGACCCACTAGCAGCCCAATGTCGCTGCTGCATGTTTGTTAATGGCGCTAAATAAATCTAAGAAAAACTCTTGACAACTTTCTCGCTGAAAATAAACTCGAATTAAAAAAGAAGGAAAAATAAGGTCTTAAAGCACATAACGTACGCTATTCCTCTCCTTTCATGTTGCAACCTCAAGTATTTATGTGGAGAATATCAACGCTACAGAGGAGGACAGAACTTACTAGCATGACATATCATAATTTAATAATCAAACTCTTCTCGCAGCTGAAAATTGCTCATTACTGCATGTTAATGGAGTTGATGGAGACCGATCAAATCATAATTATGAAGTGACGCTATGCATGTTGAGTAATTGTAAATCATTGATTAATCAGTTGTTAATACGAACTGCGTGCTTGTTGACTAAAATCACGCGGAACGGGGGCGATGTTCCGTTTTATTTTTATGAGCGTAAAATTGGATAAAATGTGAATTACGTGTGCTCTAAACTAGGTAAAATATAAATCTACATGTACTCTAAACTCCAAATAAAAACTGTCTGAATCAAAACCAAGAATGAAAGCAAAATAACAGCACTAAATATTTTCTTCCACTGGGTAACTGGAAAAAAGTGCACCTCTTAACTAGTTCATACGCTATTTATAACGTGTAAGAATCTGAAATCATTGGAAAATACATTGTTTTAAATAAATAAAAATTATTGTTTCATTATAGAATTTGACAGTAGCCGTAAACATGATAACATTGTACGTTTGATTTAGTATAAATTAGGAAAAAAATAATTACTGTATGAAGATGGCTCGCTTATGTTATCCTGAAACGTAGGCGGCGGTGCTACATAGTGAGAATGGGTCAAATACATTAAAACCAGCATGTGTTTTGACTACTGGAGACCTACAGGTTCTGTAACCATAAACACAGTCAATTTGAAATGGTTTGTCTCTTCACTCACTGCTGATTGTTCAAGTAATTCTGGACAATCAGTAATCCTACGTTATCCAGATATTTCTTCATATGGCAGCTGTAAAAAGGATTATGATTCAAAAAACTTTTCAGTCTACCTTCGCTAGTGTAATATCTTTCATTTTTTACTCCGGCCCTAGAATCGGACTAATTGTCAGTGACCGAACGGTAGCATTAAGCACTTTAGGTCACTTCAGACATACTTAGCGGAAAAATCTAGTTCCATAGAAACGTGCTTACAAGTGACCTCGCTTGTAAATTCTTCGTAACAGTCATGGATACGTTTTTGCCTAAGAGGTCGTGTGTAATAGTGTGTGCCTGTCTCATCCAGGGAAACCTTTCTGTGAAGAGACACATGGAGAGTTGGTGCGCTCCTTAGTGTTCGTTCTTGAGCACAAGCCATTACTTTTGAGTTCCTCGTGTTAGCTTTGTCAGCTGAATATGTGCCTGTAAACTGATATGACTTGTATGCAATTACTTCAATGTCACTCACAAATATATATCAAAGAAGTATATTTTTGTGGGGGAAAGGAAAAACATGAACGCGGATGTAATATTGATTGAAGAAATTAAGTAGAATCTGGAAGAAGACTTCTTATCGTACCATTATTGGTAATAGCCACATCCTTGGAGAACGTCGTAATAGGTTTTGGAATACTCATATGGAACACAGAGTATGAGCGCTCTGTTTTTGATTTCCCTGGGGCTAAAGTGGCGATTTTATATGTGTAGGACTTCCACCAAGCTAAACCAGTTATCTTAACAAGATATTTTGGTTAGGTTCCGTATTAAAGAAATATGTTGTATCTGTGTGGGTCTGACTGTGAGGACCATTGTTTCATATACAGAACTGTAGAGTTTATGAGAAGGAAAGGAAGGAATGAGTGGACGGAATGGGTACATTAAGATAACCAGAAAGAGGGCCGTGTTCCAGGAGAGTTGATACCCAGTGCATCCCAACGGAATTGACTGTCAAGAGAAATCAGCGAAATCTTAGACATTGTATTCTTAGGACTTGGCCACTAAACAAGCCAAAGAGCGTTGTCTGTCTAAATATTATGAGGAAGCCTTCCTTGCCTTGGTTGTGTAGTGAGACTGCTACTCCAAGTACAGAAAATGATATCTTTCAAGTATTAAGAATTCGTGCATGTTAGACTGTAAGAATACAGTTCAAAAATGGCTCTGAGCTCTAAGAGACTTAACTTCTGAGGTCATCAGTCCCCTAGAACTTAGAACTGCTTAAACCTAACTTACCTAAGGACATCACACACATCCATGCCTGAGGCAGGATTCGAACCTGCAACCGTAGCGGTCGCGCGGTTCCAGACTGCAGCGCCTAGAACCGCTCGGCCACTCCGGCCGTCAATAATACAGTTGAAAGACTGTAATGGACGCCAAAGTATTTGCTTTATTCTTAACTGCTGTTTGTGTCCCGACTCATAAATTTATTGAGAATTACTAATGAGCCTAGGCTCATAGGCTAGGTAGTACACTACGCTCTAAGAAATTCAAGTCCTTATTTTTGTGTGTGTGTCGCACTGAAGAAACCGAGTCGAAATAGGCATAGCTCTTACTTTTTCATTCCTTTTAGGTAATGCGCGCGATATGTATTGCCGTAAACTGAGGGTTGTAGTTGGTGACTGGGAGTTACTTTCAAGTGTGTATATTAAATTAATAAAATGAGAAAATGTTCCTCCCAGTATCTGATAACATCATGTCCGATGTGGTCGTAATGTTTTATGACCACTGAACAAAGCTCAGTCCACTTACTCTCAACAATAGACCAACATAAAGCGTGATGTTAATTTCTGCAACTACAATGGCGTCCACAACGACGCCTAGAGTAACATCCATTGGAGAAATACATTCTTTTCTGTCTTGTACAAATACAAGACATGTTCATCGCACAACGTCTCAGATGAATAGTTGATGCGCTAATCCATTAATTACGAGTGACAGGATGTAGCTCTCCAATTCCGAGCAGATAACAGGTTCAGAAACCTAGTAATTACAATCTTCAACAGCATTTTTATTACAAAGAATGTAACGGGCGTCCTCTGTTGAGTCGTGGATCCAGAGTCCGAAAGTGATTTTCGGCTATCGGTCTCAGTTTCCTTGAAAACGCTCCATATTAGTTATTATTCTGTGGTTTGAATAAAATATTTTGCAGGTTCAAGTGTTGAAAGCTAACCGAAATATGTACAGGGAATCATCACTCTTGACTCTCGGTTAATAAAAATGGTTCAAATGGCTCTGATCACTATGGAACTTAACTTGTGACGTCATCAATCCTCTAGAACTTTAGAACTACTTAAACCTAACTAACCTAAGGACATCACACACATCCATGCCCGAGGCTGGATTCGAACCTGCGACCGTAGCGGTCGCGCGGTTCCAGACTGTAGCGTCTAGAACCGCTCGGCCACTCCGGCTGGCCTCGGTTCAGAACTCTACCTCTAAGAAATGAAAGAAGTTCGGCAGCACTGCCGTTGAGTCACTCTTGAACACTTACAATCACGTTGTGTTTGTCGCCATCTGATTCTCAACTTTGTGAGTTCTGACTATTGTTGAAAGTAACTGATTATTGTTCTAAGTTCGTGAATGTTTGTGGTTTGTGTTTCGTCTTTATTCGGATGATGAAATTCCTCTTACCTGTGTAAGCAACGCAACTTCCTTTTGCTATATCTGTGAAGCGTTACCTCTGAAAACATAAAAACGGAAACTTAATACTCATGTGTGCGAAATTTTTTTCGGGTGTTCAGGCTGGTGACCAAGACGAGAACTCGGCCAGTTACATATGCTGTTCGTCAGGTACTGCTCTCCTGACAGTCTGATTAAAAGAACCACACTGCATATCCTCTGTTATTCCCAAAATTTGGAGAGAACCAATGGACATCACAACTGATTATTATTTTTGTCTGGCGAAAATAATGCAACAATAAATGAGAAAAAAAGTCCTCTGGATCACAGTTTCTTTTACTAAAGACCACCGGTTTTGTCAACGAAACTGCACCTTGCGACGCCAGGTCCGAAGATGATCCACAGAGCAGATCGTAGCCAGTAGTATCTGGTAAAACAACTGTGACAATGACAGCGGTTTTTATTTCTTATAACTACCGAAATCACAGACCCTAAAACATGATGTCAATTATGAATAGATTACATCACCACAAAAGCAAGGAAAACTGCAGTATCCTAAATTACTATCAGTTATTACACCTGTTTATCACAATGAGAAATTGACGATATCAGGGACTCTTGAGAAGGTGACAGTGAGTGAAAACGAATACTTCATATTTCAAAGCCACACTGAGTCTCAAGGAGATGTCAACGATCTTGTTCGTCTCGAACATTTGTCGAAACAACAGGATGAGCTTGTAGCTTTGCGATTAAAAGGCTGGAGTCTTCTCCTTCGCGATACGAAGTGGGGCGCTTATCGTTGCAGCCATGGCATATTTTCGAAATATTCCTCTGTAGAATGGTTATTTATACTGATATCTAGACCGTTGAGGATAGTCTTGGTTATGATTTCAAAGTAAATGTTTGGCTTCTACTCATAGATCGCAGCAAAATTAGCCTGAAAGTAGCACTTCAACAGCCGAAACAAATTATTTCTTTTCCGATCACTCATGCGACTAATCTGAAGCAGACGTGTGAGAACCTTAAATATATATTTACATTCGCCCAGTATGAGAGCCACAAACAGCTTATACCGTATGTGGAGTCATCAAGCTAAGAGCACCTTGGGAGTGCTAACCACTTGGAGCCAAGGTATATGACACAGATGAAGTACACACATTGGGAGACGTGATATTATCGGACTATCAGTTTAATAAGTCATGGTTGCATAATACCGACACGATTTATTTACAGGCAAATGGCGAAACAGGTAGTGGCCGTACTCAGAGAAGATAAGTCTGTGTTCCGGAGAAATGCAGAAACGTGGGAAACAATTCTGTCCCTGCTACTTTTCTCAGAGTATAGGTTAAAGAAACGAAAACCTACGATTATAATTATAGTAGATTTAGAGAAAGATTTGAAAATGTTGACTAGAATATACTCTAAAATTCTGACGGTGGCAGAGATAAAATGCAAGGAGCGAAAGGCTATTTTTACTGAAATCAAACGTTAATTTTAAGATCTGAAGGACTATGAGACTAATAAGTCGGACGAGTGCAGGGTGATATAAACAGTAGCAGAAAATGGTGTAACTGGAGTAGGATTAGTTATGGATAGAAAGGTAGGGCAGAAAGTGAGTTATTGTGAATGGTTCAGTGACAGCGGTGTTCTCTTCAGAATCGACAGCAATCGACCGCCGACAACAGTAGCTCAGGAATACATGCCGACGTCGCCAGCAGAGGGCGACGAGTTACAGAAAGAAAGTGAGGATTTTGAAAGGGTAGTTCACTACGTAAACATAGATGAAAATCTAACAGTCATGGGGGATTGGAATGCGGCTGCAGGGGAAGTTATGGGAGAATGTGGGCTTGGGACAAGGAATGAGAGGGGTGAAAGACTGAGTTCTGCAATAAATTTCAACTAGTAATAGCGAATACTCTGTTCAAGAATGACGAGACGAGAAGGTATACTTGGAGAAGGCTAGCAGATACGGGAAGGTTCCATTCAGAATACGTCATGGTCATACAGAGATTCCGAAATCAGACATTGGATTGTAAGGCGAACCCTGGAGCAGATATAAACTCAGATCACAATTTAGTAGTGATGAGGCGTAGGCTGACGTTTATGAAACCAGTCAAGAAGTATCAATGCGCAAAGAAGCGAGATACAAAAGTACTAAGAAATGAAAGGATACGCTTGAAGTTCTCTTAGTATATAGATACTGCGATGATGAATAGTTCAGTACGCACTTCAATTTAATAGGAATGGACACTTGTAAAAAGGATAATCACAGAAGTTGGAATGAAAAACAAAGACTGCGAAGAAACCGTGGGTAACAGAAGAAATGCTTAAGTTGATCGACGAAAGAAGTACAAAAATGTTCAGTGAAATATGTACGAGGACCGAGAGGTAATAAGACTGAAACACCAAGAACATATTGAGCGGATTAAAAAAATGTAAGACAGAAAGACGTGACAATTAGGAACGAAATAAATAATAGGCGTAGGGTAGCGAAGGTGAAATGGCCACATGAGAAATTGAAGATTTCAAAAAAGACATGATTGTCGGAAGGACAGACTCATCCTTAAAAAAAGTCAAAAAACTTAAATGAAATTAAAAGTGAGCGCGGTAAGATCAAGAATGCAACTGGAATTTCACTTTTAAATGCAGAGGAGAGCGCGGATAGCATAGAAGAGTACACTAAAGTCCTCTATGAGGGGTAGGTCGTATCTGATGTCGTGATAGAAAAAGAAACATAATTCAAAATAGAAGAGATAGGGGATCCAGAATTATAATCAGAATTTAAAGAGCTTTGTTCGACTTAAGTTCAAATAAAGCAGAAGAGATAGATAACATTCCATCGTAATTTCTAATATCATTGGGAAAAGTGGCAACGAAACGACATTCACGTTTGAGTGTAAAATGTATGTGACTTGTGATATACGATCAGACTTTCGGGAAGACATCATCAATTAGAAGACAGCAAGAGACAACAAGTGCTAGAATTATCGATCAATCAGCTTAACAGCGCATGCGTCCAAGTTGCTGACAAGAATAGTATACTGAAGAATGGAAAAGAAAACTGAGGATCTGTTATATGACTATCAGTTTGGCTTTAGGAAACATAAAGGCACCAGAGACGTTCTGATGTTGCGGCTGATAAGGGAAGCAAGACTGAACATAAGTCAAGACACGTTCATAGGATTTGTCGACCTGAAAATAACGTTCGACATTGTCAAATGGTGAAAGATGTTCGAAATTTTGAGAAAAATTGGAATAAGTTAGAGGGAAAGTCGTGTAATATACAATATTTACGAGAATCGAGAGGCAATAAGACCGAAACACCAAGAACATAGTGATCGGATTAAAAAAGCTGTAAGACAGGGATGCAGTTTTTTGCCCCTACTGTTCAGTCTGTACCAATGACGAAAAAAGAGGTTCAAGAATGAAACTGAAATTCAAGGTAAAAGGATATCAATGATAAGATTCGCTGACGACATTGTCCTCCACATTGAAAGTGAAGATGTATTACAGGATCTGTTGAATGGAATAAACAGAGTAATAGGTACAGAACATGGACTGAGAGTAAACCGGTAAAAGACAAAGGTAATGGGAAGCAGCAAAAATGAGAACAGCGAGAAATTAACATCAGAATTGAGGATCACGATGTTAAGGAATTCTGCTTTCGAGGCAGCAAAATAGTCCACGACGGACACAACAAGAGGATATAAGGAAATTCCTGGTCACTCCTCAATCTGAGGAAGAAATTTCTGAAAATGTACATTTGGAGCATATCGTTGTATGGTAGTGAAGCATGGACTGGGGAAAACCGGAACAGAAGAGAATCTAAGCATTTGAGATACGGTGCTACAGAACAATGTTGAAATTTAGGTAGACCCATAAAGTAAGAAACAAAGAGATTCCCCGCAGAATCGATGAGGAAAGGACTATGTGGAAGACACTGACAAGAAGAACGACAGGATGATAGGACATGTGTTAAGACATCAGGAAATACACTCCTGGAAATTGAAATAAGAACACCGTGAATTCATTGTCCCAGGAAGGGGAAACTTTATTGACACATTCCTGGGGTCAGATACATCACATGGTCACACTGACAGAACCACAGGCACATAGACACAGGCAACAGATCATGCACAATGTCGGCACTAGTACAGTGTATATCCACCTTTCGCAGCAATGCAGGCTGCTATTCTCCCACGGAGACGATCGTAGAGATGCTGGATGTAGTCCTGTGGAACGGCTTGCCATGCCATTTCCACTTGGCGCCTCAGTTGGACCAGCGTTCGTGCTGGACGTGCAGACCGCGTGAGACGACGCTTCATCCAGTCCCAAACATGCTCAATGGGGGACAGATCCGGAGATCTTGCTGGCCAGGGTAGTTGACTTACACCTTCTAGAGCACGTTGGGTGGCACGGGATACATGCGGACGTGCATTGTCCTGTTGGAACAGCAAGTTCCCTTGCCGGTCTAGGAATGGTAGAACGATGGGTTCGATGACGGTTTGGATGTACCGTGCACTATTCAGTGTCCCCTCGACGATCACCAGTGGTGTACGGCCAGTGTAGGACATCGCTCCCCACACCATGATGCCGGGTGTTGGCCTTGTGTGCCTCGGTCGTATGCAGTCCTGATTGTGGCGCTCACCTGCACGGCGCCAAACACGCATACGACCATCATTGGCACCAAGGCAGAAGTGACTCTCATCGCTGAAGACGACACGTCTCCATTCGTCCCTCCATTCACGCCTGTCGCGACACCACTGGAGGCGGGCTGCACGATGTTGGGGTGTGAGCGGAAGACGGCCTAACGGTGTGCGGGACTGTAGCCCAGCTTCATGGAGACGGTTGCGAATGTCCTCGCCGATACCCCAGGAGCAACAGTGTCCCTAATTTGCTGGGAAGTGGCGGTGCGGTCCCCTACGGCACTGCGTAGGATCCTACGGTCTTGGCGTGCATGCGTGCGTCGCTGCGGTCCGGTCCCAGGTCGACGGGCACGTGCACCTTCCGCCGACCACTGGCGACAACATCGATGTACTGTGGAGACCTCACGCCCCACGTGTTGAGCAATTCGGCGGTACGTCCACCCGGCCTCCCGCAAGCCCACTATACGCCCTCGCTCAAAGTCCGTCAACTGCACATACGGTTCACGTCCACGCTGTCGCGGCATGCTACCAGTGTTAAAGACTGCGATGGAGCTCCGTATGCCACGGCAAACTGGCTGACACTGACGGCGGCAGTGCACAAATGCTGCGCAGCTAGCGCCATTCGACGGCCAACACCGCGGTTCCTGGTGTGTCCGCTGTGCCGTGCGTGTGATCATTGCTTGTACAGCCCTCTCGCAGTGTCCGGAGCAAGTATGGCGGGTCTGACACACCGGTGTCAATGTGTTCTTTTTTCCATTTCCAGGAGTGTAATTTCCGTCGTAGAAGAGAGAGCTGCAGAGTGTAAAATTTGTAGAGGAGGACAGAGGTTGGGTTATATCCAGCAAATAATTTGAGGAGGTAGGTTGCAATTTCTACTCTGAGATGAAAAATCTGGCACGGGAGATAATTCGTGGCGGGACACACCAAACTTAAATATTCTGCGGATTTAATTGTTGAAACTAATCGAAATATGCGCGAGGAATTATCATCACTGCACTCAGTTGAGAAATCTGCCTCTAAGAAATGAAGATAGTTGGGAAACACTGCCGATGGGTCACTGTTGCTCTCCTCCAATAGTGTTGTGTTTGTTTGTTGCCACTTGCATATCAGCGTTGATAGTTTTAACTGTTCTTGAAAGTGACTGTTCTAGATTCGTGAATGTTTATGGTTTGTGTTATTTCAGACGAAGAAATACTTCGTAACTGTGTAAACAACGCAAATTTCTTTTGTTATATTTGTGAAGAGTTACCTGTGAAATAATAGAAACGGAAACTTAACCCTCATGTAATGAAATGCTATAGAAATTATTTCGGGTGGTCAGGCTGGTGACCAAGACGAGAAGTTGGCCAGCTACATATGTTGTTCGTCATGTACTACACTCCTGACAAGTTGGTTAGAAGATAACGCGGCATATCCTGTGCTGGTTCCAAGATTTGTAGAGAACCAATGGATCACACAACAGACTATCATTTTTGTCAAAAAACCTACACATTGTGGCATCAGGACTAAAGACCTGCAGGTAGGATCGTAGCCGGTACTGGATAATAAAAGAAACTATGACCCTGATGATATTTTGTAATCTATTGTAACTGAAATCGTGGATCCTAAGACATGACGTCAGTTATGAAAATATAGTAAATGACCCCAAAAGCTAGGAAAACTGCAATATCCTAACTTACCATCTGGTATAACGCCTTTTCATCACAATGAAAAATTAATGATAGTGAAATCTCTTGAGAATAAGACAGTGAGTGAAGACGAATATACGGACAATGACGAACTTGCAGATGACAGCGATTCAACGCCCTTTCTTACAATTCAAGGGCCGCGCGGAGTGGTCGCACGGTTTGGAGTCCCCTGAAGAGATTCCGTGGTCCCTCCCGCCGGAAGTTCGAGTCCTCCCTCGGGCATGGGTGTGTGTGTTGTTCTTAGCGTAAGTTAGTTTAAGTAGTGTGTAAGTCTAAGGACCGATGACCTCCAGTAGTCTGGTCCTTTAGGAATTCACACACACACACACACACAATCAATTCAAGGGCGCTGTGAGGAAATCAACTAGCTTGTTCGTGACTAACATTTGTCAGAGGAACAGGATCAGCTTGTGGCTTCGCAATTAAAAGGCTGGAATCTTATTCTTCACCGTATGAAAGTGTGTGATATCATAATAACCATGCCATGTTTTCGGAATATTTCTCTATGGAAGGTAACATGGTTACTTATAATGATATCAAGGCCGTTATTGAAGCTCTTGGTGGTGATTTCAGTGTAAATGTGTTGCGCTTGCTCATAGATCCCTGAAAAGTTAGTTTGAAAGTAGTACTTCTCCAGTGAAAACAATTTATTTCTTTTCCAATTACTTATCTGAAGGAAGGATGTGAGAACTTTAAATACCTATTTGTACTTATACAGTATGAGATATGCAAATACCTTATATGTGGAGACCTCAAGCTAATAGCACCTTCGGAGAGCTAGCCACTAGGTGCCACTGTACTATATGAGGCATGAAATACAGTTGCTGACATATGTGAATATTATTTATTTATTTATTTATGCATTTATTTTACCTGGCAAGATTAGGGCCTTCAGACCCTCTCTTACACCTAACCAGGCATACTCAGATTCAACAAATTTCAGTTTCTACAGAACATTAAGGACATATAACATGTTATACAGTATTAATGTTAAAGAAAAAAATAGAGATTATAAAAGTAGTACAATGATAATTATAACAATCAAAAAATAATTATAACAATCAAGAATAATAATAATAATAATAATAATAATAATAATAATGACTATGTATATGAAAGTAAACATATTTTTCTTTTATGATTGTCAGTCCTATTGCTAGTTGGGAATTTTCTCGTTATATTCTTGCAGCTTGTGAGTTATTCTCATCAAGCAGAGACATAAGACGATAGAATGGGGTGAAAGAGATATAGAAGAGGTAGATAGGTTAGAGGAAGAGAAATAGAATGGTAAAATTCGAAGCTATGATGGAGAGGAGAAAGAAAAAGATGAGAGGGGCACAACAATGGTGGCTATACCGTCCCTAATATGTAAGTCTTGAGTTCCCTCTTGAATGTTGAGTGGTTCTGGATAAGACGCAGATCACAGGGGAGCGCGTTCCATAGTCGTATGGCTGAGATGGAGAATGACACGGAGAAAGATTTTGTGTTATGTAAAGGTACAGCCAAGATGCTAGACGTATCTGATCTGGTATTGCGGTTGTGGAACGATGATAGGTGTTTAATGTGAGAAGATAAGTATTGGGGGCACCAGTGGCTAAGAAATCGATGAAGTAAGCACATCGTGTGGAAATCGCGTGCCTTATGTGGGCGTATCCAACCTAGCTGGGAGTATGAAGGACTGATATGATCATACAACCGTATATTGCATACGTATCTAACGCAAGCATTCATCACTAGCTCGAGGCATCTCGAATTTTCACTATTTGTGCCGTGTTGAACTACATCACAGTAGTAAAGATTAGGCAAGACTAGTGTTTGGACTAATTTTTGTTTAACATGGGTTGGAAATATTTTTCTAAATTTTTGAATTGCATGTAGGGAGGAGAGCGATTTGCGGCAATCTGTGACTGTTTGTTCTTCCCAGTTTAGGTGTTCATCCAAGATTATTCCAAGGTCTTTTACTGTTTTTTGGTATGGTAGTTGGGTACCATTGAGGAGTATTTGAGGGACTGTTTCGCGAAAGTACCGACTGATTAACTTTGGATGAGATATAAGTATGACCTGGGATTTCTTGGGGTTTAGTTTCAGACCTAGGTTCTGTGCCCATCGAGAAACAGAGCAGAGATCTGCGTTCATACTCACTACTGCGTCAGCAATGTTCTTGGGGCTTGCACTTATGTACAGTTGGATGTCGTCGGCATATAGATGGTAGTTGCAGGAGTGAATCACTGAAGAAATATCATTAATGTACAGTGAGAAGAGTAATGGACCAAGGACGGAGCCTTGGGGAACTCCAGAGCGCACGTTTTTCCATGATGACTTTTCCGACCCACAAATGACTTGTTGACTTCTGTTTTTGAGGTAGCTGTCGAACCAGTGTATTGCGCTGTTTGAGAAATTCAGCTGCTTCATTTTAATTAGTAATATATCAAAGTCAACTGTATCAAAAGCCTTGCTAAAGTCAAGCAGTGTTAGGATGGTAGCTTCACGTCTGTCCATAGCATGTTTAATGTCATCAGTTACTTTGATTAATGCAGGTGCTGTACTATGGTGCTTTCGAAAGCCTGACTGATATTTGTCGTGGATGTTATGAGTTTTGAGGTGATCCGTCAGCTGTTCATGGACGATGTATTCTAGGGCTTTAGATATTGCAGGAAGTATGCTGATCGGTCTGTAGTCACCTGGCGACTTACGGTTGTCAGTCTTGGGGATAGGTTGAATTAAACTTTGCTTCCACTCAGTAGGATATGTACTACTGACAAGAGACAGGTTGAAGATGTCTGTGATAACTGGAGTAATAGTGTTTACGACGTTCTTAATCATGCCAATGCTCACTCCATCATTTCCTACTGCCTCGGGAGAGATTCTCATAATTGCCTTGTGTACTGTGCCGGTAGTGATATGTCTTAGGAAAAACTTGTCTCTCGAGAGATTGATATCTTGGGGCTGGTAATTTGTCGCTGCGTGGCAGTTTACAGCTGTTGAGAAGAAATCGTTTAATTCTTCTGCAGACGCTTGATAAACAGCGTCAGATCTTCGCTTCCCTATACCGAAACTGCGCAGTTTTGACCTGTAAGTTTCATAAATGATGGCTGCAAAATGCCGATACGCGTTATTTAGAGAAGAATCGTTGCACAGGTGGAAGTCAATCTCAGAGAAGATCAGTTTGAGTTCCGGAGAAATGTAGAAACACGGGAGACAATCCTGACTAATCTTATAGTTTAAAGCAACGAAAGCGTACGTTTATAGCATTTGTAGATTTAGATAAATATTTGAAAATGTTGACCAAAGTACACTCCTTTAATTCTGAACGTAGCAGAGAAAAAAATACAGGGAATGGAAGATTATTCGCAACTTGTACTCATACCAAATATTAAAAGATTCGAAGGACAAGAATGGGAAGCAGTCGGTGACAAGGTTGTAGTCTATCCCCGATGTTATTCACGCTGTACACTGAGCAAGCTGTTAAGGAAACCGAGGAGAAATTTGACAAAGAAATTAAAGTTGGGAGAGATGAAATAAAAACTTTGAGATTTGCTGATGACATTGTAATTCTGTCAGAGAAGCCAAATAACTTCGAAGAGCCGTTAAACTGAATGAATAGTGTCTTGAAGAGAGATTATGTGGCGAATATGAACAAAAGTATAACAAGGGAAATGAAATGTAGTCACATTAAATCAGGATATGTTGAGGGAATTAGATTAGGAAATGGGACGCTAAAAGTAGTTGATGAGTTTTACTACTACTGAAAACAACAGATTGTAACCGAAGTAGCAATAAAATGCATACTGGCAAGAGCAAGAAAACCATTTCTGAAAAAGAAACACTGTTAACATTGAATATAAAATTAAATGTTAGAAAGTCTTATACGAAGGTATTTGTCTGGAGTGTAGCCTTGTAAGGTGAAAGGTGGACGTTAAGTAATTCAAATAAGAAAAGAATAGAAGCTTTTTAAATGTGATGCTGCAGAAGAATACTGAAGATTAGATAACTAACGATGAGGTACTGAATAGAACTGGGGAGACCAGAAATTGGTGGCTCAATTTGACTAAAAAAGGTAATCAGTTAGTAGAACACACCCTGAGGCAGCAATGAATCGTCATTTTTGTAATGGAGTGAAGTGCGTGTGTGAGGGGGGAAGGTTGTTGTTACAAATTATGGGGAGACGAAGGCTCAAAATTCAATAAGCAGGTTCACATGGATGTACACTGAAGAGCCAGAGAAACTGGTACACTTGCCTAATACCGTGGAGGGACTCCGCGAGCACGCAGAAGTGCCGCAAAACGACATGACTTAGACTGGACTAATGTCTGAAGTAGTGCTGGAGGGAACTGACATGAATCCTGCAGGGCTGTCCATAAATCTGTATCAGGGGGTGGAGATCTCTTCTGAACAGCACGTTGCAAGGCATCCCAGATATGATCAATTATATTCATGTTTGGAGGCCAGCGGAAATCTTTAAACTCAGGAGAGTGCTCCTGGAGCCACTCTGTAGCAACTCTGAACGTGTGGGGTTTCGCATTGTCCTGCTGGAATTGCCCAAGTCCGTCGCAATGCATAATGGACATGAATGGATGCAGGTGATCAGACAGGATGCTTTCGTGTCACCTGTCAGAGTTTTATCTAGTCGTGTCAGGGGTCCCATATCACTCCAACTGTACACGCCCCACACCATTACAGAGCCTCCACCAGCTTGAAAAGTCCCCTGATGACATGCAGGGCCCATGAATTCATGAGGTACACGTCCATCCGCTCGATACAATTTGAAACGAGACTCGTCCGAACGGGCAACATGTTTCCAGCCATCAACAGTCTAATGTCGGTGTTGTCGGGCCCAAATGAGGTGTAAAGCTTTGTGTGGTGGGGTCACAAAGGGTACACGAGTGGGCCTTCGGCTCCGAAAGTCCATATCGATGATGTTTCGTTGAATGGTTCGCACGCTGACACTTGTTGATGGTCCAGAATTGAAAACTGCAGCAGTTTGCAGAAGGTTCAAATGGCTCTGAGGACTATGGGACTTAACATCTGAGGTCATCAGTCCCCTAGAACTTAGAACTACTTAAACCTAACTAACCGACGGATATCACACACATCCATGCCCGAGGCAGGATTCGAACCTGCGACCGCAGCGGTCGCGCGGTTCCAGACTGAAGCGCCTAGAACCGCTCGGCCATCAGCGGCCGGCTTTGCGGAAGGGTTGTACTTCTGCCACGTTGGCTGAAGTTGGTCCCGTTCTTGCAGGATCTTTTTCCGGCCGCAGCGATGTGAGAGATTTGATGTTTTACCGGATTTCTGATATTCACGGTACACTAGTGAAATGATCGTGAGGGAAAATCCCCACTTCATCGCTACATCGGAGATTCTGTGTCCCATCGCTCGAGAGCCTACTATGACACTACGTTCAAACCGACTTAAATCTTGATAAGCAGCCATAGTAGCAGCAGTAAACGATCGAACAACTGTGCCAGACACTTGTTGCGTTATATGGGCATTGCCGTCCACAGCGCCGTATTCTGCCTGTTTACAAATCTCTGTATTTGAATATGAACGCCTATACCAGTTTCTTTGGCGTTTCAATGTAGGTTGCAGTAGATATGCAGAAACGGGAGACTTGCACAAAATAGACTAGTTTGGAGACTGCATCATACCGGTCTTCTGACCGAAGGTCAGAACACGGGATGCAGGTCGGTTACACAAAGCACTGCTGATGGCAGATACAGAGAAAAATTATTATGGTAAAAAGTGTCCCACCTGGACTGAACTGCTTCTATAGAAGGATGCGTTGAATACTCGTCTTGTTGACCCCAAAAATGTTTCATACCTACCTCCACTGCACATTAATCTAGGTCTTGTCATAAACTTTGTAAAAGTCATGAACAAAACTTCACGAGCATTCATATACCTACGAGAGAAGTCTCCAAACACCAGTGAAGCAAAAATGAAGGATGGAATATTTGTTGGAGCGCACATAAGGGGATTAATGTACGATGAACATTTATGGGGTGATGTTGAAAGAATATCATGTCTGTCTTTGTTAAGTGTCTGAAGAACGTTTTAGGCAGCCGTAGGATCAAGAACTATTGCGACATTGTACAAGAACTACTTAGATCGTACCGTCTTATGGAATATAACATGTCACTTATACTACATTTGGTGAATAATGAGTTGTGTTTCTTCCCAGATAAATTGGGCGCCGTTACTAACGGACTTGGAGAACAGTTCCAACCGAACAGTTCTCAATTGGGGAAGCGTTAACAAGGCAAACAGGGTACCGTAATGTTGGTCGACTACTGCTAATTATAACGAGGCTACGTTCCTGAGGTAAAGTATCGCATGAGACGTGAAAGAAAATAAATTTAGTTATGATTCTTTACTTTTCTGCATCCTTATGTCACACATTAATTTGACTGCTTTGTATACTGACATTTATTTGGTGTGTTCGTTTGAGACACAGGCGTCATCAAGGGGAGGGAGGGTTGAGGGGAAGACAAGGACCTTGCCCCCTCCGCTACAGTCTGGAATACACAGTTTTTGTTCATTATATAATTCTCATTCACTTCTAGAAATGAGTGGGCAACCATCAATTCTCTGGGATATAACAAGTTTTCTGTGTCGTCTATGAAGTTTAGTTCTTGGGGGGGGGGGGGGGGGGGGTGACACGCCTCGAAACTGCCCAACTCATTTATGTCAAGAAGGCAATTTTAGAAACTTCTCGCCCCCCTCACTCCCCCCCCCCCCTCTCCACACCCCCTCGACGCCGATGGCCTGGGAGTCTTGTTTCGACAGTGTGTGACTTTGCCATGTAATAATAGGCTGCCGTAAGCATTTGCAAAAGGCATTATTAGATTAAAAAATGAGACCTCTAGCGCAAATTCAGAAATCAGATTAGGATTCAGGGCGAAATATCTTCCAGAAAAAGTGTTTATTGTGCCTGTAGTTGAAAAATAATTTTTTTGTTGGCCATAGCTGTGTAATACATTCCACATAGACCGTGTGGTACACTGAAAACAACGAAATATCATTGTTTTCAAAATGTTTTAAGGGGTTAAAAAATTATTTAGAATTCAGATTTAATTTAAATGTAAGAAAACATAATCGAAAATGAACGCCTGAGAGTAAACATTCATACGCTACCATTTAGTATTCGCCTGACTCCAATGTCTTTTCATAATCACGCTCTTAAAAAAAGGTGTCCAGCGAGTTTGAGTCTAGCAGTCAATTTGTAGTCATCTAGATCTTTTCTTGGTCTGTAGCGTTGTAATATTTGGTTTGTGGATTAACTTGCGTACCCTTAGTTTCCTCCTAAAGCTACCATATAAAATACCTGAAAAACTTTTCGATGTCTCATGATGCGCTTTCTGACATACCACTACCATCTTGTGTCTTATTGGCGCAATATCTCGACAGCGTAATTCGCCATCATAATCAGGTATTACCTGATGTACAAATACATCAGGGAGCACATGACTACGGTGAAAGTTGTTTTCTGCTCTCTGGTGGTATTTTTCGTTGACTCCATAAAGTCGTGGAGAAGAAACCGAAGAAGTTCCTCAGTGAACACAAGAAAAAATTAATCTCTTGTCGGCTGTGCACGCAGTGCCATTTCTCAGTAGACTTCCAACACAGACGAAGAATAAAGGTTAGACTTCAGACTTTTCTTGTGCTGGCGAGATTCCATTGATTTTAAAAATTTCTCTTAGTAGTTTATCATTTTATCTTTCCTATTGGTTTGGTCAAGGGTGACATAATTTCTACAACATACTCTTCAGAAATTGTTTACTGTGACGGAAGATAACGTCTAATTCATTTTAAAATTCGGTGATAACTCGTAAACAGCTGAAATAATTTTCAATCTAACAATTAGACGCTTAATAATGTCAATATTGTTAAGAAGTGTTTTATGAAAGTATTTGAAGCTGATAGAACACTTTTCGGTACTGCTTAAATCAACGACCAACTGTCCTTCGACTTTGGTAGGTCCATAGACAAACTATGAATGGACACAGGAAAAAAGATTTCATATGTAAGATCATACCTTTGTAGCATATTTATCCTGTACCTATGTCCTCTGTGCTTTGAGTTTGTTTATCGTTCTGCAGCCTCCAAAATCACTATGCAGATTTACGCTGCTGAAGGACGGTAACGTCTGGTGATTAAGCTAATAACCCCAATTTATTTACCAGTAAACAAAATTTTCATCTAGAATTACCTCGCTCTGTAGACTCGGCACAGCACATTGCTAGAGGAAATGTAGCGTCAAATTTGTAAACGAGATATACCAGCACAGCGCTGTTAGTGTGATTGTCTATCAGCCCTTGCTGATGGACCAACAACACGTAAAATACATACAACATTTGAAATGAAGTAAATAATACTCATCTGAGTGGTTACGGAATGAAATGGTCCGTCATTATTCGCGGCGGGTTACGAATCCACCTCACAGTGTCCCATCCCTTTCTCTGCAATACCTCGCACCAGCTGCCTAATGATTTCAGTCTGAATTAAACCAGTGTTTCACTGATCAGTTAAGTATTCTTCATAACCTCTATTTCATGATACAGGAAAAATGCCTATTCTGATTCCAGCCAAACAGTTATTTTCATCTTCACCGCTAGTCAGGAATTTCAGATTATATAAAATAAAACCTACCATGTTCTTGTCCATAGCATAAGTACAGTCTTTCCATTTCTTTCTGTTTTTCTCTAACCTTATCTAGGTTTTAGTTTCGTCTCCTGATCTAATCTCACCATTCCTTACTCTATATAGCCAGAACTATCGTTGATATGCTTTTGATCAAGTTTTTCTTTGGGAATCAGCGTTACTGCACCACACATTGCAAGAGTAGTGATACTGATAAAGCTCTCAGTATGGTTCTGCCAACGCTGTTCTTCCAACATATTCTACAACAGGGATTCCTAGGCTTTCTAAGATGATTCATTACTCCTGAACGAGATCAGGTATCAGAGCGAATTCACACAACAGTTAATAAAATTCGTGATGAGCTATAACATTTATAGAACATTCCGTCGGTACTTAAATGAACGCCGGCCGGTGTGGCCGTGCGGTTAAAGGCGCTTCAGTCTGAAACCGCGTGACCGCTACGGTCGCAGGTTCGAATCCTGCCTCGGGCATGGATGTGTGTGATGTCCTTAGGTTAGTTAGGTTTAATTAGTTCTAAGTTCTAGGCGACTGATGACCTCAGAAGTTGAGTCGCATAGTGCTCAGAGCCATTTGAACCATTATTGAACTTAAATGAACGTAGACATATTAAAAACTGAAATACGCAGTTTTAATATTCCGAAATAATAGTCATTTTAAATTTTGTTATGAACCGGCTTTCGGCTTTCTACTCCATCTCAGACTACTCAAGACTGAACAGAGAGATCATACAATATTAGCGAGAGCTTCTAGCTAGGAGTGGATAAAAGTAAAAGACACTCTCTTTCGAACAGGCTTGCGATTTCCACGTACCCTGAAGAGTCCGATATAGTATCAAGCGCTGCTCGAACAATCACGTGACATTTGATTCGCGAGGCGCAAAAGCAAGCGATCACGAGAATTTAAAAAATTACCACAAGAACATGTTATAGCTCGACTTGAAATCTGACACTTTCGTGAAACATAAGTCGGATTGATAATAGATGCTACCATTGTACGAACTCCTGTTGTATTTGAGATGATTTGCAATAAGACAGCTACTACAGTAATTTTAGAGACCTTATCTGTCCAGATATTAAATAACGCGTGAAAAGTTACCAGGTTTTAATCAGCCGTAAAAGACAATGGTAATACTCAGATGAAACAAGGAACAATATACGTTAGGAACTTAATACCCAATAAACGAAATAAATTATATTAAAATGGTTGTAACTGCGACTGAGAAATTAAATGACAGGGACGAATCACCGTTGCAAAGATAATGCCAAGAGACGTCACTAGGTCACAGAACGAGCTAAATGTCTATAATTAGACTCCATCGTGATTGTGCACGTTAATTTATTTATTACAGGCTTTGTTTACATATGAGCTGCACTGTATAAGATACTCCAGTTCCTGTTGCACGGTTATTTTACGATTGAAATCCATAATACGTCAATAACACTAGGATACGTCATGCCGATAATGCTAACAGTAGTCGCTGAATAGGGTGGCAATCGGAAGCCTGTACAAAGCCCGAGATTCATCGTGCTGTAACGCCAACTACTCGAACAGTTCAAGTCATGCACATGTGCAGCGCTACTTCCGATTGTACACAGACTTTTTCCAAAGATAGGTGGCGTTTAAAGATTATGCATCTGCGCGTAAAAAGGAAATAAGAATGCTTCAGCCTGACATGGCAAGAAAACAGGATATATTGTGTAGAGATACACCTAATGTTTTAGACTATAAAAACAGGTGTAAAAGTCCGCAAACACACTGACTGACCTAAACATGTTGGACTACTCACGTTATACATACTGAGTTAAAGTCTCTAAATTGTCTACGAACTAATATTGAAATATACACTAACAAGGTATGTAACAATAAATATGAGGTGTATTGATGCACTAAGAAGGTATGAAACAATAAATATAAGATGTACTGATGCGTAACTTATTTGTATATACACTACTGGCCATTAAAATTGCTACACCACGAAGATAACGTGCTACAGACGCGAAATTTAACCGACAGCAAGAAGATGCTGTGATATGCAAATGATTAGCTTTTCAGAGCATTCACACAGGGTTGGCACCGGTGGCGACACTTACAACGTGCTGACATGAGGGAAGTTTCCAACCGATTTCTCATACACAAACAGCAGTTGACCGGCGTTGCCAAGTGAAACGTTGTTGTGATGCCTCGTGTAAGTAGGAGGAATGCGTACCATCACGTTTCCGACTTTGATAAAGGTCGGATTGTAGCATATCGCGATTGCGGTTTATCGGATCGCGACATTGCTGCTCGCGTTGGTCGAGATCCAAAGAGTGTTAGCAGAATATGGAATCGGTGGGTTCAGGAGGGTAATACGGAACATCGTGCTGGATTCCAACGGCCTCGTATCACTAGCAGTCGAGATGAAAGGCATCTTATACGCATGGCTGTAACGGATCGTGCAGCCACGTCTCGATCCCTGAGTCAACAGATGGGGACGTTTGCAAGACAACAACCATCTGCACGAACAGTTAGACGATGTTTGCAGCAGCATGGACTATCAGCTCGGAGACCATGGCTGCGGTTATCCTTGACGCTGCATCACAGACAGGAGCGCCTGCGATGGTGTACTCAATGACGAACCTGGGTGCACGAATGGCGATACGTCGTTTTTTCAGATGAATCCAGGTTCTGTTTACAGCATCGTGATGGTCGCATCCGTGTTTGGCAACATCACGGTGAACGCACATTGGAAACGTGTATTCGTCATCGCCATGCTGGCGTATCACCCGGCGTGATGGTATGGGGTGCCATTGGTTGCCCGTCTCGGTGACCTGTTGTTCGCATTGACGGCACTTTGAACAGTGGACGTTACATTTCAGATGTGTTACGACCCATGGCTGTATCCTTCACTCGATCCCCGCGAAACCCTACATTTCAGCACGATAGTGCACGACCGCATGTTGCAGGTTCTGTACAGTCCTTTCCGGATACAGAAAATGTTCGACTGCTGCCCTGGCCACCACATTCTCCAGATCTCTCACCAATTGAAAACGTCTGGTCAATGGTGGCCGAGCAACTGGCTCGTCACATTACGCCAGTCACTACTCTTGATGAACTGTGGTATCGTGTTGAAGCTGCATGGGTAGCTGTACCTGTACACACCTTTCAAGCTCTGTTTGACTCAATGCCCAGGCATATCAAAGCCGTTATTACGGTCAGAGGTGGCTGTTCTGGGTGCTGATTTCTCTGGATCTATACACCCAAATTGCGTGAAAATGTAATTACATGTCAGTTCTAGTATAATACATTTGTCCAATGAATACCCGTTTATCGTCTGCATTTCTTCTTAGTGTAGCAATTTTAATGGCCAGTAGTGTACTTCAATACTACTTTGTGTGTAGTTTAGAGAATTTAACTGATGTCTGTATAAATTATATAGTTCAGTACGTTTAGCTCATTCTGGAAGCATCCCATAGGCTGTGGCTAGGCCATGTCTCCGCAATATACTTTCTTCCAGGAGTGCTAGTTCTGCAAGTTTCGCAGAAGAGCTTCTGTGAAGTTTGGAAGGTAAGGGACGAGGTACTGGCAGAAGTGAAGCTGTGAGGACGGGCCGTGAGTCGTACTTGGGTAGCTCAGATGGTATGCCGGCACGGTAGCTCAGCGTGTTCGGATAGAGGGTTAGCTGCCCTCTGTAATAAAAAAACTGAGTGAACGGATCAACGAAGAACCTGAAACGGTGTCATCGGGCGTCCGGCCCGAACAAATTCAACAAACAATATAGAACAAAATGAGATTAAAAAAAAATGGTAGAGCACTTGCCCGCGAAAGGCGAAGGTCCCGAGTTCGAGTCTCGGTCCTGCTCGCAGTTTTAATCTACGAGGAAGTTTCATTTTTAAAGGCTTGTTAGGATAGATCGCTAGATCGCACTTTTTGTGCAAACAACCACTAAACTTGTGAATGTCCTTCATACCCTGAAAAATACTGAATGTTAAAAAGCGATGACGTCATGATTCTGCCAGACTGAAGAGAGTTGTGCCGGCCGAAAAACTGCACACCGCAATAGTAAATGAAATGACCCGCAGTTCCGGGTACTTTCGAGAAGGACAGAGCAAAGCCGAGACAAGCCGGTCCTTGGCCCGCACGCGACCTGCACACCCAGCTCGCGTGATGTTTGGCATGCCATGCCGTGGCTGGCCCTGGTATAAACCAACACTATAGCGAGCGCCGACAAAACGTTGCTTTTACTATGTTCATTACTGTAGGCTGTTACCCATAACTGTGTTGCGTCCACTATTTGACAAGTATTAAGAATTACTGCACTTTATGATGGCTAAAACAGTCACTGACTGCCACAATTTTCTTCCTAGCATCGTACGTAATTCCCTTCGAAGTTATAAACTACTTTAAAGTGCAAAAATGTATTACAATAAATAAAATGCCTGTAAAACACCATACTGTACAACGTACTTGTGGTGAGACACAGTCGCAACTTTTGAAACCCGTTACCAGTGGCCTCTGGCCAGTCGAGCGTACACAGCAGTCGTACATATGCGGATAACTCACGAAAATATGCCGATTTGCCCCCACACATGAAAGAACTGTCTGCGGTAGGTTGAGAGACCCGATTGGCGGGAACTGCACGTTATTGGGAAAAGACGGATCTCAGATGGACGAGTCAGATCCGTCAGTGATACCCACAGAACTGAACCGTGGTTCTGATCCATGGCGGAAATCCGCTGGTGTGTGACCAGCTTTTCGCCTAGACGCTACACGCCAAACGAGTGGCCCAATAGGGTGCATTGTTGGTATAGCTGTCTGCTTAAGAATATCAAATAAAGTCGTTCCTAAATTCGTTGTACAAAGTAATAGTAATGTGACCTCACATGCCAGTGACAGGGGTAGAGTGAAATACACGTAACACTTCCTTTCAAAATTTGTGTCAGAATTCATCCTACTATTGTCGAAGAATGTGACGCCATAACGCTGGTACTTGAAAGTTTTGTGCAAGTGCTGGGATTAGACAAAAATATGGAAACAAGATATGTATGCCTGAAAATAAATGCAGATCCGAGCCACCTGCTAGTTGCACTGTTGTATTTGACCTAGGACGGCAAGTGCGTCGTGTCTCAACACGTTGCAAGTGTCAGCCGTGGTCAGAATAGCTTTCAGTGTAATTATGAGTGGATTATATCGGGGCTAAGTTAATTCGAGCATGGGCGCTTTCTTGGTGTTCGTGTATTGCGTGCTGCCGTAACGGCAGCAGAAGCGTTTCATGTTTCAAGAGGCAACACACCGAAGATTTGTACTGGATACAGGGAAAGCGGGAAAACATCATCCGACAAATCACAACGCGGGCAAAAGGATGGTTCAAAATGGCTCTGACCACTATGGGACTTAACTTCTGACGTCATCAGTCCCACAGAACTAAGATCTAATTAAACCTAACTAACCTAAGGACACCACACACATCCATGCCCGAGGCAGGATTCGAACCTGCGGCCGTAGCGGTCGCTCGGTTCCAGATTGTAGCGCCTATAGCTGCTCCGTCACCCCGGACGGCTGCAAAAGGATGTTGTAAGAGGTCCATGATTAAGGAATTTGTTGTTAGCGCTCTCGAGCAGATGTAATTTCGATGGATTGCTCACGCGCCGCCTGCGATATGTAAGGAATTAGAGAATCTCAGACCAGAGAGCAGTGTTGTCAGCAGTAGGAACTGTGTAGCAGTAGGAGTAAGTAGTAGTGAGGAGTGGTGTGTATCGAGTTGGCTGGGTCGGTCGTGGGGAGCGATGGCGGAGCCTGGCGTTGTAGTATAAGGTAAAAGCAGCCGCGCGCATATGTAGTATTGTTATATCAAGTCCCATGTAAATGTTTTTTAAAAAATCTCTTAATAATAATCTTTCCTAGAAACATTAACTTTTGACAATCATTCACCTCAATTTAAAGAATTTACTAATTTCTTCAATCCATGGTCATCCCGATTATTATAAAGAAAAATCAGTTGTATCTTTTATAAATGACGAATCCATCGGCCAGCATTGCACTGGGCTGTGCCAGAAAAGTTTCATATAGGAGAAGATATATATGCGTTATCCGGCGACCTTATTGAGGTAAGAATTTTCACTTTATTCAGAATGATCTTTCAGGGCCATGACACAGCACTGCTGACGTCCAAAATTTACCAGTTTAAATTCGCAGTCAATTATTGAAAGGTTATAAGTGAGCCACAATTTTATTGAGAGTTTAGTCACATTTTATTATTGATAGCTTACGTAATTTATCTGTTGGGCAGTTACACTGAATGCGAATTATTTAATTATATTTTTTACTGTTGAGAGGTTTCGGAACTTTTCTGTTGGGAGGTTTCACTAAATGTGAATAATATTTATATTATTTTTCTGTGGGGAGGTTACACTTGGCGACAACCGGCCAGGATCGTATTTTTTGTGAATTTCTGAGAAGTTGTCAGTTATATATCTGCTCTTATTTACTTAAAGTTAAATGTAGTTTGCATCTGGCGCAACGCATTTACTAATTTGTCACTCTTTCTTTTACAGATCATCGGCAAAATATTGTTGTTATTGTATTTGTTCCATTTTGCTTTGTCTTTGTTTGATTTTGTGGTTACTTTTGATTTGTGAAAATGCCGCGAAAAACTGCTAACAGTACATCGCGATGTGCAATGAGCGAAAAAGCCGACCTGAATAATTTGACGGATAATACTAGCGACACTCAGTGTCTTAATGATAATCCTCCAATTACTGACAATCAGTGCGTGCCGACCACCAGTAATGATTTTATTTCAAATGATGAACAAACAAATTAAGTCATGTCCACACTTAATTTAACGATAATTCACAACGCGGCACGTTCCATTACAATGAACGCTGTCCAGTTTGACACGCCTGAGTGGAAAAATTTACACAGTGAACAAATAAATGTTTCTAACGAAGATGAACAATGTAGTCAAAATACGTCAGATTTATTTGATTCCGGTATAGTGACCAACAGTGCACATCTGATTGGCAAACCTTTTTGTGAATCAGACAATAACCAAATGGTTACACAAAACGTGAGAAATGCAGATGCAACATCACACAGCACAGAGAATAGAGTAGGTAATATTGGCATGGATCAAATTTTGGCATTATTGCTACAACTTAATGAATCGAACAAACAACTTAATGAAAAACAAGACAACCTTAATGAATCGAACAAACAAATTAATGAAAATTTCAAACAACCTAATGAATCTAACAAACAACTTAATGAAAAACAAGACAACAATTGCAAACAACTTAATGAAAGTCTCAAACAGATTAATGAAAAACTTGATACCTCTACTGAACAGCTTACTGAACAGATTACAGCCGTTGCCGAGCAATGTAACGAAACTAAAAAACAGTTACGTGAGGAAATTTAGGCTAGTGCTAGGAATAGTAGTGAAGAAATTAGATCCGTTGCACAAGAAATATGTAATACACATGCAGCTACAACAAAAATTACTTACAGATGAAATTAGTGCAGTTGCTAAACAATGTTCAGAAAACGCAACACAGTTACGCGACGAGTTTATATTAATGTCAGCAGAACTTTCACGCACACTGGATGCGAAAGTAGACAAGAAATTCGAACAACAGAACAGCCAAATTGACGAAAGTTTTAATCACCACCTACAAAACAGTGAAACGCGTTACCGTAAATTTATACAGGAACAGAATAAAGTAAAGAAACAAGTCATGTAAACAATTTCTGTACAGAGACAGGAAGATAAGCGTAAGTTATTTACGAAAGCAAAAACATACGTAGACAACAACATTGCTACAGTATCAGACGAAATCAATACTATCAAACAGTTGAACACTGAATTGCATGGTGAAATATCCGATCTAAAAACAAAAACAGATACTAATATTCAGACTCTGAAAAATAAATATACAGTAGACTTTCAGACAATAACCAACAGACTTGAACAATTAGAATTAATACAGGATCACGATGCCATTAAAGCAAACGCCAAGAAGTTAAACAAAACCACACGTAAAATGCAAAAACAAATTAATGCTTGTGTCACTAAAAATGACGATCAGGTAATGAAAAATTTGATGAATTGGCCAGTCGTATTGTCTTTATCTAAAATAACGATGGCACCAAATCAGACGATACATCACCAGTTTCGTTCAATCAAACACCCGAATTCCAAAATTTACAGCAGACAATCAGTGACATAGGTTCGTCCAATAATACATTACGTTGAAAACTGTAATCTTTACAGCAAGTAGTGACAGAGATGAAAAATGTTTCAGCCTGTAACACGACAGAGCATACGCCACATTCCGAACATTTCTCACACTCACACAGCCAGTATAACTTAGGTAATTTACAGAGAGTACGTGACTTAGATTCCGAACAGACACAGACAAATAGATTCTCATGCAATCATGAATCTGTTCAGACATTCAGAGACGATAATTATGATTATAAGCACTTTCTATCTGTTAGAAAATTTAGGGCATTTAAGAATGACAGAACACAGATACACTCTTTGGACTGGATACAACGATTTACTTTTGAATTTTCACCGGCATCGCCTGTAATGCAGAAATTAAAATTTATTTGCAGCGCGTAAGTGACCATAGGGGATTCATTACACTTCGATGAATTTGTGCCGTAGCGTGCACAGGGCCCCGAGCCGTAGTAGTGCTATTTCATCTTTAGTTTTCTGCACTGCTGCCTACTCTTTTACTATCCTTTATATCTATCACAACAACTCTTCAACTATCGATCTATCTAGGATTAGAAATGAGTAAAGAAAACCTGGTATGACAAGTTTTACTTAAAGTAACAGTTTTCATTATACGCCCCAGAATTGACAAGAAATACCAACATAATTTTAATAAGACAACATTTTAATTATCAGTATCGTCATAATTATCAGCAACAGCAAACACATTTTGGTAACAATAGAGGGTTTTCTCTGCAACAGCATCAAAACCAGCCGGTTAGCATACCTAACCAACAGTGTAATGTGCAAGGTCAACCAAGCTTTAATGCTTCGCCGCCTATACGTATAGCGTCGGGTCCACCAAATAGAAACGCACAGCAACAAGGAAATCACTACGTACAGAAAACACATCATTTCAATTCCTATCGCAACGCGCCGTATAGCAATGACTATCATCACAGACGTAAAAGTAATAAGCACAATTTTCAGCGTAACAGTCGGTCTTACCAGCAGCAGAATCAACCACAACAACAGATTATTATGAATGAACCAGACAGTAGGTATCATCCCGAACCTAATACGTCAGGACGAAGTAACAGAACAGTACAAATAGTTGAAATGCCACAGCATCTTCCTGCAAATAATAGCACGTCAGATAGAATTTGACTAGATACAATACAGGTTGCATCCTCCAGCGACGTAAGCAAACACTTCAGATACACAGAATCTTGTTCACGAAAATGTTATTACTTTTAACGACATCCGAGTCACACTTTTGCATGAAAAACCAGTTATTCAAAAAGCCATTTCCCACCCTGTCATTGAAGTAAAGATTGGATCATCCACATTTTCAGCAGTAATCGATTCTGGATCACCTATGTCAGTTATAAATGAAGAAACTTTCAACGAATGTAACAAAGAGAATACCTATCCTACGTTACCATGAGCCATTTCCCACCCTGTCATTGAAGTAAAGATTGGATCATCCACATTTTCAGCAGTAATCGGTTCTGGATCACCTATGTCAGTTATAAATGAAGAAACTTTCAACGAATGTAACAAAGAGAATACCTATCCTACGTTACCATGAGGCAAAACTAAAGTAAAAGGAGCAGTATCTGGTAAAGGAGTGGACGTAAAATTACAGACACACTTATCGTTTTGTATTGCAGGTCATACGTTCCTCTCAGATTTTTGGATTGTTCCCTTATTGACAACAGACGTTATTTTAGGTACGAATTTTTTGGTACAACATGACGCAATTATTCTCTTTCGAAATTCCTGTTTAATGTTAAAGGATGAAAATATACAACTGGCATTAGAATTTCAGCACGCTTTATCTGCAGAAGAACAGGCAATTAATCGGACAGAGGTCATTTCTGCATCACGTAACATAGACTGTCATTCCACATTGTTCACAGATACGTATGTTCACAGCTACAATACACCAGACGAAGCCGACTATGACGTTATACAAACGATTTGTGATAAGGTTAAACAGAGCAGTGCAAATACAGATGACGAACGTACTCAACTACGCAATATTCTTTTACAGTAAGCTCCAGTTTTTGACAACATCCCTGGTATTATGTCCGGTTTCATGAATGAATTTCAAGTTAAACAGCACGATATATTTAAAGCCAAACATTATCCCATTCCATATATTCACAGAGAACAAGTTAAGAAAGAATTGCAAGCTATGCTTGACCAAAGAATTATTGTACCGGCAGTTAGTCCTTACATAAACCCGCTGCATATTGTTAAGAAAAAGGATGGTTCACTTCGCCTCGTACTTGACTCGCGTCATGTCAACGACATTATTATTAATGAAACAGATCGCCCACAGACACTAGAAGAACTTTTACAGAAATTTCATGGTACTGCTATTTATTCCACATTAGATTTAAAATCGGGATTTTGGCAAATTCAGCTCCATCCGAACTGCAGAAAGTACACAGCATTTCTCTGTTTTGGTGATTGTTATGAATTTTGCAAATTACCGTTCGGTTTAACAATTTCTTCAGCCGCATTTATTCGCGGTTTGATTACTACTGACAGAACTTAAAGAGAGAATCACAACATATGTAGACGACATCCTTATCGCAGAGGCTAACTCGTCTGAACACAATTTGATTCTTGAACAACTGTTGCAAACTTTTCGTGAACAAGGACTCACAATTAATCTTAGCAAATCACACTTTGGCAAAGTTCCATAAAATTTCTTGGACATGTAATTTCAGCAGAAGGCATTGCGCCTGACCCGGAAAAACTTCAAGCTTTACGTTGACATTACTGTTCCTACGACGAAGAAACAACTACGCGGCTTTTTGGGATTAATTAACTTTTTCCGTAAATTTATAGATTACTCTGCTTTAGACACCCCTAGATTATGCCAACTGACGGGTAAAAACGCTATTTGGACCTGGGATAGCCAAGCACAGTCTGAGTTTGTTAATCTGAAACATGCCTTGTTGAATGCACCACTTTTATCACGCCCAGATCTTACCAGAAATTTTTCCATTGCCACCGACAGTTCTAACACCGCTTTGGGCGTACATATTTTTCAGGAAATTGAAGAAGACGGTACTACAGTAATTAAAAACATCGCCTTTGCAAGTCGCATTCTGTCACCTGCTGAACTCAATTATTCTGTTAGAGAACTTGAAACATTATGTGTTGTATGGGCATTTACGAGATTTAGGCATTTTCTTTATGGAAGACATACTACCGTTTACACAGATCATAGAGCTATACAGTTTTTACTTTCCGCTAAATTTACTCATGACAGATTAAGCAGATGGAAGCTTCATTTACAGGGATTTAATTTTACAATTGTTCACATTCCCGGTACACGAAATGTTGTAGCAGACACACTACCCCGTTCTCTCAGCAACAATCAGCAAGACATAGCAACCAACTTCTGCCAAGCAAATTTTAACGTCATGTATATTCAACAAGTTGCATTCGAAAATTTTATTTCGTCATCATTACGAGACATAGCACAAGAGCAAAGCAAAGACAACGTATGGAAAGAAATTAAACACCTTTGGCAAGATAGAAATAACGTTACCATTAGAAACCATTATACTGTACCCAATAATATTCTGTTTCGCCGCTCTCACCCTGACAGCAACAACTGGCTATTATGTATTCCTGACGAAATTGTTAACAAATTAATTTGGTATACTCATTTAAGTTACGCACATTATGGAGCCAGAAAAGTTTTCTTATACTGAGACAGAACTGTTATTTTGTCAACATGGAGAAACGTATTCGACGAGTTTTAGCGTCATGTAAAATCTGCCAGAAAGCTAAATCAGACACGACTTCACATATTCCTCCGTTACATTGAGACACATGGCCGCCGTAGACATTTTTGGTCCAATTCCCAGAACTAATAGAGGTTTTTGCTACATCTTTGTCGCTGTTGAACTCACTTCGAAATTTGTTACCTTCAGTCCGTTACGCAAAGCTGCTGCAAAATCTATTTCGAATGCATTTGTAAAACATTTTTTATTCCATGTAGGGCATGTATTGAAAGTAATTTCCGACAATGGACCACAATTTCGATCTGCGATATGGACACGTATGTTACGAGCTAGAAACATTTCTCCGATCTATATATCCAGGTATCACGCTTCTTCGAAATCTTCTGAACGACTGATGAAAGAAATTGGTAAACTATGTTGAATATACTGCCATAAAAAACATATTGATTGGGATACACACATACGCTCATTCCAGGATGTAATTAACTCCATACCAGATGAATCTACTATGCTATCTCCGACTGTTATATTGAAAAATGTTGAACCTCAGAACAAAATTAAAGAATTAGTATCTTTTCCTACATCTCGCCGAGTACGCCACCATGAAATAATCGACATTGCACTCAACAACATCAAACGTGCCGCAGAGCGCCGGAGAAGACAGCAAAAACAGATTTGTACACGCCGTGACTTTCGCATAGGACAGAAGATATTAGTACGCATACATTTTTTTATCCAACAGAGGAGAAAGTAGATGCAGTAAATTTGAGCTTCTATACGCAGGCCCATATAGAATTCGCAGCATTCCTCTCCCCAACGTAGTACATGTCGAAACTTTGAGAACCAGAAAAAGCAAGGGCAACACAATATTTCCAATATTAAACCCTTTATTGAATGAACATACTTTATGATTTATCACACTGTAATGCCATTTCCAGATATTCATGTGACCACTTAGGCAATTATATTTATGTGACTACTTACTGATGATCATTTTTTCTTGGAAAGTGCCCGGCAAGGTAAGGTTAGCAGGTCGCTTTTCTTGTCGTTACATATCAGACCGTGCAAATTTTCCATTTTTTTTGTGTATGTATCATTATTTTCCTATCGAAAGTAGAATTTTTTCTCTGTATGGACTATGAAAACTTTAAGATGTAACAAAGAAGTTGACTGTAACATTTTTGCCTTATGATATCTCAATATCTTGACTATTCTACATTTTTTGCTACTACATTATGATACTGTGTGTATATTTTCTGCACTTGAAAATTATTTATGGTTTTGACCTAATATGTTTTCTGTCATGCTATGCTGTACGCTTAGTTGAATCACTAGAAATAAGTTTTTATTTAATGGGTATATGATTTAAATGCAAGATATTAATCCATATTCGTCATTTTCAGAAAGCAGTACCATGTAAAAGAAATAAATTATACAACCACAGTGATTTACTGTGAAATGGAAATTTTACCATCAGAATGAAAGAAAGGAAATCCAATAACTTATTATGAAGAGTAAATGGATCAGAATTAACAAGCATTAACAAGAATATATTATACACATCGAATGATAGCAGTCTTAACTAATTATTTTTCTTTCAGAATACGAGGCGATTACTGCAGGCTGTCAGACAGAACTACACATGTTAATTTTATTGATGAAATATGCTAGAAGTAAGAAACTCTATACTATGAATAGCTGTATGAAGTAATTGGTAATATGAATAATGAATAATGAAGTGTCTATTTTTTGCAGATGATAATAAATGATGATGAATAGTTATATGAAGTATATGGTATAAGAATAACGAAGTTTTTCTTTGCAGATGATGATAATGATGAAGTTTATATATTTTCTGTTAGTTAGGAAATGCTACGTAGTTATTTAAGTATTTGTTGCAGTTCCTTTTGACAGCATGTCTTAGTTGCATTGTATAATAATTGAATGTTTTGGGAAAGACAGCTAGAGTACATACATATTAAGTACATGATTCATTACCTGTTAATTCGAAGTTTACTACTTCTCAGCATAATATACATTTTTTTTTATTTCAGGTCAATAATCCATTTTGTATTTTTTCCAGGAGAAGCTTTTCATGATATTACTATGCTATAAGCACTTAGTTATGAAACCTGTTCTAATACTTGCACTTTTTTACCCAGTTGTGTGTATCATTCATGAATGTGATCACATATACTCTACTTGTTCCATAACTTTGCTACAGCTGACTCATGATGAATGATGTTATTAATCCTTGTTTCCAGCAAGAAGTCAAAACCAAACATTTTCATCCCCCAGCAACTGACAATCGATCCCAATGGAATGCATCTCCAGCACAAAAAAAATTTTATTACCATTCCAAGCTATTACCAGTATACAACTAAATAATGCTACCAGTTTAAGATATATTTCTAGTCCTAAATATAATGCAAATTTCTCTGATGTATTGAATCCATTATATCTATGTATTATTGGACTACAGACCTTGAGTAATAGTTACAATGTTTTACATTTTAAATATCTCTTATGTCACTTACATGATATCATATATAGACACTAGCAGCTTGATGCTGCATGCAATAACTCGTGTTTTGAATGATGACGTCTGAATAATACTGAATGATGTTTTGTAATACTGTATAAATGGTATGCCAATGATTATTATGAGATGACTTATGCACAAATGCTATGCCAATAATTACTGTAATGAGATGACTTATGATATGAGTTCTTAATAATATTTTGTTATACTCTATAAATGAATACCAATAATTACTGTAATTAGATGATTTATGAGTAGTGTTTTGTAATACTCAATACTTACATTTGTTTAGTAACTGGCCAATGAGTGCCAATAATTATTCAAATCGGTTGATACACTAGTGTAATTCTGAGTGATGACTAGCATAAGACTTAATGTCCTTCACATTCTGGCCCAATTACCAGCAATTATTGCGTTATCCGTATGTCCTGTCCATCCTCATGATCATGGAGCACTATATTTGGTTTTTGCACTAATTCTACGTTGATGTAAGAGTATGGATTCTACCAGAATGTGGTGTTGACATCAAACTGTCCACCACGGTGACCGAAGGAGATGTCATTATGGTCCTACTGTTTGGGGTGCCTAATGTACTACCAAAATCATTACATACAATATTAATACAACATTTCAGTGTCTTGGCTACACTGATGAATACTTCAGGGAAGAGAACTTCAGATTGTCTCACTTGGTGTTGTGCTTCTGTAGAAAGATGTGGACTTTCAGCACAGCTACGTGCAACCCACTGTGCTATAACCATGATGATATCCTTCCCATTCCTTTCCTAGTTCTTGTAAAAATGATAAAGACTTATACAGTGCATGTGCACTTTATTTCATATCTTAATGTTTTCAGTTCTTGTAAGAAAATTCTAATGACTTACACAGTGCGTGTGCACTTCATTTCATTTGTTAATATGATCAGTTGTCCTAAATATGCTAAAGATTTTTACAGTGTGTGTGCACTTTATTTCATTTCTTAATGTATTCAGTTCTTGTAAAAAATGCTAAAGACTTACACAGTGTGTGTGTACTTTTTTGTCATTTGCTAATATATTTTGTACTCATTGCGTACACATTTTGTCATTTCTTAAAATGTTCTGAACTCAGTGCGTGTGCACACTCTTTCATTTCTTAATATGTTCTGCAATTATCAATAATGTATATACTCTGTGACTGTAGACTTAGTAAACTAAAGAGATTATAGAAAAATTTGTTGCTCATGGCAAGTCCAATTGACTCATCATCGCTGCCAAATTTTTGCCCCCCCCCCCCCCAATGGAGGGTTATGTAAGAGGTCCATGATTAAGGAATTTGTTGTTCGCGCACTCAAGCAGATGTAATTTCGATGGATTGCTCATGCGCTGCTTGCGATATGCAAGGTATAAGAGAATCTCAGACCAGAGAGCAGTGTTGTCAGCAGTAGGAACTGTGTAGCAAATGTAGTAGGAGTAGTAGTTAACAGTCGTGTGTATGAAGTTGGCTGGGCCGGTCGTGGGGAGCGATGGCGGTGCCTCAGCGTTGTAGTATAAGGTAAAAGCAGCCTCGCGCATATGTACTATTGTAATATCAAGTACCATTAAATGTTTTTAAAAAAACCTCTTAATAATAATCTTTCTTATAAAAATTAACTTTTGACAATCATTCACCCCAATTTAAAGAATTTACTAATTTCTCCAATCCATGGTGATCCTGATTATTGTAAAGAAAAATCAGTCGTTTCCTTTTACACACGACAAATCTAGCGGCCAGCATTGCAATGGGCTGTGCCAGAAAAATTTCTTATAGGAGCAGATATATACGCGTTATCCGGCGACTTCATTAAGGTAAGATTTTTCAATTTATTCAGAATGAATTTTCAGGGCCATGACGTAGCACTGCTGACGTCCAAATTTACCACTGTAGATTCACAGTCAGTTAATTATTGAAAGATTATAAATGATCCACAAGTTTATTGAGAGATTAGTCACGTTGTTATTGCGACGTTAGGGAATAATGAACTGTTGTTAGGTTACGAAATTTATCTGTTGCGAGGTTACACTAAATGTGAAAGATAATTATATATTTTTATCTGTTGGGAGGTTACAACGTGTTGAGTGCTTGTGATAGAGGATCATTGAAGAAGATTGTGACGAAAAATAGGAGGACGGCAGCTGCAAAAATCAATGAAAAACTGAATGTCACGCTCGTGAACCATGTCAGCACCAAAACAAGCAAAGGGAGGTCCATAGGTAGGGAATTGCAAGGCGAATTGGAATTAGAAAAACCACTGATCAGTGATGCAAATGCGCGTAATAGGGAAACGTGGTGCTGAAGACATAACAGCTGGACTATGGAGCAATGGAGGGAAGTCATTTGGTCGTATGTGTCTTGTTTCAAACCGTTTAGAACTTCTGAACGAGTTTATTGTCCCACGAGTGAAACATAGTGGGTGAACGGTGATGATTTGAGATCGCATACCGTGGTATTCAATCGGTTCCATGGTTAGTCTGCAAGGTCGCATTACTGTCAAGGATTATATGTCTATTGTGACTGAACACATCCGTCCCATGGTATAATGTTCGTTCGACAACGGCGATGCTCTGTTCCACGAAGCCAAGGTCCCTGTTCACACAGCTCGCATCGTCCAGGACTAGTTCTGTGAGCACGAGGAGAAATTGCCGCGTCTGCTGTGGCCACCACACTCACCAAATCTCAGTATTATTGATACTTTGTACTCTATATTCGAGACAAGGACATGCTATCGCTATCCACCTCCATCATCAGATGCCACTATTTTGAAGTACGAATGGTATAAGAGTCTACCGAAAACCATACAGGACCCGTGTCTATACACTAATGGCCATTAAAATTGCTACACCAACAAGAAATGCAGATGATAAACGAGTATTCTTTGGGCAAATATATTGTAGTAGAACTGACATGTGATTACATTTTAACGCAATTTGGGTGTATAGATCCAGAGAAATCAGTTCCCAGAACAACCATCTCTGGCCGTAATAACGGCCTTGATATGCCTGGGCATTGAGTCAAACAGAGCTTGGATGGCGTGTAGACGTACAGCTGCCCATGCAGCTTCAACACGTTACCACAGTTCATCAAGAGTAGTGACTGGCGTATTGTGACGAGCCAGTTGCTCGGCCACCATTGACTAGACGTTTTCAGTTGGTGAGAGATCTGGAGAATATGCTGGCCACGGCACCAGTCAAACATTTGTCTGTATCCAGAAAGGCCCGTACAGGACCTGCAACATGCGGTCGTGCATTATCCTGCTGAAATTTAGGGTTTCGTAGCGATCGAATGAAGGGTAGAGCCACGGGTCGTAACAAATCTGAAATGTAACGTCCACTGTTCAAAGTGCCGTCAATGCGAACAAGAGGTGACCTAGATGTGTAACCAATGGCACCCCATACCACCACGCCGGGTGATGCTCCAGTATGGCGATGACGAACACACGCTTCCAATGTGAGTTCACCGCGATGTCGCCAAACACGGATGCGACCATCATGATGCTGTAAACAGAACCTGGATTCATCTGAGAAAATGACGTTTTGCCATTCGTGCACCCAGGTTCGGCGTTGAGTACACCATCGCAGGCGCTCCTGTCTGTGATGCAGCGTCAAGGGTAACCGCAGCCATGGTCTCCGAGTTGATAGTCCATGCTGCTGCAAACCTCTTCGAACTGTTCGTGCAGATGGTTGTTGTCTTGCAAACGTCCCCATCTCTTGACTCAGGGTTCGAGACGTGGCTGCACGATCCGTTACAGCCATGCGGATAAGATGCCTTTCATCTCGACTGCTAGTGATACGAGGCCGTTGGGATCCAGCACGGCGTTCCGTATCGCACTCCCGAACCCACCGATTCCATATTCTGCTAACAGTCATTGGATCTCAACCAACGCGAGCGATAATGTCGCGATATGATAAACCGCAATCGCGATAGGCTACAATCCGATCTTTATCAAAGTCGGAAACGTGATGGTACGCATTTCTCCTCCTTACACGAGACATCACAACAACGTTTCACCAGGCAACGCCCGTCAACTGCTGTTTGTGTATGAGAAATCGGTTGAATACTTTCCTCTTGTCAGCACGTTGTAAGTGTCGCCACCGGCGCCAATCTTGTGTGAATGCTCTGAAAAGCCAATCATTTGCATATCACAGCATCTTCTTGCTGTCGATTAAATTTCGCGTCTGTAGCATATCATCTTCGTAGTGTAGCAATTTTAATGGCCAGTAGTGTACATTACGCGATGACTGAAAGCTGTTTTGAGTGCTAACGGTTTCCCTGTTGTGCTTTTGGAGTTTCTACATTTTCTCCACCCCCGTACTTGTTAACTGTCAAATAGGTAGTCGAATGTAGGGAAATGATGACAACAGAAATGACTTTTTAACCATAGTAGAGACCATTCTGTTTTCACTCCTCATAAACTTTTATTCAACCCTCGTCGACACCCTTCTCACCTTGGGCATACTTAATTACGCGTTGGGAACCATTTTTTTGCATTATTTGTGTCTTCAGACAGTGACGTAATTATTCCGTCTCTAAGCTACTTCGGTAGATAATGTGTCACGATCGCGAATAGATGTGCGTCAGTTTATTAACCAATTACTTACTGAAAAACTGCAACGATAAAACGAATTTTTTTAAGTTACATATTTCAACCAGAACTGCGTGACAACAAAAAATAATTACTTTATAATAATGATAAAGATTGACATGTGTTTGTTATGTGAACTAATCGAAATATAGGAAGAATTTGTTTGTTGGAAATTATAATTTTTGCCACGAAAAGGTGATACAAATGAGTATGTAATGTTGTTACACACTTATACTTTAACATTGCAAAATTCCGTTTGTGTGTTTCTAAATTTAACTGAATCAGAATTAATTGTGGCACAGGCACACTCTTGAGACCGAAAACGCTGGAATTAATGTACGCAACAAACTGATTAACGGTATAAAATACTGTGACCTTTCCAGTGAGTCTTTAAGATGGGAAAGACGCATTTTATCACTGAAAAGTTTTACATGCCATAATAAGCACAAGATTTAAATGAAATCTGTTATTTTTTACAAAAAACCATTTGAATCATAAAGCATCCAAGGCAATAATGAAAGTACTAAACCTACAATCACACAGTTCACCACGAGCATTGCAAAACTCGAAGTATTGGTTGGCAAAGGTACTCGATGGCATAAAAATTGCTTTATGATCTTGTAAGTGACTTCGTGAAATTTATCTTAACCTGACTGTATAACGATTACAGTGACTGTGTATAACGATTACAGTGACTGTTTTTCTGAATAGAGAGCTAAACAAACCCAGAGATCTGAAGATGCGCTGACGGATGTGGGACAGTAAAACCTATCATGAATCTAAACATCAAAATCTGGATTGTCTCTACATGCTGGAGCTGGTAGCTATGATCACAGCCATCTTCGGTGTAATATGAGCAGGATGGTAACACTGTATTTTGCGGTCATGAAGATCAATGCTAGGTTCGCACTACATAAGACTCTAACATTCAGCCCCAGTAGGCTCCTCCAATTGAGTGCACAGCCTACAGAATACCGCTGTGCTGAGTGCCATGCCCAGAAACGCTGTCACTCTTTCTACGGCAGTAAACAAAAAAAAAAAAAAAGTCCAATGATCTGAGTTTCAAAAAATGGTTCAAATGGCTCTAAGCACTATGGGACTTTACATCTGTGGTCACCAGTCCCCTAGACTTAGAACTACTCAAAGCTAACTAACCTAAGCACATCACACACATCCATGCCCGAGGCACGATTCGAACCTGCGATCGTAGCAGCCGCGTGGTTCCGAACTGAAGTGCCTAGAACCGCTCGACCACAGCGGCCGGTGATCTGAGTTTCCTTTTCTGAAAAGCATGTCACAAGTATGTCCTCCTGACATATTTATTTCACGAATTGGTACTCTCTCAGTCAGCAGCTAACCTCACCTGGAGACGCTAACGAACTGTGCTCAAGGGTAGCTGAACCTATAGTGTCACAGCTGTTTCGTCATGTACTTTGGAAATCTGGGAGATGTTTATCCGCTGAAAGCATTTTTTTTAACGTGAAGCGTCCGCCTGCCTCTCGTCGTCATCCAGGACGAATGCTTTCAGCTTGGCCATCCGAAGAGCATGTATGTAATAAACGGCAGAAAAGGCTGGCGCTAGCATAATGCTGGCTGAAGTGACTTCCCGCAAGATATCGCGAGAGCTGCTATATCTGCCGGTCACCTCCCCACTTTGCGAAGGGCCACAGTCCCTCAGCTTGAAACTATCTCTTTAATTATTTTTTATTAAACACAGACCTACAGAATTTTCCCTGACAAAGACAGCTCAAACTTAACCTATTTATTTATTACCCACAGTATACAAGCCCGACGCAATCTGACTGTTATACATTGACAACATGACTTCCAATAATTAACACAAAAGAATGGCCCTGAAGTGCACGAAATCCTAACAATAATACAAATCCAAAAAAATATGAAATTAAAGAAATATGAAACTATCTCCAACTCTCTTAATTGCCTAAACTCATTTCAATCACGAATCTTTTTCATAAGTCATTTACCTCACAGAAAATCTAAACAATTACAGCAAGTAGCAACTACAGCCAGCTAAATATAAAGAGTCTAACTACTATAGACTCTAGCTACTAGGAGGCATACGGTTAGCGAAAGAAAGATTTTGTTGAATAGCAAATAATGTATTTAGAAAATTTTACCTTATTCATGTGACATCCAGTTCCAAAAATTATATAGTTGTCAATAATTCCACTGTCCAAACATTATCAACCTAACATCCATCATCATACATTTCCTTGAGTATTATAAGCACACCACTTCATCTCACTTTACAATGCATGTCCTACTCACACAGAGTCTCCACTAAGAATATCATGTCCATATACTTCCCTATCCACTCGCTAACCGTTAGTCCGTCCGATCACAGAGTCTCTTGCCGAGGGCGCAGAGCGCTGTCAGCGATATTAACACAGTATACAGCGCTGCCAGCATACAAACAGGCTACTTACAAGCTCAACGGGAGATGTTTCGCCGACTTCTCCGAACGTCACCTGTCCTATATACACAGTGCTTCTGACTTGTACAGCTCACCCAGAAGAGCTACTGTTATAGCGAGCACCATGTCCGAGTAAGGAATGTTAAAAAGAGGAATTGGAATCACTGCATACAGTCCCTGTAATCTCACTACTCCACTTAAACTAACTCATCTCCCCTTGTAACATACCTGTTTAATTACATAGTTAGCTTGGCTGATGGAAAATTATTCTGTTACGTAGCCTTGTACATTATTATGTTTCTTGGAGATTGAATTCTCTTTGACTGGAATATCTTTAATTCAGTAACTATTTGCAGGTTCACCTCTTTTGAGAAAGAATGGAGTTTTTTGTCAAAATTTCTGTCAGAATTCATCCTACTGTTGATTTGTTTCGTTGCTTAGATAACCACCAGTATTATTTAATTTGACGTTTAAGTAAATTAAGGAAATGCGGGTTGTAGTATTATCAGCCAAACATGGAAATAAATATTAGCCATGTTAATATACATTACACTGATGTGACAAAAGTCATGGGACAGAGACATGCACATTTATAGAGGGCTGTAGTATCAACATTGGTGGAGCTGTCATTTGTACTCATGTGATTCATATGAAAACACTGTCAAACGTTACTATGGCCGCACAACAGGAACCTGAACGCGAAATGTAGTTGCAGCTAGATGCATGGAACATTGCATTTCGGAAATCTTTATGGAAAACAATATTGTGCGATCCACCGTGTCAAGAGTGTGCCGAGAATGCCAAATTTCAGGCATTGTCTCTCACCTCGAAACAACGCAGTGACTCACGGTCTTCACTTATGACCGAGCCCAGCGGCGTTTGCGTAGAGTTGTCAGCGCTAGCGGATAAGGAACATCGCGTGAGATAACCGCAGAACTCAGTGTAGGACTTATGACGAACGTATCCGTTAGGGAAGTGCCGGAAATTTGGCGTTAATGGCCTATGGCAGTATACGACCGAAGCAAGTACCTTTGCTAGTAGCACGACATCGCCTGCAGCGACTCTCCTGGATTCGTGACCCTATCTGTTGGGCCCTAGACAAAAACCCTGGCCTGGTCAGACAAGTCCGGATGTCAGATGGTAAGGGCTGATGGTAGGCTTCGAGTGTGGCGCAGACCACAAGGAGCAATAGACTCAATTTGTAAACAAGGCGTTATGCAGGCTGCTGGTGGTTCCACAATTGTGCGGGCTGTCTTTACATGAATGATGGACGGGGTCCTCTGGTCCAACTGAACTGATCATTGATTGAAATGTTTATGTTCGGGAGCATGAACCATTTGCAGCCATACATGTTCCCAAACAACGATGGAATTTTTATGGATGACACAGTTGTTCGCGACTGGTTTGAAGCACGTTCTGGACAGTCCGAGCGAATGATTTGGCCACCCAGACCTCTCTGCATGAATCACATCAAACATTTATGGTTCATAATTCAGAGGGTAGTTCGTGCACAAAATGCTGAACCGCCAACACTTTCGCACTTATGCACTGCTGTAGAAAAAGCGTGCCTCAGTATTTCTTCAGGGGACTTCCAACGACTTGTTGATTTCATGCCACGTCGAGCTGCTGTCCTACGCCGACGAAAGGAGGTCCGGCGCGATATTAGGAGGCACCCCGTGACTTTTGTCTCAGTATAGTCTTAAGATAATGAGATTACCTTTATTACTTGTTATGCCGTATGTGGTGCTTTAACATATGTCACACAGATAGCCAAGTCTTCAGAAGTACAGCATAAAACCTGTGATACTACAATTTAAAAACTATTAGACAGTAGTTGTACTAGAACAGGAATGTGTGGGGACGGATAGATGAGAAATACACTCCTGGAAATGGAAAAAAGAACACATTGACACCGGTGTGTCAGACCCACCATACTTGCTCCGGACACTGCGAGAGGGCTGTACAAGCAATGATCACACGCACGGCACAGCGGACACACCAGGAACCGCGGTGTTGGCCGTCGAATGGCGCTAGCTGCGCAGCATTTGTGCACCGCCGCCGTCAGTGTCAGCCAGTTTGCCGTGGCATACGGAGCTCCATCGCAGTCTTTAACACTGGTAGCATGCCGCGACAGCGTGGACGTGAACCGTATGTGCAGTTGACGGACTTTGAGCGAGGGCGTATAGTGGGCATGCGGGAGGCCGGGTGGACGTACCGCCGAATTGCTCAACACGTGGGGCGTGAGGTCTCCACAGTACATCGATGTTGTCGCCAGTGGTCGGCGGAAGGTGCACGTGCCCGTCGACCTGGGACCGGACCGCAGCGACGCACGGATGCACGCCAAGACCGTAGGATCCTACGCAGTGCCGTAGGGGACCGCACCGCCACTTCCCAGCAAATTAGGGACACTGTTGCTCCTGGGGTATCGGCGAGGACCATTCGCGACCGTCTCCATGAAGCTGGGCTACGGTCCCGCACACCGTTAGGCCGTCTTCCGCTCACGGCCCAACATCGTGCAGCCCGCCTCCAGTGGTGTCGCGACAGGCGTGAATGGAGGGACGAATGGAGACGTGTCGTCTTCAGCGATGAGAGTCGCTTCTGCCTTGGTGCCAATGATGGTCGTATGCGTGTTTGGCGCCGTGCAGGTGAGCGCCACAATCAGGACTGCATACGACCGAGGCACACAGGGCCAACACCCGGCATCATGGTGTGGGGAGCGATCTCCTACACTGGCCGTACACCACTGGTGATCGTCGAGGGGACACTGAATAGTGCACGGTACATCCAAACCGTCATCGAACCCATCGTTCTACCATTCCTAGACCGGAAAGGGAACTTGCTGTTCCAACAGGACAATGCACGTCCGCATGTATCCCGTGCCACCCAACGTGCTCTAGAAGGTGTAAGTCAACTACCCTGGCCAGCAAGATCTCCGGATCTGTCCCCCATTGAGCATGTTTGGACTGGATGAAGCGTCGTCTCACGCGGTCTGCACGTCCAGCACGAACGCTGGTCCAACTGAGGCGCCAGGTGGAAATGGCATGGCAAGCCGTTCCACAGGACTACATCCAGGATCTCTACGATCGTCTCCATGGGAGAATAGCAGCCTGCATTGCTGCGAAAGGTGGATATACACTGTACTAGTGCCGACATTGTGCATGCTCTGTTGCCTGTGTCTATGTGCCTGTGGTTCTGTCAGTGTGATCATGTGATGTATCTGACCCCAGGAATGTGTCAATAAAGTTTCCCCTTCCTGGGACAATGATTTCACGGTGTTCTTATTTCAATTTCCAGGAGTGTACATAAATAAGTGAAGAATAGAAATTTAGCATACAGTCGCAGCAATTTTAGGTCTGGAAATCGCCTTTGACAAGGTAATGCAAATGCAGATATTCGAAGTCTTGATATAGGAAGGGATAAAGCAGGGATACAGAATCGTAATGCACAGTAGATGCAAAAATCTGTTGAAAGGGATAGGAGTGAAAGATGAAGAAAAATAAGCTTGTGCTAAGAAGGATCTGACTCATGGCTACAACTTATCAACACTATGCTATAACTCGTGCGTCGAAGAATCAATGAAACGTGTGAATGACAGTTTCAAAGAAGTATAAAAATATTACAAAGGAAACTCTTTCCGACGTCCTTTAAAACTGTATTTATTTGGTCACGTATCAGCTTTCGGCTTCTTAGGCCATTTTCGGTGACAAAAATGTCGCAGACAGATAAAAATGATGTGTGGCTTACAAAATATTATTTCTATAGAAGATACAATGACGTAGATTGTCTGCATTGAAAAACTTTTCATTTTTGTCACATAAAAAATTACATTAATTAAAATATTGCAGCGAAAACTTGATTTGACGAAGGGGAAAGAGGAAATTGTGTCTTATCATTTAATACTTAGCTAGCATTCTATGTCATATGTTTGTTCATTTCCAGTACTTCTGGTAGGGCATCCTTTTGCATTTCTCAATAAATGTTAAACTTTTTGCACCATATGAATGGTTTTCTGTTAAAAGATAATCAGTGAATGCTGAATCTTTCTTCCTTAAAGTCCAGTTTCTGTGATCAGATAAGCTAATTGCCACACCTCTGCCTGACCATTACAAACTTTTTTCAAACTCCTCGCAATCGATTTTATATACACCATTATGTGACAAGGGTTGCACTTGTTTTTACTATTGAACAAAAATTTTTGATGTTGTTGGTATTATAAATGCTGATCTACAGTTGCGAGTGTTTAAAGTTTTTCAATGTTATCCAAAATGTTGCCAATATACGGGACGTTGCACCAAGATTTATAAGTATTAAATCATTGCTGTCGACCAGCGTACAGAAATGGTGTGATTTTTTTCCTTTTTTCGTAGTACCTTATCAATTGAGGGAGACCTACAACCATTGCTGGAAGGTATATGTTTGATGGTGTGTTGTTCTGTTTGAAAGGCTCATTCAGATAGTAAAACAGATTTGAGGAGATGCACCATCGAATCGAAAGCTGTATGTATGTGTCTGTGTGGATGATGGGAGCTTGCAGGGATTATCGTAGCTGTAGCTACGTATTTTCTGTAAATGCTAAGTATCTTGTTCTACTGCCTATATTAAGGCCAAAGAAATTTATAAAAGAGACTCCCAGTTCAATTACAAACTGAATTTTCTTATGTTGCGAGCTTAAATTTCGACTTTATGTATCTAATGGTCCACAAACACAGCACTAAACTTTGCAATTCGGCGGCCCTTTTTGTAAGGAAATTTGTTGGGAATTTCCCACGAAATGTCAGATAGTATAAGACTAAAAAGGAGACCAGGCCTATTAGTCATCAGCTGTTTCTTCCAAATTTATGGTATGGTAGGTTTAACCAGAAATACAAATGACAAAAGTGAGAGCTCCAGATGACAAAGCGTTTACAAGAAAATATCATTTTTGGCGCGTGTCGGGAGAGGCGTGAACCATTTATATTAGCGACGTTTCCAGGCAGCTATTGGTGCAGTGGGAAGAGTGAAGGACGGTAATCCGAGGGACGTGTAATCGCAGCCTTAAGCGTAAACTTCTTTAATTTCAGTTTTTACGTTAGTTGCACTGCAAGTAAAGCAAAATGATGTTCAGCGTATTGCAATTATTGATAGTTTCATAACAGGCATGAAAAGGAAAGAAAAAGGAAAATTTTGGATAGCAAATAAACTTCCAAGAAACGATTGTAAGGCGTACACGACAAGTTCGTTTATGAAATTATACCCTTTTATTATTCTATAGTTGATGATTTACACGTCCTGTGGTTATATTCACCGTAAAACCGGGAAAAGCAGCAATTTCATCGGCGTATTGCAAAAGTTATAAACACTGAATTTTTACAGTTACGTGGTTGTTTTATGACATCTATAGAAAAACAAACTTGGTTTACATTTGTCGAAGGTTCTCTCTTATCGCACAGTTTGCAGCAAACCCCACGTAACTCTGATCGAAGGTCAAAATCAAACTACACTACTGGCCATTAAAATTGCTACACCACGAACATGACGTGCTACAGACGTGAAATTTAACCGACAGGAAGAAGATGCTGTGATATGCAAATGATTAGCTTTTCACTGCATTCACACAAGGTTGGCGCCGATGGCGACACCTACAACGTGCTGACATGAGGAAAGTATTCAACCGATTTCTCATACACATCAGCAGTTGACCCGCGTTGCCTGGTGAAACGTTGTTGTGATGCCTTGTGTAAGGAGGAGAAATGCGTACCACCACGTTTCTGACTTTGATAAAGGTCAGATTGTAGCCTATCGCGATTGCGGTTTATCGTATCGCAACATCGCGTTGGTCGAGATCCAATGACTGTTACCAGAATATGGGATCGGTGGGTTCAGGAGGGTAATACGGAACGCCGTGTTGGATTCCAACGGCCTCGTATCACTAGCAGTCGAGATGACAGGCATCTTATCCGCATGGCTGTAACGGATCGTGCAGCCACGTCTCGATCCCTGAGTCAACAGATGGGGACGTTTGCAAGGCAACAACCATCTGCACGAACAGCTTGACGACGTTTGCAGCAGCATGGACTATAAGCTCGGAGACCATGGCTGCGGCTACCCTTGACGCTGCATCACAGCCAGGAGCGCCTGCGATGGTGTACTCAACGACGAACCTGGGTGCATGAATGGCAAAACGTCATTTTTTCGGATGAATCCAGGTTCTGTTTACAGCATCATGATGATCGCATCCGTGTTTGGCGACATCGCGGTGAACGCACATTGGAAGCGTGTATTTGTTATCGCCATACTGGCGTATCACCCGGCGTGATAATATGGGGTGCCATTGGTTACACGTCTCGGTCACCTCTTGTCGCATTGACGGCACTTTGAACAGTGGACGTTACATTTCAGATGTGTTACGACCTGTGGCTCTACCCTTCATTCAATCCCTGCGAAACCGTACATTTCAGCAGGATAATGCACGACCGCATGTTGCAGGTCCTGTACGGGCCTTTCTGGATACAGAAAATGTTCGACTGCTGCCCTGGCCAGCACCTTCTCCAGATCTCTCACCAATTGAAATCGTCTGGTCAATGGTGGCCGAGAAACTGGCTCGTCACAACACGCCAGACACTACTCTTGATGAACTGTGGTATCGACGCTGCATGGGCAGCTGTACCTGTACGTGCCATCCAAGCTCTGTCTGACTCCATGCCCAGGCATATCAAGGCTGTTATTAGGGCCAGATGTGGTTGTTCTGGGTACTGATTTCTCAGGATCTATGCACCCAAACTGCTTGAACATGTAATCACATGTTGGTTCTAGTATAATATATTTGTCCAATGACTACCCGTTTAACACTTGCATTTTTTCTTGGTGTAGCAGTTTTAAGGGCTAGTAGTGTAGTGGAATACGAAGTCCTGTACGCTTTCATTACAATCCCTTCTTGGAAAGTTGTTAGCAGTGTTGTGTCTAGGAATCCTGCATACACGGTTCGCTAGACAAACAATCAAACAACTCCTATTAATGTGTTGTAAAACAACAAGACAAGCACAAATACTTAACTGGTATAGATGTGTCGTTAGCAAAGGGCTACACACAAAATAATCAGTCTTCTTTAGAATAGACAAACACAAGACTATGCTGTAGTGGTTAAAAACAGTCTTCGTTGCAATTTTAGTTTTTATTTTTCTATGTAGATAACCTAAAGACGCCTAAATAAGGCGAAACACGTCGTCGAAAAATAAAAAAATAAAATTGCAACCAAGACTGTTTTAACCACAACTGTTAAGCACTGGTTTGCTGTATGCCACATATGGATTGGAAGAATTTCGAGAAGTCTATGCTACGTAGAGATTACTAATGAGGCTACGATGCGTTAGCTAACGAAGTGGCTAACGTGGAAGCTGCTATCGAAGTGGGCCTCCACCAGTCGGGCGCCGCGCTTTTGTCCTCTTCACCGAGGGCCCTCAGCTGTCGCGTTGTCATCCTGGAGGGAGGTCGGTCAACACGCGATTGGCTGATCTCTCCTCACAGCCGTCTCTTCTCTGTCGTTGTCGACTAGCATTCCGGAGCTTGACTGTTCGCCATGACAAGCAGGGTCCTCGGGGACGCTGTAAAAACGCCCCCTTCTTTGAAATGTATTTGCCACTCCAAATTTTCCATTACCCTGCTTTTTATGAAAATATTGAGAAATACAATACATTAAGAATTTGTTTTGTTTGGAGTGTAAATAATTAACAATGAAAATAACAAAGTGGTTCGCACACGGAATCGACCCCACGGCCCTCAAACCACCGTTCCGTGCGCCTACCGTCGCCTGGAAACTAACTAATGTAAATGACCCACTTAGTTTCGTTTATTGCACATTTCAAAACCTGCTGCCTAGTTTACAATTTTACATTTTACCGTACATTGTTCCATATTTCTAAAAAAAATTGTTTTTTGCAATACGACAAGAGTAACAATAATGAGTTAATACTGCTATAAAATGAGCATAATGTGAGGAAAAGAAAACAGAAACAATTTGTTTATTTAAGAAGAAGATAGCAGATGATAGGAAAGGGTTCTAATAGAAGAAGGAGTGCCACTAACTGGCTGTTCCAGGTGTGAGGGCATCGGAACAACTTCGAGCCAGTCCCAGATGGAACAGAAATTTGTTTAGATCTAAGCACAAATTGTTTTAAACTATATTATTTACAATTTTTCAGCATAGATAATATATTAACGTATTTTTCTCGTATAAATTTTACTGTTATAGTGTAATTTCCAGCAATGCATTATACAAAAAGATCTGTTATGGAAAATTTGCAGCTCAGATGGCGTTTGACAGTAGTATGACATTCTTAAATAATTACTGGCAGTGACGCGGCTTTTACTGTGAGAGGAGAGCATCGGAAGTTCGTCGAGCCTCGCCTCCCCAGGATGTTTGAGCTCCGTGTATTCTTGTAATACAAGCCGTTATGAAATTAAACGTAGCAATTATGTACGTGTTACTTATGTATAGCTCTAATCCTTATACATTTTATATCACAAATACTTTTATTCTTTCATTGTTCTATTATTTACTTTTACATTGTTCTGTGTAACAATATTGTCTTCTTCTGAGGTTGTTGAGGCTTCCGAGTCAGTGGTTGTCTTGTTGTCGGAATCGTTCCATGTGTTCTGTTGTCTTGTAAGGTGATTCCCTATTCTCCGTCTCATGTAGGATCGTTCCTGTCTGTATGCTGTGTGCAGTGCCTGTGAAATTTTGTCTGTGATGGTGTTAAGTTCTAACCAATCATCCAGCTGTCTTATCTTTTGTAGTATGTCATTTTTGTGCTGTTGTGGCTGATTGTGTCTAGACACGTCACAATATAAAGTCATGTATTCCACTGTGCAGATTTCTCCTTATGTCTGTGTCACTTCGTCCAACACGATGGAGATGTTGTGGCTGTGGTCCATGCTCTGTAAGAAAGCTGACCGTACGACGTGTCGGATCTATATACATATTTCATGCTCATTCGTTCGAGAACAATGTGTGTACTCTGCGCCCCTTGTCTGTTGTGTCCCATTCGCTCTGCCAGGCGTCACTGGCCTGTCGTCCCTTCTTCATTTAGTATGTTACAGCTCTGAAACATATGGTAATGTCTGTTGGGTACATAGCCAGTACGGCCGGCCGGTGTGGCCGTGCCGTTCTAGGCGCTTCAGTCTGGAACCGCTTGACCGCTGCGGTCGCAGGTTCGAATCCTGCCTCGGGCATGGCTGTATGTGATGTCCTTAGGTTAGTTAGGTTTAAGTAGTTATCAGTTCTAGGGGACTGATGACCACAGTCCCATAGTGCTCAGAGCCATTTGAACCATTTGAACCAGCCAGTACGACGCATAATGCCTCCATAGATGTTGTCCCAAACGCTCCAGACATTCTTGAAAGGATGCTTCTCTCTCCGCGTCGTACTGTGGTTTTGTGTGATGCGAGGCAGAGACGATGGACCCACGTGCTGCCTCAAAAGCTCAGAATGGACTCAAACAAGGCGATACGGTAGGTTCGTATCATCTTCAGTGGTAGTCCAAAACGTGCAGTGTTGAGTCTGGCTAGTTTATGAATCAGTTTCGTCGTTTTGTCAGTCGCGAGATTTGCGTGGTCTTTGAATGAGAGTTTTCCCTCAACATATACTCCGAGGTATCTTGTCGTTAGTTTTCGTTGTATGGTGGTATTGTCAAATCTAACTGTTGGGTTTCTTTGTAATCCTCCCTATAGCAGTAGGTAGGCAGTTGTGTCGGCTGCTATTTTAAGTTGTTGCAGCGCCAGTTATTTACTTTTTCCAGTATATGTCTTGCCTTTGCTTTTGACTTGATCGACATAATTACCATTACGTCATCTGCATACGCAATTATTTCTGTCATCCTCCTCATCAAGAGTTATTAAAAGAGATTCTATAGTGAAGTCCCAGAACGTGGGGCCGCATAGACACACCTGTGGGCTGCCTCTCGTAATTCTTTTGAAGACCCTCTAATGGCCTGCGCGCCATTCTACAGCTCTATTGTTGCAGTAGTCTAGGAGACTATAATACAGTCAAACCTCCGTATGAATATTACCAATAGAATGACAAACCCGGGTACAGCGATAAGTTTATATGGCCCGGCTGATTTACTATATTTACTATGTTAATTACCCCTCAATACAATGATGAAGTAAATTTAGCAACAACCTGTTATAACGAAGACAAAATTTCGAGGAATTTATTATTTCCTAATGCTAAGAAGCTTATTATAGCGGTAGGTATTGTTTATTTAACTACTAGACTCTCGGTGCTTTATTTCCAGAAGCTTCGCTACATACTGGAGTACTGTATTTATTCTAGCGGTAAAGAGAAAAGCGTACAGCCGCGGGCGAGCTGTGCTGAGCGACAAACGTCAAAAAGCTTCTTTGTTTGAAGGAGGGTTTAGTTTGTCCATTGTTGAGTTTCAGTAGCAGACAGATGCTCCGTGATTTTTGCAATCTGTGAATGTTTTTAGTTGATGTAAACGCTTTGGACTTCGCGAATATTTGGACAATGGCTGGAACTCGCAAACAAATAAGGTTGGAGACGAAAATGGGGGTTTCATAGACATTCATAACGGAATGAAACAAGTAGACGTGGCGAAGAAGTATGCACTTGCACAGTCAACGTTAGCTACATTCCTTAAAAAAACGAAAAGAAATTGAAGAAAGTTTTGTAGGTGACAAATTTAACTCTTCAAGAAAAAGAATGAAGACGGCTGCTGCAGGCGATGTGGACAGTGATACACTGCGGTGGTTTAACGAGATGCCTGCGCAGAATGTACAATTAATGGTCCGTTGATATGTCAAAAAGCCTTAGATTTCGTTAAGTTGCTTGGCGATACTAACTGTAAGGTAAGTAACGGATGGATGCAAACGTTTAAGGACAGGCATGGGGTCATTTTTAAAGTGATTTTAGGAGAAGAAAAATCAGCGCCTTTAGTTGATGCAGAATTTTGGAGGAAAAACACTATGTGTGGACTGTTAGAAAAATACAGTCCTGAAAACTTGTACAACGCAGTTGAGACGGGATTGTTTTATCAACTGATGCCAGAGAAGACGATGACCTTTAGAGCAGAAAAGTGTAAAGGAGGGAAGCAGTCTAAACTACGCCTAACTGCTGTTCTCTGCAGCAACGCGTCAGTGACACACAAATTGACACCACTGGTGATCGGACGACCAGAAAACCCACGGTGCTTCATAAATGTAAGAAGCTTACCAGGCAAGAGGCTACACATATTTTATTTTACCTGCCTTTAATTTATAAGTTAATTCAGTACAGTATAGCTTCAGCTGTAATGTTTTGCTACAGTCGTATTGTAAATGTGATTTTTTTTACTGCAGTCAATTAAAAGGCAAATCGAAAAGCATGGACGACGTCTACCCTTTTAGTGAGTGGTTGCTTTCGCTTGATAAAGAGATGTCAATGAAGAATAAGAAAATTGCATTGCTGCTGGATTATTGTAGTGCGCATAAGAACATGGAAGCGTTGAAGAACGTTGAACTATGCTACTTTCCCCAAAGGGTACTTTGATTCTTCAGCCACTAGGTATGGGGATAATTAAGAACTTTAAGACAAAATACCGTTCATGTTTAGTTCACCCGTATCGCAAACGTTGAAAGGAAGGTGAGCAATCCCTACAGTTTCAATGTGAAGCTGGCTTGTGACATGATTCCTAGTTCCTGAAACAGGGTACAGCCGAATGTGATTGTGAACTGCTGGAAAAATGCAAGAATTTCCGAAAATGAAGATGTTGGTGAGAATGTTGTAGTGGATGAAATAATGCAGGATGATATTCTAAGTGATCTGGAGATTTATTCAGCAGTTACTGGTAAAACCATATGCTTCAGTAATTGAATATGTGTCAGTGGATGATGAGGCGTTGGAGTTTGAAGCATATATCGACGAATCTATCATCGAGAAGTTAAGGGGTGATTTGTCTGTTGAAGATTCTGACGATGACAGTGATGTGATAAGTGAGAGTTCCCCTCCTCTGATGGAGCTAAGAGGTCAGTTGGAAACCATTCAGCAAGTAGCTTCTTCAATCCCTAGTGTTTCAGCGCAGCAGTTGATTGCGTCAGAGGAGATAAAGACAATATTCACAAGAGAATCTTGAAGAAAAAAGAAACAAAGGAAAATAAGTGAATTTTTCTGTACACAAAAGTAAGATATTCTACAGGTACAGTATTGACAAATGAAATGAACAAAGTTGTCTTTTAATGTTATTTTTCATCAGAAAAATACTACAGTAATGTACTTCTCAGCCACGAAAACATGGCTCCTTGCTCCGAGTCACGATAACAAAACCTCATTATAACAATAGCCCTGGTACAATAATTTAATTTTCATACTCCCATGAAATTCGTTATATCGAGGTTTGACTGTATAACGTTTGGGCATCTGCATTTCCCTAAATCTTCCAAATAGTGCAGGCCCCTAGAAGTTATCAAAGGGGCCGGCTATATCGATTAGGATCGCGACCACATATTTGTCCTGCGTCGTTTGTATCGTCTGCAGTGCATTTTTAATGGCGTCGTCTATATATTTATGTGGTCTAAACCCTTAAGGAATCTATGTAAATTCGGTTCCAGTCTATTTTTCACCCCTTCTTGGGCATTTCTGTCGCAGGAGTTTGACTAAGATGCAGTGGTCTGTCAGGAGATTTGCCGTTTGGACCCATGTGTCGACCGACTCGAGCCGAAAATGCTATCTTTTTTAAAGCTATCTGGAACTCCCACTTCTGCCACTTTCATTTCTTGCCAAGCCTTAACATGCCATAAATTTGGACGAAATCGGTGTTGACGAGTAGACGCGGTCTCCTTGTAAGAATGATTGTAATACTGGTTCTGAAGCTGGAAGTAATTCTGTTTCACACACTGACAATATAATTATAAACAGGCAAACGACATATATAGCAATGTTAGGCTTCATAAACGATCTTCTGATCGAAAGTATAGAAGACGTAGAAGACCTGCTGAACAGTATTAATAGCTGACATTGTACCGAATGCTACTTCGCGCGAAAAACTACTTGTTTAAGTATGCGTCTGTCCTGCGACCATGAATTGTGTCTCTGTCTTGTGACAAGTATCATCTAAACTGATCTACTCCTTGGTCGTGAATCAGCAGTTGACTAAATCTGAGCATCGCAGGATTGCAAACTGTGGAACTTCACAGAAAATTTTGATCAATGGAGAGAAAGAATTCTAGCGTGTAACTCAACGGGGACCGAAACTGAACGCAGACTCCACTTATTGAACACGACAAAACGAAGATAAGTGGAATCCTACGATTACGGGAGAGTCGTGCAGTATCGGTCGGCTTACAGTACCGGCCACTACTGTGACAGAAGTGTAGAGTGAGCTGAAGCAAGCTTGTGCATTGATGTGCACTGTAATCTGTTCTCTCTTTCCTCTCTTCAGTGCTTTGTCTGCTCTGAGTGCCTGAGAATGTTGCTGTACTTCTTAGTGCACGGAAGATATTTGTGGCATGTGATATCCGTTTTAAGGTAAGTGATTAATTTCGTTGCTATACTTCTGTTATCTATGAGATGAGATCTACCGAACGTTTCGTTATAATTTCTGTAAAAGAACGTAAAATATTACTATTCATAATGCGTATTTGTCAAGCAGTATCGGCTACCGATTGTCTTTCATTATCTGCCAGAAGTCATTTCAATTTTTAAATTATATTTTCTTCTTCTCACTTCCTTCCAGATTGACATGGCGGAAAATGAGAGAAAAAGTAAGAGGAAAATGGAATGAAAAGTGCACAAAAATGGGTGTTAAGCAAGGTTATGTCTAACAAAACGACAATTAGAAAAGAAAAAGATCGTCAGTGAAGAGAAGAGAAAGCTGAACTTAAGTAGGGTGGTCGAAAATAAAGAAGCACGCAAAGCATGCATGTGAAAAGCCAATTACAAACCGGCGAGTAAAACTGGAATGTGCTAGAAATAATGGGTCAACAGAAGAGACTGAACAGTGCATTAGTTGCTTAGAGTTATTTGAAAAAGACCTGGGTGCTGTGTACCAAGCCTCAAGGCTGGGGACATGTTGGATGTGTGGATCAGGAGAACATTTTTATTTTATTTGCGATATGTGTAAAACAATGGGCTAAACATTGGTGAACTGAGGTGAAATAGTACCTTAAGTTATCATACTCATGTGTTCTAGTATTATTCAGTATCACTGCAGTGTATCATTAACAACCTATATTATCACAGAAAAGATAATGGACAACGCTGCAAGACACTTCCTAGCAGCCTTGTAATTGTAACTCTTTTACTTTCTATGTAATTAAGTACTATAAAAAACAAATAAAAATCATTACGCTGTGCTCGTCATAGCACATGTCTTGAGGTAACAGAATATTACATGAATATTCCGATTTACCACCGCAGTTACACAGTGAAATTAAAACTTTGCCAGCCGATACTGCACGACTCTATCCTATAACATCACTGGGTTGGTATCAGTCAGTTCATTCAAATACCTGGATGTAACATTTCGTACCCACATCAAATGGAGTGAGATAGGAGGCAGTCTTCGGCTCATTGGCAGAATACTGTGAAAATGCAATCAGTCTGCAAATGAGGCTGCTTACAAATTATTGGTGCGTCCCATCTAAATTAATGCTCAAATACGTGGGATCCATACTGGTTAGGAATAACAGGGGATACTGGACATACACGAAGAATGGTTACGTGAATGATGGCAGTTTTTTTTGTTTTTATTTTTCGTAACGGAAACATTGAGAAACGGTAACAGACAGACGTCAGATGCCAGTTATCCTACGAAAGCCCACTTACAAAGTTTCCAAATCCATTATTAAGTGAGATATTCGTCAGTCCTCTGTAGAGACAGCAAAGAGAAAATTAGACTAATTATAGGAGGCACACAGTAATTTAACGATCATTATTTCCGCACTGAATAAGCAACTGGAACGGGAAAAGTGCTTCGCAAGCAGGCGAGGTGGATTACTTACCGCATTTAGAACTTTTTCAAACGTGAATTTGAAAGCAGGTCTCCTACTGTTGACATTTGAAAACACAAGAACGGACTCCAGATCCATGTGGTGTCGCCAAGAGAGCTGCAAAGAGAATTGTAAACGAAAATGTCAGAGCTGTAGGAACCGTAGAAAAAATTGGTTTCTTGTCGCCTGGAAAGCATCGAAATCGTAAGGAACTTGTAACGCAAATGGATGGTCTTAACTACGATCTTTTAATGTGCTCCATGTGAATTATGAATGCCCGAAATCACAAAAACGTGTTACGGTTATGCAGGCTTCAATGGTTAAGCACTTCGTCAATGCAAAAAATTTTAAAAGGCGTTCGTTCCAGATACGTTAAGAAGAGAGTTTTTTTAGTTGAGAGAAGTAGGTGCTGTACGATAGAACAGAAGGAGGTAGTTCAACAGTGTATTGCCGGCTGGTGTGGCCGAGCAGTTCTAGGCGCTTCAGTCTTGAACCGCGCGACCGCAACGGTCACAGGTTCGAATCCTGCCTCGGGCATGGATGTGTGTGATGTCCTTAGGTTAGTTAGGTTTAAGTTGTTCTAAGTTCTAGGGGACTGATGACCTCAGATGTTAAGTCCCATAGTGCTCAGAGCCATTTAAACCATTTAAGCCAACAGTGTATTACCTTGATCAAACAATGATCAGTTAGAATCATTCCAAGAAAAACTGCCTGAAAATGAGTGATGGTACTGGCGGTTTTAAAGTTCTTATAGGAATAGGTTCTCGGATAATTATTCTGCGTGCTGACTCTTCTTCTGGTTTTGTTTCTGAGAATAAACTTATATTTACGTGTAAGAAAAACAGCAGTGATTACCATTCGGAAATGAGCGTTGTCAGATTCGTGATGTGATTCACAATTCTTGTCATACCCTGCTTCAATGTCGGTCATTGCCAGTTATAATTGAACTGTTATAGAGAAAACATCAAGTAGAAACGCGAGAAAAGCGGACATTTTTTCGCCGGCTTAGAAATAAAAATATAACACACCGTATAAACTAGACGATCTCCTGCAGCTCGTTAATTTATACAAGTCACTTACATGCCCCGTGTTTGTGTCTGACTAGCAGTCATTTCTCACCAGGTGCGCTGCTAACGCCGGGACGGGCTTATATCGTAATAGGTCGGTGGTAATAATATTCTGGCTCATCAATGTATATGCCAGTTCCTGAAATAAAGTCACTACTAAAGTCACATGAATACTTTCTTTTGGCCTATTTATTTTAAATCACTCGATATTTCTTTTGTACTGCGATAGTATGGATTCAGAATAACGAAGCCTTAGTGAAGGTGTTGTAATTCAGTAAAAAGAACGTGCGGTAGCGTTCTCGCTTCCCGCGCCCGGGTTCCCGGGTTCGATTCCCGGCGGGGTCAGGGATTTTCTCTACCTCGTGATGACTGGGTGTTGTGTGCTGTCCTTAGGTTAGTTAGGTTTAAGTAGTTCTAAGTTCTAGGGGACTGATGACCATAGATGTTAAGTCCCATAGTGCTCAGAGCCATTTGAACCATTTTAGTAAAAAGAACAGCGAAGCAGCGAAATGCTTAACAACTTAACAGCCGAATACACAGCAGGACGAAAACGACAGCGTAGATATCAGCAGTAGATTGATGAATTGGAATAAAATTTCGTTCAAGTAACTCTGCTTCTATCAGATTAGACTATCTGATGAAAAATATCCAGAAATCCCTATGTAATGCGGGATTGACCGTTAGAAGTGCCAAACGCGGATCTGCTGGTATAACAGGATGCGATTAGTACCGTCGAGTGAGATGCACTAAAACCAGAATGAATAAGTCAGGAGAGAGGAGCGACTTCGGGAGTGGAACAGTCATTAGATGATATCTAAGTAACATGCCATGAGGGACATTTCAACCCTTCAAAAGTTACTCACGTCGCCGGGGATGTTGTTGTGAAGCGGAAAAGCGAAGGAACAACGACAGCTAAATCAAGACTGACGGGTAGTGACCGTCCAACATTGCCGAGAGTGGCTGTAAGAGCAATCGCATAAAATCACCGGAAAAATAAGTCGTGATTTTGAGACTGCTACCAGCAGTCCAGCCAGCACAATGACTGTGCACACGAAGTTAAGAACATGGAGTACAATGCTTCAGCAGCTCCTCATAAGCGACAGTTTTCTGTAGTCAGTGCTAAGTGACGCTTCAGATGGTGTAAATGGCCGCGCTGCTGGGCGGTGGATAATTAGACACAAGTGATATGGAGTGATGAATTGCGCTAAACACTGCGGCAATCCAATGGAAGGGTCTCGGTCTGGCGAATGCTTGCCATCATGTGTAGTGTCATCAGCGAAATATGGAGGAGCTGGTGTCACGTCATAGGACTGTTTTCAAAAAAGTGTTCAAATGTGTGTGAATTTCTAAGGGACCAAACTGCTGAGGCCATCGGTTCCTAGACTTGCACACTACTTAAACTAACTTATGCTAAGAACAACACACACACTCACGCCCGAGGGAGGACTCGAAACTCCGGCGGGAGGGGGACTGTTTTTCCTTACGAGGGATTGATATCCTTATGTTGTTGTTGTTGTGGTCTTCAGTCCTGTGGCTGGTTTGATGCAGCTCTCCATGCTACTCCATCCTGGGCAAGCTTCTTCATCTCCCAGTACTTACTACAAACCTACATCCTTCTGAATCAGTTTAGTGTATTTATCTCTTCGTCTCCCTCTACGATTTTTACCCTCCACGCTGCCATCCAATCCTAAATTTGTGATCCCTTGATGCCTCAGAACATGTCCTACCAACCGGTCCCTTCTTCTTGTCAAGTAGTGCCACAAACTCCTCTTCTCCACAATTCTGTTCAATACCTCCTCATTAGTTATGTAATCTACCCATCTAATCTTCAGCATTCTTCTGTAGCACCACATTTCGAAAGCTTCTATTCTCTTCTTGTCCAAACAATTTATCGTCCATGTTTCACTTCCATACATGGCTACATTCCATGCAAGTACTTTCAGAAACGACTTTCTGTCACTTAAATCTATACTCGATGTTAACAAATTTCTCTTCTTCAGAAACGCTTTCCTTGCCATTGCCAGTCTACATTTTATATCCCCTCTACTTCGACCATCATCAGTTATTTTGCTCGCCAAATAGCAAAACTCCTTTACTTCTTTAAGTGTCTCATTTCCTAATCTAATTCCCTCAGCATCACCCGACTTAATTCGACTACATTCCATTATCCTCGTTTTGCTTTTGTTGATGTTCATCTTATATCCTCCTTTCAAGCCACTGTCCATTCCGTTCAACTGCTCTTCCAAGTCCTTTGCTGTCTCTGACAGAATTACAATGTCATCGGCGAACCTCAAAGTTTTTATTTCTTCTCCATGGATTTTAATACCTACTCCGAATTTTTCTTTTGTTTCCTTTACTGTTTGCTCAATATACAGTTTGAATAACATCGGAGAGAGGCTACAACACTGTCTCACTCCCTTCCCAACCACTGCTTCCCTTTCATGCCCCTCAACTCTAATAACTGCCATCTGGTTTCTGTACAAATTGTAAATAGCCTTTCGCTCCCTGTATTTTACCCCTGCCACCTTTAGAATTTGAAAGAGAGTATTCCAGTCAACATTGTCAAAAGCTTTCTCTAAGTCTACAAATGCTAGAAATGTATGTTTGCCTTTGCTTAATCTTTCTTCTAAGATAAGTCGTAAGGTCAGTATTGCCTCACGTGTTCCAACATTTCTACGGAACCCAAACTGATCTTCCCCGAGGTCGGCTTCTACCAGTTTTTCCATTCGTCTGTAAAGAATTCGCGTTAGCATTTTGGAGCTGTGACTTATTAAACTGATAATTGGGTAATTTTCACATCTGTCAACACCTGCTTTCTTTGGGATTGGAATTATTATATTCTTCTTGAAGTCTGAGGATATTTCGCCTGTCTCATACATCTTGCTCACCAGATGGTAGAGTTTTGTCAGGACTGGCTCTCCCAAGGCCGTCAGTAGCTCTAATGGAATGTTGTCTACTCCCGGCTCCTTGTTTCGACTCAGGTCTTTGAGTGCTCTGTCAAACTCTTCATGCAGTATCGTATCTCCCATTTCATCTTCATCTACATCCTCTTCTATTTCCATAATATTGTCCTCAGGTACATAGCCCTTGTATAGACCCTCTATATGCTACTTCCACCTTTCTGCTTTCCCTTCATTGCTTAGAAGTGGGTTTCCATCTGAGCTCTTGATATTCATGCAAGTGGTTCTCTTTTCTCCAAAGGTCTCTTTAATTTTCCTGTAGACAGTATCTATCTTACCCCTAGTGAGATAAGCCTCTACATCCTTACATTTGTCCTCTAGCCGTGACTGCTTAGCCATTTTGCACTTCCTGTCGAGCTCATTTTTGAGACGTTTGTTTTCCTTTTTTGCCTGCTATATCCCTATAGCGCTTAAGAAAACGCTAAATGCGGAAAGAGGTGAAAACATTGTGTACTGCGTACAGTATAGCAACAGTTCTGAGACTGTTAATTGTTTGTATCGGCATGATAATGCACCGTGTCATAGAGCAGCAGCTGTGAGGCAGTGGTTTGTGAACAATAGCATTCCGAAAATGGACTGGTCCGCCTGGACTCACGACCTAAACGCAACGGACACCTTGGTGATAAATTAGAATGTGACTTCGCTCCAGACCACAGTGTCCAAGAATAGGATGTCATTCATCCACAGACATTCAAACATTTCACTGATAGCGTTTCCAGCAAAGTTATTATAAAAAAAATGAGATTGGACGCACCTCACACTAACGTGTGCTAATAGCTATCCCTATTGCTTTGAATAGATAGTGCAGACGTATTTAAGGAAGAAATCTGTTCAAAACTGCCTCAGGAACACAGCTGAACGAAACTCTTACGCGGACAGTGATTTCAAATGGCTCTGAGCACTGTGGGACTTAACATCTGAGGTCATCAGTCCCCTAGAATTTAGAACTACTTAAACCTAGCTAACGTAAGGACATCACACACATCCATGCCCGAGGCAGGATTCGAACCTGCGACCGTTGCGGTGGTGCGGTTCCAGACTGAAGCGCCTAGAACCGCTCGGCCACACCGGCGGTGCGGACAGTGAGAAACCCACGAAAGAAGAAACAGCATACATTTGAAATGTGGTGTTACAGACTGAGCTTAAAATAAACAAGTGTGCGGACAAAATATGAAGAATTTACGAAATAAGGGTAGACTTTGCAAAGCATACAACGAGGATGTAGAGCCTATAGAAACGGAGAGATTATCGCAAATGAAGATATTCAAGAATTAAAAACAAAGTCGTTAATTTGGACGCTATTTGTTTCTTCGATTTATTAAAATGAAAAGTCACTATATCCTAAGTATTTATTAAAAGTGGATACACTGATAGTATGGGGTAATGACACGTTGAGAGACGAGTATCAGCTTGTTACATACGACCTGCCGCTGCGCTTATGCAAACTGCATATGGGAGCTTTACTGCTATATGCCGACCGGCTATTACGAACATATGACGCCAGGCGTCGCCCTGGGTCCACGATTAGCGTAATCACGACGTCCATTACACAGAATGAACTATGTATCGCTTCCATTACGTTTACAATCACATATTCCACGGGCCCCAGGCGTATAGCCGTTACGGCGATCTGTTGTGCAGCATAAAGCTCTCTCATCCACTGTCATAACCAGATTTGCTCTGGAGGGCACGGATTACCGGCCAATATCCTTCAATGAATCTGCCTTTAGAACAGAAGGGCACTCATACAACTCAAATACTGATCGCTGTTTCAGACGGTCCACGAGGTAATAGAAACACCGTTCTGTTCGAAACTACTGTCGATGTTATAACAACTTTTACGTACATCAATATTTGTACTAAGGCTCCTAGAACAGTTTGGTTATAAAGCCCATTTAATTTACATTGAGATAATTTTCACCACACTAATTGCATCTCCACATTCTTATAAGTCGCTGGTAAAACAGTTCTTGTTTAGTGATTTATGACAGTTGCAGTCCCCTACACTGGCATCTGAAAGTTCGCATAATCGCGAAAAAAGAAAATGGATACAGGAATGATGAAAAACACTGCAAATGACCATTAAGATATCGTAAAATCATTAATGATGGAGAGAATACTCATCATTACGACAATCAACGATCATTGCTATTGCGAAGTTGTACAGAAGATCCAAATTCCATTGCCGGCCGAAGTGGCCGTGCGGTTAAAGGCGCTGCAGTCTGGAACCGCAAGACCGCTACGGTCGCAGGTTCGAATCCTGCCTCGGGCATGGATGTTTGTGATGTCCTTAGGTTAGTTAGGTTTAACTAGTTCTAAGTTCTAGGGGACTAATGACCTCAGCAGTTGAGTCCCATAGTGCTCAGAGCCCCATTCCAAATTCCATTAAAAGAAAGTGGTGGCACAGATTGTCACAAGCTGTGAATTTGTTTCACGATAATGCACGGTCGAACACTGCCATTGCAACATAGGACCGTGTGTTTTCTACCATAGGGTGGTGAAGGACTTACGATTTGCGGCTGTAAAAAAAACGGTTATGACGCTGTCACAAAACACACATGCGCCAAAGATTAACGACCAATAGCTGTGAAGAGTGAAACCTTCTCCGCACAGAGATACATTACTAGGCTGCGAAAGGCGTATCTTTTACTGAAGCCTGACATTTCGTGAGGTGAAATGGCGGCCTCAGGCAGCTTCTGCAGGGTACCTCTAAGATTTTTTGATCGTGTTCTAAACAATTTATGCAGTTGATCTAATATTTGCGTATTGGTTGAGTTTAACGCATACATTGTAGAATCGTGCTACGAGGATGAGCCGTGGCGGGTTTAATCTTGGCAGCATGGCACCCCGCTGGCTCCATTATCTACTTGGGTTGTGCTGATATCGATCTCATCGTATCTCACTTTTGGTCGAGGCGTGAGGGGTTGGTTTGGCGGGGCCTGGTACAGTCAGTCGGCTGGACGGGCCTCGGGAAGCCGCGAATGGTTAAATCAGTCAGAAGCAAGCCTTCCCGGCTCCCTTAAGCGTTGGTAGTGGCTAGCTGCGGGAAGAGCAAAGAACATCGCTTTCAACCTGGTCTACAAGTTCCTGGTCTACTCTGCAAGCTTAAATTTTACAGCACCTCGAAGACCGCCTGTATGGATTGGAGGCAAGAACACCCCGGCTGGAATCCTGTAAGTCACAGCTCCTTCTCATCTGCGTGGAGATACGTACTCTTTTCTTATTTTCTTTTTTTGATACTTGATATTGCAAGGCCATGTCTGTGTGATGTGGAATCGGTCCTGTTATATTAACATGCCTATGAGTGATTGTGTGTATGATCATTGGTCAGTGTAACTGACTGAAATTTGTGTTCCAGGCCGAATTCCATGCAAGTGTATGAGTATTCTCTGTTATAAACTGAATGGCGGAAATTAGATTCGTTGCATAGTCCTTGTCAGAGGCAAAGGGTCCTTTGTAGATGAGTATCCCTCAATCATGGCATCAGCGGGCGCTGATATTTCCGCATCTAAATACATCTACACATCTACATCTATACTCCGCGAGCCACCTTACGGTGTGTGGCGGAGGGTACTTATTGTACCACTATCTGATCCCCCCTTCCCTGTTCCATTCACGAATTGTGCGTGGGAAGAACGACTGCTTGTAAGTCTCCGTATTTGCTCTAATTTCTCGGATCTTTTCGTTGTGATCATTACGCGAGATATATGTGGGCGGTAGTAATATGTTGCCCATCTCTTCCCGGAATGTGCTCTCTCGTAATTTCGATAATAAACCTCTCCGTATTGCGTAACGCCTTTCTTGAAGTGTCCGCCACTGGAGCTTGTTCAGCATCTCCGTAACGCTCTCGCGCTGACTAAATGTCCCCATGACGAATCGCGCTGCTTTTCGCTGGATCATGTCTATCTCTTCTATTAATCCAACCTGGTAAGGGTCCCATACTGATGAGCAATACTCAAGAATCGGACGAACAAGCGTTTTGTAAGCTACTTCTTTCGTCGATGAGTCACATTTTCTTAGAATTCTTCCTATGAATCTCAACCTGGCGCCTGCTTTTCCCACTATTTGTTTTATGTGATCATTCCACTTCAGATCGCTCCGGATAGTAACTCCTAAGTATTTTACGGTCGTTACCGCTTCCAATGATTTACCACCTATGGCATAATCGTACTGGAATGGATTTCTGCCCCTATGTATGCGCATTATATTACATTTATCTACGTTTAGGGAAAGCTGCCAGCTGTCGCACCATGCATTAATCCTCTGCAGGTCTTCCTGGAGTACGTACGATTCTTCTGATGTTGCTACTTTCTTGTAGACAACCGTGTCATCTGCAAATAGCCTCTCGGAGCTACCGATGTTGTCAACTAAGTCATTTATGTATATTGTAAACAATAAAGGTCCTATCACGCTTCCTTGCGGTACTCCCGAAATTACCTCTACATCTGCAGATTTTGAACCGTTGAGAATGACATGTGTTCTTTCTTCTAGGAAATCCTGAATCCAATCACAAACCTGGTCCGATATTCCGTAAGCTCGTATTTTTTTCACTAGACGTAAGTGCGGAACCGTATCAAATGCCTTCCTGAAGTCCAGGAATACGGCATCAATCTGCTCGCCAGTGTCTACGGCACTGTGAATTTCTTGGGCAAATAGGGCGAGCTGAGTTTCACATGATCTCTGTTTGCGGAATCCATGTTGGTTATGATGAAGGAGATTTGTATTATCTAAGAACGTCATAATACGAGAACACAAAACATGTTCCATTATTCTACAACAGATTGACGTAAGCGAAATAGGCCTATAATTATTCGCATCTGATTTATGACCCTTCTTGAAAATGGGAACGACCTGCGCTTTCTTCCAGTCGCTAGGTACTTTACGTTCTTCCAGCGATCTACGATAAATTGCTGATAGAAAGGGGGCAAGTTCTTTAGCATAATCACTGTAGAATCTTAAGGGTATCTCGTCTGGTCCGGATGCTTTTCCGCTACTAAGTGATAGCAGTTGTTTTTCAATTCCGATATCGTTTATTTCAATATTTTCCATTTTGGCGTCCGTGCGACGGCTGAAGTCAGGGACCGTGTTACGATTTTCCGCAGTGAAACAGTTTCGGAACACTGAATTCAGTATTTCTGCCTTTCTTCGGTCGTACATATTAGGCATTATAGTCTGAAGCAGTATCTGCACAGACTGCTGTTCTCTTTTGGTGTGTTGGCAGGGTAGCTTTGTCAGCGACGACGCGTTCATGTGCCCTGGGCCCAGAGCAGAGACGTGTTTGCTTTCGGCCACGGCGGCACTTCCACCGTATTTCCCTAAATCATTCCAGGCAAATGCCGGGATGGTTCCTCTGAAAGGGCACGGCCGACTTCCTTCCCAATCCTTCCCTAATCCGATGAGACCGATGACCACGCTGTCTGGTCTCCTTCCCCAAACCAACCAACCAACCAACTTCCACCGTAACACGGCGTCTTGGTTGGCCAGCAATCTGGTGCCGCTACCATCCGCCTTGTTGTGGCTCAAGTTACAGGGTGTTTCAAAAATGACCGGTATATTTGAAACGGCAATAAAAACTAAACGAGCAGCGATAGAAATACACCGTTTGTTGCAATATGCTTGGGACAACAGTACATTTTCAGGCAGACAAACTTTCGAAATTACAGTAGTTACAATTTTCAACAACAGATGGCACTGCAAGTGATGTGAAAGATATAGAAGACAACGCAGTCTGTGGGTGCGCCATTCTGTACGTCGTCTTTCTGCTGTAAGCATGTGCTGTTCACAACGTGCAAGTGTGCTGTGGACAACATGGTTTATTCCTTAGAACAGAGGATTTTTCTGGTGTTGGAATTCCACCGCCTAGAACACAGTGTTGTTGCAACAAGACGAAGTTTTCAACGGAGGTTTAATGTAACCAAAGGACCGAAAAGCGATACAATAAAGGATCTGTTTGAAAAATTTCAACGGACTGGGAACGTGACGGACGAACGTGCTGGAAAGGTAGGGCGACCGCGTACGGCAACCACAGAGGGCAACGCGCAGCTAGTGCAGCAGGTGATCCAACAGCGGCCTCAGGTTTCCGTTCGCCGTGTTGCAGCTGCGGTCCAAATGACGCCAACGTCCACGTATCGTCTCATGCGCCAGAGTTTACACCTCTATCCATACAAAATTCAAACGCGGCAACCCCTCAGCGCCGCTACCATTGCCGCACGAGAGACATTCGCTAACGATACAGTGCACAGGATTGATGACGGCGATATGCATGTGGGCAGCATTTGGTTTACTGACTAAGCTTATTTTTACCTGGACGGCTTCGTCAATAAACAGAACTGGCGCATATGGGGAACCGAAAAGCCCCATGTTACAGTCCCATCGTCCCTGCATCCTCAAAAAGTACTGGTCTGGGCCGCCATTTCTTCCAAAGGAATCATTGGCCCATTTTTCAGATCCGAAACGATTACTGCATCACGCTATCTGGACATTCTTCGTGAATTTGTGGCGGTACAAACTGCCTTAGACGACACTGCGAACACCTCGTGGTTTATGCAAGATGGTGCCCGGCCACATCCCACGGCCGACGTCTTTAATTTCCTGAATGAATATTTCGATGATCGTGTGATTGATTTGGGCTATCCAAAACATACAGGAGGCGGCGTGGATTGGCCTCCCTATTCGCCAGACATGAACCCCTGTGACTTCTTTCTGTGGGGACACTTGAAGGACCAGGTGTACCGCCAGAATCCAGAAACAATTGAACAGCTGAAGCAGTACATCTCATCTGCATGTGAAGCCATTCCGCCAGACACGTTGTCAAAGGTTTCGGGTAATTTCATTCAGAGACTACGCCATATTATTGCTACGCTTGGTGGATATGTGGAAAATATCGTACTATAGAGGTTCCCAGACCGCAGCGCCATCTGTTGTTGAAAATTGTAACTACTGTAATTTCGAAAGTTTGACTGCCTGAAAATGTACTGTTGTCCCAAGCATATTGCAACAAACGGTGTATTTCTATCGCTGCTCGTTTAGTTTGTATTGCCGTTTCAAATATACCGGTCATTTTTGAAACACCCTGTAAGTAAAGTTGATCGTCTGATGCGTGCCACGGCGGGGTGTCGCCGAGTAATCAAAAAAATGGCTCTGAGCACTATGGAGGTCATCAGTCCCCTAGAACTTAAAACTACTTAAACCTAACTAAGGAGATCACACACATCCATGCCCGAGGCAGGATTCGAACCTGCGACCGTAGTGGTCGCGCGGTTCCAGACTGAAGCGCCTAGAACCGCTCGGCCACAAAGGCCGGCCCCGATTAATCGGGAACCAAAAGTCTGCCCTGTTTTAAAGCATGTTCTGCAACCATGAAGTTCCTCCTCGTTATACCTGCTCTTTAACTTACATTGTACCCCTATTGCTGCTTCTGAGTGCGCAAGCTGAAGCCCTTTTACTAATCGATATATACTGATGAGACTCTCCTTTGCTGTACAGTCATTACCTATGTCCAATCATTGTGAAACTTGGGTACTTGTTCCTTGTTGGCTGTGATAGCCGTTTGCTGCTGTCTTCAGCTTACCCTGAATTTTGGGCAATTGTATATTCATTAAAGGTCATTGTTAGCGTTTCTGCTGGAGTGTACCTGTTGGGAGTCACATTTGGATTTCATATCCTCCTAACTTATCTTGCACTTGGAGCGGCTGTATCTTTATTAAGGGTCATTGTCAATGTTTCTGCGGGTGTGTATCAGTTGGAAGTCACATTTAAACTGTATGTCCTCTCAGCTTATCTTCTATTTTGGGCAACTGCATATTTATTTAAGGTTTATTATCAGTGTTTCTGTTGTTGTATACCAGTTGGGAGCCATATTTAAATTGTATGATTCCCAGTTTTGTATTTTGGATGTTTGTGTATTTTGTTGCTTAAGGGATGCTTATTAAGGCTTACGGCTTACACACATAGTTACGGGCTCTCCACAGCCACAATCAGTGCCGTAACTTGTTAGTTTTTCTGTATTTTGAATGAGTGTTATCCACTTGTGTAATGTGTTAGCCAAGCTCGGAAATTGTTAGTCCATTTAGTGGCTGTCTTTGTAATTTATTTTGCCGATAAAATTGTTTCTTGAACCTGCTTGCAGCCACGCCTAGTTGGCGTGACCTGTCTCTTATTTTGGGAACTGTATACTTCCAGTTTCCAGCCCTGCTCTTAATAGTAAAAATTGTTAAAATTTGTTTTTAGTGTACTGAGCCTGGTCCACATTTTTGAAAGTTTTTGAGCATTGTGATTCTTTTAACATAGTTTTCATTAAATTGTAATTATAATAGTGTTGTTAAGAATAAAGTGTATTAGATGAAACAACAAATGATGAAATATGTGGGTACATCTTCCACGTGTTCCATAAATTTATCCCAACTGTAGTTGCGAGGTATATCAATTGGTACACGCAGAGCGCGGTTATGTTGTTTGGGAACGGGGTTAGAGTTGTTTGTCTTTGGCGTCATTTGTTGTCTCTTGTAATTATTGTGCTAATATATTTATCCTTTTCAAGGTATTGAACTCTTATCAAATTGTCATTATTTTCAGGGGGCCGTTATTTATCATGGATTCCACGGGGTGTCCCAGAGTTTCAAATCTAAAAAAGAAGTTATTGCAGTATGAACAATAAATATGTCAATCTCCAACCAAAGGTAGCGTCCCAGAACGGATGACCAGGCTGCATGTGGCGTTGGACAGGTCGCTTACTCTTTCGACGAATATCATTGGGTTCAAATGGCTCTGAGCACTATGGGACTTAACATCTGAGGTCTTCAGTCCACTAGAACGTAGAACTACTTAAACCTAACTAACCCAAGGACATCACACACATCCATGCCCGAGGCCGGATTCGAACCTGCGACTGTAGCGGTCGCGCGGTTCCAGACTGAAGTGCCTAGAACCGCTCGGCGGATATCATCTTCATAACGTTTCACTGGAAGTCCTTTGTTTATCCCTGTTAGTTAAGCAGTTGATTGACTGGTCAAGGGACTTGTTGGTTAGTGCTGCATCCCTGAGTTTATACAGTGAGAATGTATGCTCTAGGTAGGAAATTAAAGGCCTTAATGAACTCGGCGATGAGAGCTCCGTGGCTCGAAGTCTACATAGTTTGCCCTCTGATCACTTTGGTAAGTATCCCAACCCGATTATGTGCTCCTTAAATGGCATTTCAGAATTGTCTGTAGATAGTTTAAATCAAGTGCAGCAAATATTGTGTCTGCTTGTGCGGTTTCAGTTTCACGGTGATACCTCACACACACTGCTCCATGTGTTACTGTCCTTGCTTTATCCTTTAGATAAAAGAGCACTGGGTACCTTGGTTTCGGAAACCTTGAAACATCAGGATTCTATAGGGCAGCTCAGGGTTTATTATAGACGGAAAGTTGTCGGCACGTACGTGCAATGTGCAATGAGCAATCTTGGCAGGTACAGGCGTCCTCAGAGTCGTTGAGCCAACATGTGGAGCGAGTGCGCATGGCCGTGTTAGGCCTTGGGATGTCCGTTACCGAGTCTGACAGCATTTCCAATATCTTAGGACACGCGTCCTGAGAATCGATCCACGTTCGGTGTTTGCTCGGCCTCCCACCAACTTTGATCAATTACAATAATTAGTAGATTCTATTGAACCCCGCACTTTTACTGATGAGCAGCGTAGGGTAGGTGTGGGTTCGACACTTTTGCCCTTCAGCTTCCTGGGGTGACAAACTCACCATCTAGTACGCGAGTGTCCAGTTCAGTTGTGAAGGCCTCGAGGCCTAACAGCTGGTGCCATGGAGGGGGCAGCCCTTGTACGCGTTGGAGAAGGTCAATTCCCTGGTGTGCACGTATTTGTGCTGCAACAAGATCGTCCCTCCGTTATGTTCGTGACCGTGTCAGACAGGAACATCTTAGGCATTATTCGACTCCAGTAGTTCTGTCTCGTTACTTGAATATAACTGGTATTTGGAATTCGGCCATTTCTGTAAATTATCTCCCATGCGCCCGTGCCCTCAGGAATGCCGTGTGCTCAATTGGCAGGAGCTGCCTCTGGTTGGGGAGGTACATGGTAGCTTCTCCATTTGGAGTTTCTCCTTACCAGTTAATCTCCAGGTTGTAAATAACCTAGCAGGAAATTTGTCGCTCGGCTGTGATTTCAGTCAAAGAACCGGAATGGTCCTTGATTTTGCTAGTCGTGCTTTGTTCTTTAAATTCTCGCCAAGGCTCTCTGTTCTTGTCGCCGTCCGAGAGTGATTACTTCTGTAAGTTGCGAGACTGGGAATTGGACGTGGCTCATCTTCAATCAAAGCAGGCTACGCATTAGTTCGGTTTGTTGTGGGAATTTCCTGATGTTTTATCTAATAAGCTAGTAGTAACTAATGTGATCCAGTATGATATACGTCTGATTGATGATGTTCTTGTTCAGCACTCTCCTTATCGACTTTCGTCTTCTAAAATCAAAATCTTCAGGCATAACTTGGCCAATATGTTGCATGATGTGGTGATCATGCACTCTACTTCTCCTTACGCTTCGCTCATTTTTGTTGTCCCCAAGGTTCAAGATCAGGACTATATGTCAGTCGTGGATTGTAGGGTTGTTTTACAGTCAGTCTCCTTGCACAATCTTCACAACTGTTTTATGTAGTTCTCTGAGACTAAGTGGTTCACAGTGCTTGATTTGAATCAAGCCTATTATCAAATCCCTCTTACCAAAAAATCTAAGCACATCACGGTCTTTTGCACCGACTGAAATCTGTACGAGTCCAATAGGGTGTCATTTGGCTTGGCCACCAACGCCGCTGCTCTCTCTCGGTTGTTGGATCGTATCTTGGGGGACTTGTAGTTCGTCTGTGTATTTAACTACCTGAATGATGTGGCCATTTATAGTAGTTCATTTGAGGAACACCTGTCCCATGTCAGACATGTAGTTTTGCGACGCTGTGTTGACTGTCAAATCCTCTAAGATTACTCTCGCGAGCCGTCAGATTCCATTTTTGGGTCATTTCTGGGGTTGGCATTAGTATCGAACAAGAGCGAACGAAGAAATTCCCCCAACATATAACTGGGAAAGGGTTAGCTAGATTTATTGGAATGGCCAACTATTTCCGCAGGTTCCTTCCCAATTTCGCTCAGTTTGCTGCCCCTCTTAATAATCTGCACAGGAAGGGAGAAAATTTTGGATGAAGTGAAAACCAACAGTGTACCTTTGAAGCTATTAAGACCGCCTCACGAACCCCGCCCTCCCCCCCACCCCTACCTCGCCCAACTAGTTTTGGCTATGCTCAGCTTCGGCAAGAGATTTATTGTACAGACAGACGCGTCCTACAGGAGGATCAGAATCAAAGCCTCCCTTTAGCTTTTGTGTCAAGAAGGATGTCTGGCTCCGAATTGAATTATTCTGTGTATGAGTGTGAGGCTTCTGTCGCTTTGTTCGCCCTCGACAAATTTCAGTTCTGTCTGGAACGCAGGGAGTTCGATTTGGAAACAGATAATCAGGCCCAGAAAAGTCGGTAGAATGGCGAGGTGGGCGGTCGGAATTTCGACGTTTCATTTTAAGGTGTGCCATGTTAAAAGCTCCAAGAATCAGGCAGCTGATGCACTCAGCCGGATGATTGAGCAGGAAGTCATCACTGAGAAAGATCAAGCTGGTTGTCTGGAACGGAGATTCTTAGATTTTCTTAGAAGTATGGTATATTGTGTAAAGAAGTGTGCGAACATGGGGAATTTAGGATTTGCTTACCTCTTTAGTTAGTCCCTTCCATCTTTCACTACTTCCACAGTTCCGTGCCATGTGGGCATTTCGATCTTGTGTAAGATACGAGCTCACCTCACCTGGCCGTATTTGCATAGGGATGTCTGTCCTCAGTTGGTGACTCCTGCAGACGAGGGAAACACAATAACAACCCGCCAAGCAGGTTATTACAATTCGAGCGTGAACAGAACACTATCGATAAAATCTTTATTCATTTTGTGGGACCCCTTCCCCATACTAAGAAAGGAATCCACTATATCCTTGTGGTCGTTAACGCATTTTTGCGATATCTTTGGCTCGTTCCGAGCTGAGGGGATATTGCCGCTGTTACTGCCGGACACCTGACCAACATCTTCTCCTCGATTGCCCCTCCTAAGGCTCTGGTGAGCGTTAACGCTTTGGCGTTCCTTTCTAAGCAGTTTAAACAATTCTGTCTGCACAGTGGCCGGCCGGGGTGGCCAAGCGGTTCTAGGCGCTACATTCTGGAAACGCGCGACCGCTACGGTCGCAGGTTCGAATCCTGCCTCAGGCATGGATGTGTCTGATGTCCTTAGGTTAGTTAGGCTTAAGTGGTGCTAAGTTCTAGGGGACTGATGACCTCAGATGTTAAGTCCCATAGTGCTCAGAGCCATTTGAACCATTTTTTTCTGCACAGTGTCATTAAGCACATCACTACCACACCATATAATCTTTACTGAAAGAGTGAACCATAATCTTAAGTCGGCCTTGATTTTATACCATAATAAGTCCTCGAGTAAATGGGTTACTATCCTCCCTTGGCTCAAACAGCGTTTAATTCTGCTCAACACGAAACATTAAAAGCTGCTCCTGCCGCCGTGATGTTGCCGTATACCCTCAGTTCTCCACTAGCTAATTTGTAGAATATTAACGATCAGGAACAATATCGAGTCGGCCTATCATTGACAGGCAAAGCACTAAAACCAGGGTAGACGTTCCTTTCTGGGGAAGGCAGGGGATAATATCTTTGTTAGAAACTATGCCCTTGGAGGCGTTCGATTCGGCAAATTCATCCCCCACTTTATCGATCGTTAATCCATTGTTAAGGTTCTGGGGAACTGTATACTTCCGGTTTCAAGCCCTGCTCTTAATGACATAAATTGTTAAAATTTGTTTTTAAGGAACAGAGCCTGTTCACGATTTTTAAAGTTTGTGAGCATTGTGATTCTTTTAACAAGGTTTTTCTTAAATTGTAATTGTAACGTTGTTGTTAGGCAATAAAGTGTATTAGATGAAGCAACAAATGGTGAAATATGTAGGTCCACCTTCCATGTGTTTTCCTGAAAGGTATTCAAATCCTAGTTGTGAGGTATCAGAGAGGAGCATCAAGTTACATAAATACATGTTTAAACCAGACTGTAGTTTTCGTAAGAACATTCAGTCGAATAAAGGCACCTATTATGAACGACAAATAGCACGTTCTACTTATAGGAGCTCTTTCATAACGAGCATACTATTCGAAGAAACGTCTTACATAATCTCAGAAGCAAAACTGCGTAAGATGTTTCTAATTATGCTTGCATTGAGATATGTCTTTTTTCTTGTATCTTTAGGTTGGTGTTCGAAAAGATACAGCCAAACACGTCGCATATATTGACCCGTAGTTGTTTCAGTACCTCCCCATTTCTTACGATTGTTTTATCAGTACACAAACAGCTGTTTACACAACCTTTGCGTTCGCCGTCATATTACGACACCTTTCAACACGAGAAACAGATGAAAATAGCGAAAACATACGTAACCTGATTTGATTTGACAGTCGGTTAAGTATTCGATCAGCTGCTGAAACTGTAGGAACTGACAAGGAATGTGTTGAGGCAATGATTTAGTGAGACCACTGATAATGTATACGGTATTGCTAGTCTATTAGTGTGTGTGTGTGTTTGTGCTTCCGAATGGGATATCTCTGGTAGATAAAGCAGTGTGGCCACAGCCTTCGTTTGTCTAAGAACTGTTATTCTGTTTTGCCAAAAAATATTAAGTGTCCGAACAGAGCAACGAATTGCCGAGAAGTTTCACATGAAACTTCGAAATGCTACTACTGAAAACTATCTTTTATTAACAGAAGTGTACGGCGCCGACTGTTTATCATGTACGCGAATTTTTGAGTGGTTCAAGTGCGTTTCTAAGATGGACGAGAAAACGTTGATGACTCATCCTAGTGACGTCTTTCAACATCAAATGGTGAAAAAGTAAGTAATGTGATTCGATCCGACCGTCGGTTGACTATTCTGTCGACTGCTGAAACTGTAAGAGGGTTGGGTTGTTTGGGGGAAGAGACCAAACAGCGAGGTCATCGGTCTCATCGGATTAGGGAAGGAAGTCGGCCGTGCCCTTTCAAATGAACCATCCCGGCATTTGCCTGGAGCGATTTAGGGAAATCACGGAAAACCTAAATCAGGATGGTCGGACGCTGGATTGAACCGTCGTCCTCCCGAAAGCGAGTCCAGTGTGGTAACCACTGCGCCACCTCGCTCGGTAAACTGTAAGAATTGACCAAGAATGCGTTAGGCAAATTTTACATAACCAGTTAAAGATGAGAACCGTGTGTCCGAAACTGATTCCGAAACTTCACGCTATCGAACAAACAGAACCTCGTGGAAATATCTGTACTGACACTTAGAATACCATTGAAATTCTAGTTGTTTGGAAAGAGTGATAACGTGTAACAAGCCTTGGTTTTCCACGTACGATCCAGTAACTAAGCACTAGTCCATGCACTGAAACTGCCGAACTTCACCGAGAGCGAAAAAATTTCGAATCAGCAAATCAAGATTCAAAGCGGTGATAATTGTTTTTTTTTTTGTGTTCATGGAAATGTGTGTCTTCACTGGGTTCCTGAAGGTCAAAATATTACTACCTTGAGGTTCTTGCTAAAACCGACCCGAATTCGGAAGAACAAGTTATGGGTTCTGCACCAAAACAACGCACTGGCTCATATCACAATGTCTGTTAAGTAACGAAGAACAGCATCCCAGCGTTCGACCACCTATCTTATTCACCTGATCTAGCACCATGTGACTTATCTGTTCCTCAAGGTCAAATCTGTATTAAAAGGAACAAAATTTCAAAAAAATAGTTGAAATGGCTCTAAACACTATGGGACTTAACATCTGAGGCAATCAGTCCCCTAGACTTAGAACTACTTAAACCTAACTAACCTAAGGACATCACACACATCCATGCCCGAGGCAGGATTCTAACCTGTGACCGTAGCAGCAGCACGGTTCCGGACTGAAGCGCCTAGAACCACTTGGCCACAGCGGCCGGCTGAACAAGTTCAAATGGTTCTGAGCACTATGGGACTTAACTTCTGAGGTCATCAGTCCCCTAGAACTTAGAACTACTGAAACCTAATTAACCTAAGGGCAGCACACACATCCATGCCCGAGGTAGGATTCGAACCTGCGACCGTAGCGGTCACGCGGTTCCAGACTGTAGCGACTAGAACCGCTCGGCCACCCTGGCCGGCGGCTGAACAAGATTTCAGTCCGTCCAGGCAGTGAAAGAAGAAGCGGCACGTGTCATCAAGGATATCACAGAGGAGTATTTCCAGCACTGTTTCCATTAATGGAAATTTTGTATGGTGCTTTTTAGGAATAGAGGAGTGGAGTGTATTGAGGATAACGATGACTGAATATTTATGTTTTTGAAATAAAATGTTTTACAGCAGAAGTCCCATTATTGTACAGCCAGACGTCATATTGCTTTGCGACTATCACCTGTTTCATCCCCTGAAGAATGCCCTGAAAAGTCAGTGCATTACCAGCGTCTAAGCAGTGCATGACGCCGTGGAAGAGTGACTCCGTCATTAGTACTCGTTCTCCTTTTTTCTTAGAATGTGAAGAACTCTGCACCTCGTTGGGGCAGTGGTCTAAACAATGGGCTCTCTTAATTCATCACTGCTTGTCGACTGCTGCAACTTTCGCTTCTGAACAAAGTATCTGTAATTACTCAAATGTCAGACCGTGTTGCATTTGAAGAATCCACAGACGTGTAGCACAGACTGTTGCCCACCATACACTGATTCGATTGTTGCCTAATTTATTTTAAGATCACGGAAAAAAATATTAGCTATCCCTGTAAAAGAAGACAGTTGTCGCTTTGTAACGCCATATATAGTGTGGAATTAGTAACAGGAGGTCACGGGACCATCTAGTGTAGTCGTAAGCCATGGCTGTAAATTGGTAGTATATATCAGTCTCTTGCTCTTGCTCTCTGTAGTAAATGCTCTAAGCGACTGAGTTATTCACGAACGACTGCCGATAATCCTCAACTGGAGAGTCGTCTGAGACTAACTGCGCAAAACGTAACGGTATTTCGTAGTCGACAGTTGTCAAGTTTGGCAGTGTGTCTGTGAGACTAACACAGAGAGACAGTTGCACATTCCGCTTGTCCGTGGCAGCTGGTTTAGGAGCAGATTCTGCATTGAGTTGGTCGTCTGTATGGAGGAAACGTAACGACGGCGCGCAGCGTTCTTGGAAAGCGGCTAGGATGTGCACAGCCTGTTGCACAAAAACAGAGCGCCTCTTTCCAGCGAGCGCGTCGCATGCCACTCACACAGTATTCAGCTCACGGGCGAAATGTGAGTAGCAGAAAGGAGCCGTCGCATTAATACGTAATACTACGCCTCTCTGAACAGGGAAGGGTTTGCGGTGGCTTTATGACGCAAGTCTTCTGCCTATTAGCACAAATTATACAGCGTTTCACAGCTGCTATGCTTGCATTATTTCTGGGTCCAGAAGTAACTTCAAGTTCTACTAACTTTGTGATATAGGCTAGGAAATAGGATATCTATTTTATGGCACTCATGATAAGTCGAGATAACTCCTTAGTGGTGCTCTGGTGGTTACTGTTTAACGTCCCGTCGACAACGACGTCATTAGAGACGGAGCGCAAGCTCGGGTTAGGGAAGGATTGGGAAGGAAATCGGCCGTGCCCTTTCAAAGGATCCATCCCGGCATTTGCCTGAAACGATTTAGGGAAATCACGGAAAACCTAAATCAGAATGGCCGCAGACGGGATTGAACCGTCGTCCTCCCGAATGCGAGTCCAGTGTGCTAACCACAGCGCCACCTCGCTCGGTAGTGGTGCTCTACCAACACACTCACATTACTGTTGCACTCCTACATCAACGATAATTTATAACTTTTTCAACCCTACGTATATGCTCACCCAGTAAGAATCCTTCTTTTCTTTTCTTTTTCTTTTACGGTGTTGATGCTAACCGACCCCCTTACCGATGTAAATCCGGCAAACCCTGTAAGGAGATGTTGGAGATAAGAATTTTTTTCCGAAAACACATAGCAATAAGCTCTACTCAATATCTGATTTCGGACAATGATTATTTCACAGCTCTTGTGGGACAAATTATAGATTCTATCAGTTCACATAGGGCTACGCATTGCATTAGCATGAGGTATCCTGTGATGAGTAATTTTTTTGTCCAGTTTGCGTGTTATAGGACAAGTCAGGGACTTCGTAAGATGTATGCGAGCAAAGACAACGCCATAGTTTCTCTCTTTTTCCTTTAAATTGTAGTAACCGTCGTGGCAAGTTTGGATGGGGAAGGATGGTTGGAAAGTAACTGTATTAATGTGTAAGCATTGTTTATTAACGTTTTTCTTTATATGGTTTTAAAGAAAAGGTACGAAGAAATACAATAAAAAATACGAGTCTTCAGCTGTGTGTCACAAGGAGACCCTTGCGTGTGAGGTCGCAAAAGGCCAATGATGTTTACGGCATTCGACGTCTCATATAATTTGTGCCTTGCAACCGCAGTATTGGCTGCTAATGGCAACAGGGACGCAGGACTGAAGGTATCCAATGGTGAGCACAGCATGAAGTTATGGAGGGTAATTGTACTCCTTAGTCGATGGGCAACTCACAACAGTGCTAGAATACTAGTGGTGTTGATACAAAGCAAAGCAGTGACAAACATAAAAGAAGCAAACATTGGATTATACACTGAAGAGCCAAAGAAGCTGGTACACCTGCCTAACATCGTGTAGGGACCCCGCGAGCATGCAGAAGTGCCGCAACACTACGTGCCATGGACTCGATTAATGTCTGAAGTAGTGCTGGAGGGAACTGACGCCATGAATCTTGCAGGGCTGTCCACAAATACGTAAGAGTACGAGTGGGTGGAGATCTCTTCTGAACAGCACGTTGCAAGGCATCCAAGATATATTCAATAGCGTTCATGCCTGTGGAGTTTGGTGACCGGCGGAAGTGTTTAAACTCAGAAGAGTGCGGCTGGAGCCACTCTGTACCAATTCTGTCCTTGTACGGTGTCGCATTGTCCTGCTGGAATTGCCCAACTCTGTCGGAATGCACAATGGACATGACTGGATGTCAAATTCAATACCTTTCAGCCGTCAGTTTTCAGCCTTGTTTTATTTGGAAACAATTTTCAGCGTTTTACTACGCCATCTTCAGGTCCCTGAGCGACGTGTATGAAGAATCTATCACGGTTGCGTTCAAAACAGGGGCCAGCAATACCCCCCTGGTATAAGTAGATATTTGCTACAGTGATCACTTTAACCATCACTCGGCAGGTGATGGTTGAAGCAATCACTGTAGCAAATATCTGCTAATACCAGTATTTCTTGCCCCTGTTTTGAAGACAACCAAGGTAGATTCTCCCTACACGTCGGTATTTGGGATATTTGTGATATATAAAATGTAAATGTCGTATGACTAGGGCTGCCGTTGGGTAGACCGTTCGCCGGGTGCAAGTCTTTCGATTTGACGCCACTTCGGCAACTTGCGCGTCGATGGGGATGATATGATGATGATTAGGACAACACAACACCCAGTCCCTGAGCGTAGAAAATCTCCGGCCCATCCGGGAATCTAACCTGGGCCCTTGGGATTGACATTCTGTCGCGATGACCACTCAGCTGCCGGGGGTAGACAATTTGTGGTGAGGTCGTATGGGACCAAACTGCTAGGGTCATCGGTCCCTAACCTTACACACTATTTAATCTAACTTAAAGTAAGTTACGCTAAGGACGACACACACACCCATGCCCGGGGGAGGACTCGAACCTCCGATGGGGGGAGCCGCGCGGACCGTGACAAGACGCCTCAGCCGTGCAGCTACCCCGCGCTGTCTACAATTCGGTCAGGGGCCTGAAGATGGTGTAGTAAAACGCTGAAACTTGTTGCCAAATACAATAAGGTTGAAAATTGATAGCTGAAAGTCATTTAATTTGATATCCTGTATCGAACAGCCGAGTACCGCAACCATTTCTAAAAAGATGGACATACAGTGATTGGATGCAGGTGATTAGACAGGATGCTTACATATGTGTCTCCAGTCATAGTCGTATCTAGGCGTATCAGAGGTCCCATAGCACTCCAACTGCACACGCGCACACCATTACAGAGCCTCCACCAGCTTGAATACTCCCATGCTGACGTGCATGATCCATGGATTCATGAAGTTGTCTCCATACCTGTACACGCCCATACTATTTGAAACGAGACTCGTCTGACCAAGCAACATATTTCCAGTCATCAACAGTCCAATGTCGGTGTTGCCAGGCCCAGGGTACACGAGTGGGCCTTCGGCTCCGAAAGCCCATATAGTTGATTTTTGCTAAAAATGAAATTTCTCCAGCTGCACTTATGATTTTTTATTTACTTCGCTACTAGTTTCGGCGTTGCATCAACGCCATCTTCAGGCCCGTACACTCTGCTGCAATCAGTTGTGTTTGGCTCAGTCTAGAAGTCCGCGGTGATCTACACTCCTGGAAATTGAAATAAGAACACCGTGAATTCATTGTCCCAGGAAGGGGAAACTTTATTGACACATTCCTGGGGTCAGATACATCACATGATCACACTGACAGAACCACAGGCACATAGACACAGGCAACAGAGCATGCACAATGTCGGCACTAGTACAGTGTATATCCACCTTTCGCAGCAATGCAGGCTGCTATTCTCCCATGGAGACGATCGTAGAGATGCTGGATGTAGTCCTGTGGAACGGCTTGCCATGCCATTTCCACCTGGCGCCTCAGTTGGACCAGCGTTCGTGCTGGACGTGCAGACCGCGTGAGACGACGCTTCATCCAGTCCCAAACATGCTCAATGGGGGACAGATCCGGAGCTCTTGCTGGCCAGGGTAGTTGACTTACACCTTCTAGAGCACGTTGGGTGGCACGGGATACATGCGGACGTGCATTGTCCTGTTGGAACAGCAAGTTCCCTTGCCGGTCTAGGAATGGTAGAACGATGGGTTCGATGACGGTTTGGATGTACCGTGCACTATTCAGTGTCCCCTCGACGATCACCAGTGGTGTACGGCCAGTGTAGGAGATCGCTCCCCACACCATGATGCCGGGTGTTGGCCCTGTGTGCCTCGGTCGTATGCAGTCCTGATTGTGGCGCTCACCTGCACGGCGCCAAACACGCATACGACCATCATTGGCACCAAGGCAGAAGCGACTCTCATCGCTGAAGACGACACGTCTCCATTCGTCCCTCCATTCACGCCTGTCGCGACACCACTGGAGGCGGGCTGCACGATGTTGGGGCGTGAGCGGAAGACGGCCTAACGGTGTGCGGGACCGTAGCCCAGCTTCATGGAGACGGTTGCGAATGGTCCTCGCCGATACCCCAGGAGCAACAGTGTCCCTAATTTGCTGGGAAGTGGCGGTGCGGTCCCCTACGGCACTGCGTAGGATCCTACGGTCTTGGCGTGCATCCGTGCGTCGGTGCGGTCCGGTAACAGGTCGACGGGCACGTGCAGCTTCCGCCGACCACTGGCGACAACATCGATGTACTGTGGAGACCTCACGCCCCACGTGTTGAGCAATTCGGCGGTACGTCCACCCGGCCTCCCGCATGCCCACTATACGCCCTCGCTCAAAGTCCGTCAAGTGCACATACGGTTCACGTCCACGCTGTCGCGGCATGCTACCAGTGTTAAAGACTGCGATGGAGCTCCGTATGCCACGGCAAACTGGCTGACACTGACGGCGGCGGTGCACAAATGCTGCGCAGCTAGCGCCATTCGACGGCCAACACCGCGGTTCCTGGTGTGTCCGCTGTGCCGTGCGTGTGATCATTGCTTGTACGGCCCTCTCGCAGTGTCCGGAGCAAGTATGGTGGGTCTGACACACCGGTGTCAATGTGTTCTGTTTTCCATTTCCAGGAGTGTAGTAGCGAAGTAAATAAAAAATCTTAAATACTGCTGGTGGACTTTCATTTTTAATAAAACTTATACCAGCTGTATCCCACTTTCATCCAGTTTAAATACGGGTGTACGAAGATCATATAGTTGATGTTTCGTTGAATGGTTCGCACACTGACACTTGTTGATGGCACTGAAATCTGCAGCAATTTGCGAAAGGGTTGCACTTTGTCACGTTGAACGATTCTCTTCAGTGGTCGTCGGACCCGTTCTTCCTGGATCTTTCTCCGGCCACAGCGATATCGGAGATCTGACGTTTTACGGTTTCCTGATATTCACTGGACACTCGTGAAATGGTCGTATGGGAAAATTCCCGCTTCATCTGTACCTAGGAGATGCTGTGTCCCATCGCTCGTGTACCGACTGTAACGCCACGTTCAAACTCACTTAAATCTTGATAACCTGCCATTGTAGCAGCGGTAACCGATCTAATAACTACAGAAGACACTTGTTATCTTATATAGGCGTTACCGATTGCAGCGCCACATTCTGAATGCTTACATGTCTCTGTATTTGAATACGCATGCCTATACCAGTTTTACTTATTTTGTGAATGAAATCGCGCTTTCTTGCTGCAACTTAACTTATTTTTCCCGGACGCGTTTCACCTTTTCCGTGCTCTAAGGCATCTTCAGTGGGATCTATAACGATACAGATTTGTTATTTTTATATTATCAATCAGTTCACTTGGCGTTTTTTTAAATAAGTAATTACTTACAGTTTGTTGTGATCTGCTTTTCCTCTCATCTGGTCTGGAGGTCGCACTACCCCTTTAGTTCCGAAACATAAACGAAATTTTGTATTCCGAAATTTTTCACACTGTTTTTTCTTTCTTTTTGTGGTGTAATATTATTCTTTTGCCACTAGATTAGCTATTTGTTCGAATACTGTGCTTTTTACAATGTAAATATTGAATTTCCTTATGTGTTTCCTCCTTTTTGGTTTGCTTATCGATTGGTTGCCAACATAACGAAACGAAGTGTAGTCTATGCTTAAAACCAACTTCTATTTATGATGAATATACCTGTGTGCGCGCCGGTGTGTGTGTGTGTTTGTGTGTGTTTTTGTGTGTGTGTATGTGTGTGTGTGTGTGTGTGTGTGTGTGTGTGTGTGTGAGTGAGTGTGTGCGTGCGTGCGTGTAGGAGAGGGAAAGTGGGCTGAAGAGTGTGTGTATGGTGTAGTAGTGTGGTTCAGTGTGAGAAAGTTCGGAATACAAAATTGTGCTTATGTTTCGGAAATAAAGGGGTAGTGCGACCTCCAGACCAGATGAGAGGAAACGCAGATCACAGCAAACTGTAAGTACTTATTGACATAAAAAACGCGACGTGAACTCTTTGATAACGTAAAACTGACAAAACTGTATCGTTATACATCCCACTGAAGATGACTTAGAGCAAGAAAAGGACGAAACGCGTCTGTGAACAATAAATTAAGTTGCAGCAATAAAAGGCGGTTCTCTTAACAAACCAAATATTTCTGTGCTTGCTGCGGAGGATGGCCACGCAAACAAACTTGCTTTACCAGTTTCTCTGGCGCTTCAATATATCTACAACAAAAGTGGCCGAAGTTGACATGTCGTCAGAAAGGAACAAGGATCTTCACAGAGTGACAAAGAAATGACAAAATAAATGTTAGCATTTCTGCAAATTTAGTCAACGGAATTTTGGTATCATATATGCTCGATTGTGCGGACAATGTACAGGGTTATTACAAACAAATGATTGAAGCGATTTCACAGCTCTACAATAACTTTATTATTTGAGATATTTTCACAATGATTTGCACACACATACAAAAACTCAAAGGTTTTTTAGGCATTCACAAATGTTTGATATTAGCCCCTTTAGTGATTCGGCAGACATCAAGCCGATAATCAAGTTCCTCCCACACTCGGCGCAGCATGTCCCCATCAATGAGTTCGAAACGGTAAGGCTTCTTCTTTAGCCTTTTCCGTAAGATTTTCCAAACCGTCGGCTGTGGTACGTTTAGCTCCCCGCTTGCTTTATTCGTCGAGTTCCACGGGCTACGCGTGAAACTTGCCCGCACGCGTTCAACCATTTCTTCGCTCACTGCAGGCCAACCCGTTGATTTCCCCTTACAGAGGCATCCAGAAGCTTTAAACTGCGCATACCATCGCCGAATGGAGTTAGCAGTTGGTGGATATTTGTTCAACTTCGTTCTGAAGTGTCGTTGCACTGTTATGACTGACTGATGTGAGTGAATGTCAAGCACGACATACGCTTTCTCGGCTCCTGTCGCCATTTTGTCTCACTGCGCTCTCGAGCGCTCTGGCGGCAGAAACCTGAAGTGCGGCTTCAGCCGAACAAAACTTTATGAGTTTTTCTACGTATCTGTAGTGTGTCGTGACCATACGTCAATGAATGGAGCTACAGTGAATTTATGAAATCGCTTCAATCATTTGTAATAGCCCTGTACATGAGGGATACAATGATGACGGTATGTGCTAAGAAGTGAAAGTGATACTGAAACAGGTGTTGAGTCATGCAGTTCATCATCCTTGGCGATTATGGAGCCACAAATTACGTCTGCGGTGAATCTTAGTAAAAAATCTCTATCTAAGGAGCGGGTACTAAACATAATTACGTAGAAGGGAGATTATCCGCAGTATAGATAAAAAAATTATGATCAGATTTCGAGTAAGTCCACACCAGTATAACCGTGTAGTGCATAAGAAAAACTACACATATTGAAGGGAGGACAAGGTGCATTTGTTACATAAACATGTGTTTGCGCGTTTCAAGTATTCTCGATATAATTTGCAGGACGTTCTTGATAGTGACCTACTACGTCATGCACATCAAATTGCGCGCGACATAGATTTCAGTGACATCAAGGGGAGCAGTGGATGGTTGCATGACTTAAAACAGGGCTGCAGAATTTGAAAATGTAAGACAACGAAAATTCATACAAAACAAACTGCAGAATTGACCTGAAAATTTGTAGAGGAGATAAACAAACATATACCCTTGTCCAGTAAGGAATTCGTTTTCATCTCCGACCAATCGGAATTTGAAGAGGCACCAAGAGAGTTGTATCAAGATCTATCAAGATCAAGTAACGTCAATGCCTTAACTCATTCGCATACAATTATGCCGACTGTTAATGTGGATAGTAAATTGGCTGGAAACTTACTCATTGCACTGCTAGAAGTTGGATATGCTCTGGTCCCTACGATTCTTCCTCGTGTGCGTAAACTTGTAAGGGGAGTCGGGAATATTGACGTCACAGCACGCAAGAGTGGGAAAATGGGCGTAAGAGAACTATAGCTATCGCACGAGCACTGCCTTTGGCCAATTGCTGTTCAACATTACTTGCTTTTGCTTTGTTTCTCGTCTGCATATAAAGATCATACTCCACTAGAGCAAACTATTCCTCCTGGAATGTATGTGACATTGTAGTTCATACCACTTGGAATAACTGGACAAATTCAGCCTCTGAATGTTTGTTTTCTTCATGCCTATAAAACATATTATCGCACTATCTGTAGCTACGCCTGAAAGGATAGCCAGTTTCACAATAAGCTCCACAACAGACTGTTTCGCACTCGGTTGCGTGCCATCAAATTCTATAAGTTCTCATCATCCCGTTACACCAGTATGATTCTGTATGCATTCTTGAAGAGCTGATCCCAGCCGTAGGTCCTGAAATGGCTCTGAGCACTATGGGACTCAACATCTTAGGTCATAAGTCCCCTAGAACTTAGAACTACTTAAACCTAACTAACCTAAGGACATCACACACACCCATGCCCGAGGCAGGATTCGAATCTGCGACCGTAGCAGTCCCGCGGTTCCGGACTGCAGCGCCAGAACCGCTAGACCACCGCGGCCGGCAACCGCCGTAGGTCCTGCATGGTTTATAACGCCCGAGAAGTTCGCCTACGTTCTTGATGGTGCGAACTTTGTGATCACTGTGACGCGCCATTTTTCCTTCCTAGTTCATGTTGCAAGTCAATGGTTTATTTTAAACATTTCTTGAATGTCGACGATGTCCGTTTTGAGAAGGGTAATACATGCATCTCTACACCTCCTACTCACTCATTTTCTGTCGGCCTATTAAGGCAAATGGTGAGTCATTAGCAGTTAATATTTTTCTGTCATAGTTGTTAACACAACACTTTCAAATGAGCGTTGCTAAAGACCGAACTCGCTACCTCGCACTCAAGGGATTCCTTGTCAATTAGTGAAATGGGGTACAATACGAGCTTAAGAATCGGAAGTATGATGGAAACGGATGATGGTAAACTGCTGTGGCATTACATGAAGAAGAAGGAAGAAATATTAGAGTTTAGCGTACCTCGACAGTGAGGTCATTAAAGACAGACAGAGCACATTCTCAGATTACGAAAGACGGAGAATGAAATCGGAAGTGCCCTTTTAAAACGACGATAATTATAAAATCCATGAAACGTTTATAAAATGGGTACTTACGCATAGCCAAGAGAAACGTAACATTTTTATAAACGTTCTATGCGTCCATCCTTCGTCACACGGCACACATTTAATCGGCAGCCCAGTTCTGCCCATAGTCAACCCAGTATACCATTACGAAGGGTTTTCCACACTGTTAAGCGATGTTCAATTCTTTACTACCGCCGTAGGCAGATTTTGTGGAAATCGAAACATCACGTGACTAACACGGTGCATTGTCTGTTCTGGCTTTTGTATCGTACAAACAACTATCCTCCTAGAATATCTTCTATCACTTCACTAAGCTGTTGTAAACCGGTGGTGTCTTATGAAACTTGCGATGGCGAGCTCATAGCACACTCACTGTCGTTTGGCAAAAGGCAAATTCTAGCAAGCAATATGCTTTCTCTGGGTGTGAAACAGTCGTGTGTAGCTGTGTCGCACCTAAATTATTCGAACGGTATGCTGAAGCGATGAATTTTCAGCTTGGAAGTATTCTGTTGATTGGTTGGTTAGTAGTGAGTAATAGTTCGGTTTATACGCGAATGGCGAGGAGAAATCCGTATGAAATCTGTACGCGAAACTGTATCGTCCTTCGTAGTCAGTAGCTTGTTTTGAAGGAACATAGTATTATTCGAACAGTTATAAAGAAGCTACCGTAGATAATTATACGGTGAAAGGTTAATTTGGAAAAGTGTTACAGCAATGGCAAACTTCAGTATAATAGTGGTATGAACGTAACTTAATAGGAGCATGATTGGACCTAGGTCGTGTGAGGATGTGTTAGGCCGAACAGGCCAGTAAATGAAATAAAATCATCTGCACTCTTACCCTATCAAAGGAACATTTGAGGAACTTTAATATTCATAAAATAAAGAGGCACATTTTGGTACTACGCAACACAATCAGAATAGTTTACCGATGAAACGTATTTCCTCTGTAACCATCCCATATCCATGCACAATCATTGCAGATTAAAAATATAAAGGAAGGGGAGGTTGCGGGATATGCTATAGGACCGCCACGACCAACCTGTTTTGATGGTAAGGAATTGTTTATGGTGCCGTGTCGCACTGTGATGCAGAACTGACCAAGGGCTCCACAACGTGTGAATCACACTTTTATACGATGGGCAAGAATAACCGCATGCAATTATTCAGATAAAAGGAAGTCCAGGAAACACCAATATCGCATTCCTGTCAATGTTGGTGGTATCACGTGTAACACAGTGAGATGATGATTGGGACTGCCTCATCAGATGTTAACACCCCACTTGTGTTGTTTGCATCAGTTTGCAAACAAATTACCATTTCAGTTCCACTACATGTCGACAGCTGGTCGGGGACACTACATCCTACAGCAGCCACTAATGCACTGAACTTCTTGAAATGCCGACCATTGAGTAAAATGTTTGCTGTTTGTGTGTGTGTGTATGTGTGTGTGTATGTGTGTTTGTGTGTGTGTAGAGGGGGGGGGGGGGGACTTTCTGGGGAATTTTTCTTGGTACCATTGTCTTGCAACTTCTACTCACCCACCTGATGACTGATGAGTTGCATTTGCATTATTCCACATTTGTAAGAGTTGGCATGAAAATAACAGTGCAAGGTGGCTGTAAGCAGTTACTGGCACAGAATATATCACCTAGAGCCAACAGCGCAGTATTTTTATACAGGGCTATTACAAATGATTGAAGCGATTTCATAAATTCACTGTAGCTCCATTCATTGACATATGGTCACGACACACTACAGATACGTAGAAAAACTCATAAAGTTTTGTTCGGCTGAAGCCGCACTTCAGGTTTCTGCCGCCAGAGCGCTCGAGAGCGCAGTGAGACAAAATGGCGACAGGAGCCGAGAAAGCGTATGTCGTGCTTGAAATGCACTCACATCAGTCAGTCATAACAGTGCAACGACACTTCAGGACGAAGTTCAACAAAGATCCACCAACTGCTAACTCCACTCGGCGATGGTATGCGCAGTTTAAAGATTCTGGATGCCTCTGTAAGGGGAAATCAACTGGTCGGCCTGCAGTGAGCGAAGAAACGGTTGAACGCGTGCGGGCAAGTTTCACGCGTAGCCCGCGGAAGTCGACGAATAAAGCAAGCAGGGAGCTAAACGTACCACAGCCGACGGTTTGGAAAATCTTACGGAAAAGGCTAAAGCAGAAGCCTTACCGTTCACAATTGCTACAAGCCCTGACACCCGATGACAAAGTCAAACGCTTTGAATTTTCGGCGCGGTTGCAACAGCTCATGGAAGAGGATGCGTTCAGTGCGAAACTTGTTTTCAGTGATGAAGCAACGTTTTTTCTTAATGGTGAAGTGAACAGACACAATGTGCGAATCTGGGCGGTAGAGAATCCTCACGCATTCGTGCAGCAAATTCGCAATTCAGCAAAAGTTAACGTGTTTTGTGCAATCTCACAGTTTAAAGTTTACGGCTCCTTTTTCTTCTGCGAAAAAAACGTTACAGGACACGTGTATCTGGACATGCTGGAAAATTGGCTCATGCCACAACTGGAGACCGACAGCGCCGACTTAATCTTTCAACAGGATGGTGCTCCACCGCACTTCCATCATTATGTTCGGCATTTCTTAAAAAGGAGATTGGAAAACCGATGGATCGGTCGTGGTGGAGATCATGATCAGCAATTCATGTCATGGCCTCCACGCTCTCCCGACTTAACCCCATGCGATTTCTTTCTGTGGGGTTATGTGAAAGATTCAGTGTTTAAACCTCCTCTACCAAGAAACGTGCCAGAACTGCGAGCTCGCATCAACGATGCTTTCGAACTCATTGATGGGGACATGCTGCGCCGAGTGTGGGAGGAACTTGATTATCGGCTTGATGTCTGCCGAATCACTAAAGGGGCACATATCGAACATTTGTGAATGCCTAAAAAAAACTTTTTGAGTTTTTGTATGTGTGTGCAAAGCATTTTGAAAATATCTCAAATAATAAAGTTATTGTAGAGCTGTGAAATCGCTTCAATCATTTGTAATAACCCTGTATAGAGCATTCCTTCTTGACCCTTTCTGACGTGACACAAGACGGTACACACAGAACCTGTCGCCAGTATGCGATTCACAATACCTTATACGATTGCTTGGGCTCTTCGATGACATGAGTTTCTCACGTACTTTCCTGTTGTCGTTTAATTCGTATCAGTAGTTTGGTGTATCATGTAATATACCTGTGGGGTAATAGCATGTATAGATCTTGAGTTTCTTCAGTACCTCATTAAAAGTGTAAGCTTTTCGTTTTGCAAAAAATAAGTACGCGAGTACCCTCATACTTCATGAAGTGTGTAATAATCCTAATTCCAAACAAGACAGACGCTGACAGATGTGAATATTACCGAACCATGAGTTTAATAAGTCATGGTTGCAGTATGCTAACATTGATTACTTAGAGAAGAATGGAACACGAGGTGGAAGCGACTGCAGGGAAGATTACTTTGGGTTCTGCAGAAATGTAGGAGCACGAGACGCAATACTGAAACTACTACCCATCTTAGATTGAAAGAGTAGAATTCTACGTTTATACGTTTTATACACTTGCATATTTAAAGAAATCTTTCAAGGTTTATCCTGGATTACACATTTTGAAGTAGTGCAATTAACAGGGATAAAATACGGAAAATATCGACAACTTGTGCAGGAAACAGCCTGGAGAAGTGAATGAGATGGGATTGTAGCCTACCACAATGTTATGTCATGTGTGCATGGAGAGAGCAGTGGAGGAAACCAAAGAGAAATTTGGAAAGGGAATTAAAGTTCAGGGAGAAGAAATGAATACTTTAAGGCTTTGATGTGCAAATGAATTTTTTTAAAAATTTAGAGAAACGGCGACACCTTGGTTTCTACATGTAACAAGATCACAGTGGACGTGGTGCGGTAAGCAAATAACTTTCAAGATCAGGTGAACGGAATGAATAGTATTTTGAAAAGAGATTATAAGATGAACATCAGCAAAAGTAAACCAACAGTAATAGAATGTAGTCTAATTAAATAACGTGAATATGAGAGAATTAGACTAGGGACTGAGACCCTAAAAGTAGTATACAAGTTTTGTTATTTGATAAGTAAAATAACCGACGATAACAGAAGTAGAGAGGAAATAATATTTCACTTGCAATAAAAAAGGTTTTCTGAAAACGAGACTATTTCGTCCAACTTAAATTACGATCTGCTACCTTCCCCTCCCACTTCAGACACCCAATCATACGATGAATTTAATTATCCCACTCTTTAAGCGACTATAAGGCAATAGTGAAAATAATACATAAAAATTAAAAGTTTTTTGTCCTAGTTGTGCTACTCACAATTTTATGGAAATTGACTGTGGCCGCAAAAGTCTACGATCTTACTATTTACACAAATTTAACTGTTAGGAAGGCCTGTCTCAAAGTATGTGGAAGTGAATTTTGTTCAATAAACAGTAGTGGCAATAAAAGAATAGCAGCTTTTGAAATGTGATGGTATAGATAGAAGATATAGTAGGTAGATCGGATGGTAAAGAGGAACCGAAACAAAGCGAGGAGAAAGTAAACGCTCGCCATAACCTGCCAAAAAGGAGGAATCATTTGATAGGAAACATCCTGAGGCATCAAGGAATTGCCCTATTGCTTACGGACGGAAATATTAGGGGTGGTTCAAATGATTCACATGGCTCTGAGCACTATGGGACTTAACTTCTGAGGTCATCAGTCCCCTAGAACTTAGAACTACTTAAATCTAACTAACCTAAGGACATCAGACACATCCATGCCTGAGGCAGGATTCGAATCTGCGACCGTAGCGGTCGCGCGGTTCAGACTTTAGCGCCTAGAACCGCTCGGCCACCCCGGCCGGCCTATTGGGGGCGAAAATTTAGAGTAGACCAAGGGTTGACAGGAATAAGTAGGTGCAACTGTACGTTGGTTACAATAGTTATACAGAGATGAGGAGGCTTGCACAGACTTCTGTGGAGAGACGCATCAAACCAGCTTTCAGACCAAAGATCACAACGACAAGAAGCCCGGGAAGAGAAAATAACAACGGTTCTTTTTGTTTGCGGCAGAAAAGTGCCCTATGAATATTTTTCCTCGCTTGTGATACACCCTGAGTATGTAGGGTGCTTACGGTCTAACTGAATTTCTCTTCCTCGGAACTCGCTATAAGACGAAATTTCTATTTTGTCCACCCATAAATACATTTGTCTCCTATTGTCTCTACCGTTATGTAATTATTACCTGTAGCAATTGCATCGATGGTATGCTTGCTATTAGCTCTTGATACAATTCTTCCAAATGACATTCTATAAACTCTAATATTGTTCAAAATTATTTTTAATTGTATTACTATCATTTGATTATTACATATCATATTGAAATTGGTATAATTCTTTAAATAACCGTTATTTCGAAAAGTATTTTACACTGAGGTGACAAAAGCCATGGGATACCTCCTAATATCTTGTTGGACCTCATTTTGCCCGGCTTAATCCAGCAAGTCGACGTGTCATGGACTCAAGTCGTTTGAAGTTCCCTGCAGAAATGTTGAGCTATGCTGCCTCTATAGACGTGCATAATTGCGAAGTGTTGGTGGTGCAGGATTTTGCGCACCAACTGACCTCTCAATTATGTCCACAAATGTTCCATGGGAATCATGCTGGGCGATCTGGGTGGTCAAATCATTCCCTCGAATTGTCCAGAATGTTCTTCAAACCAATCGGCAACAACTGTGGCCTGGTGACATTGCCATCGTCATCCAGAAAAATTCCATTATTGTTTGGAAACAAGATGTCCAAAAGAACAGCTGCAAATAGTGTTCAAGTAGCCGAACATCCAGAGGACCTGCTTCATGGCATGTAAACACAGCCCACATCATTATCGAGACCCCATCATCTCGCACAGTGCCTTGTTGATAACCCGAGTCCATGACTTCTAGGGGTATGAGCCACACTCGAAACCTACCATCAGCTCTTACCAACTGAAATCGAAACTCATCTCACCAGGCCAGGGATTCTCATTCGTCAAGGGTCTAACCGATATGCTCACAAGCCGAGGAGAGAAGCTGCAGGCGACGTCATGCTGATGGCACAGGCACTCGCGTCGGTCATCTGCTGTTATAGCCCATTAACTCCAAATTCCTCCACACTGTCCTAACGGATACGTTCGTCATACGTCCTACACTGATTTCTGCGGTTATTTCACGCAGTGTTGCTTGTCTGTTATCACAGGCAACTGTACTTAACGCCACTGCGTTGTCAGCGGTGCGAGGTAATGCCTGAAATTTGGTACTCTCGGCACACTCTTGACACTGTGGATTTCGGAATATTGAATTTCCTAACGATTTCCGAGACGGGTTGCCCCATGCGTCTAGCTGCAAACACAATTCGGCTTTCAGAGTCTGTTAATTCCTATCGTGAGACCATAAGCACGTCGGAAACCTTCTCACATGAATTACCTGAGTACAAATGACAGCACCGCCAACGCAGTGCCCTCTTATATCTTGTGTACGCGATGCTGCCACCATCTGTGTGTGTACATACCGCTATCCGATAACTTTTCTCATCTCTTGCTTAGACGACTGTCAACAACACGTACAATTTTTTAAAAAATGCATAACACAGTGCTGTGGGTAATTTTTTTTTTTTTTTTTTTTTTTTTTTGCTATGGGTTTGGATTCTGAACCATCATTAATTGCAGCTGTACAACATACAAAAGCGGAAAAAAGTGACAATGCCAAACGAAATAAGAAAAACAGGAGAAACCATTAAATCGATTAAAATACTCAAAAAATTATTACAGATATATGATATGTCATACATGCTTTAACATAAGTCATCACAGAAAACCGTAACTGCCAAGAAAAATCATAAACTGTCACAAGATTAAAATATGATGGATTATTGACAGAAGGATAACATTTGATGTACAGGAATACCAGGCAAAGGGACAATGTTCCTTAGTTCTGTGTTTTTGTAACTTTCGTTGACTGTATTTATTTTTGACCTCACATTTTGTAAGTTTTATCACACATTTAATATCTTTCCTTTACCCCCTTCCTAAACAGCCCCCACAGCCCAACAATATTTCATTATTTTCACAACATGTTTATGGTCAGGGTTAAAAGACCTTTCTTATTTTTTTCTCGTTGTATCCCTAATAAAAATTGTCATATGATATGAGTATTTCTCTGTATTTAGATTTTACAGTGAAGTATTCTTCTTCCATTATTAATTTTTGTGTATATGCTAATTGGTCTTTTTTATTTTGTGTTATAACAAGTTAATAATGTTGATGAAATATATTTTAACCAATGTGTCAAAGCGTAGGTTCATACCATATATATTAAGTTTTCTTTGTGTGACAAATAGATTTTTAATTTAATTTTGTGATTTTGTAGACATTTGGATGACATATTTTCCTAACCAAACAGCTTAGATTTATACTGTTTCTTCATTAAAAAAGAAAGATGGTTAGTTTGTGGCATATGCATAAAATTTTTTTAGATGTTGTGCAGCTACATATTCTACATTCTTTTTGTATTTTCCTTCACTTCTAAAAATTGTATTTCCCTTGTGTTAATTTAATTTAAGGTGTATTTTCGTAGGATATGCCTTGACTGACTTTATTCCGTGGATTACTCTGTAGCTTATATTTTACATGCTTAATTTTGAGTTGATTGTAAAAGAGTGTATGTTCTTTCATTCATGAATCCTGTTTATCTGGTACTTTATATTTTATTTGCGCATTTATGCAATATTAATCAAGTGTACAACTGTTAACACTTCAGTTTTGAATCTGATTATCACAGTAGTATGTAATGGCAACTTCTTTGGATTCGGTCAAGACTGTCATCTTTGGTTTTGAAGTTATTTGACTTTTATTCCTGTACATTACATGCTGTCCTTGGGTCAAAGTGCCATCGTATTTTAATCTTGTGACAATTTATGATTTTTCTTGGTAGTTATGGTTTTCTGTGACAACTTATGTTAAAGTATGTATATGTGATATATCTGTGATGATTTTTGTGATTATTTTGATGTATTTAACGGTTTTTGCTAGTTTTTTTCTTATTTCGTTTGGCATTGTCACTTTGTCCATTTTTATTGTTGTACAGCTGCCGTTGATGATGTTTCAGAACTGAAGCCGGTAGCAGAATAAAAAAACATTGTTACAGACAGAACAGTGTTACGCAATTTAAAAATTTTGTCACCTTAGTGCATGTACAAAATCTTGGCCCAGCTGAAAGGCTGGTCTCAATATGCTACTCCGATCAGATCAAATAAATAGTTAATTAATTCAGGCAATGAACTGGCTTCTCAACGGGTTCTACTCGCTGTATATTTTATAATAGCTCCCTGGGTGTGGTGTACAGAAAATGAAGGTAAACTGCTCCATTTCGGAGTACTGGAGACGGTATCGACCCAAACGTTCACGGAAAAAATTTGCAGCTAGACATAACAACAGTCTGCTCTGTGGTACTTAACTTGACTATTCTGAATATCTAGCACGTGTAATGTGAAGTAAGTTTGAATGGGGAAAGCAGCTTCAGTAGTGTAGAGGATCGATACTATTTTGAAACACGTTCTCTGTTTTCTTTCCCTGTCATCACTACACTCCTGATCATTAACATTCGACACCATGAAGACGGAATGCAGCGAATGTCAAATGAGACACACTACATGCTTGGACATGTAAATGATAAGCGTTTCAGCGCAGACGGATAAATTACGTAAAAGTGAGAGTCAGAGTAACGCCGTCTACATTCTGTGTATAGAAAAAGATCACCGTGCGGATTTCTCATTCAAAAATATCATTGGGATTATGACTATTGAGAAAAAAGTGCTATGCCTCATGTAAGAACAAGAGACGTTAAACATATTGTGTTGGGATTTGGCTAGAGGTCTGCATTATCTCCGAGTTTTACCGGCGAGTCCCGCTCGCCCCTCTGGCTCTCGGGAGTATGCGGCCGAGCGTCCTCTGTAAGTAGGCTGTTTATGTTTTCTTATTGGCAACGTTACGTAGCGCTCTGTATGAAAATCACTGGCTGTGCTGTGTGCAGTCTGTGGCTAGTTTGCATTGTTGTCTGCCATTGTAGTGTTGGGCAGCGGCAGCTGGATGTGAACAGCGCGTAGCGTTGCGCAGTTGGAGGTGAGCCGCCAGCAGTGGTGGATGTGGGGAGAGAGATGGCGGAGTTTTGTAATTTGTCATGAACTGCTATATATATATATATATATATATATATATATATATATATATATATATATATATATATATTATGACTATTAAGGAAAATACATTGTTTGTTCTCTATTAAAATCTTTCATTTGCTAACTATCCCTATCAGTAGTTAGTGACTTCCGTAGTTTGAATCTTTTATTTAGCTGGCAGTAGTGGCGCTCGCTGTATTGCAGTAGGCTCGCTGTATTGCAGTAGTTCGAGTAAGATTTTTGGTGAGGTAAGTGATTTGTGAAACGTATAGGTATCAGGGCCATTCCTTTGTAGGGATTTCTGAAAGTCAGATTGTGTTGCGCTAAAAAAAATATTGTGTGTCAGTTTAAGCACAGTCGTGTATAAATGTTCTAAGGGGACGTTTCACCTCTTCCGCCGGCAGCCGATCGCCAGCGCTCGGCCCAGTGCGCCAAACCCTCGGCCGGTCGCCAGTAACCGGTGGAGCGGCGCTTCGTCACACTCCTTGAGATCAGAGGCCACCGCTTCACATTAATCACTTATTTCTTTTACAAATGTCTTTCGTTGTTTACTACCAGTTCTATGACCTAAATAATGCACTTGTATATGTTACATTTGATGTTCGTTAATATGTTGCAGAGTACTGCAGTTTCGCCTTTGAAGTTATCATGTATTCCAGTAATTGTAACGTTAAAAACTGTAATGTCTGTATTTAGTATTTTGTTCCGTTCGGTAGACAAACGGGAACACAGTAGTCTAATCACGGACTATGTGTAGCTTATCTCCAAATTCCGCCACGTATACGTTGTACTAATATTGACTGCAGGATCGGGAAGTAATGACGGATTGAAAAGTAATACTCACGAAATTTTTGTTGCACAAACGCTAATTTCAGAACAAATTATGACCTGTAAATAACGTTACGAGTGAATCATGACTATACAATTCGTTTTTCGTCATTGGCGTCATTTGTGTTCCTGGAGCTATTACTACAGCTGGCGGTTTGAACTTCTTCCTGTGAAGTCAATGAAAGTGGAATCATACGTTTACAGAGTTTGAGGAACGTTTCCTTCCTTGTGATTACGTGGTATGTTGTGATGGATCAATAAGAGCTCATCCATCTTGTCTGATTCCAGGCACGATCTTTTACTGGACAGCAGGTGACCGGTCTGGCTAAAATTTCTTTCGCTGGCAGCACTAGTGGCAGGAATACAGAGAACTCTTCTGGCTACTACCGACAGCCTTGGAAATAACCCCGCGTGCGTTTTCCACCACTGCAAAATTTGTCCTTCAGTACAGCTACAGTTGGATTTGGAGAACGAAAGTTAACTGTCGAGTTCATTGGTAGTAACTGTGTGTCAATTTTCGTCGTCCTCATCCGAACTCCAGTCCATCCTGGACTTTTTCATGGGAAGAACGTGGTCACTGTTTGCTTGAATGGACTCTAAACATGAATGAAAACACCCGTAAGATATTCCTGTCACCTTCAAATATTTATACACCGTAGTTAGAATTACTGGTTACTAAACGACTATATTTACGGTGACATTTTATATATATCGCACAAATAACATCAAAACGTATTGTGGAATGTTTAAGCTGCGAAACCTTTCCCAAATATCACATTGTAGACGTAATAAATGTTGATCTAACGAAAGATGGCAGTTGGGCAAACAAACATTCGTTTACTAACTGGTTTCAGTGAATGAACCTTACTATTTACGGGCAGTTCCGAGTACAATCGTCGGCTAGCTTTTCGTCTGCTGTGAGTTTCTTCAAATGACACCATGATGGCCATAGAACCGTGGCAACGTAATGGATGGCCTCAATTATGCACTCCTCTGTGATCTCAGAAGTTGAGTCCCATAGTGCTCAGATGGTGCACAATGATGTAACACACTCTTGTACCACGGCAGCACACGTTCCAGCGTTGTTATCTTTGCAGTTTCCAAATCCAAACTCGCTTCTTTAAAGGGGGTTAGAAGAGCGACAACGTCTCGTACGCACCCTTCTTGGAAGGTTTCTAAGAGTGTCGATTCTAGTAGATCTCGAATGTCGTCGATATGATTTATGACGGAATTAAGCATTAACAGTATACTGTTCCACCGAGTTACAGCTTCTTGCTTCACAGAGTGCCTCAGACACCCCGAGTGACCCGATCTCTTCAAATAGCCTACTACAGCTCTTGCTGATAGTAGACACGACAGGATTTCCGGGGCTTCGTCTTCTAAAAACGTCTCTTGAAATGTGTGACGAAGCGCAGTCATCAAGCAGTGATCAAAGCAAGGCAAACGGTCGTAAGATTCAAGTGCCTTCTTCATATTAGCTCCTTGGTTGGTGACAAAGTAAAATTTCGTAAGATCATTCTTGATAATTCCTAACTCAAGCATCCGCTCTTCCATTTCGTGCCGTATGTTCTCTCCTGTCTTAGGTACGTCCGGAAACTAGGTTGTTATCAAAACAAGCGTTTCTAGCTGCCACTCATCATTCACATAATGCGACGTCACAGTCAAAAAATTTCTCTTCTTGTAGTTATCAGACCACAGATCAGCGTCTAAAGCGCACATTGTGTTCATTAAGGCACATATTAGCTTGGGCACCATTGTCACCCTATTTTGTCTGCCTTTTCTTTGATATTCCACGATACAGTGGTAGGGTGCGGAAGAACATCTTCTATACTGACTTTGCCGTAAGTGGCTCCAACATTGATGAGCTCCTGCGAATAATTCTTGAAGCCAATCTTACTGCAAATATTTAACGGTAGCAAATTTATTCCACTCATATCGACCAAACTATCAACAACAACTTTCTTGCCGGCCGCGATGGCCGTGCGGTTCTAGGCGCTTCAGTCCGGAACCGCGGGACTGCTACGGCCGCAGGTTCGAATCCTGGCTCGAGCATGGATGTGTGTGATGTCCTTAGGTTAGTTAGGTTTAAGTAGTTCTAAGTTCTAGGGGACTGATGACCTAAGATGTTAAGTCCTATAGTGCTCAGAGCCATTTGAAGACTAAAGAGAAACTTGATAAACATTACATTCGATTAGAACAGTTTATGAGTGGTTTCCTAACTAACCTAAGGTCATCACACAACACCCAGTCATCACGAGGCAGAGAAAATCCCTGACCCCGCGGGAATCGAACCCGGGAACCCGGGCGCGGGAAGCGAGAACGCTACCGCACGACCACGAGCTGCGGACCTCTTTAGTCTCCTGAGAGTTTCACCTTTCATAAAGTAATGTTTAACCAGTACACGAAATTCTTTTTCGTCCATTTTTTGACAATCACTCGAACTCCTTGATTCAAATGAATGCCGGAGACAAAGAAATATGGCTGAAACGTGGTGTGCGTTCTTTCCAAAGATGCTACTAATTAAAAAAAGACCTCGATACGCGCTGGTGGTGCCATTTCTCGGACTTTGCACGGATTTTTCAAACGTCCCTCGTATGTCGACCTTACATGCAGTTTGTTTTTCCTCGGCACGACGACATCTACAAGCAGAACATTGCAACGCGTCACACAGCTCTCCCAGTGCACCAGCGTACTTGGAAGAGAACCAAGATGGCCACCAACTCCCTCTCCTCTTCTGCCCCGGATTTACTGCTAATCAGTAATCTGTGGTACCACCTTGATAGGGCTGTTCGCGCCATATACAAGTACATGGCTACTCTGCAGATCACAGTTAAATGCTTGACAGAAGTTTCACCGAATCACCTTCACAACAACTCTCTATTATTTCAATCTCGAACAGTGCGAGGAAAAAACCAACATCTATAACTTTCAGTGCGAACTCTGATTTCCCTTATTGTATTATAATGATCGTTTCTCCCTACGGAGGTGGGCGCAGCCCCGAATCCTCCTGCGGTCAGAAAAATGGTACCGAATCCTCTCAAGCCCTCAAGGGTCTGAAAAACGATGTGACCGAATCCTCCCGTTTGAAGCAGGTAGCAGTTCTAAACGTTATGAATACTCCAAGCAGGCAAAGGAAAGCATATGAAGTTACACTAGGAGATGTAAGAATTTTTTTCGTGTATTATGAATATGTTTAAAAGTTTTATCTTTTATCTTATTTAGATATTTGTTTTTAGGAACTGAAATCATTTATAGCCTTGATTTCTTCATAATTAATTTATTAAAATAACGAATCATGATTTCTCAACGCATGTTCTATATCAGTGTTCATTTTATGAATTACGGCTACATTTCCAGCAAATCTATACATACAACAAATTGATAAGAACTGACTATTATATTTGCTATGGAAACTTTCGCAAGCTTTAGTTGTTTACTGACTGTAACAACTTAGTTCTGCCCACATGGATTGAGGAAAGCGTGCATTCACTTCTATGTAAGTTTCTATTAAATAGTCACAAAAGGCTTGCAGTTTTTTCGATGCAGGTATTTCTGCCATGAAATTGTCAACAAAACAGTCGGCAACCATATCAGGAGCCAGCATGGGCAAACCAGATATGTACGACAGAAACCTTCCAGTTTCATAGTAGTCATTTGCAAGCCCCAATGTTTGTATTTTTCGCCACCAGCTCTGTCTTAAATAAAATTGGCATCCTTGAATGCGAATATCAGGCGAGACCTCACTTCCAGCTTTCATTATGCTCTCTTCAAAGTCAGAAAACATTGTTGATGGCGAAAAGTTGAAACCTATATCACTACACTTATCAACAACGCTTTGAAATTCATACTGATACGACGAAGTTTTCTTGACGTTCAATAAAGAGAAGACCAATGGAATGTAATGGCCATTAACTAACGCAAGTATTGTAAACAGCTGACAAAAAAACTTTGGAACGGCACTTGAACGTACCATAAACATATACAGATTCACAGTGCGTTAATGTTTTAAGGTTTGCAGAGTCACAAACCTAGCTTTGTAAATAGATTTACGAAAATTGTTGTCATCCCTCGTAGTTATATCTTGCGTATCTTCTTCTTTTAACTTCTGGTAAATTATTTTTGACAGTCTCTCACAAATATCTTCTATGGCTTTTCTTGGTCCTGTTACCTGCTTACCTACCTGGTTTCAGGAGGATTCGGGGCTACGACCACGGATGTCGCGTCAGCAAAATATTTTTGCATTCGGAGGAGAAAGTTGATGATTGAAATTTGGTGAGAAGATCCCACCGCAACGAGAAACGCCTTTGTTTTAATGATTTTCACCTGAAATCCTGTATCATGTTCATGGCATTCTCTCTCCTGTTTCTCTGTATTACAAAATGTGCTGCGCTTCTTTGAACATTCTCGATGCACTTCGGTAATCCTGTCTGGTAAGGATCCCAGACCGCTCAGCAGTACTCTAAAAGAGGATGGACAAGCGTAGAGTAGGCAGTCTCTTTAGTTGATCTGTTGCATCTTCTACATATTCTACCAAGAAAACGCAGTCTCTGGCTCGCCCCCAACCTTTTCTATGTGATATTTCCAGTTTAAGTTGTTCGTACTTGTAATGCCTAGTTATTTAGTTGAATTTACTGCCTTTAGATTTGTTTGATGTATCGTGTAACCGAGTCCTTTTAGCAGTCATGTGGGTCCTCAACCGAGAAACCCAGCGCAGCTGGTCGCGGCCCTGGAGGCAGAATGGCTCCACTTCCCTGTCGGTGCCTCCCAGAACCTCACTGACACTGTTCCTGCACCAGCGGTCCGCGCTGCAGAAGTTTGTTATTCAGGCAACTGGCAGACGGTCACATTAATGTGACCAGTGTACAATAGATGAACTCTGGCAAAGAGTTGAATAAGCATATAATGAAGTACCTGTTTCTGTTATCTCACTTCAGTTCGACTGGATGCGAACCTGGATTAGAGCTGTTTCTGCTGCTATAGGTGGTAGCTCTGTAAACGACATTTCACACCCATTACAGTCGCATTTCACCAAGAAATTTAGTTCGTATATTTCTCTACCGCGCAACAACAACAAAATTACTTATTCGCTATCCTTCCAGGCGTTGCAATAATAATGTCCACCACTGTACGTAAGGGCCCGCCAAATATGCTGCGTTGTGATGTTGAGACCTCCCCTTAGAACAATTGTGCTGATAATCCCCTTACGTTATTTGATTTTCAAACAGCAGAGCAGAACTGAACGTACACAGACATTTCGCTCTTTACTTACTCTGATCAACACTAAACTGACACACAATATTTTTAGCGCAACGCAATCTGACTTTCAATAATCCCTACAAAAGAATGGCCCTGACTGACAATAACCTATTGCTTTCATGAATCACTTACCTCACAAAAATCTTCGATACTCGAACTACTGCAATACAGCGAGCGCCAATACTGCCAGCTAAATAAAAGCTTCTAGTTACTGAAGGCACTAACTACTGATAGGCATAGTTAGCAAATGAATGATTTTGATAGAGAACAAACAATGCATTTACCTTAATAGTGTTCGAAAGTCATATATATCAGTTCATGACATCCAGTCTTACAAATTTACTGTCTCTGATGGACACTGGTCCAGATCATCCGCTCTCAAAACTCTGCCATCTCTCTCCCCACATCCACCACTGCTGGCGGCTCACCTCGAACTGCGCAACGCTACGCGCTGTTCACATCAAACTGCCCAACACTACAATAGCGAATATTACAACAATGCCAACCAGCCACAGACTGCACACAGCACAGTCAGTGATTTTCATACAGAGCGCTGCGTGGCGTTACCAACATAAAAACCTAAACAGCCTACTTTACAGAGCGCTATGTGGCGTTATCAACATTAAAACCTAAACAGCCTACTTACAATGTAATTGATAGCCTCTGGAGATAATTTGTAAATGGCCCCTAAGCTCGTGACGTACAAATAACTTTTCCAAAAACTTGTGGCTCCATCAAGTTCATAGTGGTTGGGTTGTCGAAAGTAAGGAACTCGAAAATCGTAGTTTTCACAGTCAGCTTCGGAAAGTTCACATATTTTTTTCGGAAATGCAATTATCGTCTAAACTACGTGCCCAGGGAGCAGTGCGTGTCAGCACGGTGCTTCCGGGATCGAATCTCTCCCGCGGATTAGCGATGAGTGTTGGTTTGCCGGCCAGCCTGGAGTTGGTTTTCAGATGGTTTCCCACATCCGACTAGGTGAATATCTGGCTGGGTCCCACGTTCCGCCTCAGTTACACGATTCCCCGAAGACGTCAAAAACCTTCTTACGCTTCGACACGGATAAAACTAGATGCAGACGGGCACAGCAGCTCGTTTGTGGGTGCTCGCCGTTTGGTCTGCAGCGCTTCTCGGTTATGAAGAGGTTAACTTGATAGAATAGTCAAAACTATTGTACCACCATGAATTTTAAGTCTATCAGAATATTGTGTGAGTGGTTTGTGAAATAGAAGAAGCACGCCACAATACCAGAGCTGGATCACAACCTCCTGTATCTCATCGACATCTCGTTGTATCGGCTCGCTTTAGTAAGGTAATATGCTGTTGGGTCACCGAAGTTATGAAGTTATTTCAATATAACTAGAAAATATTCGCCATATGACATAAGACATCCTGTACCTGGTCCGTAAGCCCATTACGTTTCATTTCGAAAACAGTTAAATTGCTAAAATGCTAAAATATATGTTTTATAGTTTGTAACTTTTCTCATTATTGCATTATTATCGAAAATTAGTGTCACTCACCAATTAATTCACTTTCAAAATGCAAATTTTTATTTCACAATATGAAATTTCAGTATATTTCTTTATGTAGACTGCATGTACCTGCTATGTTCAATATACTTAACTGAGTATAGTTTTTGGTTGAAATTTGTACATTTTGTTTTACTACCAGTAAGGTAACGTTCAGATTTATGTTTTTAACATTAGTTGGTAACATTACAGAAAACCAACGAGTTGGGTATAAACCTCTGCTCCAAGCATTTGGAACCCAGAGCGGAGCAAGGAGGGAGATGAGTTTGCAAAGACAAACATTATTTTTATAGGAAGGGGGTTAGGGGGGAGAGGCTGCAGTGCCTCACGCTGGATATGTCATTGGTTGAAATGTTAGTAGATCAAATTCACTGACAGGTACGTTCTATTCTGATTAAAAAGACTGAAGCAATGTAGAAGTATGCGTCATTTCGAAGTAATATTAATTTGTTCCTCTTATTCGTTCCTACAAGTAATAGGAACTGTAAACAAATAACTAATGTAGATAAAATGGGCATTATAAAGAACACCAATAAAATTTTCGCTTGAGTTGCTCAAATCTGCTATTTTCCAGAATAAGGACGTTTTACTCTGAGTCAGCGATACACACACACACACACGTATTTTCCTGTCTCTACCTTTTATTTTCGTATTGCTTCTTTACTTCTGCGATAGTGAATTTTATCTTTACCTCTGAGTTCATTTGTGGACGAAAAGCATATCATTTGTACGGTTCTACGGGAAAAGGATTGCAATAACTCTTTTTACGAGTTTGCTTTTTATGACATAGCCTGGTGTATTTCATTTTATTTCCGAGGAGTGATGACAGCTATCGTGATGGCTAGATGTCCGTAGGTATTACGTTTTTTATGTTGCAAGGTCCTTTCATTTGCCGCGATACGCTACTGAGTGTAGCGTCAGGCAGACACACTTCTCTGGCAATATCAAACAGAATGTGACCATCATTAAGATAACTCTAAGAAAGAAACCAACTTGAAGTTACTCGGAGATTGCAGTGTGAAACACATATTATCGAATAAACTGGACAGAATATGTGCAGAAACTATAAGATTAGTGCAAAGCAAGGTCAGACTTGCGAAAAGTGATTCAATCATGTATCAATGAATTCTCGGTCGAATTGGAACTCAACTGATTTTTACCTATATTATTTATGTATGTGAGCCGTTTTGGGTTACCGGAACGTATTTCTATATTGCTATGCTTGACCGCAGGCAGACGGCCACACACGCTGGACGGTATACTCATCCGCACCAAAGGAAGTTTCAACTAAACATAGATAGGATTTCCAGATCATTTTCATAAAGTATGGGACATGAAGTGCAAAGTGGTTGATACCATAATACGGTAGAAGATCAAACGCTGAAAGCTGAATTTTACATTATTGTTATTATTTTTGTTCTTGTTTTGGCCTTAGAGGACTGAGCGACGTTTAACAGAGAGCAATTCAGAAATTTATTTTAGTTACTCCTATTTTTAATTCCCTCAAAATGAATTCTTTTCCTGTCCTCAGAGAAAATGGTTCCGGTCTACTTGGATATTTCTGCTTGGTGAACTCTCGAGTTGTGGATTTACATTATAAAAGTATCATAGTGACATGCAGAATAAGAAGTTTAAACGATCTACTTGTCGCCGTGGTTATAAATCTGACTCAGGAACGCAGTATGTCCTTGGCCTGAGTTATAATTGAACCTACCTCTAAAATGATGGCTCCGCTATATCTGAACAGTGCAAAGTCGTTAACGAAAATTATCGTGAGAAACACAAAACAAAGATTCAGGTCTAGGGGAGACTGAAATATCTATCACTGCCTAATAAACAAATTTATTGTAGTACTAGGTGAGTGACTGCAATGCTCGTTACCTTCTTTGAACATTAAGTAACTTATCATATGTCTGGTCACTGTGCACAATGAATACACCGTCACAATGGGGACAGATGACTAGATATGTAACAGGCTATATTTGTTAACAGTGATTCGCCCTACCACGGGCACGTTGTAGGATAATTAATGAATTTCGTAATCAATGTCAAGTCTGAGTGTGACCAACTTACTCTAGTGAGTGGACAGAATCCACATAAAAATTTACAGGCAGCAAAGTTATCTAAAATCTGAATTGAAACTGCAGAAAATTTTCAGGGGTTACTCACTAATTAGAAAGAAGTACCGATTGCACAAAAGCGAGCAGTTAGAATAATATGTGTGTTCACCCGTTGTCGTCAAAGGAGTGAGCCATTTTAACTGCTGCATCACAATATATGAAATTCGCTACTGAAATTCCTCATAAATAATCCATCATAATTGGAGAATAATTGTGATGTCCACGCCTACAGCGCTACAGGAAACATGACTTTTATTACTCATTATTAAAGCAGCCAGAGGCTCAGAAAGGAGTTCAATATTCAGCAACAAAAATTGTTGATCCTTTGCCCAATAACACAAGTGTGATATTTAGCAAAGCAAGCTTCACACCTATTTAAACCTAACCTAAAATAGTTTTTCCTGAACAACTCCTTCTGCTCCACTGACGAATTTCCATTTAAAACTAGTAGGCCGTAAAAAACGGCTTGTTTTTTAGAGTAGTTGCGTGAGTAGAACTAAAAAAAGTGTTCATTATGTTAACATTAAGCTTGTGTACGGACCCTGCTTGTAAACTGATTCGTTCCACATCATTTCTATTTATGGAACGTTGTAATTAACTAAATGATGCTAATACTGGAGGGTGGGGGGTGGGATTACCATATTATATGGAAATGCAAGATATCCTCGTCTGACAGCTGGCGAATTCAAAGTTAAAGAGAAAGAAAATCCAAATAATTGTAATCAATTAGGCAATTCAAATTGGGTGGGTTTCCTATAAATGCTGTAATATCAGTGTTATAATGTTCTTTGAATTTACACATACGGAACAGACTGTTCTCATTTTGGAATGTTACGTAATTAGAATTAATTAGTGAACGTATTTTTTAAAACGATGTTCTTTCGTAATGCAAATGTATTAAAATTTTGTCTGTTAAAGTGGCCCCATGATTCGCGGCTATAGGACTGAATGAAATATAAAACCTGGGGAAGTTCCTCCGCAACGAAAAGCTTTAGGCGGGAGAGTAAAAGATGGTTTGGCGCGATGTAGCGCGAGAAGACTTCGCGGCTGAATATTCTGCGGCCTAAATTCAACACGCTACGATCCTGGGTGCGTATGAGGCAAGAATTATAGCAAGAAAGGATTAATTATACCTCAGATGTGGATTTGTGTTGGCTATTAGGTTATGGCATTGATTGGTTTGCTCTCAATCGTGAAATTCCACCGCAATGAAGATATTTTATAGAGCATTTTACACACAGAGCCATGATCATGTCTGACCCAGAAAATTATCACGACCACCACCTTCAGGACAAGTAAAGTTTAGTGTTGTACTTATTTGCAAGGACCAGTAATTTGCTGAACATTTAAATAACAGCTTTTCCATTCTTAACTTTGTGTCAAGAACACAGATTTATCCTCAACCATTTACTGAATAGGTTTGTGTTTATATTCCTGAAAAATATCAAGTGTGTCCGAGGATAATGGACAACAGAATCATTACTGTTGAAAATATTTATTAACTTACACAGAGTAGTAATTTTCTTAAGTGTTTAGTTAATCTTCTGTATGAAATGTTTCACTTGGTCATGAAAGTGTATATCTAAAGCATTTCAAAAGTGTGTTTGATAAGGTTTTATCAAAGTGATTTTTTGCTGTTATTGTTTAAAGTTCACGTTACTAAAAGTTGTATAATGGAACTGTAATTATAAAAAAAAGAAAGTAGAGGCCATTACCGTTCAAAGTCTTAAATCACTACGTTTTGGTCTACAGATTTGTATTGGTGCTTTTATTCATATGTTTGTGTTTGTGTGTATATTATTACTGTGTCCTGTTAAAAGTTCCCACCTTATGTTGAGCCACTGATTTAGTAAATTTCGCAGTGAAAGTGTTTACAAAGTTCAGTAATTATCCTAGAGATATTTGAACACTTAAACCATAACTGGCAACAACTTATTAAAACCATAACAGATTCATAGTCCACATGTTTCTATTATGATCTATATAATATGGTTTGCGTGAAAGAAATAGTGTTGATGTTAAGTAAAATGAGAGATTGACAACTATTTCAAAATTGCTTTCTCTCAACAGTAAAATATTAAAGCTATCGGATGCCCAAATTATCTATGCTCCTCCCTTATTAAATGGTACTTTATAGCGATCATTAAACTCTACACTTTAGAACAGACAGTGTACATTAGTGTGAGATAGCTTGTTGCCAATACTATTTTATTATTTATCGCTGTTGCTCATGGATAGTTGCTTTGATACTGCATGCTTGGGTGTGCTGTTGTTTTCAAGTCCGATTTACGTTTCTGTTGCAAGTAAAGTTTAAAACAGTCCTAATTTACTTTGAATAATTAGGCTGGCGACCGTATTTATTTGCATGATCAGAGAATTACTTTTAAAACATTAATACCGTGAGTTCGATTCCCGCTGAAATAAGTGCTGCTCTCTCTCGAAACATAAAACGTCTGGTGACGTAACATAGCCCAATAAATTTCCACTAACACATGATCAAGGTCAACTCTCCGGGAGTAACATTATAGGGGACTTGCTTTGTAGTAATAACCTGTCGTGTTATAATGTCACAAAATGTTTTGAAAAAAAGTAAATAACAGCAAATCATTTATGTGTAATCGTACCAAATGTTAATCAATGATATATTCAGAAGAATGTGTTACTGTCTTGTGCAACCTTTTCTGTTTTTGAACATATGTCGTGAATCATTCGATGTCAAAGTAATGTTATTGGTTGGTTCCATTGCGTTAACACACCAATACAATTCTGACCAATATTTTTTCTCGTGTGATTAAATTTTGGCATACTTTTGAATTTCCTTATTTGCTCTTATAGTGATGTTTACCTGTTCGTATAGCAGAGCCCACAGCGCAATACACAGCGAGACAAGGAGGTGGTCCAGATCCAGATCGATCAGAGTGTTAATTATGAGCTGGGTCACCGGCTGTAGTGTCGTTTTTACGTGATTTCCGCAATCGTTAGGCAAGTGCTGAACTGTATACCAGTTCCGTCTCAAAGAACAAGATGTACAAACCGTTAGAATACGATAACACACATGCCAAAGTTTACCCGACAGATGACACGCATGACTTCCATCCCTTAAGGTACCTTGACGACTACGGCATCAGGAAGGGCATCCATCCACGAAGTTAAATAATGCCGTAAAATTCACCAAACCCTGAAAAAGAGAACCTGGATGCTAGAGAAACAGAAAGCTGTCTCCATCTTTATTCCTCAATGTTTTTTTGGACCTAAAATGTTCCTGAGAACTATTTGTTCCATCTTTTGGGTTTTACGGAGTTCATATCCTATTTAAAATTATGCAGAAGACTTTGTAATCCGGGCAGGACCGCTTCAGCTGAAGTTGCCTTATCTTCAAACTATTTAAAATTAATTTTTCTGCTTAGCAATGTTACAGTAGTTTGATGACTTTTTGTAGGACTAAGTTTTATGTATTTTGAGTTGTATTTTTTTCTCTTAAATGTCTTTTGAAACTGTGGCGGCTGTTCCTGCTTTCTGGCAAAGAATTTCATAGCTAACCATTTAGAGGCAACTCTCTTCAATGCTTTCATTTAAACATTTGAAATGAGAAACTGTCGATTACTTTGTATTTAATTTCTAGCCTTTTGGGTGCCATACTGTTGCTGGGTATGTACTTCTAATTCCAAATTGAAGACCTACTCTTCCTGTTGTTGGTTTACAAACACAACTGCCAAGTCGTCAATGTAAGCAATGTATCCTAACATTGGACCTTCCGTTTCAGAGAACAAGATGTGCAAACCTTTAGAATACGATAAAGCACAGAATAACTTTTACACGACAGATGGCACACATTTCTATTTTCTGGGAAAGAATTTCATAGAAAATCTTTCAGAGGCAACTCTTGTACTGTAAACAACGTCCTAACCCTCAACTTTAAGAGCTGATTTTTGTTTTCACTTTCTCTAAAAGTTGATAAGAGGTGGAAGGCATTCATCTCTTATCTCACGCTTGTTTTAATTTCAAAATGTTCCAAAATTTATCTTCTGAATTATAGTTTAGATTTTGCACCATTTGGTGTTCTTCTAATGACGAAGTTGTAAAGTTCAGACCTCGCTTCTTCAGAATTCTGAAAAGGCAATTATAGTCTACCGACTCATAAGCTTCTTAAAATCTACAAAAACACAAACTACTTTATTACTATAAGTTTCTTGATATTATATAAATCGCTTCAAAAATGAATTTTGTTGTGGTCACGATTTGTTTGGTCTGTAGCTTGCTTGGTATTCACTGAATTTACATTCTAGTTGTTATGCTCATCTCTGAAAATATTGATATACAATATTTGTATGCGACAAAAACAGTGGAACTCTACAATCTTAATACCAGTTCTGTCTCCCGACTTATATAGCGGTCGTACCTATGGTGTTTTCCAGTCAGCAAGACTTTTTCTGGTTGCTTAAGCGTTCGGATGGCCAATGTTAATTTCCTTTATTGTTTTTGAGCCACCTGATTGGTGCAACAATTCCGTCTACACCTGACATGTTGCTTGCTGTTTTCAAGGTTTTTAATCTGTTAGATAATTTCTTCTTCATTTGGTGCTTATATATCTGGGTTAGTTTTTAGGAAAATTTGTTCTAGAAATCAGTCTGCTACCTAATACCAATTTAAAATTTTCTACAAATACCCTAACGGAAAAACAATCGCAACACCAAAAAAAAGTAACATATTTAAATGCTTAACGTTGTAAGATCACATGTTAATGTAAGTACGAGGTAAGACATTGCATATGTGAAATGCTGGTACAACAATAGCCAGTGTAAACGCCAGAAAGTTACATGCAAGTATGAAAACGCGCATGTATTCTATTCTACAGGTGCCGGATGTCAATTCGTGCGATGAGGTTCCATGCCTGTTTCACTTGGTCGTCCGGCCACGGTGGTCGAGCGGTTCTAGACGCTTCAGTCCGGACCCTCGCTACTGCTACGGTCGCAGGTTCGAATCCTGCCTCGGGCATGGATGTGTGTGGTGTCCTTAGGTTAGTTAGGTTTACGTAGTTCTAGGGGACTGATGACCTCAGATGTTAAGTCCCATAGTGCTCAGAGCCATTTTTTGAGCACTCTTTGGGTCAATATAGGGACGGTTAATGCCTACTGTGGATGGCGCTAGAGTTGTCATCCGATGATTTCCAATATGTGCTCGATTTGAGAGAGATCTGCTGATCAAGCAGGCGAAGGCGACAAGTCGATTCTCTGTAGAGCGTGCTGGGTTACAACAGAGGTACGTGGGCGAGCGTTATCCTGTTGAAAAACATCCCCGGGAATACTGTTCATAAATGACGGCACAAAAAGTCGAATCACCAGAATTGACGTACAGATTTGCGGTCAGGGTATGTGTGATAATCACGAGGGTGCTCCTGCTGTCATAAGAAATAGCACCCCAGACAATAATTGCACGTGTAGGTCCACTGTGTCCAGCAAGCAAACAAGTTAGGCGTAGATCGGTTACTCGCCTAGTTCTAACAAACACATGGCCGTCATTGGCACAGAGCAGAAACAACTTTCATCAGAAAACACAACACAGGCCTACCCTGCCCTCCAATGAGCTCTAGCTTGACACCAGTGAAACAGCAGATGGTGGTGGTTTGGGGTCAGGGCACGTGGTTCGGAGCTGTCCTTGGTGTAAGCTATTTGTGACAGTTAGTTATGTCACTGGGCTGCCAACTGCTGCAGAAATAGCTACTGCAGCTGCAGTACGGTGCGCCAGAGCCAAACGCTGAACACGATGGTCTTCTCTCTCGGTAGCGTCACGTGGTCGTCCGGAGCCGGGTCTTCTTGTGACCGTACATTCTCGTGACCACCACTGCCAACAATCGTATGCAGTGGTTACATTGCTGCCAAGGCTTTCTGCAATAGCGCGGAAGGAACACAGTGAACTGTTGACGTCTTTGTCGCCTTAAAGGCATTCGTGACAGACATCAACTCACTGCATCCAATCCCAAAGGTAACTAACATCCACCACTGTTACACCGTGTATTTAAAGCAAACATGATTTGCAACCTCATAGTGGCACTACTAGCACCACTCTTCTGCGACTGGCGTGAAACCTGAATAGACATAAACTTTCAGATGTAGAAACGCGCCTGTTCATATTCAAATGGCCCTGAGCACCATGGGACTTAACTTCTGAGGTCATCAGTCCCCTATAACTACTTAAACCTAACTAACCTAAGGACATCACACACATACAAGTCCCAGGCAGGATTCGAACCTGCGACCGTAGCGGTCACACGGTTCCAGACTGTAGCCCCTAGAACCGCTCGGCCACCCCGGCCGGCGAAACGCGCCTGTCAACTCTCGTATATGTCGCACAATTTCTTCGAGGTGTAGCAAGTTTTTCCCATCAGTGTATTTAGGAAGGTATCTACAATTATTTTCATTTTTCAGCCCAAATATCCAGTATCCTTCTTTAACTAGAGAATTTGGGACACACCCATTTTGCGGCATTTTAAATGTTTTGCAGTAATTCCTACTGTTCTATTTGTAACATATCTTCGATTTCAAAGAGCTGACTGTTGTCGTACGTAATGTAGCAAGATTACAAAACACTCCAGCAGAAAAGGCAACTGATAAAAGTATGGGGTATCATGTCGCACTTCCGGTCTCAGGTTACATATGGTGACTAACCATATTGTAGGCCACCTCCTACACCCTTCCCCTAGGGACTCACTGGCATCTCAGTGTGGTATATTCAAGGTCATTCAGGGCAATCCCCACCCTCTTCCCTCCCCCGCTCCAACATGGACCAATAAGATTCCTGCCTTTGTGATTAGAGTACTTGAGTGGGTGGTTTCATTTATGAGCTGTGCACCATAGCAAGAAGATCAAGGTGTTGCTACTACTTAATAACAAATTAATTTACTGTAATTACGTTAAGTCACGTCACTTGAGGTCTAGGAAGAGGATCAGGATATGGATGTTTATTAATAACATATTAAGTTTAAATATTTTTATGCGAATTTCATCAATCAAGGTCGTAGCAGGGACCACCCCAGGCAGACATGTAAGTACTTTCGTTCTCATCTTTTCATATATTCCAATATTTTTACAATGTTTCGTATTTTTCCAGTCTATTTCTAAAATTTACCATAGTATATAATAATGAATAAAATGTTCTCGGGTTTCCAACCGCGCAAATGGCTTAAAACTACGCGTGCTTTCGGCCAAGCACTTCTTGGCCGTGGTAAAGTAGTATGACTGCTAGTGGGCTGTTGGTGCGCCCTTATATACGCTGGCTGCCGGCTGTGACGTCACTGGTGCCCGTGACATTGCCATATATGGGCATGTTTGGAGTCGGCCTTCGATGTGCCCTTTTTGTAAATTACCTTAACAAATTGTTTAACAACAAATAGGGTAATAAAAACCGCAGAGTGATTTATAAACAAATTATGTGATATTTACAACAAGGAGAGACGAAAAGAGCACAATAAAGAAATAAACGCTTGCTAACTCACACCTTAGTTGCTAGATTGTGTGGCATCGTAGCATATGTCATAAAATAGAGCATGGTGTTAGAAATAATGACGTCACCGCATACTGCATAAAACCTCAATCAATTTATAAGGTCATAGTAAAATTCTGAGATTTGCCGGTTTCAAAATACACTCTGCATGTTAAAGAAGTGACATAGCACGAAAGACAAACTCTTTAAAGTCACCCCTACATTGTCTTCATACGTGTGCAATGTCATTACGTATGTGTTACTAGGAGCGCGTTATTGGAAATAATAACGTCACAGGCCATTGCCCAAAATGTGGGTAATTTTATGAAGTCATAGCAAAATTTTAAGGTTTACGAATCCTCAGGTCGTACGCAAATACGTAGGTACCGTCACATGAGCTGCTACTAGTCGAACACAATGCCCATAGCTCAGGCAACCCATTTTTCCGGTGACACGACCACACGAACCCAAGTAGGCAGTTGTAAAGAAGCAGTTTTCATTCAAAAAACAATGTGTGTGTGTGTGTGTGTGTGTGTGTGTGTGTGTGTGGAATCTTCTACGTGCCAGGCGCAGCCAACCTGGGTGCTGACAGAGAGGAGACTGGAATGAAAACATGAACTCAGTAAAAGACAGCCTGCCCACGGTAATAAAGGCAAACAGGTTCCGACACGCTGGCTAGAATATGGGGTCAGCATTATAGGTAAGTGTCAGGAATTCCCATCCCTTCCCCCTTTTCTCTTTGAACCAGTCAGACTGAAGCTCCACCAACAAGCCTGCTTTTTAATACGATAGAAACTCTGTGGTCGACGCCAGTCTTGGTCAGCTTGTGCCCCCAGATGGAAAAAAGAGGGTAAGAAGCAGACATTTAACCCACCACAACACGATAGTTAAATAAATAAACCTTGGTTATTAATGTGTGGCAGCACTATATGACTTGCAAATAACTACGGAAAAAAACCGAGTAGGCGAGTCTCAGCGCTATGAACAATTATCGCAATTTTAAGAAAAAATGGCGAATGATATCTACAGTTTATACGAGCCACTTAGCTTGCGAAGTACCTCCATGGGTAAGCACCTCTTATATCATCGTCTTATATCACCTCTCTCTTTCTCTCTCTCTCTTTCGCCCTTTTTCCTTTTTTTATGAAAGGTATCAGTTTGTTACGTTTAGAAACGAGGATGAAAATATTTATAAGTCGTGACGTCGCGTATATTTCGCACAAGTAGCAGCTAAAATATACGCTGACAATCATCAATGTTGCTACGTAGGCAAGTAATTCTGAGTAAAGGTGCTGGGTTGGGTTGTAACTATTTACTTTTGTTCTCAATACACGCTGCTAGCTCAAAAATACGCGTGGTTTGTTTAAAACTGTAGTAGTTAATGCCTGCTAAAAAAAAAAACTGTTGCAGACAGAGACACAATATAATCACCTACGGAGCTGCACTTCTGTTCTCAATGTTACGTAAATTCTTCGTTGAACACTGATCTTTTAGACTGTTAATTACGTTTTGAATAATGTTTACAGCAGTGGAAAAAAGATTTTTACCAATCAGCAATTTAATCATAAGCAAGCTTGAGCCTCATATTATTGTTTATTATCTTTGCATTCGTTGTGTGTACTTAATGAAAATTTTTCTGCAAAAAGTGTATTATTTTCCTTATACAAAACATTTAAAGTATTTTTTCTTGTTATCTTGTGAGTAAAGCCCGAAAATCATGTGATCAATTATATTTCAAGTCATGGCTACCAGTGCGCTATTATGACAAAAGAATGGCAGATGGCCAATGATAATACTTGAATTCTAGCGATAATTAATTATTTCCACTTAATTATTTCTGATGGAGTGAGAGGTATGAAATGAGATTAAACGGAAAAATGCTTTTTATACATATGCTGTGAAAAAACTTACGTGCAATTAACAAAATCGTGCGAACAGAAGCAACCTCGTACGAAAGCGTCTACCAGGTTCAAGAGCTGACAACAGAGTCATCATTTTATTCATCCAAGTCTTTATCCCACAATTATATAGAAATCCCACGACATGATACACTCGCAGTCTTTGTTATTATTAGTATTCGTAACACAGAAATATATTTATTAATAACATTTTTATGTTCAAAACACGAAAAGATGGAGAGTTCTCTCGTTCCAATATAATATTTCATCATTGATAGCAGATTTTGCATACATAAACACTCATAGTTTTATTCGTTATTGAGACAGTTCACTTGTGGTTATCGTAACATTTTACTACGATTTTTAGAAGACTTTCCAGAATACGGTACATCGTTTCATTGATCCTAAGTAGCCACGCGAAATCTTTCCACGTGTCAGACTCTCTGCCCCGTGTAACAGCCGGATTCCTCACGCCGTCTTGGAAGGCACACGTGCATCCTACAGAAATTAATTTCGTCACCCTTTAATACGGCTGCCCGATAGATCACCAACTCCTCCTTGTGTGTACGCCTGCCCGCCACACTGCTGTGGCACAACAGAGATGACGACAAGAGTGGCGTGCACAGTGTGGAGGCAGTCTAAACACTTTCTTATTACATGTCGGCCTAAATACCAAAATAAATCCATTAATGACAGACTACAAATTGTAGCAGAGTTTTTCCGTACAGCAAGATTTTATAAAGTCGATAGTTCTAAGAAAAAAACATTCTGAAGTATTAACGATGAAAAATATGTTTTATGTTGTGTCATGCTGGCAGCCTAATCACCATGACGGAATCGTTAAACGTGCACATTTTATGTACCCAGTGGTGAACTACACTCGATGTACCACAAGACAGATCCATACACTGCATCCTAGGAGGATCTCTAAAAACAGTCATGTAATGCTAGACCTATTACCATTAGATTCGCTAAGGACTCGAATATTACATAAACTCAAATTGAATGACGTTCTTTTCACGAAAACACTAGTGAGAACCGACATTCGAAACCAACATACATTCTGCACACGGTAAGAGAAAAATTAGGGTTCGTAGTTAGGCATATAGGCATATAACGTATATAGTCTTTTTCTCCCTCTCTCTATTTTTGCGAGTGGCGCAAGGTGGTTTAAGGAGTATGTATGTTCAAAAAAAAGATTTCAGCTCGCACTTCCAGGAATAAAAGTTATTGAGAAATCAAGTAACCTACAACAGCACAACATTTTAAATAAATAAACCAGGCGTTATTAGCATGTGAGATCACTATAGGACTCACAACTGCAAAAAAAGAAAAGAAAAAATCAAGGTATATACAGAATTAGCATTATGTTACAAGAAATAAACAATTTCGACGTACTAAGTCATCGACACTCCGAGGTCATTCCACCTTTACCGTTGTAAGAGAAATGCGACCATAGAGAGATGTGTAGCACGTAATTTATAGTGTAAGACATCATGAAAACGTAGTATGTGGCTAAATAAATGACGTCACGATGTATATTATGGGGAAAATCGTTGCAAAGTGTTACTCCACCTGTCTGATAATTCTTTGATTTCCTCCTATAGCTCGCACTCTGCTGGGTACTTTTCTTTTTTCTTGAACAAGCATTTAATAGTTTCTTAAAATGGTGTGCAGCGGTAATAGTTTATAACGTTGTGTTGAAATGTTCCTACACAAATTTATTTTGTAGTTTTGCGCAATTCTTATAATGCTGCCACACACTAATAATGCAGCGTTTATTTGTTTAAGTATAGTGTTGTGGTAAGTTGAATGTCTTCTTATGTTGTTTTTTTTTTTGTTTTTGTCTTGGATCACTGGCTGACCAAGACGGGCATCGCCCACACGATTTCTTTTTTATTAAAAAGCAGAATGGCTTGTGAAGCCGGATTCCGATTGGTCCACAGAGAAAGGATGGATGAGATGGGTTTGTTAGGTCTCGTCAGCAGCAAAATGGGTTTCTAGCATGACACTCATCGTGTTCGACCAATAGTAGCTCCTGTGGTGGGTGGTACATAGCCTAGTAATGTACACACACCGGTACATATACATGTACATTCAAGGTAATGTAGGGATGAATTAGTAAGAGATTCTCTATCACGCTGTCGTATTTCTTTAACATTTAGAACATCTGGGGATCGGTAAACCTCAGAATTTTACTACGACGTCATAAATTTAACGAGATTTTACTTAATATGCAGTGACGTCATTATTTATAATAGAACGCTCGTTTTATTACAAACACTATGATATCACACAATCTATTAATGAACTTGTGACTTAGACAGGGTTTATTTATTTATTGTGGTATTTGTTGAATATTTAAAATATTTGTTGTTAAATAGTACGCATTTTGTTAATAAATTGCTCTGTGGTAGTTGTTTAACACTTAAAATCTTTGCAACAGCATATCTTTTGTCAAGCATTTCGTTGCAGTAATTTGCAGTAAGAGAAAACATATTCCAGTATATTTCTACATTGAAGAGCCAAAGAAACTGATACACCTGCCCAATATCGTGTAGGGCCCCTGCGAGCATGCAGAGGTGCCGCAACACGACACGCCATGTACTCGACTAATACTCTCCTAGAAATTGAAATAAGAACACCGTGAATTCATTGTCCCAGGAAGGGGAAACTTTATTGACACATTCCTGGGGTCAGATACATCACATGATCACACTGACAGAACCACAGGCACATAGACACAGGCAACAGAGCATGCACAATGTCGGCACTAGTACAGTGTATATCCACCCTTCGCAGCAATGCAGGCTGCTATTCTCCCATGGAGACGATCGTAGAGATGCTGGATGTAGTCCTGTGGAACGGCTTGCCATGCCATTTCCACCTGGCGCCTCAGTTGGACCAGCGTTCGTGCTGGACGTGCAGACCGCGTGAGACGACGCTTCATCCAGTCCCAAACATGCTCAATGGGGGACAGATCCGGAGATCTTGCTGGCCAGGGTAGTTGACTTACACCTTCTAGAGCACGTTGGGTGGCACGGGATACATGCGGACGTGCATTGTCCTGTTGGAACAGCAAGTTACCTTGCCGGTCTAGGAATGGTAGAACGATGGGTTCGATGACGGTTTGGATGTACCGTGCACTATTCAGTGTCCCCTCGACGATCACCAGTGGTGTACGGCCAGTGTAGGAGATCGCTCCCCACACCATGATGCCGGGTGCTGGCCCTGTGTGCCTCGGTCGTATGCAGTCCTGATTGTGGCGCTCACCTGCACGGCGCCAAACACGCATACGACCATCATTGGCACCAAGGCAGAAGCGACTCTCATCGCTGAAGACGACACGTCTCCATTCGTCCCTCCATTCACGCCTGTCGCGACACCACTGGAGGCGGGCTGCACGATGTTGGGGCGTGAGCGGAACACGGCCTAACGGTGTGCGGGACCGTAGCCCAGCTTCATGGAGACGGTTGCGAATGGTCCTCGCCGATACCCCAGGAGCAACAGTGTCCCTAATTTGCTGGGAAGTGGCGGTGCGGCCCCCTACGGCACTGCGTAGGATCCTACGGTCTTGGCGTGCATCCGTGCGTCGCTGCGGTCCGGTCCCAGGTCGACGGGCACGTGCACCTTCCGCCGACCACTGGCGACAACATCGATGTACTGTAGAGACCTCACGCCCCACGTGTTCAGCAATTCGGCGGTACGTCCACCCGGCCTCCCGCATGCCCACTATACGCCCTTGCTCAAAGTCCGTCAACTGCACATACGGTTCACGTCCACGCTGTCGCGGCATGCTACCAGTGTTAAAGACTGCGATGGAGCTCCGTATGCCACGGCAAACTGGCTGACACTGACGGCGGCGGTGCACAAATGCTGCGCAGCTAGCGCCATTCGACGGCCAACTCCGCGGTTCATGGTGTGTCCGCTGTGCCGTGCGTGTGATCATTGCTTGTACAGCCCTCTCGCAGTGTCCGGAGCAAGTATGGTGGGTCTGACACACCGGTGTCAATGTGTTCTTTTTTCCATTTCCAGGAGTGTATGTGGAGTGATGCTGGAGGAAATTGTCACTATGAGTCCCGCAGGGCTGCCCATAAATCCGTAAGAGTACGAAGGGGTGGTGATCTCTTCTGAAATGCACGTCACAAGGCATCCCATATATGCTCAATAGTGTTCATGTCTGAGGAGTTTGGAGACCAGCGGAAGAGTTTAAACTCAGAAGAGTGTTCCTGGAGCCACTCTGTAGCAATTCTGTACGTGTGGGGTGCCGCATTGTCCTGCTGGAATTACCCAAGTCTGTCGGAATGCACAGTGGACATGAATGGATGCAGGTGATCAGACAGGATGCTTACGTACGTGTCATCTGTCAGAGTCATATCTAGACGTACGAGGGGTTCAATACGACTCCAACTGCATACGCTTCACACCATTACAGAGCCTGCACCGGCATGAACAGTCCGCTGCTGACATGCAGGGTTCGTGGATTCATGACGTTGTCTCCACACCTGTACACGTTTATCCGCTGGATACAATTTGAAACGAGACTCGTCTGACCAGGCAATATGTTTCCAGTCATCAACAGTCCAACATCGATGTTGGTGAGGCGAGGCGTAAAGCTTTATGTCGTGCTGTCATCAAGGGTACATGAGTGGACTTCAGCTCCGAAAGCCCATATCGATGATGTTTCGTTGATTGGTTCGCACGCTGACACTTGTTGATGGCCCAGCATTGAAATCTGCAGCAATTTGCGGAAGGGTTGCACTTCTGTCACGTTGAACGATTCTTTTCAGTCGTCGTTTCGTTGGTCCCGCGCTTACAGGATCTTCCTCCGGCCGCAGCGATGTCGGACGTTTGATGTTTTACCGGATTCTTCATAGTAACGGTACACTCGTGAAATGGTCGTACGGGAAAATCCTCACTTCATCGCTAGCTCGGAAATGCTGTGTTCCATCACTCGTGCGCCGACTGTTAACACCAAATACAAACCCACTAAAATCTTGATAATCTGCCATTGTAGCAGCAGTTAATCGATCTAACAACTGCGACGGACGCTTATTGTCTTGTATAGGCGTTGCTGACCGCAGCGCCATATTCAGAACGGTAAAGTTGTGGAAAAATACGGAAAATTGTAAGAACTGTGGAAAAATAATTAAATTTATGAAAATATGGAAAGAAGGAAAATGAGGGAAATCAGATGTCAGCCTGCGGTGATATTTTCTGGCGTCAATAATTACGACATTTGCGTAATAATATTAAATTTAATTCGTTATTAACAAATACGCACATCCTCATCGTCTCTCTAGACCTCAAGTACCTTAACGTAATTACAATAAGATTAATTTGCTAGTAACAATAGGCAGACTCTGATCCTTCTATTAAGGTGCACAGCTCAAGAATGAAGCCACCTATTGAAGTGTTCTAGTTATAAAGGCGAGATGGGGAGGGGTCTTTGAACATTATTGCTCCAGTGGGCAGGGTGTGAGGGTAGTAGGGGGAGGGGATTGGATGGTGTTTCCACTCAATGACCTTGAATGGACCACATACGTGTGATAGTGATTCCCCAAGGGGATTGGGGTGGGTGGTGATATAGAATATGACTAATCCAGGTGTGTAACTGACACTGGAAGTGTAACATGATACCCCTTATCTTGCCAGTTATCTTGAGATTAGACAGTTACCTCATCCAGAATGCCCACTAGATGACTACTACTTATCAGTTACATCATTATCTAACCTGCTACCTTTTCATGAGTACTGTTAGTGTTATGTGATCTAGAACCCACCCTGCTACGCTATTCTCATAGCGTCCATTTCTTAATATAATTAATTTTGATACTTCTTTGCTAATTCCCAGAAACATAAAAAGTGTATTTTGTAATTTGTGACTATTTCATGCTCTAAATACCTCTTATATCGTCGACGTTGTTTCTTCCACCTTTGTAAAAAAAATTTGGTTGCCTCCTGTTTTGACAAATTTGTGTTTCGCTTAATATCAGTTTTGTGCTTCTGTTTTGTTGAATTCATGTGGACATGGAGATGAAAAGTTTCTACTCGGGTCAAATTTAGGGATTACTAACATCATTTTGGCTAATTTTTAGGGCTCTCAATCTAGTTTCACAAGGTTTAGTTAGTATTGTCAGAGTTGTCTAATGTGAGAACTTGATCATTTAGAATATCCGTGTGACATGAATATGAGATTGTGATGTGATCATTTTGGATTTCACCCGAGTTGTTGTTAAGTGAGCGCTATGTTGTTTACTTTGAAGGCATTTTTTTCTTATGATACTGTAAGTTAACATAACTTGGAGGTTGATTTTTTTCAACAGTTTTTCCAGTTTCTCTCATTTTGATTAGTTCATTTAAGTGCAAGGGATTCACAAATCACATTCATGATTGTATTTTTCTAATTGTGCGTTGAAATAGCCCAGTGAACTTCACGTTTTTTTAAATAGAATTTTAAGAAATTTTGTTTTATCGAACCTATTGTGACTTGCTTACTTTTTATGAATTTGTTTCATTCTCTTGTTTGACAAATGAGCGTTAACTGCTGTGTAAATTCATTTGCCCATGTCAAGGAAATTATCATTAGTCTGTTACTCACAGGTTTTACTTGGAGTGTGGAACAAATATGTTTCGCGAAACTGTAAATGTAGCACCCAGATGAAGTGTGAAATTAATGGTCTTTTTTTTTTGTCTGATGCACTTTTGAAGACTTCGTAATTCCCAGAACCCATAATGTCTTTATCTTGTCATCATATTCCTGCAAAGCTAAGCTTTTTGAAAGCTAAGTTTTGTTCATTTAGTATATATACTAACTCGTTAAGTTTGCCCGGCGTTTAGAGTGAGTCAATGTTGACTATGGCAAAGACAGTTCCGATTTTGGACACAATTCTGATTTTGGACTTAAATTGACCGAAAGACTTGGATTTCCTCAGACTTGGGTCGTAACGTCTGAGCCTAGTCTCCCTACAATCCGACAGACTAGTTACACGACGGTGGTGGATTGTTTCTTACCTCATGGGACAATTTTGTGATTGTTAAAATGATCCATCACTGTACATGGAATTTGAGGTATGGCTTAATAAAACCGACGTATTGATTAAGAATGGAGTGATTCGAGCCGCTTATTATTTTAGCGAAGTTGATATTTCTCCTCCTCGTTCCTCAGCACCTGCACGACGATGCGCAGGGCGTGGTACATGAGTTTTTATGTTATATTACTGTACTAGTATTAGAAGGAGCTGTAGAGGATAGAAACTGTAGAGGAAGACGGAGATTGGAATACATCCAACATATAACTGAATGCATAGGCTGAAAGTGCTACTCTGTGATGAAGAGGACAGCACAGGAAAGGAATTCGCGGCGAGCCGCGTCAAATCAATCAGGATACTGAGGATTCAAAAATAAAGAATGTACAAAGCGTATCTCCTCAGTCAGGTCTTCACTTTCTTTCCCACAAAGTAGTTTGCGAGTTGCACTGATGGCGACGATATTTTTGCATCCGAACTCTAGAGATCATAGATTTCAGAAATTAACTGAGCTGCAGGCGGTTCTTCGGACCAGTTATCTTCGAAAAGCACTCTTCTGAATCGTAATTCACTACTTAACAGGAGAATTTTGTTATTAACACGTTCATGTGACTAAACGAGACATCAACATTCCTTTTTCTCTTCTAATTAGTTAGTGCAGCATCCATTTGTTTCCCAAAAGTGAAACAACACGTTACACTGTTACATGCGTGAATCAAGGACTTGGTAACTACTTGTCAACAGCATTCCAGTTATAGGACGCGCTACACGATTTGTTCCTGTATACGGTATGTGATGTTCAAGATGCTGTATGTGTATTTCCGACATGTGTGTGCGAACAAATCTGTTTCCACGTAGCACTGTACGGGGTGGTCAGCATCAGTCTGAAAAGCATGTAAGAGTGTTCCAGAGAAGAGTGTGCCGGGAAATAATTGCTAAGAAAAAAATTCGATACCTTGCTCCGTTATTTAGCACTGAAGTTAGCCAATCTGGTCGTCGCGCGTGCAAATTCAAGCAGTCTGCCGCAAACGGCGTAGAGCATCGAATTTTTTCTTAACAATTATTTCTCAGCAGAACCTGCCCTGTAACACACAAGTTTTTAGAGTGTTTCTGACCACCCTGTACAGATGATTTTAAAAATATAACTACTTACACTCAACCGACGCAACCGCATATGAGTATGGCCAAATGTTGAACTGGTCCGTAATGTACTGCATGTTGTAATAAAATTCATCTGTACAAAAAATTTCGGACAGCCTACGCTTGACACAAAAATGGTTTTATCTTTCAGACAATACGTCAAGGCTGTAGATACTCACATAAGGAAAGTAATCTTTAAGGCAATTGTGATAATGTAGTAACCAGGTGCGACTTAACTGTTCACTGAAGGTTCGCAAGTAAGTAATCAATGGACAACGTCTTATTTTGTACTGATCTCCAAGCAGAGCCGATATACCTCCTCCATCACATCACGTCATTGTTTACCGCAGAGGTAGTGGCTGTAACGTAAGCTTCACGTTCGTCGAACAAAGCACTCCATTTCCACGTTTGTTTTATTGTTACTCACCAGAGCCATGCTATTCAGCGCACCTTTCCATGGTTCACCTTGATGAATCGATAGGTCGGTCGTGTTTTCGCAGGTGCGCCGCAGCCACTTTACGGAACGGAAAGTGATCACAAGTGAAAACCTGAGAGGAGCTCGCACATTTGTTCTCGGCTCAGAATTCCTGAACGTCCACTTAACAGTGAATCAACATTTGCGAGAGGTGGGCACCACCTGTCAGACACCTTTACTTGGTGTCTGGCGCACACCGATGACAGCTTTAATAACACTGTGTCACTGGGACATTCGCAGAGAACGGCCGCCTTCGTAGGAAATTGTTTTCATCAAGGGTTTTGAAGGCTACCTGCTCTTATTGCAGCAGAAAAAAAGAATGTGAATCTCAAATTCCTTGTGATTTAGATATTACTATACAGTTATTATCACAAGTGCTCTACACTCTGCTGGGTTCAAATTCAAGAGTCCAATACACTGCTGAAAGAAAGAAGTACGCCCTTATAGAATTTTCCAATTCACTCAAGATTTACTGTTGCAAAATTCTAATAATTCTAAGGAAAAAAAACTCTTGAGGTCGATGGTATTTCAAACAGAATTCTGAAAAGTTGTGACAACTTAATTAATACTGTCCTTAGTGACATATGCAATGCATCACTGTGTAACACTACCGCCCTGCCGGACGTGCGTTAACTCAATAAAGCCTGTACTGTAATAAGTTCACGGGCTTCACCTTGTAAACAAGGATTTAGTACATAAGTTGACCGCGTGTACCTAATGGAAGCAATTCGGACTTATTCAGTAAGTAACTACAGTGATGCGTCAAGTAAATGTAAAGTACAATTACGCGTTCGCATGGACAAGAAGTACACACAGCAGATACTACCAATGATTAATAATACGGTCGCCAGCCTAATTAGGCATTTAGTGAGTTTTTCCCTGTACAAGTGGTAGCATGTACAAGCATAATGACACGTGGTAATGTAGCGTTTTATAACAAACTTTAGAACCAGAAAGAATCTACTGAACTAAGGTTTTCTTCTTTTGTACTAATTTGTACGAGCTAAAATTACACAACACCACACAGCAATGATTACTACGAGCTGCACTTTGTATATTGATCAGACTGAAATCGGGCATAGATTACCCTAGAATCAGCAATTTTGAAAACACACATACAATGTCACTATTAAAATTGGAAAAATCTTTAATACACTTAGGTTTAATATAGAAATTAATTTTACTGTTCAATTCTGATCAGTACACTTCAAAATGTGCAAGAATAGACAAGAGAAGGGGGGGGGCCCTGAAACTGTTATGGTTGTTATACTGAAAACTAGTAATTCCTGAAGGTACATTTACACTCAAAATTATCAACCTATGGATTGCTATTCTTTTGTCACGCTTCTGGAGTAATTGACTAACATTCTTTCAGTCTCAAATGAACTAAATAACATTGCTAGCCCAATTCAAAATTTATCTTTCAATTTAATCACACTGTAGTTCTTTACTAACATTTACATTTGCACTCCTAACTTTCAAACTGCTTTATAGCATAGATCGATCTGCAGATAATTTAATACTAACTGTAAACTTTCAGTTCGGGATACTCGGGTTGCACAATATGTGGTAAGGACCCTGTCTAGGTCAGTGATAAGGATAAGTAACGGCTAAGGCAATTCTGGTAAAAGTCACGTTATTATTGAACAGTCAAAACAGTTTCAACACTGGTCCACACAGACACACTTCTAAAGATGAAATAAATGTTTGACCTGTGCACGTCGTTGAGGCGGATGGCGGGCAGCGAGATAGCGGGCAGCACAGCACACATACAAGCACGGCTAAGGCTCTCCCAGTATCGGCACTTTCATTCTTCTTAGCGTCGTAATCTTTCCTCTTTTGTGCCTAAGGATATAGCCATGCCAAGTAGTCGTCGGAATCGGCCCATCCGAGGCTCAATGGAATCCACTTTTCCTAGATAGCCTCCTCGGTACAGTACATGTTCCTCTGACCGATACTCAACTCCGACTGTGTTACTGAGCCCGTTGTGCCGAACCGCGCCAGTGTGCGTTTTCCCGCGCTCGCCTGCATCCACCTTTTCCCGCGCCCCTACAGGTAGAGTATTCACTACAGGTTTTCTACTACACATATTCTAATGCATTACCTACGTATGGACCAAGTGTTTAAATTACAATTTACACATTTTACAATAGTTTTTACATTAAATACATTTTCCTTTGGTTATCAAATTGCTTAAAATCTAACATAAGTAATGACATTCATTTCAAAAGTTGTGTACAGTTTCTTTAACATGACACGAAAAGAAAAAAAAATCTAAAATAATATTTACATTATTTCACATAAATTCAGAAAGAAACATTTATCTAAATGCATAAAGAAAAAAAATTATTATAGGTACATTATTGTTACAACTGGGACACGGAATTTTTCCAGACAGGTCAAAATATGCAATTACGAAACCTCTTCATAAGAAGGGCGACAAGGTAACTTAAGAAATTATTGTTCAATTTGCTTACTGACATTTCTTTTCAAAGTATTCGAAAAAGTAATGTCGTCAAGAGTAGTCGTACATTAAAGTGGAAACAATTTACTTAGCATATCACAATTTGGTTTCCAGAAAGGTTGCTCGATTGAAAATGCTATTTACACAGTCACTCATCAAATAGTAAAATAAGAACATGTCGCCAGTTGGTATTTTTGTGAATCTCTCCAAGGCCTTCAGTTGTGTATATCATGATTATCTCTTAGAGAAACTTAGTTTTTAAAGATTTGATAGCTTTACTTACAGTTGGTTTGAATCATACTTAAACAAATAGTATTCGAAAGGTTGTGCTGAATAATTCAATGTCAGAAAGGTAGAAAATTTTAGCAACAGGGGTAAAATCACAAACGGAGGCTAAAAGGGTTCAATTTTGGGTCCACTGCTATTCCTTATACGTGTGAATGACCTTCCAATTAATACTAAAAAATAAATGAAATTGATACTTTTGTAGTGTTGTAATAAATCCCATTTGAGACAAAGCAACTGAAGAGTTAGTAAATACTATTTACAAAAGGATTATTAAGCGAATCTCTGAAAATGGATCTCCCCTACATTTTGAAGATACACATTACATTCAGTTCTGTACAACAAATAGTCATACAAACAATAAATTCATGTAACACTTTAGCAAGAGTCAGTAAGTAGGGTAGAAAGCTCGAAATTTTTAAGTGTACATAATGATAAAAACTTGAACTGGAATAAGCATATTACTGAGCTCACGACACCTTATAGGTCTGATTCATTCAGCGGCAAGTGTCTTTATCAGCTGTTATCTACTTTGCCTAACAGCCTACAAGATTCAGCCTGTATGGTGAATACAATGCTTTGCAATCACATAGCCTCAGAATTCGACGATGACGAAGCAGTGGCATCAGCGACGAGTTACCTTGTTTGCCGAAAATTGTTTATCACATAAAAGCTTAACAGGAGACAATGTAATTACTCAAGAAGAATACCACCACACGAAAGTGCATGAATGTTTCAACTAAGTGAGACAACACGATGAAAGATCCTCCTCACCCCCTACCCCACCCCACCCGCACCCTGGTACTAAACCTACATGAATGTTTCTCAGTCTAGCGACGAGTCCGTAGCAAGTGGTGTAGGTGACGTACAGTGCAACTAGTAGTACCTTCCCACTGAAGGCTGTAGAAGTTATATTAATTCTTTCCTGGACAAACTTAGTGAATCGACGCTTAGAAGTCCTCCCCACCTGTTGTGTGCCGTTCTCTTGCTGAAGTTGTTCCTTGCGGCAGTTCTCGTACGGTGCTGGATTCTTTCGGAGATATGCAGACAGTTTGCCTTTTTGGCTACGAATGAAAGTACTTGTAACTACTCTGTATTCAACAAGTTACGGGACGCCATTACTGTGGATTTATCAACAAACACCATAAGCCGGCCGTTGTGGCCAAGCGGTTCTAGGCGCTTAACTCTGGAACCGCGTGACTGCTATGGTCGCAGGTTCGAATCCTGCCTCGGGCATGGATATGTGTGATGACCTTAGGCTAGTTAGGTTTAAGTAGTTCTGAGTTCTAGGGGACTGATGACCTCAGATGTTAAGTCCCCTGGTTCTCCGAACCATTTGAACCAATTTGAAACACCATAAAATAATTCACATGAGACAGTCTGATCATACAATTACAAAAAGTACGGGAAGTCGACAGCGTTAGCGACACAGAGAACTGGTCTGGGTTGCATCCTGTTGCCGACTGATACAACTGGCGCGGAACGGACGTCTTTAGTATATTTTCTATAACTATTCACACGTTGTCGCCAGAAGAATAATTGTCATTTGTTTCGTGATGTAAATAGTTTACCGCGACGATTGTTGCAACTGTATGACACGTTGCATAGTCCTGCTGGCAGATGCCATCGTGCTGACGGAAAACAAACTGCATGCAGGTGTGGACATGGACGTCAAGGATAGATGCATACCTGTGTTGATCCGTTGTGTCTTGCAGAATGACATCGCCCAGGGAGTGCCACGCAAACATTCCACAGATAGTAACGCTCGTTCCTCCGGCGTTGACGCTTCCGACGATTGTTGCAGGGTGTTTGATTCCAGCCGTTTCTCACCGCGCACGCCAACGGTTATTCGTCATCTCAAAATGCCACCTGTTGCAACTCAGTGGACGTCTAGCGTGCAGATTGCAGCCTCTGTCGTCGATGACCGGCAATCATCTTGGGTGCATGCACCAGACACTTGTTGCGTTGGCCCATACCCAGCATCGTTCGAGAAGAGACTGTTGGTTAGTTAGTTCGTTAGTTAGTTGGTTGCGTGTTCCATTGATCAATCGCACGGTACGGTAGCCGTTATGATTTGGAACATGTCAAGTGCACAAGCAATGCACATATGAAACAAGATTTTTTAATATATGTAAATTACAACACAGAGTTAAAGATTAATATTTCTGTTATTTACCCCATTCCCTTAAATGGCACAAAATGCATATACTATATTTATAGATTTATTTATTCCTATACAAGAATTCATCTATGGTGTAGAAGGAGTTGTCAAGGAGATATGATTTCAATTTATTTTTGAAGCTATTACTGCTGTCTGTCAAACTTTTATTTCATCTGGTAATTTGTTGAAAATTTTTATAGCAGCATATTTTACCCCTTATTGTGCCAAAGATAGGTTGAGTAAAGGATAGTGTAAGTCTTTCTTTTTCCGGTATTATAATCATAATTGTTTTTAAACAGGTCCATGTTATTGAGAATAAATTTCATTAGTGAGTAAATGTACTGTGAGGCTGTTGTAAGAAATCTCAATCTTTTAAAAAGATGCCGGCCGGAGTGGCCGAGCGGTTCTAGGCGCTACAGACTGGAACCCTGCGACCCTACGGTCGCAGGTTCGAATCCTGCCTCGGGCATGGATGTGTGTGATGTCCTTAGGTTAGTTAGGTTTAAGTAGTTCTAAGTTCTAGGGGACTGATGACCTCAGTAGTTAAGTCCCATAGTGATCAGAACCATTTGAACCATTTTTTTTTTTAAAAGATGCCTACAAGATGTGTGACTATGAACCCCGCATATTATTCTAAGTACTTTCTTTTGAGTAGTGAATACTTTTTGTCTAAATGTTGAGTTACCCCAAAATATTATTCCCTATGACATCAGAGAGTGAAAGTATGCAAAGTATGTTAGCTTACTAATTTCTATATCCTCAAAAATGGCAATTATTCTGATTGCCAAAGTAACTGAACCTAGTCGCTTTAGAAGATCCACAATATGAATTTTCCAATTAAGATTCTCATCTACATGTACACCCGAAAACTTAGTATGCTCTACCCTGTCTACTGACTTCTGTTGATGTGTTATATTTATTGAAGGAACTGTACTTTTTGCAGAAGAAAATTGGACGTACTGTGTTTTTTCAAAGTTTAGAGCAAGCCCATTTGCAGAAACCCAGTTATGACTTTTCCAAAGACCTTATTTGTATCATTTTCAATTGAAGTATCTTTTACCGGATTAATAATGATGCTTGTATCATCAGCAAACAGTGTCAGTTCAGCTTCCTGTTTCATATAGGAAGGGAGGTCGTTCATATATACCAAGAACAAAAGGAGACCCATGATTGAACACTGTGGAACAGCTAACGTAATTTCATCCCAGTTAGATGAAGTGGCAGACTTATTTAAATCACTTGACACATATAAGGAACCTTTTTGCTTCCTGTTCTGTAGGTATGGCTTAAACCACTCATATGCTATTCCATTTACACCATAGAATTGTAATTTCTGTAACATAATGTCGTGGTTCACACAATCAAGTGCTTTGGACAAGTCACAGAAAATTTCTATTGGTGACGTTTTACTATTTAAAGACTCTATTATGTGGACAGTGAAATTGTATATTGCTGTCTCAGTGGAACAGCATTTTTGAAATCCAAACTGTGATTTACTAAGTATTCCATTACTGTTGAGATGGCTAACCACATTGAGTACACTACTTTCTCGAAGATTTTTGAAAATGCTGTATAACCAAGGATACTGGCCGATAATTATTGACATCTGTGGTGTCCCCCTTTTTGTAGAGAGGCCTGACAACGGCATATACCTTGAGTTGGTGATGCATTGGCAGCCCCTTGATTCATTTGGGCGGTCAGCTGCTCGACAGTTCCACGGCTGTCGTTGACCCACGTCACCTATTGCCTGTGGCACACCACACTTGTATCGGCGCCGATTATAGGTAGCGCCAATTTGCCATGCACGGTATGTGAACAGTTTACAAACTTAGCAGTTTCGGAAGTGTTCCATTCTTGGCAAAAAACACAATGATCATTCCCTTTTCGATGGCAGATAAATCACTCTGGTTCCGATTTGCAACAACGACTGCACTGTTTTCCGCTTCCCGCGACATGATTTGTATACCCTACACCGCTAGTGCTGCCACCTGCCCTCTGTGAGTGGTTATTGCATGTGGACGTCGAATACAAGCTGTTGTCACATTAATTTAACTGGACCGTGTAGCCGGCCGCTGTGGACGAGCGGTTCTAGGCGCTTCAGTCCGGAACCGCGCTGCTGCTACGGTCACAGGTTCGAATCCTGTCTCGGAGGTGGATGTGTGTGCTGTCCTTAGGTTAGTTAGGTTTAAGCAGTTCTAAGTCTAGGGGACTGATGGCCTCAGATGTTAAGTCCCATAGTGCTTAGAGCCATTTTTTTTGGACCGTGTATTATAAATTCCGAGAAAATTTGAAAATGGGTGGGAAAAGCTACTCATAAATCTCGTGAATTTACCGATCCTTAATCAGATGGATTCAGGCCACCACGTGTTCTGATTTAAACAGAATGTGAATAAAGATACGGTATTCTGCTCGTGAGATTTACACACACACACACACACACACACACACACACACACACACACACATGAACACAAACGCGCGGTGCGGAATAGCCGAGTGGCATTCCCATCGACTGAAGTCGGTCAAAGCACTTAGCTCGCTCTGAAAGAGTCCTGCACTTTATAGTTTACGGCAACGATATCTTTTGTTTGCGGATAGAAGCGAAGCGTGACTGAATGCTTATAATCAAAACAAGTGATTTGTGTTGAAGTACGTTGGAATCTTGCGATATATGGAACGCGCACGTTTTAAACGGACGTATTTTAAAGTGAAACAGGAAATCAATAACCACAGCGTGTGCTTGCACACATACACAGAGAATATAACGAATTATCCTTTATTGTCAGTTTCGAACAATTGTGTTAAACTGTGTTGATGGCAGAATCATTGACTGTTTAAAAATTTGCTGCTTACAGCTTAAAAACAATAACTTCTATGAATTTAAAAAATGAGTTCATTTCATGCAATCAGGGTATATGTTAGGGACCAGCTGAATCTATTTCAGGAAGTACATATTTTTAAAAACAATTTTAGCTGCAAAAACGTCGTCGCAATTTTCATAGTTGAAATAGGGTTGTTAAATTTCGAGAAACATCCCTTTGAAGAACGTATAATGTTGTTTAGGATGCTATGCTGTCAAACCTCAGCATCTACGTTAAAGGGCTGAATTTACGCCAGCAGTAGACGCGTGTTTTGAAGTAGCAAGACCTGCTCTGTGGCGTGCCACTATCGCATACCGAATTTAGGATGCTGGCATTTAGGAACAATGACACGTGACAGACGCCCTCTTGTGCTACTTGTGCAACGCCTAACCATCCGCTACTGAATGTCAAACACGTGATTCCACCTGTAACACAAGAATACATTGAAATGAAACACGTAATAGATAGCTCGATCACTACCACTTTCTGCAGTTTTATCAGGCTGAACTTATTCTTAACATGTGTGAACGAGATATAGCCTTTACTCTGATATTTTCACAACGGCGCCTTCCGCTGACTATAGAAATTTTAAGTATGTTAGCTTACAAGTAGGTTGAAAACAAACAAGAATTAGATTGTACACTGACGGATTTATATTTGATCAAGTGACTGAGCGTATTTACATGGGTGTAGCTAACATGCATTTGGATTATTCGAAGTTAAACCAGCAACGACAATACAGGCGGCAGACCTGGAAATCCGCAAAGTGACATAAGCTGCTATTGTGTGAACATCAAATAAGTCTTGCCATTGCTAAAATCATTTTAAATGTAATCACTATAACACCTACGCAGGTAGAATTTCGAGAGCTGCAAGGAGAAGGAAAGTTATGGGAAAGGAGGAGGATGGTATTCACATTCAATTAATGAGAAGGCTGACCAATTAGTAAAACTAGCGACGTATCAAGGGGTATAGGATGATAAGGCCTCGATACTCTACTTCATGTCACCCTTCAAAGCTAAAAGAAAAGCTGTCAGAATCATGGTAAACACATAATCTAGATAACAGACAGAACTATGAGCCCATACTACCAAGTATCCTGTGATACCAATGGCACTCGACAACTGAATGTTCCAGACACGTTTATATAACTGTTTCAACAGTTAAATATTATCACAAGTGCTGTAAATAACTGTTACTCTTCGAAAGAACAGTCTGTCACGAATGTGGGAAGGTTAAGTCTTTTAAGCTTAACTGTGCGGCGCCATTCGACTGATGAAGACCAGTTTCTTACGAGTCCACCTACTTTCACGTTTTCAGATGTTCGGTGCAGATGAACACAGGGGCTACTATTGTCACTCATGGGTTATAAAGTGGTGACTGCTTCATCCGTAGCAAATAACTCATTACACACACGAAGTAATCAGTGCTATCGACAAGGAACCTCAAATTGATTCCATATTTCTAGATGGCCAGAAGGCTCCTGATACCGTTCCTCACAAGTGACTTCTAATCAAATTTCGTGCATATGGAATATCCTCTCAGTTGTGCGTCTGGGTTAGTGAGGTCATCGAAATGAATACTAAAACGGATCCGTCTAATTTCCGTTACCCAGTAAATCACAAATCTAAACGCTGTACATTCACTGAAATATTTAGGGATTTCAATTAAGAACAACTTAAACTAGAACGATCACAAAGATAATGTGGAGGGGAAGACGAACTAAAGACTGCGCTTTATTGGCAGATCACGTAGAAGATGCTCAAGAGAATAATCACACTACGCCTGTCCATCATCTTCTGATGTATTGCTGCACGGTGTGGAATCTGCATCAGATAGGACTGACGGAGGACATCGAAAAAGTTCATAGGAGTGGAAGCCCCTTTTTTATTATCGTGAAATAGATGAGAGAGTGTGACGAATATGATACTCACTGATATGATGCCCGAGTTGAGGCGTCAATCATTCAAGATAAAGGCGCTTTCCTTTGCAGCTAGATCTTTTCACGAAATTTCAATCACCAACTTTCTCCTCCAAATGAAAAAAAAAAATGCTGACACGAACCCACATAGGGCGAAATGATCATCATGATAAACTAAGAGAAACCACAAGTGTTGGTTTTTCCCACTGGCAGTTCAAGAGGAGAACGGTAGAGATATAGTCTGAAGGTGGTTCGATAAACCCTCAGCCTGGCACTTAAGGGTGATCTGGAAAATAGTGATGCAGATGTAGAAGAAAAAAGGCGAGAAATGGCAGAAATGCCACACATCTCCGATGTGTGTAAACACAATGGTGTTCACATGCAAATGGTTTGAGGGGCACAAACTATTTTCACCACATATCTGCGTATATAAATAACAAAACATTTTGGTTTTAAAAGTAACAATAACGCTGCGTAGTGGCGGAAGAAATAAACTGTGACAAATCATTGCAGTCAACCCATTAAAACTATGCATTTCGAATCTGGCTGACTGTAGTTCATTGGTTGCTACAACCAGCCCGCAGTTTATTTCTCTGTGTGTACAGATGAATCCAGAATGTTCTTCGTTTTCTCATTCGTGTGTAATAGTAAAGCAACAGATCTTCCTCTGAGCTTAAATCTCTACTCCTGATGCCGCTTGTACTCGTGTACAACAAACAGTACTCCCTCTCCTCAACGCCAGCACACTGCAATTACAGTTTGTCACTTCACAGTCGAGACATAGGCCGAACTGCGTTGCCAGTCAGTCGACAACCAGTCGCCGGATTAGGTTGTCTGTCTGTTGCATTCCTTTTCACTCGCTACGTATTGTGACGGCTTTACGTTACTCTCGGTTGCTGTGTCATCCACTACTCCACACTAAATATCTACGTAAATTCCCTGTTTTCAGATAAAGCAAAATCTCAGAATCGTTTACTATCGACATGATCGTCAACCAGAATTTATTGTACTTAGTCCAAATCTTCTGGTAAATTATAGAAAATGTGCCTTACTTTTTTCCTTTATTTTTGAGTATCTGAAAATTTCCGATTTCCTGCCATCAAAATGTTAAAGTCTTTTCCACAAAAATACAAAATGCATTGTGAACCCTGCCTAGTGATGGCCGATTTAGACGGAAGTAATACTTATTTTTAGTATTGAGGTAGTGAATTTCATAGTTTATTCTAAATTCACTTTTACTGTTAAACACAAAACCATAAGGAAGCATTTTTATTGGCGCGGAGTTGTATGATTTCCAAGTTTCCGTGTCGGTTTCTGGAAACTTCTATCAAATAACAATTGCTTTGATCTTAACTGCATTGTTTCACAAGATTACGCCATAGGACAGAATCGAGTGAAGGTATGCAAAAATACTCCAGCAATCTATTATGCAGCGGGAAATATTTCTAAGTGCAAACACAAAAAATTGAGATCTTTTGATTAACTTATCCATTTGCTGGTACCACTTCAATTTATTAACCATCTGGACGCCCAAGAACATCAGACAGAGTTTCGTTTTACTAGGTACTTTATGGTCTATACTACTGGTACATGCGAGTGAATTTTTATTTGTCTGTAGCTGCATATATGAGTTCAGTATTTTGCTGTGAACCAGACGTACACTGATATGACCAAAATCGTGGGATAGCCCCTCATATCGAGTTGGACCTCCTTTTGCCCAGCATAGTGCAGCAACTCGACGTGGCATGCACTCCACAAGTCGTTGAAACTTCCCTGCAGATATATTGAGCCATGCTGCCTATATAGCCGTCCATAATTGCAAAAGTCTTCATGGCGCATGATTTTTTGCATAAATTGACCTCTCATTTCTCTCTCTTTTCAAGCATTAATCCAGACTTGCGGGGTCTGCTGGTTAATCCGATGTGACATGTTAATTTTTTTAAGGGGTGGCCGGAAGCCCTTCCTGTCACCACCCCGTACTCCACGGGAAGGAATTAGTGTAACCCAACAGTCTGCGTCTAGTGTAATCCATGGAATAGTGCGAATGTGTTCAGATGTCTGCGAGCCGTGTAACTGAGAGGGAACGTGGGGGATCAGCCCGGCATTCACCTAGTGGGATGTGGAAAACAACCTAAAAAGCACATCTAGGCTGGCTGGCAGGCTCTTCGCTAATTCGCCAGGAGAATTCGATCCGGGGCTGGCGAGCCTACCCGAGTTCAGGAAACAGCGCTTTAGCACTCTCGACTACCCTGGCGGGTGAACTGACCTCTCGCTTATGTTCCATAAATGTGACCTCTCGCTTATGTTCCATAAATGTTTGATTGGATTAATGTCAGGCAATCTGGGTGGTCAAATTGTCTGGCCGAACTGTCCAGAATGTTCTTCAAACCTGTAACGAACAACAGTGGTCCAGTGACATGGCGCATTGTCATCCATAAATATTCCATAGTTCTTTGGAAACATTAAGCCCATGAATGGGTAGAGATGGTCCCAAAGTAGCCTAGCATAGTCATTTCCAGTCAGTGGTAGGTTTGACAACTTGAGTTAATGGCTTCGTGGGGTCTGCGGCATTCTCGAAACGTACCATCAGCTCTTACCAACTGAAATCGGGACGCATCTGACCATACCACGGGTTTCCAATCGTGTTGGGTCCAAACGGTATGGTCACGAGCCCAGGAGAGGCGCTGCAGGCGATGTCGTGCTGTGACCAAAGGCACTCGCGTCCGTCATCCGCTACCATAGCCCACTAGCGCCAAATTTCGTCGCACTGTCATATGTTCGTCGCAAATTTGTGTCGTTATTTCACGCAGCGTTTCTTCTCTGTTAGCACTGACAACGCTATGGAAACGCCGCTGCTCTTTTTTTTAAAATCTGCTCTTAAGTGACATGATTTATATTGCTGATGTAAATTTTATATTGCTGATGTAAATAAATTGTGTCCTCCTTAAACGACGGGCCTGGTCGCTTGATAAGATGAAACTTAAACGATGATAAGTAATTATGCACTTGGTTCCATTGCAGCACATTGACGGCTTCAGAGTGCGTCTTCACGGGTGAGCCGTCGCTGTTTCTGTCCTTCCTTACTCGTGTTGTATTTGCCGTTCGCTGGTGTTGAAGGATTGAGTAAAGCTACCGGCTTCTCAAGCTCTGGATCATCCGTCCGCGAGGATTCCAGAGCGCAGTTTGCGTCCTTTCTGGTTCCAAATGGAAAAGAAAAGTACTTGGAATAAAATAGAGCAAACTTCGTTGAACAGTTGCACTTCACAGTATTGCTAAGGCTTTATATAAAATATGACAGCACTTCTCTGCGTATTAGAGGAGTAATTGTAAACCACAATACACGTAGAGAGAGAAGTTCGAAAATAAACCGAAACATAATCTTCTACATTACTGGAACGCCGTAAAGTGAAGGCCGTCGACCACTGCGTTGTCTGTGTCGAGAGGTAATGCCTAAAATTTAGTATTCTCGGCACATTCTTGACACAGAGGATCTCGGAATATTGATTTCCGTAACGATTTTCCAAATGCAATGTTCCATGCGTCTAGCTCCTACCATCTTCCGCTTTCAAAGTGTGTTAATTCCCGTCGTGCTGCCGTAATCACGTCGAAAATCTTTTCACGTAAATCACTTGAGTAAAAATGACAGTTCCGCCAATGCACAGCCCTTTTATACCTTGTGTGCACGATACTACCACCATTTGTATATGTGCATATCGCTGTCCCATGACGTCTTCATGTGAATGTATATATTATACAGTTGTTATTCAGTAGTTGTAGCACGTCAAGAATACATTTGTTTGTAGCTTATCGAAATATGTGACCATTTTAGGTACTACCAAATATGAACCAGCTCATGCAACCAATGCATAGAATGTATCAGTTGTTCACCTCTGGTGAACTCCCTTCCTTGTCTGTGTTAAAATGTAGATGTAACACAGCTCATTACGCCTTCACTCATTACGCCTTCACACAAGTGTGGTTATATACACTTCCATTTAATTTCAGCTGTGCATCTTCAGACCAAATAAATTCCTCTACTTTGTCTGTTCGTGGTCGTCCAGAAATTTGCTTATGTATATTATTCGCAGTACACTCCGTTTGAAATTTAAAAATTGTTCACATTACTGGTGGCTGAATTCTAAACTCATCCGCGCATTATCGTTGTACTTCTTTCATGTTGTCAACGTCCAGTTTAACGCAAATACAGAAACAATACAAAAACTCTCATTTCAGTCTACTAATGTGCACTACCATCTACTTGCAACAATCAAGTAACTCATGCAGTCTACGTTGTTAGTTGACAAGACATCAAACTACAAGGAGAAGGATGAGATTAGTGTTTAACGTCGCGTCGACAGCGAGGTCATTAGAGACGGAGCACAAGCTCGGGTTAGGGAAGTATGGGGAAGAAAATCGGCCGTGCCCTTTCAAAGGAACCATCCTGGCATTTGCCTGAAACGATTTAGGGAAATCACGGAAAACGTGTATCAGGATGGCCGGAGAAGGGTTTGAACCGTCGTCCTCCCGAATGCAAGTCCAGTGTGATAACCACTGCGACACCTCGCCTTGTATCACACTACAAGTATCTAGATGTCTTTGGAACAAAATGATATGTGGTTAAGATGCTTCTATCACACTACAAGTATACTGCCACGCAAGCATCTTAACCACATATCATTTTGTTCCAAAGACATCGACTATCAAAAATTGACTAAATTTTTTGGGCTTCCCGTATATTTATTACCAATTTTTTAAGCAGTAGTTGTAAAAACGCTTTCAACCCTTTCACATTCCACCTGCTATTCCACGTGCTAATTAACTCCAGGCGCATTTAGATTGAAATGACTTCATGACAACGATAAAAAAGAGAATGTTTATGGCGCGTCGCGGTGTGTAGGTGAATGACTATGTAAGAATGAGGTCTGGTCAAAAAATTCAGGAACATTCATAATATAGTGCCAATGGTATGTTGGAGTGTAATGCCGTTAGCATTCCTGCACACGCATGTGTTTAATGTATAACTCCCGGAAGTTTCATTGTTATATGTCTGTTAGTTTTTGTTCAGCGCTGTGTTAGGCAGACTTCGAGAATTTCGAGATGGCAGAATTAGAGGAACAACGCGTTTGCATTAAATTTTGTGCGAAACTCAAGAAAACTTTACAGGGACACACAAAATGATGCAGAAAGCCAACGGTTATGAGTGCTAAAGCCATATTCGGTGTTACGAATGGTTCACACGGATTAAAAATGGCCGTACGGATGTTAGATGAGCCTCTTTCAGGACGCCCTTCGACGTCTAACGACGACACTCATGCCAGGAACATTAACGAAACTGTGCGTGCCAATCGAAGACTGATCTTCCAAGAGATTGCAAAGAATGCAAAATTTCAGTTGGATCATGTCATGAAATCCTGACACTGCATCTTGGAATACATCGTGTTGCTATCAAGTTCATCTCACGGCTCATGAGTCAAGACTAGAGACAGACAATAAGAAATTCAGCCTTCAGTTGCAAGGTAAAATTATTTTAGTTTACCTACGTTTCGATACCAATAATGGTATCTTCTTCATAAGAAGAATTAAATTATTTTGAGGGCCAAACGCTGGTCATGTCACCGATTGAAACTAATACAGAATAAAGACGCATAATCGTAAGATTATGTCTGTCAATACTAAAAACAATAAGAAAAAACGTAGTCGGAGCTACGCCGGGCCAGGAATAAGGGTCACACGTCAGCAACAAGGTTGTTAATTTTTGTTCTGAAGAAGATACCATTATTGGCATCGAAACGTAGGTAAACAAAAAAAAATACCTTGCAATTGAAGGCTGAATTTCTTATTCTCTGAACAATTCACGGCTGCTGAAGCGCTGCATTATGTTAAAGATTTGTAAAGACTAGAGACCTTCGCCTCGCAGTTTGTGAAGACCTTGATCGTGCAAATGAGAACGAGATGTTCCTTAACAGAATCATAACTGACGATGAGACGTGGATCTTCGGTTATGATGTGGAAACCAAGTTTCAGTCTTCACAACGGGTCGGGAAAGGTTCTCCATTACCAAAAACGCTCTACAGGTCAGATCAAATGTCAAAGCCGTGCTGATAATTTTCTTCGACTTTGAATGGCCAGTTCATCATGAATTCGTGCCACGGGGACAAACTGTTAATCAATGGTACTATCGGACCATGTTGCGACACCTGCGAAAAAATGTGAGAAGGAAACGGCCTGAAGTGTTGTTTGTGCGCGACTATTGCACAAAAAAACCAAATCACTGAGCTGCTTCATCTCCCGTACTCGCCAGACCTGGCCCCTGCGGACTTTTTTTTTATTTCCAAAGCTGAAAATCTCGTTGAAAGAACGAAGATTTGCAACGATAGACGAGTTAAAGAAAATTCGCTGACGGCGCTTCACGCAATCCAACAAAAGGCGTACCAAGACAGCTTCCAGACGTGGAAACGGTGTTGGAAGCGAAGTACCAGTTGTGGAGGAGAGTATTTCGAAGGAGACCAGGCACAATAAGTAAAAGAAGTTCTGGAATTTTCTGAACAGATGATGCTATAGATATGTTAGGACAGGAGTTGCATTTATCATCTAATAGAACATAGCACTACTTGTGAACGTGGCCACGGCGCTGGATCACGGATGATAGCTGTTTGGTGAGGCGTACCACAAGCGAAGGGGCGGCTGCTGGCGTTTCCCTCCGCGGCCGCGAGGGGCGCTGACCAGAGCTACAGGCTCTCGCTTTTAGCCACTAATTGCAGCTCCTAGTCAGTAGCTTCTCTCAATCAAGTCCTGTCGCCGCCGCCATTTTTGCAGGTCAGTCTGAGAGAGTAAACGTTACAAATTTATGCGAAACTTACGGAAAGGAACTGCTGTATAAAAATGCTGTTTTCTGAGCTCAACCTTAATTTGTAAAATTTCAAATTAAAACCAGATATATAAACGTCTTCAGAATTATACAGATTCTAACAGAAACCATGCTGTCGCTAGGTGTGAATTTTATGTCTTTTGCGAACAGAATCCAGACTGTCGCCGTGTTTTTTTAATTGTCTGTCTATTGTTTTACCTGTCTGCTTCGTATGTATTTTATTAGCATCATCATCCCTCTGTTCTTTGTTTTACGTTCCACGATTTCTTTTCGCCATGTTACTCTTTAAGTCTCCGATTTTATCGCCTGTTTTTATTATTTATTCTCTTCATCTTTCTCACAAAGCCTGTAGGCTGAAGAGCGACATACTAAGCTGCTGCCAGCCCGGCCCCTTCGGGGGGAATTGAAATTCAATAAAGAAAAAAATAAATATACAGATTCTATAGCGCCACACACTCCGCATAGCATTTGGGACCCGATTACCCTCGCCTAAACGAATCCTCTTTGAAGGTATAACCCCATCCTTACATTCCACAAACCTAACCTAACCTAACCCGCTTCCGAATATTATATGAATGCGTGGTGTCTGTTCTTTTAGACGTGTCCGACAGAACAGTCAGACCGGGAATCTGTAGCTGTGACACATTATATGTAAATCGAAGGTGGAGGGGGGAGAAACGAAAGGGAAATGAACTATTTATGTCAGCTGCATCGGGACTTTACGGAACACAGCGCTTATCACAATTGCACGGACTATCTCGGTAAGCCTCTCAGTTGACCCACACTCCCACCCATCGCCACTTATCCGCGGTCCCCGTCCATGTTCCAATGCTCTCTACTTTGCGATTCCCACAGGAAATCGAACGTAATTGTACATCCGCTCTGGAGGTGGTGGTTTCATTGTCCATCGAGGTGAATCAATCATATGAATGCGCTGTGTCTGTTCTTTCGCACATGCGGGTAACGCATACCTTAAACAAATTCAGAAGAGGCCTCAAAAATGCGAAATGCGTCAATGAATCTTCTGCTGCTATTGCAGCCTAGACTGTTCTTAGGTGTTCGTACCTTATTCCTTAGAAACTAATCCGTACTTTATTGTTCGTCTGCCTGTCGGTCCGACTGTTCAAAACCCTTTTTCTCAGGAACGGGCAGATGTATCAAGTTGGAACTTAAGTCGAATATTAAAGTATACGGTCCCTTGGGTATGCAAAAACGTGAAGCTTGTAACTCCATGCAATGAGAAAAAATGGGTCTAAGCACTATGGGACTTAACATCTGTGGTCAGCAGTTCCCTAAACTTGGAACTACTTAAACCTAACTAACCTAAGGTCATCACACACATCCAAGCCCGAGGCAGGATTCGAACCTGCGACCGGAGCAGCAGCGCGGTTCCGGACTGCAATGAGAAGATAAGGCATTTATGCAAAATATTTTTATATTCGCAATATCATTTATCAAACCCTAAAGGATACTTCCCGTTGACCTAGAATCATGAAACTTGGCAAGAAGCAAAGTTTCAAACTACAACCAAAGGAAAAAATCCGAAAATTGTGACTTTGCCTAATCACACCACGCGAAAAAATTGTTTTTTGTCATTTGTTATCAGAATGTGTGTATGTTCTTCCGTTTGTCAAGACGCCTTTATCTCGGGAACGGCTTGACCCATCAAGTTGAAATTTATTTCACATACTAATGCCTATGGTCCCTTGGTGGTGTAATGAACGGATGTTAGCTGCTATGTCAGTGCAATCAACAGATGCGGCCATTTATGTCACATATTTTGACGTTTGCAAACTCACTCATCAAAACTTATAGTGTATTTCCCATTGGGATAGAATCACGAAATTTGGCAAGAAGAGAGGTTTCATTGTGTAATTAAAGGAAAATAAGCAGAAAATTGTTTATTTGTAATTAAATCAGACGAAAAAATACCATTTTTGTCATTTGTTATTAACATTTTCGAAAGTCTTGGAATCCCTGGGACAGATGTCTTGCCAGTATCAGTATCGACAATAAGTAGAAATCGTCGAGATACTCGATTCCCGGAGTGGTAGAACTGACTGTATACATACATTTGTCCGGTCCCTTCAGTGCGCGACTCCTACTCGCACCTGGCCAATTTTGTCCTACAGAAAATACGTTACGTTTGCTCTACCATGGCCACAGAGTGGGAGGATTTATGTAACCTGCATAAAAATAAAAAAATGCGTATCTCTTAGGCAACGTTCAGTTCGGCTTTAGTTAAGGTAACGGCACCAGAGAAGCCGTTTTTACGTTACCCTTGACAATGGAAGTAGGGCTTAAGAAAAGTCAAGACATATTTACAGGCTGTGGACGCAGCTAAAGCGTTTGACAACAAAAATAATACACTATGTTTGAAAGTTCTCTTTGAAAATTAAAAATATGAGTGACGTACTCTGTTTTGAATAATAAGAGATGTGCAGAAATAATAATGAATCGTAATAGAAAATTGTACTGTCGTAATGTGAAGCCAAAACTGAATTGTAATAATAATTAATTGTCGTGATGAAAAGAGAAGTATTTCATAACGTAAAACTTTATGAATCTGACTGAAAGAATTTTGAACAGTATAAACTGCCTGAATAACGAACTTTGACATAAGACCTACAATAATTAATTCTGCAAAACTGATCACAAAAACTGTCTCTGAATGACAGAAGCTGGCCCTGATTGAATAAAAAAACATCAAAATATTTATTCCTTACCTCTGTTCTCCGGAAATCTGGATAACGCGTTGCAGCACTGCTGTCTTGCGCGCCGCTATGCTAAAGCTGCAAATTACTGTATCCGCAAAGTTGTAAGAGGAAGGTTAGTGAAAAATGAAATATGGGCATAAATGACAACACTAAGTCTTTTTGTATACCGTGACAGAGTGCTCATGGCTCATTTTAAATGTTATGAATATCTTAACATCCAAACAATACACTTTGCAATCTTTCAAATCTAGTAACTCTCAGGACAATAACCAAGTTAATCCGATGGCGCAGCAATAATGAAAAAAAATAATATCAATGTAATATTTACCTCTGACATTCCATTTCTGGTATACATTTAGTTCCACTAAACTTCCTCCTTCAAAAATCAGTTCCCGCTACAATATTGATATAATCGTGTTAATTAAACACATTGAAAAATTGATAGTTTACATTTGAAACATAACAAAAAAAATTGGTTCAAATGGCTCTGAGCACTATGCGACTTAGCTTATGAGGGCATCAGTCGCCTAGAACTTAGAACTAATTAAACCTAACTAACCTAAGGACATCACACACATCCATGCCCGAGGCAGCATTCGAACCTGCGACCGTAGCGATCTCTCGGTTCCAGACTGTAGCGCCGGCCGGCGAAACATAACATTACAACTGCATTCTCAGTCCAACACAGCTTAACATTATCTGATCCTGCGCCTCCTCGCACACCAAAGATAATAACCTAACTTCTGCGATACAGCTTTACAACATTTCTGCTCGCTCACAATCGACTCAGATACCAAAATTACCCATGACACCTATCATGTCTTAAATTCTCAGAAAAATTGATGACGACTATGAAAAAACGTCCAATACATAATATCCCGATGGTACCACTTAGATGTACAATGATGATTTCCTGTGATTTCGTATATAGATATTAATGAACTGGCAAAGTACTATAAGCTACTGTAATATGACAAATTGTTTGTAATAAAACTGAGAGGTTATTTTGCCAGATTTCGTAAACACGCATCACTGGCACCTGTTGTAAATCTGAAGTATCAACAGAAATGTCTTATACCTACTGAGATTAGAGCAAAATATTAGAGTTCGGAGATTGACTCATAAGCTAAAATACAGTATAGATAACACTAAAATGTATTAAGTTCAGAGCCCTGACGCTCCAAGTCAATCCCTATTCGGCAAGCATCACAAAAACATATGTAAGTATCAGTCGTGGCCAACTCAAATAATTACGACACCGACTGATCGCACCAGCTGAAAGCAAATACAAGCCCTGACTGTTCGCCCAGCTTACAAAATCCTAACAGGGGTTAACTCACGGAAAGTCAAATACTGCAAATACTGCAAATACACTCCTGGAAATGGAAAAAAGAACACATTGACACCGGTGTGTCAGACCCACCATACTTGCTCCGGACACTGCGAGAGGGCTGTACAAGCAATGATCACACGCACGGCACAGCGGACACACCAGGAACCGCGGTGTTGGCCGTCGAATGGCGCTAGCTGCGCAGCATTTGTGCACCGCCGCCGTCAGTGTCAGCCAGTTTGCCGTGGCATACAGAGCTCCATCGCAGTCTTTAACACTGGTAGCGTGCCGCGACAGCGTGGACGTGAACCGTATGTGCAGTTGACGGACTTTGAACGCGGGCGTATAGTGGGCATGCGGGAGGCCGGGTGGACGTACCGCCGAATTGCTCAACACGTGGGGCGTGAGGTCTCCACAGTACATCGATGTTGTCGCCAGTGGTCGGCGGAAGGTGCACGTGCCCGTCGACCTGGGACCGGACCGCAGCGACGCACGGATGCACGCCAAGACCGTAGGATCCTACGCAGTGCCGTAGGGGACCGCACCGCCACTTCCCAGCAAATTAGGGACACTGTTGCTCCTGGGGTATCGGCGAGGACCATTCGCAACCGTCTCCATGAAGCTGAGCTACGGTCCCGCACACCGTTAGGCCGTCTTCCGCTCACTCCCCAACATCGTGCAGCCCGCCTCCAGTGGTGTCGCGACAGGCGTGAATGGAGGGACGAATGGAGACGTGTCGTCTTCAGCGATGAGAGTCGCTTCTGCCTTGGTGCCAATGATGGTCGTATGCGTGTTTGGCGCCGTGCAGGTGAGCGCCACAATCAGGACTGCACACGACCGAGGCACACAGGGCCAACACCCGGCATCATGGTGTGGGGAGCGATCTCCTACACTGGCCGTACACCACTGGTGATCGTCGAGGGGACACTGAATAGTGCACGGTACATCCAAACCGACATCGAACCCATCGTTCTACCATTCCTAGACCGGCAAGGGAACTTGCTGTTCCAACAGGACAATGCACGTCCGCATGTATCCCGTGCCACCCAACGTGCTCTAGAAGGTGTAAGTCAACTACCCTGGCCAGCAAGATCTCCGGATCTGTCCCCCATTGAGCATGTTTGGGACTGGATGAAGCGTCGTCTCATGCGGTCTGCACGTCCAACACGAACGCTGGTCCAACTGAGGCGCCAGGTGGAAATGGCATGGCAAGCCGTTCCACAGGACTACATCCAGCATCTCTACGATCGTCTCCATGGGAGAATAGCAGCCTGCATTGCTGCGAAAGGTGGATATACACTGTACTAGTGCCGACATTGTGCATGCTCTGTTGCCTGTGTCTATGTGCCTGTGGTTCTGTCAGTGTGATCATGTGATGTATCTGACCCCAGGAATGTGTCAATAAAGTTTCCCCTTCCTGGGACAATGAATTCACGGTGTTCTTATTTCAATTTCCACGAGTGTATTAAGTTTTCAAAAATGCACTCGAGAAATCTGCGGTCTGTAAAAACAGCGAATAAAGTTAGAGTACAAACTGTACCTCAGAAGCGAAATTTTCACAAGTGATGAAGGGACACACACGAATAATTCTCGGTTTCAACTGTAACGTGAGGCCAGTTCACGACGCCCTCTCTCGAGAGAAAAGCCTAAATGTCGTTCGACGGTACTTTCCTAAATTTTCATTCAGCTCAGATTTCATTAAGCTCAGATTTTTAAACAGAAAATTACAATTTCTATATCCTTAATTAAAGTAAAATTATAAATACTCAGGAGACTGCACGCTTCTGTGCTAATCACTTCAAAGATCGCAGGAAGATATGCTGTGGATAATTCGCCCACGATCTATAAAAATATAATTTCCATGATTGCACAATGTCAGTAAATTATTAATAACGTTCAAATTCTACTACTGACGAAGCGCAGATCACTCTAATGGAAAATTAACACCTCTTTCTGCTAGTGCATTATTTTTCTTGTAACTTTGATTTGAAGTATGGGCGACTTTAATTGCTAAAACATTAATCGACTGAAAATAGCGCAATAAATCATATAAAACTTGTATGAATAGTGTGTGCTGTGTATGATAGCAGGCTATCCTATAACGTGCTGCGTTGCTGTTATACGTAGCTGCCTTCTTTGATTAATAAAATAGTATTTTGATGTAATGTATACATATTTTTATCGACGAAATATGACATCTTTGACAAAAGTAAGAACATCAAGTGATCGTGGCTGGCTCTGATCACTATGGGACTTAACATCTGTGGTCATCAGTCCCCTATACTTAGAACTACTTAAACTTAACTAACCTAAGGACATCACACACATCCATGCCCGAGGCATCAACTGATCGTCAAATAGTTCAGTGTGACATTTTGGTTTTAATTATATAACTTTTCGCTAAACTGGTATTAATTGCCAATGATATTCTGTTATAGTTTTTCTTCCCCAAATGAACGTTGATGGTGCTGATACAAACATGACAGTGGAATACTCAACGCGTTGCGCTCTTTAAAAGGATGTATCTCGCTTTTGTGTATCTCATATGGTTGGCGTGATGCAACATATAAGTAAAACGATTCGCGTACTATTATCACAAATGCTCACGTGGCCAGCACGATAGACGTTCCAGTCGCGCCAAAATCGGACATTGTCGCGGGCACGCCTCCTCCATCTTCCTGGGACTACTCAGGTCTGCACTGACAGCTCGAAGCAGCCGTGGCACGCCCCCTCAACTGCCGAGCGTTCCATGTCTGCTCTTACGGCAGCTTGGGAGAGCATGGCACGTCACAATATGTACAAGAACCAAGAGGGAACCATAAGAATGGGAAACCAAGAGGAAGTGTTTGGATTAAAAATGGCATAAGGGAGGGATTCAGTCTTTTTCTTCTGTTGTTTGACGTGTGTATCAAAGAAGCAAAATGAAGGAAATAACAAGACTGTTCAAAAGTGATACTGAAATTCATAGAGAAAGGGCATCAATGACAAGATTCACTGCTGATATTGCTGTCCTCTGTGAGAGCGAAGAAGAATCATAGGAGTTGTTGAAATGGATAAACAGTCCATTGACTGAAGACTTTGGCTCGAGAGTAAACAAAAGAAACATGTAATTGTTACGGTGCGGAAGAAATGAGATTATTGGGAAACTTAACACTAAGGAAGCAAAATAAGGTGTAACGGACGAAGCAGGGGGGATATAAGAAGCAGACTATCGCAGTCACAGAGAGCATTTCTTGCTAAAATAAGGAGTTCTGCCGCACGCCACTGAAGAGGTTTAAAATATGGGCTGTTAGCAAACCAGAATAGCACAGAATCGAGGCGTTTGAACTGTGGCGGTACAGAACAATGCTGAAAATTAAGTACGATAAGAAGATACGGACTACTGTAGAGGCTCTACATCTATCTGCAACTATACTCTGCAATGCACATTGCTGTGTGTGGCGAACGGTTCTCAGGTGTCACCATCATTTACCCCCTTCTCTGTTCCACTCATACTGGTGATGTGTGTGTGTGTGTGTGTATGTGTGTGTGTGTGTGTGTGTGTGTGTGTGTGTGTGTGTGTGTGTGTGTGTGTGTTTGGGGGGAGAACGGCTGTCGACAAATTTCCGTATGAGCTCTAGCTTATATGACATTTTCATCAGGGCCATTTCAAGCGATATGAGTGAGAGGAGGTAACAAGTCGGCCAACACTTCTTCGAACATTCGCTCCCGGAATTTCTACACTGTCCTCCTTCGTGACACACAACGCCTCTCTTGTAGCGACTGCCACTTGAGCCTGCTGAGTACCTCCATAATGATCCAGTAATCATTGTACCTTCTCTATCTCTGCTCTTAATCCTAGTTGGTAAGATTTGCAGACTGAAGAACAATATTCAAGAACTGGTCAAAGAAGCGTTTTGTACGCCATTTCTTTCACAGATGATATACATATCCTTTAGGGTCTTCAAATGAATATCAGGCTGTCATCAGCTTCACCTACGGACCTTTTTAGGTCACTGCAGACAGTCCTTACTGTTTTCAGTGATTGTTCATCAATAGTATAAGCTGATCTCTTCACCTACACTCCTGGAAATTGAAATAAGAACACCGTGAATTCATTGTCCCAGGAAGGGGAAACTTTATTGACACATTCCTGGGGTCAGATACATCACATGATCACACTGACAGAACCACAGGCACATAGACACAGGCAACAGAGCATGCACAATGTCGGCACTAGTACAGTGTATATCCACCTTTCGCAGCAATGCAGGCTGCTATTCTCCCATGGAGACGATCGTAGAGATGCTTGATGTAGTCCTGTGGAACGGCTTGCCATGCCATTTCCACCTGGCGCCTCAGTTGGACCATCGTTCGTGCTGGACGTGCAGACCGCATGAGACGACGCTTCATCCAGTCCCAAACATGCTCAATGGGGGGAGATCTTGCTGGCCAGGGTAGTTGACTTACACCTTCTAGAGCACGTTGGGTGGCACGGGATACATGCGGACGTGCATTGTCCTGTTGGAACAGCAAGTTCCCTTGCCGGTCTAGGAATGGTAGAACGATGGGTTCGATGACGGTTTGGATGTACCGTGCACTATTCCGTGTCCCCTCGACGATCACCAGTGGTGTACGGCCAGTGTAGGAGATCGCTCCCCACACCATGATGCCGGGTGTTGGCCCTGTGTGCCTCGGTCGTATGCAGTCCTGATTGTGGCGCTCACCTGCACGGCGCCAAACACGCATACGACCATCATTGGCACTAAGGCAGAAGCGACTCTCATCGCTGAAGACGACACGTCTCCATTCGTCCCTCCATTCACGCCTGTCGCGACACCACTGGAGGCGGGCTGCACGATGTTGGGGCGTGAGCGGAAGACGGCCTAACGGTGTGCGGGACCGTAGCTCAGCTTCATGGAGACGGCTGCGAATGGTCCTCGCCGATACCCCAGGAGCAACAGTGTCCCTAATTTGCTGGGAAGTGGCGGTGCGGTCCCCTACGGCACTGCGTAGGATCCTACGGTCTTGGCGTGCATCCGTGCGTCGCTGCGGTCCGGTCCCAGGTCGACGGGCACGTGCACCTTCCGCCGACCACTGGCGACAACATCGATGTACTGTGGAGACCTCACGCCCCACGTGTTGAGCAATTCGGCGGTACGTCCACCCGGCCTCCCGCATGCCCACTATACGCCCTCGCTCAAAGTCCGTCAACTGCACATACGGTTCACGTCCACGCTGTCGCGGCATGCTACCAGTGTTAAAGACTGCGATGGAGCTCCGTATGCCACGGCAAACTGGCTGACACTGACGGCGGCGGTGCACAAATGCTGCGCAGCTAGCGCCATTCGACGGCCAACACCGCGGTTCCTGGTGTGTCCGCTGTGCCGTGCGTGTGATCATTGCTTGTACAGCCCTCTCGCAGTGTCCAGAGCAAGTATGGTGGGTCTGACACACCGGTGTCAATGTGTTCTTTTTTCCATTTCCAGGAGTGTATTTACGTCCAATATACTACATTTATATACGTTATGTTTAAACTTCCAGTGCCTGCACCAGTCATCGGTCTTCTGCAGGATTTTCTGCGTTTAGATGCTATCTTCTGGCATTCGACCTACCTATAGACAGCAGAATCGTCTGCAAAAAGCTTCATAGAGCTTCCGATGATATCCTCTAGACAATTGTTTGCAGAATCGCCAAAGAAAGAAATACAGAGGAAACTGTGACAAGAAGAAGTGATAGGACGACATATACATGTTAAGACATTTCGAAATAAATTCCATAGTACTAAAAGCAGCTGTAAAGGAAGAAACACTTTAGGGGAAGTCATAGATTAGAAAAAATAAGTTTGATGTAGGCACTACTCTGAGATGAAGAGATTAGCACAGACAGGGGAAACGGAGGCAGCATCCAATGACTGATGAGCTTAAAAGGACGTTCGTTTTTTGTTTGAGATGCACGTACTGTGTGTCTTACCACAAGAATCAGTTGATGCAGTGGCCTTTGGATATTATCGTCAGGTGACACCGTCTTATTGAATAAATTTTCAGTGCCAGGCTGAAAGATTTGCGCAGTTCGTCGAAGCACCTACCAAAAGGGAAAGGAAATTTAGAGTCGACCACCAGGTAATTGGGGCTGGAGCCTAGTTTCCTACTGATTGTGAACGGGGAAGGAAGTAGGCCGCACCCCATTGCTTAAGCAATGTAGGGAAATCTCCGGAAACCTAATACATGATGGCCAGATTGAGGTTCGCACTCCGGCGCTCCAAAATGCGGATCGTGTGCTTATCATTGCGTCAACCCGCTAGAATTATTAGAAGGGCAACCGCTGCCAGACAGCCTCAACGGATAAGCTAGACGAAAGGTGCTCCATGTCTCAGGGCAGATGGAGGAATTCCTAAGGGAAGAGAGCCTGTCATCAGACACCGCCGCTTCAGGCGCAGATCCACTACTGGTATATCTGTGCACAACCCGGTTGGAAATATTTTCTGTTGGTTGAAATCGTTACATAAACTCATATGGTTTATTGTCACCATAATTATGTAATCTTGACTTCAGGATTCCTGCTACATATTTTCAAAGTATATCGTAAATCCTACGAAGTCTCAGACTAATGTAATATGGTTCGAATTATCGTTAAAGAAAGGAGATACAACGGACAAAGAAAACTACAGAGGGATAAGGCTTTTAAATACCTGCATAAGTTAATACGCTGTTTTGAACAATATATTAAAAGCATAACAAAGGGTTTAATTAAAAATGATGAAATGGTATTTAGACAGGGAAGAACGTGGACGGATACAGGCTAAACAATGAAATATAAAGAGTTTCGCTATGAGACCCACATGATATTTACAGACATAATAAAACTTTGCAAAATGCATGAAAACTGTGGATGGTAATGAAGCAGGGGTGGTGTCCTAGACATATGATTGCAAAATTTCTCGATCTCTACCACATTACTTCAATAACTTTACATCTAGACGATCATATAATACAATAAATTACAGGGTTATTACAAATGATTGAAGCGATTTCACAGCTCTACAATAACTTTATTATTTGAGATATTTTCACAATGCTTTGCACACACATACAAAAACTCAAAAAGTTTTTTAGGCATTCACAAATGTTCGATATGTGCCCCTTTAGTGATTCGGCAGACATCAAGCCGATAATCAAGTTCCTCCCACACTCGGCGCAGCATGTCCCCCTGAATCTTTCACATAACCCCACAGAAAGAAATCGCATGGGGTTAAGTCGGGAGAGCGTGGAGGCCATGACATGAATTGCTGATCATGATCTCCACCACGACCGATCCATCGGTTTTCCAATCTCCTGTTTAAGAACTGCGGAACATCATGATGGAAGTGCAGTGGAGCACCATCCTGTTGAAAGATGAAGTCGGTGCTGTCGGTCTCCAGTTGTGGCATGAGCCAATTTTCCAGCATGTCCAGATACACGTGTTCAACCGTTTCTTCGCTCACTGCAGGCCGACCCGTTGATTTCCCCTTACAGAGGCATCCAGAAGCTTTAAACTGCGCATACAATCGCCGAATGGAGTTAGCAGTTGGTGGATCTTCGTTGAACTTCGTCCTGAAGTGTCGTTGCACTGTTATGACTGACTGATGTGAGTGCATTTCAAGCACGACATACGCTTTCTCGGCTCCTGTCGCCATTTTGTCTCACTGCGCTCTCGAGCGCTCTGGCGGCAGAAACCTGAAGTGCGGCTTCAGCCGAACAAAACTTTATGAGTTTTTCTACGTATCTGTAGTGTGTCGTGACCATATGTCAATGAATGGAGCTACAGTGAATTTATGAAATCGCTTCAATCATTTGTAATAGCCCTTTATGACAAAGAAAGAGGTGAAACAAGGTTGTGCATCCAACACACTTTTTGGGTTTCTGTACCTCAGTCGGTAAGAACGGAACCGTAATCGGATAACTTTGTTGTCGATCTGACTGTCTGTCTGTGTCTATCCGACTGTTAAAAACCCTTTCTCTCTGGTACGGGTAGACATATCACGTTGAAATTTATGCCACATACTGAGGTCTATTGTCCGATGTCTGCGTAAAACTTCTAAGTCCAAGCAGTGAAAAGACACGGCCATTTATGTCCCATATTTTGATATTCGCGAAGTTACTCATCAAAACCTATGCGGTAGTTCCCGTTGACCTACAATCATAAAATTTGGCAAGAACAAGGTTTCACTGCAAAACTAAGCGAAAAAACACAAAAATTGTTGATTTGTAATTATATCACACAGAAATACATCTTTTATAATTTGTTATCCTACTTCAAACTTAAAATTAAATCATTCTTGAAAGATCAATGTCGATGACAGACGAAAATCTTGGAGATTCTCGATTTCCGATGGATGAATTTTCTACATACATAATGTTTATGGAACTCTCAGAGCGCTAGCACCGGTCCAATTTTTCAGTCCTCATGCATACGATCTTTTCACAATGAGTGGTAGAATGGAGCGATAACAGGGTTTTATTTGAGTACTTACGCAATTCTAAATTCTCTCTTATATGCCGATGATATGATCATTATATAAGGAAAGCAAAGTGAACTGCAAAGAACATTGTTTAGATTACAGCCATTCTGTGAAGAATATGGACTATCAATATTTAAAAGTAGATACAAATAGTGACAGCTCTGGGTAAATATCCTGTAGAGTCAAAAATGGAGCTAGTAGAGTAGGTTTCTGTGAAAGTGTCAGACATCGGCTAGTCTGTGTTTCAACTGTTAAAAGAGATATTGATCCCCTGACACAAACCACTAGGATCAGTCAAATGTGTGGTACGATACAAGAATTCCTAAGGAAAAAGACAAGAAAAGAAACGAGGTTACAGTTATACAAAACCATGGCGACTCCAACGCTATACGTTAGGGAAACGTAGGACAAATACAAAAGGCATCTTCGATAGTGCAATCCACTGAAATGAGATTCCTTCGAGCCATTAAGAGGTGCACTGGAGAAGACATGGTCGCAAATTGTGAACCGGCACTCTACGTTTTGGCAGAATAGCTGAAATTCTCTCCCCTCTGCTCACTTACTTTCTGCTAAATATGAGAACCTTCGTCAATGAATCAGGCATCAGATGCAGGGTGAACTGAAGCCCAGACTACAGGTTAATCACAACGGATTGATTTTTGCTTCACTTAGAACTGTAAGGCAGGAGTGGAACTTATAACACTACACAGTCAAGAATCGTACTCAGACTTAAATAAAGTTACATACTGCGATCTTTAGAAAACACAGAATCAAAGAACACCGATTAAACACTTTAATTACTGTCAAATGGGTAGCAGAGGATTCCTGTTCCATACGACTTGAACGCAAGAATAAATCCGACAGATTTTTCTCCGGTAATTACGTAATAGAAATTACAGATACATAAAAGGCGAAGCCGAGGGAGAGAGAGATAGTGCAGTAATGATGCAACAGCAACGGAACATCTGGCGATACCTGAGCGGCAGCAGAGTTGACCATGTGGCTCGGCGACGGTCGTACATCCATACTACCTTTTCTGAAAGAAGCTAATGAGTTGCCGTAACTCGGTGAGTAATAATTGATAATACGATTGAAATGATTCGTCGTTGAAGTGGTAGTCTTTCCTAAGATTCTGAGGTTACAGTAATAATGTGAACTTCAACCAACATGGCGCATGTGTTGCTGGTCCATGATATCTGGTGACTGGCGCCATGGCAGTTGTGGACTACGTAAATGTTATTGTGAGCAACCTGCAAATCTTCATGACTGATGGCATCTTCCAACAGGATAATTGGTCGTATCACAAGGCCAGAATCCTCTAATAGTGTTTTGGTTTGCAGATCATGATTGTGAACTCACGTTGATTTCTTAGCAACCGAATTCACCTGATCTGAACATGACGGAAAACGTCTGATGTGCTATCGTTCGCCAGCTGCGCGCCGACAAACCATCCCGTGTAATTTATGGGAATTGCTCGACCTGTACGTACCCATGCGATACCACATATTACTGGTAACGTATCAAGGACTTGTAGAATTCATACCAAGCAGAAACGCTGCTGTGTTGCCTCCCGAGAGTGCACCAGCACACAGGTTGGACAAACATATAGGAACATCAAAAACACAACACATGACTTATCAGAGCGTCGAACCGTGAAGAAGCTGTCCTTGGTGAATTTATCGAACTCCGCGGATTTCATGGTTTCTTTCAGTTTTTTCATGTCCTGGGGGTACAAATGACACACCTTTGCATAAAGAAAGTGTTCAGTTGCATGGAATATTGGGAGCACAGCTCTCACACATTCTGTATGGAGCTCCCAATTCCCCTACGCTCTGCCTGGATGAAATGCATTGCCAAGATGGCAAGCTGAATGCATTGTATCCATAACTGGGAAGTTTCCCCTCTTTGCTTAATATCATTCACTGTGTTGACAAATTTATTTTTCAGATTTTCAATCACGTGATCTTTTTCCAAACCGCCGAAGGATGCACCGTTTACATTCAAATCAGAAATACAGTCTTTAGTATGTTGCTTCTTGTCCTCCTCCTTCACTATTATGATGGAAAGAGCACACATGATGGCAGAATGAGCCTGAATTGCTCTCGTGTGTGCACGACCAGAAAGCATACGGGGAACAAAAGCTGCACCATATACAGTCTCCAAAAGTTGAGAGAGTCCACTATCTCTCATTAAGAATCGTATTGCTTCCAGAAACAGACACTATCAAGTGAAAACCTCCTAATCGAATAAGTACACTAGTGAATAGCTCATTTCCTCCAGTAGCTTCCACTGCAACTATATCGTTAGCTTCCATGTAGAGTGGTTGATCAAACGTCACGATATATGTTTGCTGTGTGGTCCTCTTACTCTCTATGATGGGGTAAGTTAAAGCATTTAAAATAGTACTATAATCTGTGGGCGGATTGTTGATGAATGCAGGCGCTAATACCACATTTGATTTCGTATAAGCTTCTCCAGTTGTGATTTTTTCCATAAAACCTGGACATGCAGGAATAGAATGCTCTAAAAACTTTCTCATGATCCAAGTAGAGTGGTGATTAGCAGGCACTGTTGCTTAAGTGAATGATTGTTCTGACTAGATATTTTGCAGAACACTTTCTTCAATTGCAACTCTATTTTGCCTTCGGAAGGTTTACATACTAATTTTCTGTACACTTGTTGTTTCAGTAGAGCTCGGCATAACAGAGAGTTTCGTTACATTCTGATGTTCTATTACTCTCCCAGGAGTCACACACCTCAATCCACCCTTAGCATGGAATGTACCTTTGCCCGTCATCATCGCAGTATTGAAGTCAGCATTATCGAATTATTTGAAATATTTGGTTTCCAGAAGTCAGCGACAGAAGCCTGGAATAAAGCCACAGAAGAGCAGAAACCCATATTGGAAACAAATTCAACATCGTTTTTTGTTCCCGCTTTACGAAACAAGTACACTGCAAGACCAAGTCGCAGTGGGAAGGCAAATGAACGAGGCCTGGTAGCTGACACAATCGCATGGGATACTGCTGTACATTTCTTAGAGAGGATTGTTAACTACCTATCTTTTTTTGACAAAACCATACCCTTCAAAATTTCGCTTAAAGTGTCAGGAACCATAACTTCAGCGTTCTCTGTCAAGTCATTGATATCTGGATAATCAGCAATACTGTAAGGAGTCTTTCTTATATCTTCATGGATGATAGCTGCTGCTATTCTCTTTCTCTCATCTTTTTCATTAACAGCTCGTTCATTGTACCATTGATTCAAACTTTATGGCCACTGCCACGAAAACTTGCAAGTGGGGTATTTTTTGGCATTGTGGCAAACAAGACCCCATCATTGAAGAGATCAGTCAGTTTGTTTTTCATAGTAATCGTCTCTCCTTCTGGGAGACATTCATTAACTTTCTACAACAAATCGAGCAGTGAAAAGTGACATTCCACTAAACTATCTATAAATCTGCTTAATTCTTGAAAAGCGGCATCAAAGTTGGTACCTCGAGGGCGGCCTCTTTTTCGAACAGAGGGGACTTAGACACTAGTTTAGCATAGCAATCTTGATAACAGGCTTCTGCAGCTACTAAACACAAAACACTGTTGATGCGTTCGGCAACATTTCTACTGAAATCGTCATCGCGTTTCTCTGCTTTCCCAAGCAGCATGTGTTTCACAATTAAAGAACGAACTTCAAACACTCCACGGCGTTTGTGGAGTGGTTTTTTTGTTTCCGCCTCTATGTCACACTTTTCAGCACATATGAAACAGTGTTTTTTAAAACTGAACGGATAAGAGGAAGATGATCTCAAACTTTTAACATCTGCTTGTGCAACATTATAATTAATTAGTTTCCTTATACTGCGTTCCTTACTATAATCACGTCGACATACCTTATACACTTGAATCAGTCCAGCGTTCTGTAGAAGATCATGAGCCCCATCCTTCCCTTCCTTGCTGACGCGTATCAGAGTTTCCAAGCCCTTCGTCACTATTGATGTCTCTCCCTCCGAAACAGATTTACCGCAAATAAAACATGTAGTAGGGTCCAGCATTATTGTTTTCTCAGTCCAGAAAAAGAAATTAGACTAAGAAGAAGCACTTCGTAACACAACAAACTGATAAACACTGTCACGAAAAAAGAACTCTCTGGCACTACTTTGACAGTTCACAACATTAACTTAAAACTGAGCTAGACACTGGGGAGGACGAAACGGCAGCGACAATAGTTGTAGGGACGTGCTGAGTGAATGGGAAGGGGAACTAGACGTTTTCATTGTTAGCACATACTCCTAATTTCAGAAATACTGATCGCAAAAGAAATATCATCAAGTAGAATATATATGCTACGAAATATTTCCATACACCTAATTTTCATGTAAATACTTTCCTAAGTAACAAAAATTTGCAAACTATTACGTTAACAGAATTCTATTCCAATTCTTATAGCTCAAATACCATTCGTATAAATAAAAAGGTGCACAAGATCTTTTTCTTGTACAATTTTGCGAGGAATATATTTACTAATAAGACATCTCTTCGAAAAATTAGGCTTTTTGCGTATAAATTTAAAATATGGTACAAATTGACTTTCGGAGGGGATAAAAAGGGGACGCGCCCTCCCCTACGAAGGGGAACTTTTCTGTTTCTTATTATTGCACCGATATGAGTATTTTCCCGAAGTTTCAAAACTTGTATATTCCCCCCTCCCCCTTTGCTGATTTCCTTACTAATTTGCCTGGGGTACGTAGCGTTGGCGTTTGTTCTGTGATGTTTTGGGGGTGTTTCACATGCCATGATTCGCGGCCACTTATTATTATTTATTTCAACATTCTTGGCGACCAAGTGCTGACCTGTCTTCTAGATCTCCGTGATGAGTATTCTGCGGGCTCTCTCACCTCCCAAGGCTACAACAGCCTGTTCGCAGTGTTGCATGCATGCTTTCCTGGTTTGACAAATACTCAGGCATCTTATTGGATCTCGACAGGCCAAATGAATCACCCGATCTTAACCAAACAGAAGATTTCTGGGACCCTTTGCACCAACAGTCGAAGCTTAGAAGTCAACATCATCGCAGTTTCGTAGCTCTACAGGATGTAATCGTCAATGAATGGCTTCAGCTAGATATAGGGCCGCTGAAGAACCTACTGGACTCTTTTCGTCACTGAATTGAGATCATTATCAAAGTTACAATTAGTGTTACACGGTATTAGGCCGATATCTTCTGTGAGTGACTGTTTTTTGTCCGGTGCTAATTAACGACATGCCAGACCATGTTTGTACTTAAGACAGTTAGCTAACTGCTTACCTGTAAAAAAAGACTTCACGACGTTAGAAATTTGGTATTTATGCAGAAAAACTTGTACATTAATCAACATTTGGTACGCTGTCTGGCAGCTGAAGATCAACTTTAACAGACGTAGTACAACGCATATAAATAAACGAAAGGAATCGATATGATCCTACTACACGATCAGTGTTAAATCACTGGAACCAGTCGCAACGGTTAGGCTTCTACAAATATGTGTTAGAAATCATTTAAGAGGAGGAAATAACGCATAAATTGGACAATAAATTTACCAAAATGGTTCTAAAGAAGAGCAATGCACTCACAAACGATATTAAAAAGCTATCTCTGACCATTTAAGGGGTATTGGTCTCCGTTCTAGGACCAGAATTTAGTTGGACGGGCAAGAGGGAGAGAGATGTGGAGCTTGCGCGCTTCTGCTCACGATTGTTCAGTCAGGGCCAGTTAGCCACCACAAATCGAAAAGGCAAGCGTTAGAAAAACGCGCTGCTTCACGGAGAGCCTTCCTGTCACAATTCCAGCAACATATGAGCCAAGGAGTAAATCTCTTCCTGCAACTGATATCTCGGGAATGACGGCCAAACTTCTTCTCTTATCTAAACTCACCTCTCCTTGCAGTACCTCGCCAAGTGCAGTTTCCTGCGTCTTTCTTGGTCAATCTCGTCCATCCTTGTTTTAAATGATAATGAGATGCGCTATTTGGAGTTACAGCTAGCGGTCATCCACGCAATAGCCCTTGTTGTCTTCTTTGCGAAGGATCTATTATTGCCGGCCGGAGTGGCCGTGCCGTTCTAGGCGCTGCAGTCTGGAGCCGAGCGACCGCTACGGTCGCAGGTTCGAATCCTGCTTCGGGCATGGATGTGTGTGATGTCCTTAGGTTAGTTAGGTTCTTAATTCTAAGTTCTAGGGGACTGATGACCTCATAAGTTAAGTCGCATAGTGTTCAGAGCCATTTGAACCTTTTTTAATCTATTATTGTTGCTGTCTTCAGTCCGGAGGCTGATTTTATGCTAGTCTGTCAGATGCAAGCCTCTTGATCTCTGCATAACTTTGCAAAAACAGACATAATGTCTGATGGAATAGCAGCAATCAGTGATTGTATAATGTTACTTATAATCCGTCTTGATTGCAAAATTTTTTATTCATATGACCGGTTTGGGTTCAATCAGAAACATCTTCAGATCTGATATTTCAGTTACAGGAGTAACCCATCCAAATCCTCATGTTGCGTCAGCATGTGAAAGTGGCTGGATTTGGACGGGTTACTCTTGTAACTGAAATATCAGATCTGAAGATGGTTCTGATTGAACCGAAACCGGTCATATGAATTAAAAAAAAATTGAAATCAAGACGGATTATAAGTAACATAATACTCTGCTTAACTACCACAACTTACATCCATCTGAACATACTTACTTATTCATGCCTTGGTTTCCCTCTACAGTTCTTAGCATTTATCAAATTGACGATTTCTTGATGCCTCAGGATGTGTCCCTACTTTCAGTCATTTGCCTCATTAATTTCCTATTTCCCCAACCCAACACCTCCTTATTTGTTATTCGATCTACTCATTTGACCTACGGCATTCTTGTTCAGCACCACATTTCAAGAGTTGCCGGTACTGTTCTCTGCTTATCGCCCACTTTTCACTTCATTTATAAACTGTCCAATTTTTAGCATTCTTCTGATTTTATCGAAAACGTATCTCCGTTATCTAAATGTAAAACTAATTATGCGTAACCCTTTCTCTGAGACACGTATGTCGAAAGATTCGAAATCAAATATTCAAGATACATAACTAAAGATGGAGAGGTGCAAATGTACCACTAAAGATTTTTTTTCAACTATAGCTAGAAATACAGAAATCTGATATAACCAATATATTTTATTTTAATTTCTGAGACAGTGGCAAAATAATTTGAGCCATTAATATGTATCCGTTGCGTAAAATGTTAGGCTACTTTTGGACTTACGCTAAACAGTTCCAATGTTAGCTAATCATTCATTCAGTTTTACAGCTATCACAACACAATAGTTTTTCCTTTGTGCTCACTTTCACACACCAGGTATTCATTACTTCCTTCTGCTCAACTTCGCAGTCCGTGAAAAATAACCATGAAAGACGTATTGCCAAATTTGGTTTTGCCTGTATTAGTTTCGTTATGCTTACTTTTAGTTTTCTTAGATTCTTTCTGAAGTAGAAGCCTTTTGTAAGGAGCACCGGTGATCTCAATAACATACTGTATGGTGTTGCTCTGCTTTTTCTTTTTGTCTGTACAGTTTCGAGACTTATAATAACCATTTCACTTCTACTATGTCGTTTGGACTCTAGTAAGTAAAGGTTCACGTTTTATTACGGCCAATGAAATGATAAATGTTCTCTTCGGTCTTCCATATTCATTTTGTCTTTGAAGCGATATATGCATTTTATATGACAAGTTTCTCTTACAATTTAATTATTCATCATAAAAATTAAAAAAAATGAAAAATAATGAAACTTTCACAAGAAACAATGAATGCCCTCTTTAATAACATGACTGTCAATAACATACCTTATGGTTACATGCTTCAGTAAAAACTGTAGTAAGGCAATATCTGAAAACTATAGTTACAGAACTAGCATCTGTTTTGTTCTATGGTTAAATAAAATGCTACAACGAAATGTGCAAAACTAATTCATCTAAACATAGGCTGTAAACAGGCCTCCTGTATTTACATTTTTACATTTGGCAACACATGTAGCAGACGTATCAAATCAATTTTAAAGCATGTGTAACGAGCATTATTTTAAAGTATTCTGGTATAATATGTAAGAAAAGTGTTGGTTCAGCGTACAAGACAACATCATACTTTTTAAACTTGCTTTTTCCGCACAGAGAGTAGAGAGATTTTAAATATTTCTACACCATATTATCATTGAATAGGAATAGCTATGTGGTAGACATAATTATAAATGCACTTTACGTAACTGCAAGAGTACAGATGCTTACGCTCACAAACAAGTATTGACTTCCTCAGACCAGAAAATAAAAGTAGAACGTTTCCACACCAGAATTCTTGATGGTCACTCGAACTGGTTACGTGCAACAGGCGGGTGAAACCTAATAAACTCTCTGTCCAAAGTTTGACATCACCGTGCACATAGTTCGCTGGACGTGTTAAGAAGCACAATTTTAAAAGCGGTACGGTTTATAAGAATTTCTCCTACATGCTTAGACTTCCAACAAATAGCTCCAGAAAAGACTTCTTGCACTTAAATTGATGTTGAATGTTAACATTTTTTTTCTTTTTAGAAATGCTTTTTTGCTATTGCCATTCTGTATTTTATATCCTCTCTACATCTATGTAAGGTATACTTTCTTGCGTACCACAAGGAAATCTTGAAAATTTCTCGGGTAGTGAGTCGGGTGACGTCGACCAACAGGCGCGATATTTCGGCAAGTCGACTCCCTGCCATCTTCAGGCTTCCCTGCAGTCTGATTGATCCGGGTCTGTACCCACGGTGCATATGAAGAGCCAGAGTCCTTGAAACGCTGTCTCTTTTGAAGTGATCCTCATTTGTTCGGACTGGCATATTATGTGGTATTGGCTTGGGGTGGCCGGCCTCTGTGGCCGAGCGGTTCTAGGCGCTTCAGTTTGAAACCGCGCGACTGCTACGATCGCAGGTTCGAATCCTGCCTCGGGCATGGATGTGTGTGATGTCCTTAGGTTGGTTAGTTTTAAGTAGTTCTAAGTTCAAGGGGACTGATGACCTCAGATGTTAAGTCCCATAGTGCTCAGAGCCATTTGAACCATTTGGCTTGGGGTGGTTTGTTCCCTAGATAGATGATGGTGTTGGTGGTGGTGATGATGTGATTGGTAGGTATATTTATGAGTTTCTTAGTGGCTAGTGCCGGAATTGTCGGTGGATGGTGGTGACTGGTGATCTGTGGTCAGGGTTGACATCCCCTCCCAGAGAGTGGATGAGATGATGTGGAAATGCATTGGATGATTCGAAGAATTTTGTTGATTTCTGCTTAATGAGGTAATAAAAGGATGGCTGTCCTAACATAGCTCTGATCTTCTCATTACTTGAGAACCTCGGATCGTCTGTGATGATTCGGAAGGTTTTATTTTGGGTAATTTCGAGTTGCTCGAGACTGGTGGCTGCTGCCATGCTTCACGCCTCTGAGCCGTAGATGATGGCAGACAGAATGATCGTTATCCATATTTTGAGTTTGGTAGGTACTGTTAGTCCCCTACCTTTTAGAAGTGGATGTTGCTGATAGAGCCCGGCGGAGCCTTTGTTTCTGCCTTCCTTGATATGGCGTGTGAATGGCAAGTTCTTGTCCAGTTTTAGCCCCAGGTAAGTAAAGACTTCCTTCCAGGGTAGTACCTGGTAGTTGTGGGTGATATGAACTACGGGGCGTCTGATTTTGTGACTGAATAGAATTGTTTGACACTTGTCAGCGTTGACTTTTACCTTCCGCAGGTTGCACCACTTGGTCACTTTATCCAGGTGGCGTTGTAGGCTGTAGGCTAGATAATTTATGTTTCTGCCACTGTGATATAGTGCAGTATCATCTGCATACAGGGCTATATTGCCGCCTGGCTGCTCCGGCAGATCGTTGGTGTACAGGACATATAGGACCTGATGGCGCTTTCGTGCGGTCCGCTGCCGGTGGTGGGAGAAGCACGGCGCTCCGCGACACATCATGGAACGCAGTCCTTCCGCGGCTATCGCCGCGTGCAGAACTCTGCCGCCGTGGTGACAATGCGTCTTCTTCGTAAGGTGACCTGACAGGAGCGGATTTCCGTGTAGACTATCGTGTTTTAATCATAGTCAAGGCTGGATCCCAGGCCTTCCTTAACTGAAACCGCTGTCTTTATTTATTAGCTCGTCATGCAGCCGGATCTCCACTGTCTCTTTCCCAAAAGGTGTTTGATAGCTGTAACACCTTTGTGCCATCGTAGTTCATGTCATGTCCATATGAGTTACAACGCTGTGCCACGGCGGACTTGGTCGGCTGTCCCCCACGATCGGCTGCGGACCACACGGAAACGCCAAGAGAGGCTGCGGGAGGGGGGGTTAAGATTATATAAAATCGGTATCCAACAGAGATCAATCAGAGTCCAGGAACGCCTGAAGATGGCAAGAAGTTGCGTTGCCGAAATATCGCGCCTGCTGGACGACGCCACCCGGCTGAATACCCGAAAAATTTTCAAGACGTACCCTTCCTTCCTGCCAGATAATGAAATGAGAAAAGTATTTAAATCGAGCCAAAGGTAAAGGTTTCCTCCCGGAAACACGCGTCACAAATGTAATGGCACGATGCAGTCACTATTATAACACACATCAGTAAGTAATCATAAAAAAAAATGAGTTTAAAAACAGTTTTTAAAAAACTTAGTAAATGAAGGCACTCCTGCTATTATAATGAAGTATTATGTTCTTCAGTACTAATAAGAAGACATAAAACTTGATAGCTCTTCTCTTTTTCTTCAAATTTGCAAGTTTCCATTTCGCTCCCTTCTGTGCACTGACTGGGGACACTCCCTGTGCTTCACCCAACAGTGGTCAGGTATCTTGTTGACATACCATCGGTCCTGGTAAACTCATTCTATTTGTTTAGTGTCTTGATGAAACCATATCCCTGTTCCTCGCTCGCAGAATCCAAATTTTCTAGACAATAGCTCACGTGGGAACTCAGAAAGCATAGATTCAAGCTCATTGAGGCATCCAATTCTTTGAAGTTATCCACCATGTTTCTTAGTAATTCTCGTAATCAAGGTCTTTGCATTTGCCAGTAAACTTGTTGACAACTTGTTTAAAGGCTATCCAAGATTTTTATCTTTAAATTTCATTCGTTTTACTTTCAAATGTTTCGTCTTTCACTAGTTTCCGAATGTCAGATGATACGAAAACCCTCTTCCTTCATCTTGACTTTCGATAGCCTCGCTAACTTACTTACCAAAGACTTGAAGATGTCGTCATCTTCTGGTAGGGCTTTTAATAAATTGCTTCATAATGCCAAGTTTTATGTTAAGTTGAGTCATAAGTGTTTTTTGGGTCCTCCTTTGAATCGAATAGTACTTTTTTCCCCGCCAACTTTTGGCGATCAAATTGGTCGTATTTTTTGAGACCGCGGCTCCTCTTCTGCACGATTGTCCGCTTTTCACATGAAGCAGGGGTTCTTGCTCACAACTTGACCATACTCTCAATGGGGCCCATGACTTGCTCACAACCCCAACCTTTACACCAGAGTACGCACAATATCCTTATCTGACAAAGTCTAAGATTTTCGGCTGCTGATTTTTCAATACAAATTTTCCACAGACGTATCATAAGCGATCAAGCTAATTAATACAACCTCTTGAAGTCACAAAATACGCAAAAGCAGGCTCCAGTCGATTTATCCCCCGCAGCTGAAGTTTGTATGGATTAAGATGCGTAAAATGAACATACTGGTCTCTGCGTAACAATACCACCGAAGTATGCACGTAACTGTATAGTAAACTACGCAGCTATAGATCTGTTTGTTGCGAATTACACTCCTGGAAATTGAAATAAGAACACCGTGAATTCATTGTCCCAGGAAGGGGAAACTTTATTGACACATTCCTGGGGTCAGATACATCACATGATCACACTGACAGAACCACAGGCACATAGACACAGGCAACAGAGCATGCACAATGTCGGCACTAGTACAGTGTATATCCACCTTTCGCAGCAATGCAGGCTGCTATTCTCCCATGGAGACGATCGTAGAGCTGCTGGATGTAGTCCTGTGGAACGGCTTGCCATGCCATTTCCACCTGGCGCCTCAGTTGGACCAGCGTTCGTGCTGGACGTGCAGACCGCGTGAGACGACGCTTCATCCAGTCCCAAACATGCTCAATGGGGGACAGATCCGGAGATCTTGCTGGCCAGGGTAGTTGACTTACACCTTCTAGAGCACGTTGGGTGGCACGGGATACATGCGGACGTGCATTGTCCTGTTGGAACAGCAAGTTCCCTTGCCGGTCTAGGAATGGTAGAACGATGGGTTCGATGACGGTTTGGATGTACCGTGCACTATTCAGTGTCCCCTCGACGATCACCAGTGGTGTACGGCCAGTGTAGGAGATCGCTCCCCACACCATGATGCCGGGTGTTGGCCCTGTGTGCCTCGGTCGTATGCAGTCCTGATTGTGGCGCTCACCTGCACGGCGCCAAACACGCATACGACCATCATTGACACCAAGGCAGAAGCGACTCTCATCGCTGAAGACGACACGTCTCCATTCGTCCCTCCATTCACGCCTGTCGCGACACCACTGGAGGCGGGCTGCACGATGTTGGGGCGTGAGCGGAAGACGGCCTAACGGTGTGCGGGACCGTAGCCCAGCTTCATGGAGACGGTTGCGAATGGTCCTCGCCGATACCCCAGGAGCAACAGTGTCCGTAATTTGCTGGGAAGTGGCGGTGCGGTCCCCTACGGCACTGCGTAGGATCCTACGGTCTTGGCGTGCATCCGTGCGTCGCTGCGGTCCGGTCCCAGGTCGACGGGCACGTGCACCTTCCGCCGACCACTGGCGACAACATCGATGTACTGTGGAGACCTCACGCCCCACGTGTTGAGCAATTCGGCGGTACGTCCACCCGGCCTCCCGCATGCCCACTATACGCCCTCGCTCAAAGTCCGTCAACTGCACATACGGTTCACGTCCACGCTGTCGCGGCATGCTACCAGTGTTAAATACTGCGATGGAGCTCCGTATGCCACGGCAAACTGGCTGACACTGACGGCGGCGGTGCACAAATTCGACGGCCAACACCGCGGTTCCTGGTGTGTCCGCTGTGCCGTGCGTGTGATCATTGCTTGTACAGCCCTCTCGCAGTGTCCGGAGCAAGTATGGTGGGTCTGACACACCGGTGTCAATGTGTTCTTTTTTCCATTTCCAGGAGTGTACATTGCATACTTTCACAAAAACTGTTGGTGTCATTATAATGATTAAATAGCTATGTTTTACGTACCTCACATGTGACTGCATGTGATTGAACATTCTAAGCACTTCAAATGAAATCAGCACCCAAAAATACACCAGGGAAGCTCGTTACCTTTAGGAAAAAAATTCATTCAGTTCAATTGAGCTACTATAGATGCAAGTCGAAATACATTAAAAGATGATTAGTTTCATGTGAAAGCTAAGTACCACAAAGGTCAAATTAAAGTTATCATACCATAGCAGAGGCTTCGCAAGAAACTTCCTCGCAGCTAGGAGGGCTGTTGCTAGCTTTCAGCCACGCAGCACAAACAGGTGCAGCCGGAAATACCCACCAATAGAGCTGCAACAACACTGAGGCGTTGCCATACAGACGTAAACAAAGTCGCGTTACGTGACTGGTCGAACAAGACGGGCGATGCAGCCACCCCCAAGCCCACTGCAGCCGACAGCTAGTTTCTTTCGCCAACTCTACTGAAGTAAGAGGTACTTTATGCGTTGATTAATATCGAGACACAGTGTAACGAAAGCACGAAATCATACAACTAATTTATGTGTCTGCGGTGCCATGTGATTTACAAGAGACGTGCTCGATAAATCCGAGAGTGCTGAGTGTGCTGTCAGTCAGTTCCTTACATGTATACATATTTCAACTAGTTTTCACCTACAGATAATATTTATATATGTCGATATGATTTATTACCTCTGGGTTATAGAGAACCCCAAACCATTGTGTTTATTTTTAAAAAAAATGGTTCAAATGGCTCTGAGCACTATGGGACTTAATATCTGAGGTCATCAGTCCCCTAAACGTAGAACTACTTAAACCTAACTAATCTAAGGACTGCACACAGATCTATGCCCAAGGCATGATTCGAACCTGCGACCATAGCAGTAGAGCGGTTCCGGACTGAAGTCCCTAGAACCGCTCGGCCACAAGGGCCAGCTGTTTATTTTAAAGTAGTCACAATAAGAAAATGGGGAATGAGTATTTGTCATTAATATATTTGTTTCCCTAAGATGAGCCAAAATTAAATATAGGATACTAGAAGGTAAAAACGGCAGAATTTCGTCTCTAAAAATTTCCAGAGTGCAATAAATCACTAATTTGCTTCATGTCATATCTCCATATTATATGTTTCTCCTGACACTTTCGCTTTGGCGTACTAGGAAGCAATTTTGAAAAGCTTCCTCAGTGTAATTTATAAGGACATAAACTTGGAAGTATGGCGAAACGCAGAACAAAAACTAACATATGGGTCTGAAAAACATAGCGACGTATAAGTTGTGAGACTTATCACAGACAAACTAAGTGGCCTTGCATTAATTACTTCAAAGCTTTAAGACAAATGTTCAAATATGTGTCAAATCTTATGTGACTTAACTGCTAAGGTCAGCAGTCCCTAAGCTTACACACTACTTAACCTAAATTATCCTAAGGACAAACACACACACCCATGCCCAAGGGAGGACTCGAACCTCCGCCGGGACCAGCCGCACAGTCTATGACTGCAGCGCCTGAGACCGCTCGGCAAATCCCGCACGCCTTTAAGACTAGTTTGTTCCAGATATGAAATGCAGATTATTAAGATACCTTTGAAACGTGTGTACTAACGGCGTAATGACATTCAAAACCTGCAGAATGGTTCCGGACAAACCTTACGCCGGATCATAAAAAACATCTGCAACAGAAATTCTGTTCTGCGTATATGAATGCTCACTCCATAGACATTCATACTCTATGTACGTTCCACAGAAAATGTTATTTCACCACATCGTTTAATGTAAAAAACCGAATACTACACAAAATATTCATTAAAAATTACAGCTTTGCAGTTAGCATTTAAAATCCAGATAGCCAACAGCGTATGTTTTAGTATGATTATCGTTATAAATGTCGGGGAATTATTTCATCTGCGTGTCATTGCACCTATGTATTTGCTGAAAACTATGAATAGTTCGAGGTAAAATAAAGATGCAATAGGTTAGGTGGCCAAAGACCTGTGGAGCACAGAGTGTGATGATTTTGTTATAGTTTGAAGCGAGGTTCCAAGCAAATAGCTCAGATTTCTATTATATGAATTTAGTAATAAAATTATACCTTTTTCTAATTATTATCAGAAAATACATCATATGAAGGATTCCAAAAAATGGCTGTTGCACGCAAACACGTTGCCTTCCGTTGTAACGTAAATAAAATCAAAAGACTGATGGAACACAAATTGCAGCGAGAGTTGTATAATTTGTCTTTCAAGCCGAATGAAAACATTTTATAGAAGAGCACTCAGCAATTTAACTTCTGTCTCTGCAAATCATTCTTTGTCGTCCCTCATTTTAAAACGTGACTCAATTGTGCGCCGGAAGTTCTGCCTAACTTTTGCTCTCTGATTTGAGGGAGTGACGATGCTCGCACACTAATCTGGTTTTCGCCGACGGCGGTACGGAAATGACGTAGAAAAGTGAATTTCTCTCCAGTCTGTAGGGGGAGGAAGGCAGAACTGAGGCGTCGCCGCAGCGAAAGCTGTGGGCGAAATGTGGAAGAGCGTTGTCACCGGCATGCATGTGACGCAAGAACACAAATAATGCCAACGAATTTGACACTTCTGAAGTACGCTTTACACATATTTATCAAAAAATCTGAAGATTTCCGTTATGGAACAACTGAATGTTTTTGTGAGTCATTTACTTGATCTTAGCAGGAAACAGTTGACTGGTTATTACGCTGTTATCAGTGACAATAGTCTGCCGTCCATTCAAAACTGTATTGTGGAAGTTAACCGATACTTGAAAACTAAAGAAACGTTTTCTATTATAACAGAGCTAGGAGGCATTACATAAAGAGGTCTTTGTTTGACTTTTTTACAACAACACTTCATTTTGTACGTAGTTGATATAATGTGGTGAAATATTCAAAATATAAAAATTTTGTGTGTGTGTGTGTCTTTGTGTTTGTGTTTGGGGGGGCGGACGTGTTGATGAGATGCAAGTGAATATTTATATCACACACCTTTTTTCTCTTTTCCCTTATCCTTCCACCTTTGTCTCACGCCGCATTTGTGTACTTTACAATGATTTATGTGCTTCACATAGGAAGCTACTGGAAGGTCACGTGGACTTTCTGATGAAGTTGTACAACATATGTTCTTGGGTTAGTAGACGGTTGTCCAGCTCTTAACTGATTCGTATAATGTTCCATTGCGGCTTTTATATCACCCTTTACAATCCGAGATAGTTAACTACGATTCATTTCATCCTCAGTTTATCACTGCGACTATTTCAGCGACACAGATTATGCTAAATACGTTGGCGTGTGGTTCACAAGGTGCCCACTGACAGAACTAAAGGGCATAGAAGACTCGAAGACAGAGCTCGCCAAAATTTCGGTTATTTATTTGCTGTCTAAAATACTGCCCTCGTATTCAGTTGGTCGTATGAAATACGCATTTTATTTAAGGTGCTCTATAAAACGTTGCTTTTACTACCGTATATGAAGCAACATTTAGTAGAGACAGGATGTTATATTGGATAAGTAAAGAGTGCTAAAAAGGAATAATAATAAAGATTAGTTGACTAGATAGGATAACTAATAAGGCTCCACTGAATTGAACTGTGAATAGAAATTTATGAGAAGCCTAATTAAAGGAAAGAATCGGTTGACGGGGTACAGGATTCGTTAATGTGGTACTGGAGGGAGCCTAAGGGGTAAGAATTGTTGAGGGAGACAAAGACCCCAATACAGTGGGCAGCAACTGGATATAGTTTGCAGTAATTATTCACAGATGAGCAGGCTTGCACAGGGTAGTCGTGTCTGGAGAGCTACTTCGGACCAATCTTCGGACCTACGACCACAACAGTAACAAATAAACAGTTCTTGCAAAAGAATACAAGACACGTAATATCAAAGTGAAACCAGTAGGTTCATATAGAACTGAGAGAAATCAATGTACCTCCACTCATATGGATTTCTACTGATTTCCATCGGTATGTGGCTACTTCTGCGTGGACTCAGTTGAAACATATTTCTTTCTTGGGGCCTTTTGTCCCGCGTCACGGGCGGCGGCCGTGTTACTATTGATTTGGCAGTGTTAGTTGCAGAGGGTGGCCGGATGCCCTTCCTACCGCCACCCTGAACCCCCCAGGACGGAATTAGTGTACCCCAGCTGTCTGCGTCTAGTGTAAGCCCTGGAGTAGTGCGCCGTTTTCAAATGTCTGCGAGTCGTGTAACTGAAGTGGAGCGTGGAGACCAGCCCAATATTCACCTAGTGGGATGTGGAAAACCGCCTAAAAATAACATCCATTCTGACCGGTATACCAGCCCTCGTCGTTAATCCGCCGGGAGGATTCAATCTGGGGCCAGCGCGCCTACCCGAGTCCAGGAAGCAGCGCGTTAGCGCTCTCGGCTATCCTGGCAGGTAGTTGAAACATCCACCATCTGCTAAAAAGTGTCTGGACAGCTATTAGCGGACATTAATATGGAGCGTGTCCTCCCTTCGCTTTATGACAGCTTGAACTCTGATTGGGACACTTTCAGCGAGGTGTTCGAATGTTCAAATGGTTCAAATGGCTCTGAGCACTATGGGACTTAATATCTGAGGTCATCAGTCCCCTAGAACTTAGAACTACTTAAACCTAACTAACCTCAGGACATCACACACATCCAGGCCCGAGGCAGGATTCGAACCTGCAATCGTAGTGGTCGCGCGGTTCCAGACTGAAGCGCCTAGAACCGTTCGGCCACACCGGCCGGCATGTTTCAATGTCTATGGAGGAATGGCAACCCAAGAGCTGAAGCCAGAGAATTCGGTGATGTTGACGGTGAATGTGTGGCGATGTCAACGTTCTAATCCATTCCAAAGGTCTTCCGTCAGTTTCAGGTCGGGGCAGTCCATTTGAGGAATATTATTGTCCGCAAACCGTTGCCTCACAGATGCTGGCTTATGCCAGGAGCATTGTCATGCTGATACAATCATCGTCTCCGACATAGTCGTCAACTGTACGTGGTACATAATGCTGTAAAAGTTCTACCGCGTCTACTTTTTCATTAGCGAAACAGAACCACACGCTAACCATGGGAAACATCACCACATCGTAACACTGCCTCATCCGTGCTTCACTATAGGCACTACCTATTATCGCAAGTAACGTTCTCCAGACATCCACCAAAGGCAAACACTTGTCATAGGGTATAGCATGATTCAGCGCTACAAGTCACTCGTTTTCAGTCATTCACTATCCAGTGGCGTCGCACCTTACACCCCCTCAAGTGTCGCTTAACACTGAACACAGAATTGTGTGGTTTATGAGGAGCTCCTCGACTATTGGACACCATTGTTTTTAACACACTATGCACTCACTGTGCTAGCTGCATTGCTGGTGGCACACTGGAACTCACGAGTGATTCCTTCCAGCTACGCTCCTCAGGACTCGACGGCCTCTGTCCTTTAGTACAAGAGGTTTGGCTGGTCTTGTTTTGGCAGTGGTTGCTTCTTCGCTTTTACAATGCACAGTCACATCACCAGCAGTTGATTTGGGCTACTTTATAAGGATTGAAATGTCCCTGATGCATCTGTCATTCAGATGACGTCCAGTGACTACTCCACGTTGTAAGTCATTGCTGACCGACCCCTTCTGCTGTCACTGCCTCTCCACTGCCCTCGGCTCCCTTAATACAGGTGGACCTGCCTCTCATTACATCCAGTTGTCAATTCTGCAGTTCGTGTGGGTGTCTGGATACGTTTGATCAGATAGTGTAGTTTTTTAGGAAGACATAGCCCAAAGCAAGTCGCAAACGACATTATAGGGAGCAGCCAGCAGTGAGTACAAGAGAAGCTGTAATGAAACGAAATGAAATGTCGTGTGGCTAAGACCCCCCGTCGGGTAGACCGTTCGTCTGGTGCAGGTATTTCGATTTGACGCCACTTCGGCGACCTGCGCGTCGATGGGGATGAAATGATGATGATAAGGACAACACACCACCCAGTCCCTGAGCGGAGAAGATCTCCGACCCAGCCGGAAATCGAACCCGGGACCTTAGGATTGACATTCCGTCACGCTGACCACTCAGCTATAGGGGCCGGACAAAAAAGCTGTAATGACAGACATATTGAAACAAGATACTGATTCAACCTACATTAGTATACCTGAGAATATGTATGCAACGTTCTAATTAGACTTCATTGAATACTTGGATATTCATAGCTGCACGGGGGATTCCGTCTCTACAAAAGTAACTGCAGCAGTTGCGGGGGGAGATCTTCGTTTCCTACAAAAGGAAGAATAGTGTATGAGTTCCATGTTGAGTGTACAGAAATAAGCGCTCGGAATTTGAAGTAACAAGACACGGTGTACCACATGGTCATTTTTTGGGACCTATGTTGCCTCTGGTATAAGCAAGTAAAGATTCAAGTAAAGATTCACTTTCGTTGCGGAAAAAACCGAAACACCAAAAAATTATTAGTACAGAGTAATGAAATTTCGGCAATACATTTGTCACTGTAACACATTTAATTGATTAACATTGCAAGATTACAGAGTAAGCGCGAGATAAGCCATTTGAAATGTAGAATCCTAGTACATTAATAACCGTCGTAACCACCAGAATGTTGAATGCAAACATGAAACGTGCATCACTGTGTTGTAAGGGTGTCGGATGTCAGTTTGAAGGACAGAGCTTCGTGCCTGTTGCACTTGGCCGGTCGATACAGGGACGATTAATGCTGGTTGTGAATTAGGCTGAAGCTGTTGCCCTATGATGTCCCTTACGTGCTTGACTGAAGACAGATCTGATGACCGAGCAGGCCAAGCTTTCATGTCAACACTCTGCACAACACGATAGGTTACAACAGTGGTGTGTGGGTGAGCGTTATCCTGTCGGAAAACACAATTCTGTTAATAAATGGCAGCACAAAAGATCGAATCACTAGATTCACGTACGGCTGCGTAGGATACCTACGAGAGCACCTGCTGTCGTACGAAATCGTACCCCAGACCATAGCTTCAGGTGTAGGTCCAGTGTGTCTAGCATGTAGACAGGTTGGTTGCAGGCCCTCAACCGTCCTCCTCCTAACCAACAGGTGGCCATCACTGGCACAGATGCAGAACCAGCTTTCATCAGAAAACACGACAGACTTCCATCCTGCCCTCCAATGAGCTCTCGCTTGACACCACTGAAATCACGAATGGCGGTGGTTTGGGGACAGTGGAAAGCACGCTACAGAGCGTTTGGCTCAGAGGCTGACATCGAAATAAGTGTCCAAGGAACAGAAAAGCAACTGGAATTACTCAACAGAGAAAAGTCCACTGGACCTGACGGGATACCAATTCGATTCTACACAGACTACGCGAAAGAACTTGCCCCCCTTCTAACAGCCGTGTACCGCAAGTCTCTAGAGGAACGGAAGGTTCCAAATGATTGGAAAAGAGCACAGGTAGTCCCAGTCTTCAAGAAGGGTCGTCGAGTAGATGCGCAAAACTATAGACCTATATCTCTGACGTCGATCTGTTGTAGAATTTTAGAACATGTTTTTTGCTCGAGTATCATGTCGTTTTTGGAAACCCAGAATCTACTATGTAGGAATCAACATGGATTCCGGAAACAGCGATCCTGTGAGACCCAACTCGCTCTATTTGTTCATGAGACCCAGAAAATATTAGATACAGGCTCCCAGGTAGATGCTATTTTCCTTGACTTCCGGAAGGCGTTCGATACCGTTCTGCACTGTCGCCTGATAAACAAAGTAAGAGCCTACGGAATATCAGACCAGCTGTGTGGCTGGATTGAAGAGTTTTTAGCAAACAGAACACAGCATGTTGTTATCAATGGAGAGACGTCTACAGACGTTAAAGTAACCTCTGGCGTGCCACAGGGGAGTGTTATGGGACCATTGCTTTTCACAATATATATAAATGACCTAGTAGATAGTGTCGGAAGTTCCATGCGGCTTTTCGCGGATGATGCTGTAATATACAGAGAAGTTGCAGCATTAGAAAATTGTAGCGAAATGCAGGAAGATCTGCAGCGGATAGGCACTTGGTGCAGGAAGTGGCAACTGACCCTTAATATAGACAAATGTAATGTATTGCGAATATATAGAAAGAAGGATCCTTTATTGTATGATTATATGATAGCAGAACAAACACTGGTAGCAGTTACTTCTGTAAAATATCTGGGAGTATGCGTGCGGAACGATTTGAAGTGGAATGATCATATAAAATTAATTGTTGGTAAGGCGGGTACCAGGTTGAGATTCATTGGGAGAGTCCTTAGAAAATGTAGTCCATCAACAAAGGAGGTGGCTTACAAAACACTCGTTCGACCTATACTTGAGTATTGCGCATCAGTGTGGGATCCGTACCAGATCGGGTTGACGGAGGAGATAGAGAAGATCCAAAGAAGAGCGGCGCGTTTCGTGACAGGGTTATTTGGTAACCGTGATAGCTTTACGGAGATGTTTAACAAACTCAAGTGGCAGACTCTGCAAGAGAGGCGCTCTGCATCGCGGTGTAGCTTGCTCGCCAGGTTTCGAGAGGGTGCGTTTCTGGATGAGGTATCGAATATATTGCTTCCCCCTACTTATACCTCCCGAGGAGATCACGAATGTAAAATGATATTAGAGCGCGCACGGAGGCTTTCAGACAGTCGTTCTTCCCGCGAACCATACGCGACTGGAACAGGAAAGTGAGGTAATGACAATGGCACGTAAAGTGCCCTCCGCCACACACCGTTGGGTGGCTTGTGGTGTATAAATGTAGATGTAGATGTAGATGTAGATGTAGGTATCCTTGAATTAACCGATTTGTGAAAGTGCGTTGTGTCACTGTGGTGCCAACTGGTGCTCAAATTGCTGCTGTAGATGTAGTATGATGCGCCAGAGCCATACGCCGTCGCCATGGTCTTCCCTCTCGCTAGTTCCACGTGGCCGTCCGGACGCTGGTCTCCAGTGACTGTACAGTCCCTTGACCGTCACTGCCATCAATCATGTATAGTGACTACATTCCTGTCAGCTCGTTCTGCAGTATCGCAGAAATAACATTCAGATCCTCGTACCCGTATTACATGACCTCATTCAGACTCAGTGAGGTGTCGATAATGACATCTTTGTCGCCTTAAAGACATCTTTGACAAGCGTCTACTCACCACATCCAGTCACAAAGTTAACCAACGCTCACGACCGTTACAGCTTGTATTTAAAGCAAACCTGATTCGCATCCTCATAGTGGCGCTACTAGCACCACTCCAATGCGACAGGCGCGAAATCTGAACAGATGTCATCTTTCAGATGTAGAAACACGGCTACCATCTTTCGTTTTTGTCGTACTATTCATCGATGATGCAAGTTTTTTCTCATCACTTTATTTGAAAATATCAGCAAGTTCAAGACAAATGGGTTATAACTAAAATTTTTACAAGACTCCACGTGTACAGTTCATTACTTTCCGTAGAACTCCACAAGATAAAAAAATACTCTGCTCAAACAGTTAAATGCAAGTAACAAAAATTATTAAGTTTTTGAGATTACCGGTATACTACAATCTTAACTGGTAAGTCTACTGCTTCCAACTGCGGTACGATTGACTGCTACAGGTGATTCAAAACCGAAGAAACTAATTTTTTCTGCATATTTACATCCATTAATGAGTTATGAAATAATTGATCTACAAAACTCAACTTACAGGAATATTATTTTAAAAATACAGAGTTCTAGAACAGTCTAGAGAAATTTCTTCCGAAAACGAGTTATTTCAGCAACCGCTTCACAATCTTTGAGTATATTTTCACTTATATCTTTTGTCGTTACTAATATTTCTCTTTTGCCAAATAATAGTGATAACCGAAAACCACTTGTACAAAGAGTGCAAGGGCTAAATATTAATACAAACATGAGTCATATGCATCGGTACACATGTATTAAACGACATACAGGGACATATTAAATGTTCTGTAGGTGCCGTGGTGGAGGTCACCGCTGAATTACATAAGTTTCCCTTTGGTATCTCCTACTGCACAGAAGAACGTATTCACATAAACTCTTGCAAGTAACGTTTTAGGTTACTAACAGACTCTTCGTCAAGAGTTATATGTAGCTGTAACCTGTAGGTTAGGAATATTTTAGCTACTAATATGGCATACAGACATAATACTTGACCATTCCGTTTACGTGCAACGCGTTTCGCATCTACAGCTCTATTCTCAGGGACTGTATTGACGTTTTATGGGCGTTACCTCTGCGTCAGTTTATGTTGTTTTTGTTGTTGTCTTCCTCATTCCGAAGACTGGTTTGATGCAAGTCTCCAGGCACTTTTAGCTGTGCAAATCTCTTCCTCTCTGAATGACTACTGTAATCAAGTCTATTTCAACTTGCTTACTTTATTCTTGCTTGGGTCTCCCTCTACAACATTTATGCATCACACTTCCCTCCTCAACTAAATTGACGATTCCTTATGTCTCGGAAGACAGATCCCTTTTGTTAGGTACACTGCGCCAATACTGCCTTTTTAACCCAATTCTGTTACGCACCTCCTCAAGCGAAGTGAAATGCAAAGAAGACAAGGATTTCTGGTCAGATGAGTATCGGATAATATCAACAGCAGCAGAAAATGTTATCATGGAAGTACGGTAGGATTAGCTCTGAGTAGCAAGGTAGGGCAGAGAGGGAGTTATTGTCAACAGTTCAGTGATAGTGTTGTTCTCATCAGTAGCGATAGCAAACCAACACCGTCAACCGTAGTTCAATTGAACATGCCAACGTCGCAAACCGAAGATGAAGGGATAGACAAAGTAGATGAGGAATGGGCTTGGTGCTAGGAGTGAAGAGTAGGCCGAAATTTAAGAGACTAGTCAAGAAGAATCAGTGCACGGAAGTACTAAGGAATGAAGAATAATCCTGGAGTTCTGTGAGTCTATAGATACTGCGATAAGGAATAGCTCAGTAGACAGTTCAGATAAAGAGGAAAGGACGTCTCTAAAAAGGGCAGTCACACAAGTTGGAAAGAAAGTCACAGTTAGAAAGAAGGTAACTGCGAACAAACGATGGGTAACAGAAGAAATACTGCAGATGACGGACGAAAGAACGAAGTACAAATATGTTCAGGCAAATTTAGGAAAGTAGAAATACAAATCACTTAGGAATGAAATAAATAGGAAGTGCAGGAAAGCTAAGACGAAATGGCTGCATGGAAAATGCGAAGAAATGGAAAAAGAAATGATTGACGGAAGGACTAACTTAACATACAGAATAGTCAAAACCATTTTCGATGAAACTGAAAGCAAGGGTAGTAACATTAAGAGTGCAACGGGAATTCCACGGACAGGTGGAAATAGTCCACTGAAGGCCTTTTTTTATGGGGGGGGGACTTGTCTGATGCGATGGAATAAGAAACAGGAGTCGATATAAAAGGGATAAGGGATCCAGTATGAGAATCAGAAATTAAAAGAGCTTTGAAAAGTTTGAGATCGAATAATGCAGAAGGGAAAGATAACATTCCATCGGTATTTCTAAAATCATTGGGACAAGTGGCAACAGAATGGTTATCCACGGTGGTGTGTAGAATGTATGAGACTTGTGATATACAATCTGACTTTCGGAAAAATATCGTCCACACAGTTCCGAAGATTGCAGGAGCCGATGAGTGCGAGAATTATCGCATAATGAGCTTAACAGCTCATGCATCCAAGTTCCTGGCAAGAATAATTTACGGAATAATGGAAAACAAAATTTAAGTTCCCAGAATGAAAATTTGAGTTGTGTTAGATGAATATCAGTTTGGCTTTAGGAAAGATAAAGACACCAAAGAGGCAATTCTGATGTTGCGGTTGATAATGGAAGCAAGACTAAACGAAAATGAAGACACGTTCAGAGGATTCGTCAATCCGGGAAAAGCGTGCGCCGATGTATAATGGCGCAAGATATTTGAAATTCTGAGAAAAATAATGTAAGCTCAACGAATTTTGCCCCACAAGAGGTACATATAACTGGTACTTTTAGGACTTCCGAGAGAATTCTCGGTTACGGATAAGCAGGCAGGACTGCAACTATTTACTCAATACATCAGTATGTTATAGCGCAACAGCTGTAGCAAACTGCTCTGCTGGTAGTAAAATCTTGGTTCGAACACGTCAGGGTTATCTAGTAGTATACTATACCTGTTGCAAATTACAATTCTGTCACAGAATGTTGGTCTGAAACGACGTAACAGTGGTAAAAGCAAGATTTTTAAAAATAAAAATACATTAGTGTTACTTTCTTTACCTAAACATAGGTCATTACTACTTTCATAAGCAGAGGACTCAATGGCATAGTGGCTCTGTAAATAACAAAATGGGGAATGGCTTATTTTGATTCTTGCAGCTACTTCATTTTTAATGTGCTTCTTAGAGACAACACAGTGACGAGTATAGAGTCGTGATGAAAGCTAGCCCACGTGTGCCAGTAACAAGGATCCCACAGTAAATGCGCCAAGGAAATCACTCTTCTGGCAATGGTGGAGCCTAAGGACGGTGGTAATGTGCCGCCGAAACTAGTCATGTGATAGAATAAAGACATTCTCAAGATACAGCTATGGTGGTACTTTTTCTCATATAATGTTTAATGGTATTCTGCAGAGTGTCCACGATGACCATGAGAATACATGAAAGACCTTACATCACTTGTAAGACACTCTCAATACACCAGAAATGTGACATTATTTGAAGGAGAGAAAACCCTAACAAGAATCGCTGAAAACACTGATAGGTGTTCTCAAGCTTTAAACAAAAGAAGGTGAAATCAAATTCATCTGTAGGAAATAATGGTTTGTTTTGTCTGCGATGCAAATAGGCTTTTCCTTGCTGATACCTTTGCAAGGGATGAAAACGAGAAACAGCGAATGATCAAAAGTCTATTAGATCAAACGCAAGGTAAAATAAGAAAAAAAGACCATTATTGGAAAAATGTCTGCGATGCGTCCACTGTGGAGTCAACTACTGCTTACAACACATTGCTGGCCATCGATCTTGTAGCTATCATGGAGTTGGCGGGATGTTAGCGAACTATTTCAGCTAATAAATCATAGCGATAAAGAAAGTGGTCGTAATAGAACAAAAATTAGCATCATTATATTTACATCAGGAAATACGCGTAAAATACAAAGGCCTCTGTAAAGAAGAGAAGTAAAGTATTAAGTAATTTTATTTCGCTTTTCGTCTTTTGGACATATGTATACTGAAACAAAAGATGGATTAATACACAATGTGATTCCCATTGTGACGTGTCCTACAATCTGAATCATGAATAATATGAAAATTTTATTCCTTTCTTTTTCAGCATATTCTGGTTATCAGGAGAGGATCTGGAGAGAAAAGAATAACAATAACTGGAAGGAACGCCCGTAATATTCCTCAAGCTGACCCTCATCTTCATCTTCCGTTCTGCTGATAGAGTGGGCACTTTGTAGATATAAATTATTGTTGTTCGCTATGAGAGTTTGAATAATCCTTAACATATTCAGGTCTGTTAAACTCATGGGATACCTGTCCCATGAGTGGCTGCGACAATGTAGGTTAAATGAGATCCAGTTGAGTGATGCCACTCGAATGATCCAGAATATATTCTGAGATCTCCGTTCACATTCCTGAGCAGCTTCTTCGGTTATAATAATTTTAATCATTCTTATTTACCATTATTTCTTTAATTTCATATTATCACAAATGTTACTTCCTCACACATGTCAAACAGCATTTAAAAAAAAACAACACTTGAGACATTTCAATTGGCACTGTAGTGGGATCTAGCAAGCCTAGAATTACTTCTGGAGGAGGTCGAGTGGATATTATAGCGTACACAAAATATTAGACCACTTTATTAAAACTTCAACAATCTGAAATACTTAACTTGGAAACAATTCAGATCCACAGGAATGATAAATGTATTGCTACTGTCACTGTACTCTATAGCGTATTTGACACAGTGCAGAATGATACTCCAGTGCACGATTGATTACAGACCTCGATTCAGTTCAGACTTACAGCACAACTGACGCTGCTGGATCTGAAGTCATGAGAGAGTGGGCAGAGAGGCATTGCGCTCTAAAGTAAGCAATCTTCCGGCAGCGGTGGTGTATGGAACCTCTTTTGCGTCAACGCCTGCGTCTCTCATTCGTTGCTGCGTCAGGTAGCGAATGTCCTTACTTGTAATTCAGTCATCAGGTACCAACTCTGACACAGGACCTTGCACTTCGGATAACACCAAACCTCTGAATAACATCTGCTAACAATAATCATAAATCATAATTTCTTAGTTTAATCCTCTATTTCAGGCATAATGGGCTCAAAAGATCAATGTATGTCATGCGAAATATGTGGAAGTACTGTCTGAAGACTGTCGTCATAATACAATGATACAACTTTATGGGTAACCTCGCCTGCATGTCCTATGACGTCATCTCTACATCCGCGCTCTCCGTATGCTCGGAGACTCGACTCGCCAGTGTCCTCGCTGCCCGTTTATAACCGTAAACTTGTCGCTTGAGTGTCGTCAGGTGCAAGTGGACTCTGACAGCGTCAAAGGGAGAGCGAGGACACGAGTGCGCGGGCGCAGCCGAGCACTCGCCGCACTGCAACTGCACACACGACTGTTGCTCATGACTGTCATCTATGTACATTCTCTGTATGTTTGTGAAGGCTAATCTCAGGAACTACGGCAGGGATTTTGATACTGCTTTCACTATTAGACAGGCTGATTCACGGCGAAGCTTTGTGAATATAGTTTATAAATATTTCGAACAAATTGGCTGAATTATCATGAATTAAAATCCCCACATTGTTTTTCTGCCTACATGTGAAGGGTTATCTCAGCAATACTGCAGTGATTTTGATATGGTTTTCACTGACAGACTGATTGACGAGGAAGGTTTTGTATGTTTAACTTGCTACTGCTAAGCTCGACAGCTCGTCCGACCGGCGATACACAGTGCTACCCGTGAGAAGTCGAGACTGATCGCTAGTTATTTACCAATACCGATCTCTGTCTCTCTCTCTCTCTCTTTCTCTCTCTCTCTCTCTTTCTATCCCTCCCTCTCTCTCTCCCTCTCCCTCTCTCTCTCTCTCTCTCTCTCTCTCTCTCTCTCTCTCTCTCTCTCTGTGTGTGTGTGTGTGTGTGTGTGTGTGTGTTTCTCCCTATATATATGGGCTTTAAGAAGACTTACGACTTCATAGACAGGCAGACTCTCAGATTCTCTTTGACACATTAGGATAATATGGAACAGAGAAAAACTAGGATACTCATACAAGAGACACAGACATCATACCCAAGTTTATGGGAAAAATCCCAGACCCATTCGAGATACCTTCACGGGTCAGACGAGGAGATTGTCTCTCACCGCTTTTATTCAACATTGTCTTGAACAAAATTATGAAACAATGGGAAGAAAATATAAAAGGAATTCAGTTAGGTAGAACTTGTACATCAAGACGATCATACAATGCCTGGCAGTTTCAGATGAATCACTAGAACACTTACATGGAGTCTCTGCGAAAGTAGGTCTACATACGATAGTATGAGAAGATGCAATACATGGAAAGAAAGAACAACAACAACCAAGCTATGTACACGAAATACGGAAGGGTTAATAAAGTTGAAAAATTCAAATTTCTTCGGGAATATATACAAATAAGAGGATCAAACAAGGCATCCAACACGAAAAGAACAGAAAGGCTTCAGAAAGCACACAAGCTGACATGGACGCACAACAAAAAAAGAAATTTTACAAGACAGGGTAAACTCAGACACTACAGTACAGTTGTACTACCAGGAGCACACTACGCATCATAACGCCCACAATCTGAGCATTGGGCATCACAGATACGGAAAGAATAGAACGTAAAATCCTCAGAAAATTTTTTGAAGCAGTACACAGAGATGGTATATGGATGAAGAGACGAATCAAAGAATTATACGAACATATAGACAGGCTCACAGACATGATTAGAAAAAGACGACTAACATTCTGTGGACACATGCACGGGATGAACAACAATAGACTCACAAACAGGATTCTTGATGTACTAAATAGTTCAATCAAAAACCAATTGTTTTCAAGAAATACACTCCTGGAAATGGAAAAAAGAACACATTGACACCGGTGTGTCAGACCCACCATACTTGCTCCGGACACTGCGAGAGGGCTGTACAAGCAATGATCACACGCACGGCACAGCAGACACACCAGGAACCGCGGTGTTGGCCGTCGAATGGCGCTAGCTGCGCAGCATTTGTGCACCGCCGCCGTCAGTAGAGTTGGGCAACACGATTCTTTTTCCCGATTCGATTCCTACGATTCAATCTCACATTGCGAATCGACTCCTACGATTCGTTCACGATTCATTCTAGTCTGCGATGGCACGATTCTTACGGAATGCAAAAAGTTCTACATCTTACTCACAGATGGCAGGACATGTCTGAAATTGTCGATGGGGTTAGAATCGAACTGTGTCATGATAATATATGCCATAAATAGTTTATTTATGAGTAAACTTGCAAATGACGTTACAAGTGTGATTCTCGATTTATACGTCACGTTTGATTTGATTGCATCTATTGTTTTATTTCAGTATGCCAGGAAAGAGGAGTCGATTCGTGCGAAAGGTGGTGCAAAATTACGTGGTATGCCAGTTTGGTTTTGTGGCTTGAACGTATCTAACTACGGACGTCTGTTTTATAGTAACAAAATCTAGCAGTGAGGCAGAGGTGATGTGGCTCATGTCATTCTATGTTTTTCTGTGCTAAGATGTCTTTCCAAGTCCACATCACTCTTGCAATTCATAACGCAGCTGCCAGCCCTTCCACAAGGCAAATTTAGCTTAACTTTCATTTCGTCTAAATACGAAGCATAGGTATTTTGCTTTTAATTCGTCTGAGAACTTGCCACTGGCACAACTATTTACATGAGAAGACGACACTGCCTAGTGTCACCTTGGTTTTCACACGTAATATTACGGCCCACGAACTTCGTTTGTTCGTTTCGAGCTTCCTTTGTTGACACGCGTCCTCCACTTGACTGCCATCTGGCGGCCGTAATCATTCGGCACGACTCGGCATGATTCGGAAGTTGCCTTCGAAGCATAGCGTACTAAGAATCGATGAATCGTTGGAACTTGGAATCGTCACGACTCGGAAACACACAATCGTTCTTACGATTCTTTTGTACGACGATTCGTCAGTATCATGATTCGATTCTTACGATTCTTTATTTAGAGTCGTTCAAATGAACGACTCATTCACGAATCGCCACAACTCTAGCCGTCAGTGTCAGCCAGTTTGCCGTGGCATACGGAGCTCCATCGCAGTCTTTAGCACTGGTAGCATGCCGCGACAGCACCGCACCGCACCGCACCGCACCGCCACTTCCCAGCAAATTAGGGACACTGTTGCTCCTGGGGTATCGGCGAAGACCATTCGCAGCCGTCTCCATGAAGCTGGGCTACGGTCCCGCACACCGTTAGGCCGTCTTCCGCTCACGCCCCAACATCGTGCAGCCCGCCTCCAGTGGTGTCGCGACAGGCGTGAATGGAGGGACGAATGGAGACGTGTCGTCTTCAGCGATGAGAGTCGCTTCTGCCTTGGTGCCAATGATGGTCGTATGCGTGTTTGGCGCCGTGCAGGTGAGCGCCACAATCAGGACTGCATACGACCGAGGCACACAGGGCCAACACCCGGCATCATGGTGTGGGGAGCGATCTCCTACACTGGCCGTACACCACTGGTGATCGTCGAGGGGACACTGAATAGTGCACGGTACATCCAAACCGTCATCGAACCCATCGTTCTACCATTCCTAGACCGGCAAGGGAACTTGCTGTTCCAACAGGACAATGCACGTCCGCATGTATCCCATGCCACCCAACGTGCTCTAGAAGGTGTAAGTCAACTACCCTGGCCAGCAAGATCTCCGGATCTGTCCCCCATTGAGCATGTTTGGGACTGGATGAAGCGTCGTCTCACGCGGTCTGCACGTCCAGCACGAACGCTGGTCCATCTGAGGCGCCAGGTGGAAATGGCATGGCAAGCCATTCCACAGGACTACATCCAGAATCTCTATGATCGTCTCCATGGGAGAATAGCAGCCTGCATTGCTGCGAAAGGTGGATATACACTGTACTAGTGCCGACATTGTGCATACTCTGTTGCCTGTGTCTATGTGCCTGTGGTTCTGTCAGTGTGATCATGTGATGTATCTGACCCCAGGAATGTGTCAATAAAGTTTCCCCTTCCTGGGACAATGAATTCACGGTGTTCTTATTTCAATTTCCAGGAGTGTAGAAGAAGACTTAAAACAAACAGGAATTAGTACTGAAATGATAAATGAAAAAGATAAATCCAGAAACAAAATTATAAACACAAAATTTGAAGTAAAAGAAAAGAAGAAAACAGGCGAAATATGGACAGAGCAAAGGAAACAGGAACATAACCAAAGAACGAAAAAGTTTTGGGAAGAGAAAAAGAGGGGAACAAAACAAAACTGAATAGTGCGTGTTTTCAGTAAAACTTTTTCGAAGACATGTTGAAAATTCAGAGAAAGTCTAACAATTACGTCGACGTACACACAGTGTGACGACAGGGCAAAAAATAGGAATTAAAGACAAGGCGAATTTTCTGAATAGTGGTTAAATATTCAAATAAATTTACAACAGTCTTCGAAAAAATTACAGAAATGGATTATACGCTACACAAGTCGCAGTTAGCCTTAAACGAAACTTACCATGACAAAAGGAATACATAAGCTGATATACTTGACTTACTAGTATTTGTTAGTATATGTGTTGGTCGGACACACACTCATACACACACACACACACACACACACACACACACACACACACACACACACACACTGCAATTTCAGTGCAAATGCTGACCGTGTCCGAACTCTTGCGGGACTCATCCAAAAGCTGGGAGGAAAGGGGTGAATAGGCAATGGGCACTACTAATGTGTGCGCCAATATACACTTGTCGCCACTGAATTTGCCGGCTGCGGTGGTCTAGCGGTTCTAAGCGCTCAGTCGGGAGCCGCGTGACTGCTACGGTCGCAGGTTCGAATCCTGCCTCGGGCATGGATGTGTGTGATGTCCTTAGGTTAGTTAGGTTTAAGTAGTTCTAAGTTCTAGGGGACTGATGACCATAGATGTTAAGTCCCATAGCGCTCAGAGCCATTTGACCATTTGACCACTGAATTTACTTGAGTGTCCAACTGAGGCCGATGTCACTGATCTTGTATATACATACGCCCGCTGTATCACAAAATGGTGTCTGTTCTGTCGGATATGTCATAAGAAAACAGGCACCACACATGTGTATATAGTAATACCTATGACCATAGAGGGCTCACGCTAATTTCAGCGCTGGAACACACTATAACCGCTCTTGAGAGACTCAGCTAAAAGCTGCGAGCAAAGGGGTTAGTGGACAGTGGACGCTATTAACATGTTACAAGTTGTGAATTTCAGTCGGATGGGAAACATATCCTGATGGCTGCTACGACCGTTCACGTTTATGTCCGTACCCAGTAGCGCCGATGTCTTATTTTCTCTTAAAATCTCGTTCCATTAACATTGTACGAAGCATTCTATTTTAGACAATAGTAGAGACTGGTTTGAAATGCCTGTTCCTAGCTGTATCTATTACAAACAAACAGGACGTCACTTAACAAAGTTTACAGGTAATGCGAGATCTCTTTGTCGTTTGTTAAGTAATTCCGGAAAGACAATGGTCCACCACCAAGGCGTTTCTAGGAAATTGTTCAAAAGGATTATTAAATTTGAATAACATTGTTTCATAATATTTCTTTAATTTCAGAGCAGTATCGACTTCGAAGTCAAATGTATTTAAGAGATCACTGTTACTGTTAACCAATAAAATGTCATCCACAACACTGATATACCTTTAGCTAGACATGCCAGTGAAAGCACTGCCTTTTGACGTTCCTCGCACTACCAAAGAATATCAGTTTCCGCCTCTGCACCATTTTAGGTAGCAACGGGTGTGAGATACAACCATACTTTGTGGTCTTTGTCTACACGGTCCACACTTCTTGCATACTTCTGGAATTTCAACGGATGCACCAGTTTCAATGGGCCTGATATACTTTGGTGTGAACCACGAGTAACTAGAAAGAACAGAGTCGTGATTTGTAGCTAAATTCACTCATAATCATGTCTCAAGATATAGAATAGTAACCGTATATATTTACTCACCTGAAATGTTGACGCACTAGCCCAACCTCTTTGAAAACTGTTTTCGGTGCTCAGCATCAAAAGAGGACGATATGGGGGACACAAAAACCGATGCGATCTTGTGGTACAATTAGAGTTTATTCCTGTCATTGCTTCCGTCCACGTAACTTCTGCACCTTAATTCAAGTATTGCAATAGCATCACCATCTAATTCATTAAGACTCAAGTGATCATCTATAAATTTTCATCGCCAGAGGAGTACCTATTGGAGGGTTGGATAGTTGTCTCGTTCTAGATTATTACTAGCTTCTTTGAATGGCTAGAGAAAGATGATAAGCTCGTTTAAGGTGTACACATCTATATTTTGAAGTCTTTGAAGTCCTTTTTGTGGGAGCAACTACTCAACCTCGATCAGCGTTTCACGTACTAAAACCAGCATGCCTAACAAAGTGTTCCATTGGACTTCGACCTATTGTTTGAGTGATTTTGTAAGTCTCTTTGAAGGAAAAACTGTCTCACAATATGCTACTGGTGCTTTACACAAGTTTACTATCTTTCCTGCCGACGTCAAAATAAAGGATGAGGCCACATCAGTTTGTGACTGTCCTGCTTCAAGTCTTCCTATGGCCCTCCACAGCAGAGAGTCTGTACGCGTCTTCTCTGTGTCGTACTGTACCATCTGTGACTATGTGCACAGCGATTGCTGACGTGGTTGTCCGTTGATCGGAATGCCGTCTTCCTTGCAGAACACGATCGTAACACCTGTTGACGGTTTGTATGATTATTTTATAAATCAGACACAGGACGGGGAAATAGCAATCTGTTGCTTTAATTTTGGACTGCAGTTTATATGAATGCTTGCGCTATCTTTTGAAACTTGACCCACGAACCATACTGAATAAGGTCTTCGCAGCACGTGTGTGCCATTAATCGCTAACAGCGCGCTTTTAATACATGCTACTTCATTATCTACCTTAGTATTCAAGTAAATACAGATTTTTTTTCAATGATATAATGTAATTTCTAAGGGTCCTCAATAATGGCAAGAAAATCATTATGGGTTTGTATGAACATAAACAAAGAAGTTAGTTTTCATTTCTACACTGACAATGAGCGTTTACATGTCCTCTTTTGCTTGTTCAATAAAACACTGTTTCAGGATTCCGTCGCGATTATAACTTTAGTGGGATGTATCATTGTGAACTGTAACAAGATGTTCCTAATATATAACTCAAAACTCCTTACTGATGAGCTGCTCCTGTAAGCTCCAGCAAGAGAGAACCGGGGCTAACGAGACATACGGTCCCTGAACGAATCTGTGACGTCGCACTAGTCGGCTTGTCCAACACACTTCGCGAACACTCGTCTCCGTTTAGAGTCCTGTATTTGGAAAGGTACCCATTAAAGCCTTAACTTTTGTGTGTGCTGTCGATTGCTTGCATGCTTTTGAACAGCCGGCCGCAGTGGCCGAGTGGTTCTAGGCGCTTCAGTATGACACCGCGCATTCGCCACGGTCGCAGGTTCGAATCCTGCCTCGGGCATGGATGTGTGTGATGTCCTTAGGTTAGTTAGGTTTAAGTAGTTCTCAGTTCTAGGGGACTGATGACCTCAGATGTTAAGTCCCATAGTGCTCAGAGCGATTTGAACCATTTTTTTGAGAAAACATTTCAGGCTTTTGATACCAAACTTGAGTCATGTAAACTCAAGGTTCATTCAGACCCAATTTAGATGAAACGTTAGCGTAGTAAAAATTATAGACAGTAGTCCCGAGAAGGATAAAACTGAAGTGTGTCACGAGCTAACAAAGCTGTTGAATGGTCTCTGAGCACAGTTTGACCAGATGGGGAAAAATGTCAACATAGATGCAGGTGACAATTTAAATGAAGAATTATGCAAGTTTATGGGAAAAAATGAAACATTAAAGACTTCGTAAATTGACTGACCTAAAAGCTAGGACTCGGACTATGTTGCCATTTGGAGGAACAAAAAAAATGGCTCTGAGCACTATGGGACTTAACTGCTGTGCTCATCAGTCCCCTAGAACTTAGGACTACTTAAACCTAACTAACCTAAGGAGATCACACACATCCATGCCCGAGGCAGGATTCGAACCTGCGACCGTAGCGGTCGCGCGGTACCAGATTGTAGCGCCTTTAACCGCTCGGTCACTCCGGCCGGCGTTGGAGGAACATATTTCGACAATATAAACATTGTGTATCAGAACACTCGAAATGTTAACATCCAAGAGACATGTGAAGTTTACTGTGCTTGCTACATTTATATAGAATTCATATGTGTCAGAGGCGTAGGAGAAGTTGCTAGATATAGCTGTTGAAAAGACTGAATTAACTAGACTTGATAGTTTGATCAACGAGATGCATTCTCGAAACATTTGTTGCATTTTATATTTTACATACATGGTGAATGTAACTAAGGATGACACAAGCGCTAGATGCCCACATCACTTTTATTTCTTTTACTGTTGGCTATTGTTGTAATTTTTACTCTCTTTTAATCCGAATTTTTCGTGACTCCACTGCAAAACACTGTCTGTTACGTTAGTGGTGTATTAGTCTTATATCTACTGTTTGCTGCTGTTACCACTAGAAAAATGACCAAAAGGTTGACAATGGAATAGTGGATTTTTAATAAACGTCAGTCAATGGCGAACATGGAGTCTTTTAAAGAAAGACAGAATTCTTATTCACGACCATGTACGATTTCTGTCATGTACGTCTTTTGCATATATTTGTCTCACTTTCAGTGTCAAGTTTGTCTGAGGAATTTTGTTTGATTCCGTATTTGAGTTTTGCAAATACTGTTGCTTACGAAAACATCAACTGGCGCTACCGTTCAGTATGGGAGGTAAGTTGCACCTATGTTCATGGGCACGTGGGAAACTGTCTTACGAATGCATGATATTATGCGATTATATTGTAAGACAGTGAATTCACGCAGAAGATTTTATGAGTTTCAGGGCCCAGAGTCAAATGTTTTTCGAACTGATAGTAGCGCGACGGCTGCACGTTCCCGTAATCCATCTCCTGGCCAGAGATGTGCCTGAGTGGCTGACAAGAGACAGGAAAAGTGAGATGGGATAGTGGAGTAGGAGGGGGGCTGCGGAGGGAGAGGACCGAAGGATGGAGGGAGGCAGCGCTGATATTACTCTTCAATAAGGGTGGAAATTCCCAGAGTTCGAATAAAAATGTACTTGCTGGATTACTAATCCTTACTGTTACTTCGAAATGTAGTCTGCTAATTCATTGTTTTTATCAACATTAGGGCATAGAAGTTGAAGAAAACTTGAGTCCTACAAGTAATTAATGTGGAGCTAGTGAAACAATGAGGTCAAATGTTTGACGTCTTTCTTGTTACAAACTATTTGATACTGCACAGGATTTCTGTGAAATGCAAGCAGTGTAAATGATGTTAAGCAGACTTAAGTGTGAAAGCCTTTTCTTGCTAAGAGGAAGTTGCCTGCTGACAGAGCAGTCAGTATCAAATATGCGCCTGGACACTATTCCCGTACCAACACTAATGTCCACATAACGAGAAGCAGGACAAACTATTTTATGGTTCTTTAATGTGCATAATAGCACACTATTTGCGTTTGCCAAACTAGCTATCCAACGACCTTGGAAAAGGACACGCTACCGAATAACAGACATAGACATACCAGAATGAAACATGCTTCTGTCACAGCACAAAAAAGGCGAATATGTTGTGGACTCAGTTAGATATGTAAAAGAAGGGAACTAGCTTCTCAACATATCTGGGCAACTTCAAAGTCATTTAAATCGAAACATATTGACATATTCGCCGTTTTTTTACTTGCTGGTATTAGTCATGTAACGTAATGCATTGTGTCAAGTAAACTAACGTACAGTAATACATGATGTTACGTTGTATAACATAACACATGCCATCATGTCATCCAACATGCCGTTTGTCGTGTCGTGCAATATGACATACTGCGTCATTAAAATTTATGATGTATGCATGTATGCATGTATAATAGATGCACCTCCACTCTCGGATAGTTCCTATTGTAGATGCATTCCACTCACTAAAAGCACATTGAATTTGTGTCTATTTCTTCTTACACACCTCATCATATATGCAACAAGGGTGGGTTCGGGAGAGAAATAGTCCTCTAGAGGAAAAAGTCAGCTCAACCCCCCCCCCCATCCAGAAATAAAAAAAATATTCTTTTAACGTCCCCCAAGAACTAATCAACCTCCAGTTATTTTACCCCTGCAGGAAAACGTCTTTAGCTATATATGTAATCTCCTCAGTCGTATGATATTATATATTGTTTACTATATCTGGAGAATCTTTTACATTTTGGGCACAGGATCAGGGACGTCAGACCATAAACTGGAAGATGCAGATGTGCCAACACTTTGCAGCTAAGAGAGCTCACTGCGCGGGGGACTAGAGTTAACCCGTAAAAAAGTGCAAATATGCCGAAATGCTTTGGTCTGAAATGCTCTGAAGCTGCCAGGTAAGTCGAAAAGCTGGTTCTCTTCTTTTGCATCCTCAACTCTGTCCAGGATATGTTCACCTTTTATGTGCTTTGATAGGAGTATTTCTCATTCTAGTTCCCAACGTTTACTCTACCATAATTTTGATATTAGACCGCCATAGTTGGGCAGTCGATGTAGATTTTTGTGACTGATCCGGTATAGGTTTTTAAATTGTTTTTCGAAGCTTATCCTTATATCGTGGTAACGGATAAAGCTTTCATTAAACAAGAAGGCAACCATTAATTATATAAAAAAGTTCCCAGTAAAAGTGTTTTTTCCATGTAAAATCCGAACGAAGGTAGATTTCTGAAAGCGAGTTTCATACTTTATCGTAAGTGTGAATTTTTTTTTATATGATTCTTTTTAAACTATTTCCGCGCATTCAGTCTACGTAAGGGAGAATTTTACGTACTGCATTTAGCTCGGATTTAAACTACCGTATCTCGACGCCGGATAAAGATTAATTTATAAAAAAATCGTTTTGAGTTTAGCCATTTACCTAGCTTTGTACAAAGTTTGAACCGATACGTACCAGTTTAAAGTACAGAAGTAGAGCGCTTCCAAAAGCCTCAGAAAATCGTGTTTTTTGCATGTTTTCGCACGTAAAATCCAACAGGTACACATAAAACTGGTGCCATTAGCTGATAATTAATTTCAGCCCAATCTTTTGCAAAAGGAATAAATTGATTCGCATAATTTGTCTGGGTGCGAGCTCCGGATGGATTTTCAAACCTTGCTTAATATATTATAACACCGCTGCAGTTAGACAGATGTTCGAATAGCTGTACGTATGGCCGCTGGTACGGGCTAAACCAAAAAATATTTACCTCATGTCCCCAGCTTCAATAGAAACCAAGTACCCAGATCCCCTAAACTGCGATTTTGTTGGCAACCTTTTCAGACATATTTATTACAGCGTTTACTCGCTGTAACTGCAATCGAACGTTCGCGAGTGCATTATAATGTTTCGGTTCAAAATCGTTAATTTTGTATCAGAATAACCTAAAGGCAGTTTGCAGATAACTCTCATGTGGACAAAATACTACCAGCACACAGTTTCAGAATTACAATCGTTGATGAGCGTTAGCGAAGAGTGTGGGAACACGTCATTGACCTTCTTGGTAACGCTGAGAGAGATAGCCTGTTGCAGCCCTTATTCGATACGTAGCGAAATGTAACGTGTGTATTACCCCACAATGCCAACTGCTGCCTTAGCCAGAGTGGCAACACTATTACGGTTAAATAAAAGAAGAAAAATAAAGAAATATGAAGATACAAACCAAGTATTCGCTTCAACCTGTCCAACTGCTGCAGGGAAACAAACAATATTTATGTAGCATTTTTTCTCTGTTTTTCATGGCGATCACGTGACAAAATCAATGCAACAACATTCCGCCACAATGTCATAAATTTGATTGGCTACAATCGTCAAATTGTTTGCCGCCGATTCAGTCATGCATGGTAATGATGACTTTCTGCTTGAGTATATTATACTGTCCGATACGCGTGCTTGTGATCCAATAATCACAACACTTCTTTCTGACGCGATCTATATATTTTGTCCTTACGTACTTTTTTTTAATTTTTAGGCTCTGAAAGCAAAATGTTAATCGTGTGGTGCTCACTAACTTGCGTGCAAAATCGGAAGTAATTGTATTCGTGCTGCAGTCCAAAATCTACAGCATCTATTGGGTAGAGTTAAAATATTTTTCACGTAACACGTTGAAAGGCGCCACAATTAAACGTAGAATGCAAATGTATGAATACAGTGTCACACACTGCCGGTTTGACAACAATTAAGGAAAACGTAAATAGTGAATCCGAGTCTCGTCTAAAGAAGCCACGGGCCTTAGTGTTGTATGGCAGTTAAGCTATAGAGTAAGGCACACTCTTTTTTACGGGCACGGACATATGAAACAGCATTACTATCTGGTCGGAACCGCGCAACGGTTGTTGTATCTTGCGTTCATCCGAATTCCGTCGAAAATCGCCGAGAGCTTGACATTGAGTGGATGGTATAGAACTGATTGCTTTGTTTACTATTAAGGACCGTAACATGTGAAATGAAGAATTTATGTTTTCCTATTATGGAACCCAGTTATCGTCTGTGGCGGATGGCAACACGATACGACGACCATTTGTTCGGCTGTTTTCTAAATTTTGACTTGTAAAATCAAACTAATTGTCACCACAGCCTCTGACAATGCTTCCCACAGCAGGGGACGAAACACTGGAAAAAATGAAATATCTTAGATATGTGATAAAATCCTAAAATCAAATGTCGCTAAGAAAATAAACATCGGCCATTAAAACCTAGAGCGATCAAACCTCACTATGTTTGAAATTTGATAGTTATTTTTTCGTAGATAATTGCGACAATGTGCTCCCACTCATACTTGGCTACTCATCGCCTCTAAAGTCATTTCAAATGATATCACGTAGATAAAATAATTTTATGGTTGTATTTTAGAAATTCGATTGTAAGAGAGAGAAGCACTTAAATATAGATTTTGTAAGACTTTTACTTTTCGCTGTACTGTGGATACAGGAGCTCCATACAAAAGTTTGAATTGTTTCTCTTATCCAGCTTCGACACACGAGAACTGACTTCTCAGCATCCTAATTTATTCAGAGGATGCTTTTTATTTGTACACATTCAGTGGAGAGTCTACTGGCGTATGAACCATTCGATACCTACCTTGCATGCTCAGAGTACCATAAACTTAAATATTCTCCACTCAGCTTTGTCACTCGCCCTCTGCACCCCTACCCTGCTTGTGCTGACCGGAGCCCTATGAATGCCATGCGAATACGCAACCGACGAGTTCAAATGGTTCAAATGGCTCTGATCACTATGGGACTTAACTTCTGAGGTCATCAGTCCCCTAGAACTTAGAACTACTTAAACCTAACTAACCTAAGCACATCACACACATCTATGCCCGAGGCAGCATTCGAACCTGCGACCGTAGCGGTCGCGCGGTTCCAGACTGTAGCGCCTAGAACCGCTCGGCCACCCCGACCGGCTGACGAGTTCAGTAGGACCACAGTCAACGCCATGGGGTATCTCAAAGGCCACACCTGACTAACGCCTGAGAGAATAGACAAATTGTTCACTCGGCCGTGCTGGATCGTATTGTCTCTGCGCATACCTTAAGTCAGGATATGAGCTTGATTGGAACAAGACAAGTATTCTCACGGAAGGTATTGAGTCACAGCACTGGACGCAGGAGTGGCACCATGTAGTGAGATTACCTGATTGCATCATTAAAGGGGTCCAGCACATCACGTCTTGGTATGGGGTGCCACTGGATGGGGTCCAGCACATCACGTCTTGGTATGGGGTGCCACTGGATGAACATCACAATCACCTTCGGCTTGCGTAGCTTTTAACGTGGAGGGCAGGCATTACACTTCTGATATCCAAAGGCCAGTGAGAGTGTCGTAGATTAGAGGTCTCCATAACGTTATCTTTCAGCAAGATAACGAGTGACCCCATGCTGTGCTGACCTACCTCCAGGCGGAGTGTGTTGGACTGTTGCGTTGGACATTGCAATCCGTTGAAAATATCTTTTCACGAGTAGCCGAGAGACTTACTGACCACAATTACCAACCACTGCAACTGAACAATTCTGGCATACAATTGAAGCAGCATGGAACGACGGAAGTCTGTCATCAAAGCTCAGTTCACTTAGATGTCCAGCCGGATAGGAGCCATTACTGCTGCAAGAAGTGTCCGCTCTGTGTACTAAATTTAGCACACTGTATACTTGTAAATTTAGTCAATTATCTTCCTATTGTACTGGATAAGTACACCTTCTGGTACTGCAATTTTACTGACCAGCGTCGTAGATCTCACTATTTGCCGAAGAAAGAAAGGAATACTGAAGTTTAACGTCCCACAGACAACGACGTCGTTAGAGACGGCTGGCGCTGCTTTAGTGACGCCGTGGATCTGCACAGCTCACGCTACACCCTGGAGACGCCAGCGTCGGCAGCTGACCAAGATGGATGGCGTCCTTGTCGTGTCCCCCTAATGGCATGCGACGCTACTGAGGAAATAAGCTGTTGGCCAGCGTTGTCTTCGCCACGTGGAAAACCGTTCACAAATACACTGTTAAGTAAATTCTATTTTGTCAGTTGACGACCTGTTGGGGGTGACTATATAGTAACAGAGGGAATTTATAAACCATCCCCTACGCCAGAGAACGAAGGAAGCAATGAGGGAGATTAGGGCTTAACCAACCATTGATGAAAGAAACACGTGTGTAAATATATCTCCTGAGTACTTTCCACAGCTTAGTGGAACCAAGGGAAGCCTAATTCTGTGTCGATGAGTATCTTTTGTCCTGATGGGAGTAAACCATTCAATAAAAGGAAAATTAGAACCTCTTTACAAATGCTTCGCACAGAAATTGTTCTATTCTTCTTGTTCTTTCTCTACGTCTTCTTCTTCTTCGGTTCACAGGTTGCGTATGAATAGTTTTCTCTCTCTTCAAACTACCTGCCCATCTCTCCATCGTTCCTGCAGTGTTTCATTTCCTTGTTTGGAAGATAATGCTTGTTTAGGAAGTCGTTTGTTGTCCATGCTATCTACATGTTCGTACCAGCTGTTGTGGTGTTTACATATTTTACACTCTACTGCTTCTTTTGCCACTTACTGTCGCAATGTTTCGTTTCTTATGTGAACTTATTTTGAGTAACGCTTTACTTTTGTAAAAAAAATTCGTTTATGTGCTCTGTATTTTAACTGAGATTCACTGTGCAGCTATTTAACATTCACTCGTGTGAAAAAACATTCCATTATAAAGTTGACTCTTTAATCTGCTATGGACTAATTATGTGACGTGTGATAGATTGTGTCCCATAAATCTACAAATCTGAGCACTTTTACATCAAAATATTTATTGCCTTATTGAGCACCTTGATAGCCCAAACACATGATAGGAGTTACGTACTCAAAAGTAAAAAAATTTGTGTTGTAATTTGGTACGACGTGGGAGAAGAAAAGGTAGATTCTATAGTGATTCAGGACGAAACAATGTACTTTTAAGTGTTTCCGTTATCATCAAAAGGGTTTTGGGAACACCATATTGCAGTACTGAAGGACATGCAAAATTTCCGTGCATATAAAATCCGGTCTGAGTTGCAAAATTAGTTTTGCGTTATTTCAATTGCACATAAGTAAGCTATCAAAACTTTCCTGACCCATAAACTTCTTTTCATATGAGTGACATGCTCTGCCGGGAATCAACAAAAACTGCTCCTGTCGGAGCAGAGAACAGGTGAATATGCTCCTGTTTGAAACATTCTACCTTCCCCAGCACCTTAAAAAATTTTGCCGAAACTTTCGCATGCGAACATATTCGCGCTTTTTTATGCTGAGAGAGAAAGAGACAGAGGCAGTGGAGAAGTAATAAATACTGGAAGATAGTAGACAAGGGTTGTGGTATAGATAGAGCTGAGGGGACAATGACAGTGCGAGAGAACGCAAGGGATACAGTGGGAGCGGAAAATAATTGACAGTGGCAGAATATGGCTAGTAAAAGAGACAGTACTAGTAGGACAGGATTAAAGAGAAGGAGAAAGTGAAAGTGGCGAGAGCCAGTGATAATCAGACACAGAATCTATGATAGTGACAAGGAAGAGAGAGGTAGTGATGGTGAGAAGAGAGAGCAGCAGTGGGAAGGAAGGAATGAGATGGTAGCAGCATGAGAGAGCAAGAGGGAGACATTTACAATGAGGAGACAGCAGTAGTGGGACAGAACGGAGATTGTGGCTGGAGACAGGGGACAGTGACAAAGAGACACGAGAGATGATGACAATGAGGTGGGTGAATGAGTAAGTGAGAATGGGCAATTGGGAGTTGATGATTATGAGACTAAAAGCGATTGAGTAGTGGGTGTGAGCGACTTACAGTTAGGGGAGCTTGTGGGAGTGAGAGGCGAATTATATTTTAAAAAGAGCGCGAATATATTCGTATGCCAAAATTTTTGGGAAAAGTTTTAAAGGTGCTGTGGAAAGTAGAATAAGGAAGCTGGCACACCCATCTTTAAGTCAGTCTCTTAAACATGAAAATGCTCGCCTTTTTTGTGCTCGGATATGAGCATTTTTTCGCTGGTGTTATCTTATCCTAAACCATTTTATATATTTGTAAACTATAGCCTTGTCAGTCATACGATAAATAAATGTGGAATAAAGCTGCTTTTAATGCCAAAGGTGGCTTAACAGCCTTACAGACGGATATTCCAGCACATGTCTGAAAGAACAGATACCATCTTCATATACAAGGTGTACAACTTTGCTTCCGCCGTTTGCCGATAGGTGGCGACACGGTAAGCAGCGGTCGAAAGAAAGAGATCGCAGACGTCAGGCAGTTAGCTTGGACCTCGGTCAACATAACCTCATTCAGACATTACTGTCCGCATCATAAAGTTGTTCTTGATTGAAAATGTCAGTTTATGAGCCTAATTCTCGTCATTTGAGGGAGGTGTTACTGTTTTGTTTCAATATGAAGAAAACAGCCGCTGAGTCTCATCGAATGCTCTCAAGTACGTATGGTAAGAATGTTATTAATGAAAGAACGTGTCGTGAGTGGTTTCAACGATTCAAGAACAGTGATTTTAACGTCGTAGACCGGCATAGTGGTGGAAGAGAGAATGTTTTCGAAGATACAGAATTGGAGACATTTCTGAGTGAAAACTCGCCTCAAACTCAAGACGAATTGGCAATATTAGTGGGAGTGACACAGAAAGCCATTTCAAAACGTCCCAAGGCTATGGGCATGATTCAGAAAGAAGGAACTTGGGTCCCGTGTGAGCTGAAACCAAGAGACGTTGAACGGCGTTTGTGTGTTTGTGAACAGTTGCTTCAGAGCCAAAAACAGAAGGGATTTCTGCATCGCACTGTGACTGGGGAAGAAAAATGGGTTCATTACGATAACCATAAATGTGAAAAATCATGGAGATATCCCGGCCATGCCTCCACGTCGACGGCCAAATCGAATATTCACGGCTCCAATATCATGCTCTGCATTTGGTGGGACCAGCTGGCGTCGTGTACTATGAGGTGTTAAAACGAAGTGAAACAATCACAGGTGCTCGTTATCGAACGAAATTAATCCGTTTGAGCAGAGCATTAAGCGGCCGCAATACAGCGAGAGGCACGGTAAAGTGATTTTGTAGCGCTACAACGCTCGACTCAATGTTGCAAAAGAGGTCAAAACGTACTCGGAAACCTTAAAATGAGAAGTCCTATCCCACCCGCCGTATTCTCCAGACATTGCTCCCTCTGACTATCACCTGTTTAGATCAATGGCGCATGGGGTGGCTGACCAACACTTCCGGTCTCATGAAGAAGTCATAAATTGGATCGATTCGTGGATTGCTTCAAAAGATGAAAAATTTTTTCGACGGTGGATTCGTACGCTGTCCAAAAGATGGGAGAAAGTAGTGGACAGCGATGGAAAATACTTTGAATGATACATGTGTAACCAATTTGTTTCATTAAAGCCTCAAATGTTGGGGAAAAAAGCGGAAGCAATGTTGCACACCTTATATATAGTTAAGGCTCACCGGCCATTTGTGGATGCACACACATTGTCTGGACTCTTACGGGAATCGGTAAAGCCGCGAGTAATGAGTGTAATGGTTCAAATGGCTCTGAGCACTATGGGATTTAACTACTGAGGTCATCAGTCGCCTAGAACTTAGAACTATTTAAACCTAACTAACCTAACGACATCACACACATTCATGCCCGAGGCAGCCGTAGCGGTCGAGCGGTTCCAGACTGTAGCACCTAGAATCCCTCGGCCACCCTGGCCGGCAACGAGTGTAATGGGCAGGGCACTACCAATATAGTGTGGGACGCTAAGTTGGCAACGTGGGTCTCTCGTGAGGCGTGCCAGAGATATGTCCCTGCACTCGCACTACCCTCTGTGTCCTCGGTGGCTCAGAAGGCCTGTAAAAAAAATAACGAACAAATGCAACTGAAAATATTCTAAGTTCAGAGGAAGCAGTGGCCGCTCGGCCAGACGGAGCCCGGCAGCAAACACGTGGTGGCGAACGTTAGCCGGACGAGAGGTGTAGCCCCAGCACGTGGTCCATCGAGCACGCGGCTGGGAATTCCTTGGTGAGTTGTGCGCCGGGAGGGCCAAATATGGCGGACTTTGTGAAACCTTAATGGCAGACATTTCACAGTTCGTATAGAATTTAATAGTAGCCAGGTGAATTGTGACACGTCAAAAAGAGACATGTACATTACTATTATTTGCACGACGATTCTAATGGTGTAATCAGATTTTCAATGTATTTATTAGCTTAAAGTGTAGTATCTGACGATAAATTATACAAGTAACACCCAGCAACGAATTTCCAAAATCTAAACGGTTCATGCAATTTCGTAGATCTATTAGTGTAAACCTAAATTGGTATGAATTACAGGCATGTAACTTGAATAGTACATGAGTTATTGGAGGTCAAAGTGGCCGGTTACTATCGATCGCGTCAGGTAATAAGTACTCCCCAGTTACACGAAAAAACGGTTGTTGTTGTTGTGGTCTTCAGTCCTGAGACTGGTTTGATGCAGCTCTCCATGCTACTCTACCTGTGCAAGCTTCTTCATCTCCCAGTACCTACTGCAACCTACATTCTTCTGAATCTGCTTAGTGTATTCATCTCTTGGTCTCCCCCTACGATTTTTACCCTCCACGCTGCCCTCCGATACTAAATTGAAGATCCCTTGATGCCTCAGAACATGTCCTACCAACCGATCCCTTCTTCTCGTCAAGTTGTGCCACAAACTTCTCTTCTCCCCTATCCTATTCAATACTTCCTCATTAGTTATGTGATCTACCCATCTAATCTTCAGCATTCTTCTGTAGCACCACATTTCAAAAGCTTCCGTTCTCTTCTTGTCCAAACTATTTACCGTCCATGTTTCACTTCCATACAGGGCTACACTCCATACTAATACTTTCAGAAATGACTTCCTGACACTTAAATCTATACTCGATGTTAACAAATTTCTCTTCTTCAGAAACGCTTTCCTTGCCATTGCCAGTCTACATTTTATATCCTCTCTACTTCGACCATCATCAGTTATTTTGCTCCCCAAATAGCAAAACTCCTTTACTACTTTAAGTGTCTCATTTCCTAATCTAATACCCTCAACATCACCCGATTTAATTCGACTACATTCCATTATGCTCGTTTTGCTTTTGTTGATGTTCATCTTATATCCTCCTTTCAAGACACCATCCATTCCGTTCAACTGCTCTTCCAAGTCCTTTGCTGTCTCTGACAGAATTACAATGTCATCGGCGAACCTCAAAGTTTTTATTTCTTCTCCATGGATTTTAATACCTACTCCGAATTTTTCTTTTGTTTCCTTTACTGCTTGCTCAATATACAGATTGAATAACATCGGAGAGAGGCTACAACCCTGTCTTACTCCCTTCCCAACCACTGCTTCCCTTTCATGTCCCTCGACTCTTATAACTGGCATCTGGTTTCTGTACAAATTGTAAATAGCCTTTCGCTCCCTGTATTTTACCCCTGCCGCCTTTAGAATTTGAAAGAGAGTATTCCAGTCAACATTGTCAAAAGCTTTCTCTAAGTCTACAAATGCTAGAAACGTAGGTTTGCCTTTCCTTAATCTTTTTTCTAAGATAAGTCGTAAGGTCAGTATTGCCTCACGTGTTCCAGTATTTCTACGGAATCCAAACTGATCTTCCCCTAGGTCGGCTTCTACTAGTTTTTCCATTCGTCTGTAAAGAATTCGTGTTAGTGCTTTGCAGCTGTGGCTTATTAAACTGATTGTTCGGTAATTTTCACATCTGTCAACACCTGCTTTCTTTGGGACTGGAATTATTATATTCTTCTTGAAGTCTGAGGGTATTTCACCTGTTTCATACATCTTGCTCACCAGATGGTAGAGTTTTGTCAGGACTGGCACTCCCAAGGCCGTCAGTAGTTCCAATGGAATGTTGTCTACTCCGGGGGCCTTGTTTCGACTCAGGTCTTTCAGTGCTCTGTCAAACACTTCACGCAGTATCGTATCTCCCATTTCATCTTCATCTACATCCTCTTCCATTTCCATAATATTGTCCTCAAATGCATCGCCCTTGTATAGACCCTCTATATACTCCTTCCACCTTTCTGCTTTCCCTTCTTTGCTTAGAACTGGGTTTCCATCTGAGCTCTTGATGTTCATACAAATGGTTCTCTTATCTCCAAAGGTCTCTTTAATTTTCCTGTAGGCAGTATCTATCTTACCGCAAGTGAGATAAGCCTCTACATCCTTACATTTGTCCTCTAGCCATCCCTGCTTAGCCATTTTGCACTTCCTGTCGAAACGGTAGCAGCATGTTTATAAATATGTTTATTCATCTATGTCTTTGTTTATATCCAATATTGGTTAAATATTTACTGTGTTTTAGAAAGCATAGAGACATTTGACTACTGGCCTACTTTTTGTTCTATTTGTTTTGCTTATGTGTCTAATAATGTGTGTTAGAGCGTGTTTATGGTCCAGCCGTAGGAATATTTATTTAATTTCAAGTTATTTAAATGTAAATCTAGTATTTCGAATGTATTGCATTATATTTGTGTGGATGCGTTGGCTTGGAGACATAGCGCGAGCGCTCTAGCCAATCACAGCTCTCGTTACTAAGAGAGACATATGGAGGTTGGAGAGGAACATTGTTTCCGGAGAGGACACGATGGAGTTCTGAACAGTGCGGCGCGAGGGAGACACACACAGGATACGGGCAGTGCGGCAGTTCTGAACAGTACAGGAAAGGACACACAAAGTGCTGGACGTGAAGGAGCGACGTACAGTCGGAAGAAGGAGAGTGGAGCGGTTTGCACGTGGTCGCGGCAGATAAAAATGCTTCGGAGTGCCGACTTGTGCACTTGTGAGATTTCCGTGGCTGCTACAGTGAAGACGTAGTGTGAGTTTAGAAGTGAATATCTCGCGAGCTATGTTGTTGTTCAGTAGGAATCTATTGTTTCGCTGTTATTCAACTTATATTTTATTTAATTGCTGTGCCATCGACACCAATAAGTGTTTTGCAGAAATATACCGCATTCTCAAAAGTACTTCTAGTATCGTACTCATCATTTAAAGTCGTTCAGATAGTACCTGCAGATTCTATTTAATTGCTATCTTTCATTTATAAATTTATATGTTTCTTTCATTATTGGTGATAGAAACCTTCGACCATTCGATTCATGTGTGTATTCTTATCGTGTACTCTAGACTCAGCGGTATTTGGCCTGTAATGCGGCAACTACGTATCCCAGCTCCTAGACAACGAAACCAGCCAAAACTTATAATAATGCAACTCTGAGTCGGAGGGTACGTAGTTGAGGGCCCATCTCATCACATTTCATTTATTATTGTTTGAAAGCCCGCAACCTCTACTCTCATAATCACATAGGGCTACTATCGGGTTCTTTCTCATTCTTGCAGACATTGTCTCACATTTTTCTGACTTAAAGAGAGCTGCCATTGATTACACCATATGAAGATACTGTCCAAATCGTTCTGCAGTTTGTAAGACGTATACATTGCCAGCGATGGGCTAGGCATGACAGAATCTCTGACCAGAGAGTAGTTTATCGTTAGCTGTTGCTAGTCTGCGCTTGACCGAGCGAGTCGACAGTAGTAGTAGCGAGTGAGTAGTAGTAGGCGTCAGTCCGTGCTAGTCCGTGCTAGTCGGCGGGAGTCGGCATGCGTCGGCTGTGTGCTCTGCTCGCGACTCTGGTCAGGACTCCAGTGGATGAGTATTGTTGTAGAAGGTAAAGAAGCAGCCTTGCGCATATTTAATAATGTATGTTAATTGTAATTTAATTTGTTCAAAGAAATGCCCCAATAATAATTTTTATAATATAAAGCAACTCTTTTAAAGAAAAGCATTCATTTCAATTTAAAGAATTTCCAATGCATTATCATTGCATCCAATAATAAAAAAATATATATGCCAGCATTGCACGAAGCTGTGTCGAAAAATGACTAATTTTAGAGCAGATATAATTGCAGTATTATTGAGGTAAGAATTTTTGCTTTTTTATTCAGATACAGGGCCGAAGGTCAGCGCTGCTGTCCTTATAAAATTTATCAGGTTACAGAAACTTTTTTATTATTTTGGTGTTTAGGAATTTTTCTATTTCGAGCTTGACATTAAATGAAAAAAGAATTTTGTGGGAATATTAAGTGTGAATGCATTCTTTGGATAGAGACTATAAGTCGGAGTCAATTTTGTTCAGAGGTTACATTAAGATTAATTTTGTTCAGAGGTTACAATATAAGAAAAATTCATTTAATTATTAATTTTGGGGGGAGTTTACACTTGGCTCATACACATTTTGATTGACATATTCTTTGTGGGGAGGTTACAAGTTTGCTATGATCCAGCGGCGATATTGTGTTGTAGAAAACTGCATTGTCAGTAACCAATCTCATAATGTTGCTAATCCTATCTGATAGGTGGTTCATGCATACTGAAGACATTAAAGGTCTATTACGCTTCCTTGAAACACACCAGACGTTACTTTCATTTCTGAGGAACATTCGCCTTCCAGTGTAGATTCCTGGATTCTGTTTGTGAAATAACAGTAAAAGTCCACTCCCGCTCCCTAAAGAATGAAATTCAAATGTGTAAAACAGTTCAGTTTTAAGAAAAGCTGTGTTTGCACATATTTCAATACCTGTATCGTAGTATCTCCTGATCTATCTGTCACACAGCGATATAATTTTGTAGGTAAATTCAGTGGTATACGTACCATGCACAAAATGTGTTATGAATAGACTTAAGAGGAAAGAAGTAATAAATTAAAATGTCATGTCTGATGCTGGAGTCTTATTGCACGAGAAGTGATAAAGGAGTAAGCGATAAACTTTTTTCCTTTCGTTATTTTGTGGGGAATGACTGCGAGAACAAGTTTAGAAAATGTTTGAAATTATTTGGAAAGCTTATTGGAAGTTGCTAAAAGATAACACTGTCAAATACTGAATGAATATAGTCTGGATAATTGGCGCACCATGAATTACGCTGTCTCAGAACATATACCGGCGCACATTTTCTGATATTAGTACTTGTTTTAACCCTTTAACGTAAGACTACAGTAAGTATCCCAAGGAAGTGTGGTAGGATTGTTAAAATTTACAATTTATATAAGAATCTAGTAGGAAGCATCTGAAGCTGTTTTAGATTGCCGATTATGCGGCTCTATAAGAAAGTAGGGACGTCAGAAGACAGTATCGATTTTCAGAAGGATCTACAGCGGATTGATGAATGGTACAGCTTCCGGCAGGTGATACTGAACGTAAATGAACGTAACGTATTGCACATACATAGGAAATGAAATTCGTTACTGTACAACTTGACTATTGATGATAAATTGCTGTAAACAGTATCTACCGTAAAAATACGTAGGATTAACCTTCCAAAGTGACCCTAAGTGGAATGACTGCATAAAATCAAAGTAGGAATTGCAGATGCCAGACTGGAAGAATGTTAAGAAAATGTGGCTCATTAATGAAAGAAGTGGCTTATAATGTGCTTGCTCGACCGACTCTAAGAGTGTTGTTCACATATCTGTTATACTTACAAAGTAGGACTGATAGAAGAGACAAAGGAGATCCAACGGGGAGCGGCGTGTTTCAGTCACGGGATTGTTTAGCCGGCGCGAAATCATTACAGAGATTCTCAACTAAACCCCAATGGCAGAGGTGCATCACGGATAGGTTTACTATGGAAATTTCGAGAGAGCACTTTCCGGGAAGAGTCGGACAACATATTACTTGTGCCCACATACGTCTCGCGGAATGACCACTATGTGCAAATTAGAGCTAACACAGAAGCTTACCGACAGTCATTCCTCCCACGCACCATTCTCGAGTGGATCAGGAAGGGGGCATCAGTTATTGATATCAGAAGTACGCTATGACACACACCATTAGGTGGCTTGCGGAGAATGATCTAGATGTAAAAACCTCTTAATGAGTAGATTGTTACGGCACTTCAAATTTTTGAATTCAGTCAATAATTATTTGAGAAACTTTTCAGCGGAGAAATAACACAGCCAGACAGTTGCATATAATTGCTTAATACATTTACCTAGGTTTCGACACCTGTATGTCTTCATTAGAATGAAAAATTAAAAACCCAATAAAATAATACAGAGAAAAATAAATATGACGGAAACATTAACCAAGATGTAAAATGTCATAACAGAAAGATTACTTTCGAGAAGGTAATAGTCGATGTTTAGAGAAGAGATGCTCAAGTCAAAAACTAAAATTTAAAAACGTTCCAGCCTTTGTTAAGTACACCTTGCAAGAAGCAACATCATGGTGAGCGCCCAGTGGCTCATATTACTGCTACGAAAACAAGAACAAAATTGCGCTGGCTATCGGGCGCGGATAGTGAAATATGCCCATTTGAAACATTATAACAGGAATATTCGACTTAAACAATAGTAAAGTACAAAAAAACACAATTCAAAGGCTGAGACCTCAATGTATTTTTGAAAATACGAAGTAGTCCAGTAAATGAAGTACAACTAAGAACCATCTATTAGGCTGTACTGAAATGCCCATTACGTGAAGTATGGAGTATTGTAGAATATTTTCACAAACAGCTGCACAATCTAAAAACATCTGCATGAAAGAAACTTGAGTAGTACGAACCTTCCTGAGATTTGAAAAGAAAGATGTTTCAGAAATAGGAGTGAGAGAACATAGTAAGAAATAAAGGAATAAAAAATTAGCGAGTTGTGGATTAGAGCAATTGGAAAATTTTTTGTTACGGAATTCTATCTGTTCGTTGAAGATGACACCTTCCTAGAAAAATGCTTGAAAATCTCCAGCTGTTCGATCACGCCGAGCTTGTGAGCTTTCGTCTTCCAACGTAAAATGGAAATTTCTTCAACACTTTTCGGTTTGTGACCAGAAATTAACATCTGATCAGCAAAAGTGGAATTATGCACATTAGTGCCTCTTTTTCCCAATAAATGTTGAAAGATCTTCCAGTTTGCACTATACAGGGTGTCCCAGCTATCTTGTCCACCCAAAATATCTCTGGAAAAATAACAGCTATTGGAAAACGACTTTCACCGGTATCAATGTAGGGCTGGGGCCCATGAATGTACATATTTGGAAACATTCTAAAACGAAAGCGTATGTGTTTTTTAACACAAACTTACGTTTTTTAAATGGTCCTCCTATATTTTTTCTTCAGCAATCCATAGCATGACAAAGCACATACACAATGGCGTTGATTGCATCGCAATATTCCCATTACATCCCGAGATATTAAGACGGGAAGTTGACGCTTGAAACACCCGACATGCGCTGCTAGCGCACGTCCTGAGGCTCAGGCGTGAACCCCATGCTGCCCGTAATCGCGATGTGATTGACATGCGTAATCACACTTCCATACTTATCAAGAGGTCCGAAACGAATAATACGGTCTGCTGCCATCCTGCATTAACGTCGTACATTCCAGCAGGTATTTATCCCATAGGCTAGGGGTGATGCGGTTCTGTAACATATCTGTGTTCCGCAACGTTAGTCACAAAGTTAACTTCGCTTATCATTAATCCGTTACTAAAAAGATAATGCCGTTCAACGTTAAAACTTTACTTCACTGTAGATCTAGCGCAAGTGACAGTTAAACATTCACTCGTATTAGTAAAATTCATGTTGATGGTTTTAGTGAAAGGAGCAAGTGGATTAAAAGTTTTACCGTTGTTTAGGTAAAAATGTTTTGATTTGGGAAGTTCAGGTAGGACATAGAAGATGAATGTAAACATGTTTAACCAATTAGTTTTATTATCACATAATTATCAATGTTATGTTTATCTAATGCGTTAAATGAGAAATTGTTGCAAACAGATGTTTCTTAACATCACTGGGTAAAATGGCCCTTTGTACAAACTTCCACTGTGATACCAGCACTACAACATAGCGTTCACATCTCATGCTCAAAGTGATGCCCATTGGCTTGCAGGCATAGGGTCACTCTGCGGATGAAGGATGCCCTACTTCGTGCTACTGTTTCCTCTTTGATGGCTGTACAAGCATCAATAATCCGTTGCTTCATGTCCTCTGGTGTTGTTGGTTCATGTTGGTAAACAGCATCCTTCACTGCTCCCCAAAGAAAATAATCCAGCGGTGTAAGGTCCGGAGATCGGGCAGGCCACCTAACTGGGCCACCTCGTCCAATCCACCTACCAGGGAACTTACGGTTCAGAAGTCGTCGTGCTCGTAAGGCATTATGTGCAGGGCATCCGTCATGCTGATACCACATGACCATTCTCCGGTTCAGAGGTACGGTGTCCAAGAGAACAGGAAGATTGTGTCGTATAAATCTGGAGTATTGTCTGCCATTTTGGATGCCATTTATAAAGAAAGGTCCGATAATAGTATCTCCAATAATCCCACACCAAACATTAACTTTCCACGGACGTTGATGCTCTACCTGACGGAGTCATTTTGGATTGTCTGCGGACCAATAATGCATATTCCCCATACTGACAATTCCTTTGTTGGAGAATGATGCCTCGTCGGTAAAGAGAACATCTGCAAAAAAATTTGGATTAGTCAGAAGTTTTTGCTGAGACAACCGACAAAATGTTACCCTATTGCGGAAGTCATTTCCATGAAGATCCTGGTGTAAATGAACATGGTAAGGATGAAATTTATGACGTTCAAGAATACGCTGTGCACTTGATTTCGACACACCAACTTCACGTTCAATTTGACGTGTGCTGATTTGAGGATTCACAGCTATGGTAGCGAACACAGCAACTTCAGCACGTTCATCTGTGCGTGTTCTAGGACGATGTCGAGGTCTTGGATTTAAGCTTCCCGTTTCACGTAGACGAGATGTGAGACGACCAAACATCCGGCGCGAGGGCGATGGCTTGTCAGGAAATCGTCTTCTGTACAGTCGTTCTGCCTGAACAGCATTTCGTCCACCTTCAACAGGGTACAGTACAGGTATGTAGAGTAGGGTAGAAAACAGACTTATTAACTTAATAATCATAATGTTCGCTAACAGTACTATCAACAAACAAGCAATCTCATAACGTATTTCCCGTCAACGTACGTTCTCCATAGATCAGCAGCATTTCTACCATATTTTCATGTGTGTACATTATACTGTACAGTACATGTTCCACAACGCAACGTTTATTCACAATGTGTACTACCTCCGTGCCGTCACTAGATTACTCTGATGCACGTTCTACACTGGCAAGCGGTGTACTGCACGCCAAAGCAACAACAAATGGGATGCTCGGAGGGTGGTGGAGTACAGGAGTTTGCATGGGTCGCAAATCATAAACAAGGCGAAGTGGTAACTGTGGCAGTAGTAGGAACTACGATGGACACTTGTCTAGGTAGAGCCAGGCCCTGCGCGACAGGCCCAATGGGTTATATAACGCATTAGATAAACCTTATTGTGGGCGTGCAGGATAAATAAGACAAACTGACGGGTGTACACCGATCGGTACTGGTTATTATTGTGTACGTAGATACGTAAAACGTACAAGAGGGAAACCATTATGTGCTTATGAGAGTTGATGGCAGCAGACCGTATTATTCGTTTCGGACCTCTTGATAAGTATGGAAATGTGATTACACATGTCAATCACATCGCGATTACGGGCAGCATGAGGTTCACGCCTGAGCCTCAGCACGTGCGCTAGCAGCGCATGTCGGGTGTTTCAAACGTCAACTTCGCGTCTCAATATCTCGGGCTGTAATGGGAATATTGCGATGCAATCAACGCCATTGTATATGTGCTTTGTCATGCTATGGATTGCGGAAGAAAAGATATAGGAGGTCCATTTAAAAAAAACATAAGTTTGTGTTAAAAAACACATATGCTTTCGTTTTAGAATGTTTCCAAATATGTACATTCATGGGTCCCAGCCCTACATTGATACCGGTGAAAGTCGTTTTCCAATAGCTGTTATTGTTCCATAGATATTTTGGGTGCACAAGATAGCTGGGACACCCTGTATAATAAACAGGATACGTGTCGCATGTGATTTTATAAATACCAGCACTGTCTATAACAGTAATTGTGGTGGACTTGAGATTGTGAATAAGGTTTTTCTGCAAGTTGTTGTTAGTAGAAAAGGCAACTTTGCATCCACATTTTTTTAACTAGAAGACGACGAATTCTGTAAGAGATAGGGCCTAAAAATGGAAACGGAAAAAGTTTCTTACACTCGTTACTGAGAGATATAGCATCGGTGCCTGAAGTAGACACGTTAGCGTCATTTTTAAGTTTGAAGATTTTTTAACTAATGAGGGACCATAATCGTTACTAACTGCAATAGTTTTTATTAAACTCGACTCATCATTAGCTTGTCTGGTGACAAAGGTACAGAAACTCCAAGATGATTTTTTTATGAGAATGCGGACGCAGTGAGCTAGCGGGCACTCTCTGATCTGTATTAGTTGCTTTTCGAAAAATACCGAAGAAAAGTCTGTCATTGTCTATGGCAATACTAGGGTCCAAGTAATGTACCTGACGATCATTTTATAATTTACAAGTGAAGCCGATTTCTTTTCATGAAGACTATTAAAAATTCCAAATAAATGCTCAGTAACTTCCCGGGAACCACTGGATATAATCAAAATGTCGTCTACGTACCGAGAATATAACAGAATGCCCAGACCAGTAGCTATAAAATTTTTGAAGAATTTTCTTCGAGTGAATTAGTGAAAATATCGGCCAAGATGTCTGCCAGTGAGTTAGCGATTGCCAGGCCGTCAGGCTGATGATATAATTTGCTACTGAAAATAAAATAACTGTATTTTACTACTGTTCTCAGCAAACGAATAAAGTCAGTGATCAGCTCACCATAAATATATTTTTTAAACGTTCATGGGTTTTTTTGCAACGACTTCGATGGTTATAAATAAATTTTCCCTGAAACATTTAAGTCTCATCTTTATCTACGATAATGTTGGAAGCTGAGAGATGAATTAAAGTTTGTGCTACGGCCGGTATTCGAACACGAGTCCTTTTTCTGCCTTCGCAGAAATACTGACCCTTACACAACCACACCACTATGATCAATGCTTGTACACGAACTACCTAAGTCGACAAGGGACTGAATGGAAGCCTTAGACCCTCTTAAAAGTTTATAAGGGGCGTTCAAACAGAAACGAGCCGGAGGCATAGTTACAGAGACCACTGCCTGGAAGTTAGAAGTATTGACCCTGGCTGTTGAGACACTGTGACACAAGGCGGTGAATGGCTGTCTCATAAAATGTCCTTCCCAACACAAACTTCAATTCATACCTCCAGCTTATTTTCCCCTTACATTGTCACTATTACCAAGGCCCTCCGGCACTGGAATAGCACCCCAGCACTGCAGGTAATGGGGAAGTCCTGTATTACATGTAGTTTGTGCAGCAGTGCTGACCGCAGTGCTGCGGTGATGTAATGGTTAGCATTTGTGACTAAAAAAGAAGGAAGACCCGGGTTCCAGTCACGGCCGCGGTGCAAATTTTAATTCATTTTTTCAGCTTCCAACATTACCGTAGATATCAATAGTTGTTTGAACAGGTACATTAGAATAAAGTATTCTTTAAAGGACTGAAAACCGCGTATTTTTTATGTATAAAGTTCTTTGGGAGTCGCTAATTGCTCTCATACTCAACATACTGGATGTATATAGTCTGGGTAATTTGCACGAAGTCCCTGCCTCAAGACATGTACACGGTTCGTAACTTTAGTACTCGATTGTTTTAGTAATACAGATTCCTCGATCCGAAGGCGCCGTATGATCGTGTTTTTGTGAATTTGCGATGTGTTACAGTGTCAAACTCTTACAGAAACACAAGAAGATAGAATCTACCCATTTATAAGATGTTTTACGTCAATGAAGCATGCTGTGTCTGACGCGAGTCGTTATTCTTTGAGAGCACATATAACGCTTCAGCTCTGAATACGCTCTAGGACCCTGCAACAGGTTGACTTCAGGGATACCGCTCTGTATTGCTGTACATCCGCCGGCTGACGCTTGTGCAACGCGCTGCATGCTCTAGGGGATACGCTGAGCCCCAGCTTGCGGTCCGCCTCTGTGCGCCAGCGGCCGAGCCGGATCTGCAGGCACCGCGAGCGGAGCGTCATGAATATTCGGCCCGGCCGGGGCCGCCGCCCTCCCCACCGGCTGTAGCAACAGCCGGCCGGCCGCGGTTCGTGTGTCGGCCCACGCTGCGCTCATATCCGCACCCGACGTACGTCCCGGCGCTAATTGGCTGCTTCTGTCACTTTCCGTGGAATCAGAACACAATTTCCTGCCAATTTCCTCTGGAATGCGCGAAGGAGAATTTGAAATTTTTGGAACAGAAAAATGGATTAACTTGCAGCTACATTTTGATTCGAAAATACCCCCTTTCCCCACCACCACATGACTCGCCATTGCGCGGCCTGTCGATGGAAACAAGTAAATAAAGTTCTCATTTAATTGCAATAAGCGTGTAACAAGTTCGCTAAAATGTTACCATCAACAGATATACAAATACGAGGGGCGTTCAATAACTAATGCAACACCTTTTTTCTCGGACAATTTCGGTTGAAAGAAATGCCGAATTTATTGTGGGACGTCGTAGAATATTCCCGCTTCAGCCACTATAGATACGAGAGGTTTCAACAGGTGGCGTCACTACACGTGATCTTCAAAATGACGTCTGTGGTGGAGGTGCGTCCCAAGTAGAGAGCTGTCTCTGAGGTTCTTTTGGCGGAAGTCCAGAGCATCGCCGATATTCGTAGGCGCTTGCAGAATGCCTACGGGACCTGGCAGTGAACAAAAGCAAGACGAGTCGTTGGGCGAGGCGTCTGTCATAAAAAAAAAAAAATGGTTCAAATGGCTCTGAGCACTATGGGACTTAACAGCTGTGGTCATCAGTCCCCTAGAACTTAGAACTACTTAAACCTAACTAACCTAAGGACATCACACACATCCATGCCCGAGGCAGTATTCGAACCTGCGACCGTAGCAGTCGCGCGGTTCCGGACTGCGCGCCTAGAACCGCGAGACCACCGCGGCCGGCCGGACCGTCTGTCATCATCGCAGCAAGATCGCGTGTACCCTCAATCGGTAAACTGATAGCGACGGTCTTCTGAGACTCTGACGATGTTATTCTGTTTGAAGTTCTCCCTCGTAGAGCAACGATGATCTGGAATTAATTGTCCTACCCTAAGGAAATTGAAGATACGACTTAAGTGTGCTCGTCGCCACAAAAATTCAAACGCATTTCTCCATAATAAGGCAAGACCACCCATACGTCTGCGCAGCCAACAGGAGCTCACAAAACTGAGTAAATAATATGGACTATTAGAACCATCAATAAGACCAACCAGCTTTCAGAAACAAGGTGTGTTGCATTATTCTTTGAAGATTCCTCGTACAAGTACTTTTTCATACCATCTCCGTTGCTGGTGATACACTTTTGGCAACATTAGAAAGCTGCTGAAAATGACAGCGTGGCTTCTTTTTCAATTGAGCAAAGTAATCTGCATCTACATTTATACTCCGCAAGCCACCCAACGGTGTGTGGCGGAGGGCACTTTACGAGCCACTGTCATTGCCTCCATTTCCTGTTCCAGTCGCGTAGGGTTCGCGGGAAGAACGACTGCCGGATAGCCTCCCTGCGCGCTCCAATCTCTCTAATTTTACGTTCGTGATCTCCTCGGTAGGTATAAGTAGGGGGAAGCAATATATTCGATACCTCATCCAGAAACGCACCCTCTCGAAACCTGGCGAGCAAGCTACACCGCGATGCAGAGCGCCTCTCTTGCAGAGTCTGCCACTTGAGTTTGCTAAACATCTCCGTAACGCTATCACGGTTACCAAATAACCCTGTGACGAACCGCGCCGCTCTTCTTTGGACCTTCTCTATTTCCTCTGTCAACCCGACCAGGTACGGATCCCACACTGATGAACAATACTCAAGTATAGGCCGAACGAGTGTTTTGTTAGCCACCTCCTTTGTTGATGGACTACATTTTCCAAGGACTCTCCCAATGAAACTCAACCTGGTACCCGCCTTACCAACATTTAATTTTATATGATCATTCCACTTCAAATCGTTCCGTACGCATACTCCCAGATATTTTACAGAAGTAACTGCTACCAGTGTTTGTTCCGCTATCATATATTCATACAATAAAGAATCCTTGTTTCTATTTATTCGCAATACATTACATTTGTCTATGTTAAGGGTCAGTTGCCACTTCCTGCACCAAGTGCCTATCCGCTGCAGATCTTTCTGCATTTCACTGAAATTTTCTAATGCTGCAACCTCTCTGTATAGTACAGCATCATCCGCGAAAAGCCGCATGGAACTTCCGACACTCTCTACTAGGTCATTTATTTATATAGTGAAAAGCAATGGTCCCATAACACTCCCCTGTGGTACACCAGAAGTTACTTTAACGTCTGTAGACGTCTCTCTATTGAGAACAACACGCTGTGTTCTGTTTGCTAAAAACTCTGCAATCCAGCCACACAGCTCGTCTGATGATCAGTAAGCTCTTACTTTGTTTATCAGGCGACAGTGCGGAACTGTATCGAACGCCTTCTAGAAGTCAGGGAAAATGGCATCTGCCTGGGAGACTGTATCTAATATTTTCTGAGTCTCATGAACAAATAAAGCGAGTTGGGTCTCACACGACCGCTGTTTCCGGAATCCATGTTGATTTCTACCGAGTAGACTCTGGGTTTCCAGAAATGACATGATACGCGAGCAAAAAACCTAAAATTATACAACATATCGATGTCACAGATATAGGCCTATAGTGTAATACGCCTCCGAAAGACCTCCCAAACGTAATGCAGACTGCTGTACAACGCAACTGTGAAGGCTTCACACTCGACTCCGAATAAAACTAGTAGCACCAAGGTTCATTCCTTTCTCTTTACGTATTTGGTGTGGTAGTTTGTAGTACATGTGACGTGTGGTGTACCTAATGTATTGATAGTCGCTGGAACGAGATAACGGACAGACGCTATATGGTGTGCGGTCATCGTGAGCAGAGGTTGCAACAATACCTGTGTGGCCCGTAGGTTACTAGCGTGCTCTGACTGTTGGACAGTGTTCTACACTAAAAGAAAGCAAAAAGATGGTGCGGCTATATTTTAATGCGTTCACAGGAGAACTTGAATAATTCATGGGACAGTTGACAAAGACATGTTGTCGAATATGATTCAGTGGAGGAAGACTGTTAATTTAGTTTCGTTGACTGTGCTGTATTTTAATGTTTTGACTGTAGAAATTTTAAGGAGAACTTTCAATGTTTCGTATAAAGGTGGCAACAATATGGTAATATGTTTCAGTAGTGGGTGTAAGGTCTGCTAATGCACTTCCTTTGCACTAATCTTGAAGATGGGGGCTCATTCTCACCACACACGTAGCTAGACAAGAAAAATAATATCAAGTGGTTAAACGCAGAAACACAAGATATTACCCTTTTAGTGCTGTTTGATTAAAATTCTCTACCTCGCTAAAATTCGTCAACGTAATCTTCTAGTTTCCATCACGGTCATCCTGTGCTCATAAACGAATTTATGTAGCACAGGTCTGGAACAGGTATTCCTTAAATAGTACTGGAATGTTAAAGAGAAACTCGTCCGATTTTATGCCAACATGAAACTTGTCTGCTTGTAACGTTTTAAATTCCATCTCCTGAATTTCTTAGCATTCATACATCTTGCTCAGAACAGTAAATACTACACCTGACGCTTTGTAGGCCAATTATTCAAACATCCTTTTGCCACCCCTGCAACGTAAGGTAGAACGAACTGCCCGGCACAGTAAGCGGCGGACTAACAGGGATGCGTGACTGAGTGATAATAAAGACCTATTATTTTACACGGCGTACTTGGAAGTCCATCCGCACACGATCTGTTAACTGTACCTGTCATTAAACGTTATGTAGTCTTTCACACGTTGTGCTCCCATATGTGTTAAGTGATATGCACAACACAACTCTGGAAGAGGTTAGTACACCATCAAATAAATAACAAGCCAATTTGGTTGAACTATAATATACTGTTACTATACATATACAACAAACGTATTGGGAACACTCATTAGAATTCACAGATCCTACCTGACTGATGCTAATTCTGGTTGATGACACACGTATACTGTCTACCGCAATGGCGACTCCCATACACGAATACAGTATGCCTCCGTAGCTGAGCGGTCAGCGTAGATGGCTTCCATGTGGAGGAGAGGTTCGGTTCGCGGTGCCACCAAGGATTTTTTTTTTGAGGGGGGGGGGGGAGATGCTGCAAGGCAGAGGATGACACGGCGGCCGGTATACATCCCTTGGGTCTCCTGGCCTGTTGAGGAGCTCGTCTACTTCTTATATACGAGAGGCGTCAATAAGTAATGCAACAATTTTTTTCTTGCCAAATTTCGGTTGAGGGAAGGCAGAATTAGTTGTGAAACATCGTGAAATATTCTCGGTTTGGCCCCTGTAGTTTGACGAGGTTCGGATAGGTGACAGCGCTATACGTAGCCTTCAAAATGGCGTCTATAACGAGGTACGTATGTTGCAGACAGAGAGTTGTCACAAGGTTCTTTTGGTGCTAGTCCAGCACGTCTCAGATATTCGTAGGTGCCTATAGAATGTCTCTGGAGACCTAGTAGTGAGCAAAAGCACGGTGAGACGTTGGACGAGGCATCTGTCCTCATCGCAACAAGATGGTGCGGCCCGCTGCACACATTTGAGACTCCTGCAATCCTGGACCGTGCAGAGACTCTGGCTCCAGGTGGTCGACGGATCACGATGAAACACCTCGCTGCTTAACTGGACGTCTCTGGTGGTACTGCTGACACCACTATCTGCGGTTTCTCGTCACCAATCCGAAGACCATAAGGATCAACGAAGGACCATCTGCGCGGAATTGCTTGTGTGCTACCAGTCTGATGGTGACAATTTTTGTCCAACATCGTCACAGGTGAAACATGGGCTCATTACTGCGAATGTTTAACGAAACAACAATCCATGAAGTGGTGCCACACCACCTCTCCTCCGGTGAAAAAGTTCAAAGCAGCACTCTAACCCTGTAAAATGGTGACGTCGTCTTTGACTCTGACTGTGTTATGCTGTTTAATATCGTTCCTCATGTTGCAACGATCATCTCTGAAGTGTCTCCTGCTACCTTCACGAGACTGAAGAAACGGCTTCAGCGTATTCATCGCTACAAAAATGGAAACGAGCTTTACCTTCCCCATAACAAAACTCACGCGAGAGGTGCTCGCAAAACTTCATTAGACTGTTCTTCCTCAGCCACCGTACAGATCGTATCTTACACCTTTCGACATCCATCTGTTTGGACCAATGAAGGATGCAGTCTTCGAGATGTTGGGAAGGTTAGTGGTACAGCAAGACTTTGGCTCCGAGATCGACTCTTATCTCTGGCTTCAGGACTTGGAGCGGGTTTGTTGGAAAGCGGTGTCTGGCTTTGCAGACTGTGTCTAACGTTTTGTTCTTTCCCAGCATATCCATGCGCCAAGCCCTCAGAAACTCTCCGCCTACCACATGACAATGGTCGCATCCGGCCGTCGCATGCTTTAGCGAATTCTGTTTCCAATACTTAACCAAAATTTAAATATTTTGTGATTTACAAGTGAGATCACAATACAGTTAGCACAATCAGTATTAAATAAAGGAAAACACATATATATGTTATGCCCCACCCTTATTTCTTATCTAAATTGGCGGTTGTGATTATGGAACTAAAGAGACCAGAAATACGTATTTACGCACGCACCTGTACGCAATTGCGTGTGTCGAAGAACCTGTAGTGATTTTCTAATCTGGTGGGATAGTACTCGTATATCGCTGGGTGGAAATTGAACAGCATATCTTCGGAAGTAGCCTACAGTTTGTCGTCACACAGCCAATATAAAGGCTTTACAGAATGAAGCGGTTAGTGAAGGCCGCATGGTCAGCAGACAAAGGGTCACTGTGATCTGTATGCTCGCTTCTTGTGCTCGCTTCTACGAGGGCGTGCCAACCTGTTTAATATAGACACTTCGTCTTGTGTTACTGAAAAGGGCGCGTTGGAGTGATTTGTTTCTGGATTATGGCGACATGGTTGCTTGTGCTGCGTTACATGATGTACATTACATGCTCTTTCAGATTGCGCAACATATATTTCTTTCTGGGAGATCTTTTTCAACCGCATTTCAGCTCTTTGTTGGAGTTCACATCTTCGATGCAGCATACGAGTATCAGTATCCAATTTTTATTCAGTTATCCTAGCTTTCAAGTTGTTTATCTCGTTTCTCTTCAACTTAAAAATGATATTTCGAGCGTTAATGCTAATATTTAAGATTATTTTCTTTGTCTGTTGTATATGGACTGTCATGTAAAGACATTTATGTATGAACAATGAGATTTTGTAATTAGTTTGTGAACAATATATCAAGTGCTCACATAATTCGGGATATTGCGAACGTATTATTCACTCTATTGACTTTTATTAAAGTTAATCTTTCACGTGTACATTTAAGAACTACTTTCTCGATCATACCAAGATTACTTTCAGCGGCGACGGTATTTTTATTTAAAATGCAATTTCGAGCTACGCAAGTAAGTTCGTCTTGATGGAGAACTTCAAGACACGTGCTTGAGAAGGCCTAGACTACGAGATATAATTCGGCTACCACAGCAGCGTATCTGTTGTACATTTACTAGGTCTTGTAGGATACAGAGCGCAAACACATTTGCATCACGCCAATTATATCTGTAATGTGTAGTTCATATAGGTTGTCCCGGGGGGTAATGGTCAATTTTTAGCGATATGAGAGGAACTATCATTCGCAACAAAGGAGTATAGCAAATATTTTCTCTAAAATGCGTATCTTAAGTTCTATGAGGTCTTCTTGATCTTCACTACTGTGAAACATCTAGTGAACAAGTAATCATTGTTCTTATAAGGCAGGCATTTCACAGTTCTTGTTTATTGGACTATTTTGCTTCGAATCATCGTTCCTGTCATATCCATGAATACTGATGATTCCTCCTGGCACACCAAATATAGTGAGTAATTGAATGCGATCTGTTTCAAATAGTTTCAGTGTTCTCTTGGTTTACCTATGTTGAACCCCTTTTAACTATTTCATTGCGCTATGAGAAATTCTGGCCACTATGCAATTTAGAGAAAACATTTGACTCAGTACCGCACCTACGTTCATAGTCAAAAGTACGATCATATGGAGTATGGAGAAATTTGTGATTGGATTGATAGCTTTTTGGTAGGGAGCACACAGCATGTTGTCTTGGATGGAGAGTCATCGTCAGACGTAGAAGAAACTTCGGGTGTTCCCCAGGGAAGTGTGTTGGAGCCTGTGGTGTTCATGTTGTTTATTAATGACCTTGCAGATAATGTTAATAATAAAATCAGGCTTTTGCCAAATCACGCAGTAAGATTTCAACGTGGTGCAGAGATTGGCAACTTGCTCCAAATGTTCATAAATGTAAAATTTTGCACTTCACAAAATGAAAAAACCGTAGTATCCTATGATTATAATATCAATGAGTCACTGTTAGAATCGTCCATCTCATACAAATACCTGGAATTAGTACTTTGTTGGGATATAAAATGGGATGATCATATAGGTTCAATCGTGGGTAAAGCATGTGATAGACTTCATTTTATTGGTAGAATACAGGGGAACTGCAATCAGACTACAAAGGAGATTGCTTACAATTCACTCGTGCGACCGGTTCTAGAATGTTGCCCAAGTGTGTGAGACCCATGCCAGATACGACTAGGAGGGGATATTGATCGTATACAGAGAAGAGCAGTACGAATGATCACAGGTTTGTTTAATCCCTGGGAGAGTGCTACAGACATATTGAAGGAAGTGAACTGCAAGAATCTTGAAGACTGACGTGAACTGTTCCGAGAAAATTTATTAACAAAGTTTCAAGAATCGGCTTTAAACAATTACTGTAGGAATATACTACAACGCTTTACGTTTCGCTCAAGTAGGTATCGTGATGTTAAGATTAGAATAAATACTGCTCGCACAGAAGCATTTAAACAATCATTCTTTCCGCTCTCCATGCGTGAATGGAACAGGAAGCAACGCTAATAACTGGCACAATGGGACGTACACTCTGCCATGCACCTCACGGTGGTTTGCAGTGTATAGATGTAGATATAGATGTAGAAACAAAGTCAGATTGCGTTTCTTCACATGTGGGTCATAGTCTCTTACAAAATCAGAAGTTAAAATGTGAAGTACTGTTATTTTCAGGCTTATCAGCTCCCAGTCCCGATCGATTAAATCAAAATCACCGAGTGACCGCAAGTCTGATATTTAGTACAAGAGACATATGCTCCGAAGGACAAGAGAAATAAGATGGGTAAATGTACATCAAATGCTAAAACTCATAGGCTCTTCTCCTACTCAAACTACTCCTACCCAAAAATAACACAAAATTAATTTATGCAATGCGTAAAAATTTCTGTGAATATGTAGCATCTATGATAGTGGTGATATACTTTCAGACTTACGGGAAAATATTATACACACAATCCCAAAGACAGGAAGGACACATAAGCACGAAAACTATCGTGCAGTCAGCTCAACAGTTAATGCATTAAAGTTTCTGAAAAGAATAATATAGACAAGAACGTAAAAGAAAAGTAAGGATGTACTGGATAACGAACAGTTTAGCCTTAGGAAAGGTAAAACCACCAGAGAGGCAGTTCTGACGTTGCGCTTGAAAATGAAAAAAAAACCTTAATAAATATCAAGAACCGTTTGAAGGATTCGTCTACCTAGAAAAAGAGATCGACAGTGTTAAATATTCGAAATTCTCAGAGAAATAGGTGTACACTATACAGCAGGAGAAGTAATATGTGACATAAATCAAGAGGAAACAATAGAGTGGAAGTTCAGTGATGGGGTTAAAAAGTGTATAAGACAGGGATATAGTCCTGTGCCATTGGTATTCTACCTCTAACCCAAGAAGCAATTGTGAAAATAAAAGCAAGTTTTGAGAGTGAGATTAAAATTCAGGGTGAAAGTCTGTAAACGATAAGATTCACTGATGTCATTGCTATCCCTAGTGAAACTGAATTACAGGAGATGCAGAATTTAACGAACGAGCAGAATGTGGATTGAGGGTAAACCAAAGGGAGAAAAAGTAGTGGGGAGAAGCACAAATGAGACTAGTGATAAATGTAACATCAAAATAGGTGACCATGAAGTAGATGAAATGAAAGATTTTTGCCACCATGGAAGCAAAATAACACTTCGTGGGTGAAACATGGAGGATATAAAACGCAGACTATTAAAATGAAGCGTCTATTCATGACGGAAAGAAATCTTGTATGTAGTCTCAAACATCGGCCATATTCTGAGAATGAAATTTTTGTCATTTGACATAAAACTTGGCTGCGGGCTGCTACCACAGAGATTAAGAGTGGAAGTTCAGTAATGGGGTTAAAAAGCGTATAAGACAGGGATATAATCCTTTTCCATTGGTATTCTACCTCTAACCCAAGAAGCAATTGTGAAAATAAAAGCAAGTTTTGAGAGTGAGATTAAAATTCAGGGTGCCAATAAAACTGGTTGCTCCTTAAAATTATATCCGGCAGTCTGCACAGTCTGGCAGCTCTGTAGGATGAGGAAGTTTCTGGAGGAAGTGTCTTTTAGAGTGCTTTATCTTCTCGGTGTCTAGTGGTTAACGTCATGCAATGCAGACATAAAGTCGCGAGCTCAAGTCGACCCCTTTCTTTAATCTTTGAAGCACAATTTGAGTGACTGCTAAAGATATCAGTCTGATGGAAGCTCAACGAAAATCTGCGCCACTTTCTAACCCACCACTATCTCTCAGCTGTACATCGCACCGCGCTGCTAGCCTGTAGCATTGTTGCATTTACGCTGCAGCCTTGCTGCTCACTGCCTGCCAGGACTAGTTCCCCTATAGCTATTAACAACAGCATATCATCCAGAGTGCTAGCACAGTCAAACGCAGCACTGCTAGAGTAACGCTGAAGCAGCCGATCATGAGTCAAAACTTCAGGACATACGACGATCGTCGCAGTGTGAAACACAAACCAGTTTGATATCATCACAAGGCTCGTAGCAAGTAGCGATGCTGGAGGTTAAAGGGACCGGTAAGACCCAGCGAGTTTGATTTATCACCGCTGGGCCACGCCAGCGAGTAGGGAGCGGCGAGGTGGCACAGCCTAAACGCACCCGTATGCTCGACAGGTTCCTCGCCCTGCTGCCGCCACTGGCCACATGCCTCCAGCCGTGTCATCCCACCAGATGAAACTGAGCGAACACCTTGCATTAATACAGCATGTTTAGGTTGTTATGAGTGTATTTATCAGTGTCATTTTCTAATTTTAAGTTCTATTATTTGTCTTGTAGATGCGCAATGGGTTTGGCTGTATGAAACTTATGAATGCTTTGTAAGCGTTATAAAATAGAGTCGCAGTTGGAAAGAGCACTAACATTTGTAACGGACTGCTATGAAGTCTTTCGGGATGGAGCCTTTGTACAAAACATTCTCGGTTTACTCATCACGTCAAATTCGGATAACATTCATAAGCCGGTCTCTGACGACCATGATGGAGGCAGTTAACAAATTATTGGGGCTTAATCTGAATTTGATGAGTTTTTCTCTGTTGGGGGGTAGAGGATAACGATGATGGCATGTTGGGCTGATTGATTCGAATTGACGCAGATCTGTAGTACTTGTACGTAGTTTGGGGATGTACCACATTGCGCGAACTTCTGCCGAATGGTCAAAGCACGGTCCTGTTGCACTTAACTCAGGTGGTTCTGTTTCTACATGGGTTGAAGAATGTGTTAAATATGCCTTTCTCCGACTTTTGCTCATTTCCGAGTTAAATTGGAACTCTCACATGCGGAAAGCTGAAGAAATGGGAGCAGTTGCAAGATGCGTTGGGGGGTGACTAAAACCACAATGGAATTTTACTGTAGCAGCTAGGTTCAGGAAAGGTAATTCGTTTCAAGTTATGGAAGTGCCAGAAATATGATTGAGTAGTGGTTGTAATGATTAAAGGAATTGTGAATAGGATCCAACACATTTATATGCTTGAATGGAAAGACCCGATTCCAAATCATGGACATCATTTCTAGCGGATAGCGTAACACTAGAGATCTGGGAAGCTAGTGCACATTTTCTTACGACCTCAATTGGCACATCACCTACTACTACTCTTTGTGTTCCTCCTCAATCAGTCATCTCCTGTAACTCATTGGATATGTCGCAGAATCTCTGATATAGTCTCGAGACAGAAAGCGCTACAAATACTATAGAATTATATAGCTGGGGCGGTGTGAGGGAGTCGCCAATACTACTTACATACCACGCTCCTTAGCCAAATCACTTTGAAAGTTTAGTGATTTTATCACAAGGTTGAATCGTGGGCTGATAATACACATTCCTATGATCACCGTCATGGTATTTGTCCGGAGAAAGAAACCACCTCTTTCTGAGGTAATGTCGTACCTCTATTCGTAAATCGGGTATAGCTTTAAACATGGATACATGTGTGCACCTGTAGAACCAAGATCGCTTGTGACAGTAACATGCAGTAGTTGCTAGGATCGTTTTTTTTAACATCTGGCCGATTATGTCTCTCTTTATAAGACACAGTGGTAGCACTGGTAAGAAAAACATAAGAGACATGTTCACCCGTCGTTGATTTTCGGTCAGTATTATTTCCTATCGTAGGCAATTACTTACTGACGAAGTATTATACTTAGTAGTAGCGGTGGGTGCATGATATGTTCGCATTTGAGCATCAGTTTTATAACGTATGTGTTTGTGGAATGGAAATGACTATGTCTAGTCGTAAGGAGGGTATGGGTTTGACTTGGAGTACTGTGATACCAAAGGGAAGAGTATGTCAATTCATAAGAAAGGTAGTGATATTTCTATTTCCAGAGCCACTGCCGACAGCAGGGTGTATTTCCGATACTTCGCTCGTTGTCGAATGCTGTTCACTTGAGACCGCGACTGTAACATTTACTTGTAAGTATAATGATAAAACATATATGTTACCGGTTTTCTGGAATGATTCCGGGTATGCATGGCTTGTGGTGGGAATGATTCACGTTTCCCGTTAACGGCAGCAGCTGTCCGAATGCAGAGGCCTGTTGGAGTGTAGGAATGTATCTGCGTTAACTTTGTCATCCTTTAGACGACCGAATGGCGAACTAATACTTAGTATGTGTTGGGCAGCTTTCGTGATCAAGTGGAAATTTGAGAAGATTGTGAATGGAAGTGCGTTTGCGCTGGACTGTTACTCCCTCCCATGTAAATTGTTCAGTTGACTGCTTCTGCACATTTTGCACCTTTATTTAGTTGAGAGAAGATCGATTGTGGTGTGTGCATCTGGCATGTGGAAGACATGTCTGCCTGTTCTCTAGACATGAGGAAGACCTTAGTTGGCTTACAAATTATAGAGATGATCTGGAATGTATTACATCACCGACATTGGTATTCAAGAGTGGAAATATCAGTTTCCTCTATTTTTTTCTAGTTACTCAGTGGTTTACAGCAGGCTGCACCTCGCTTAAGTTTGGGGTTTGTAGAGAAACAATTTCCAGTCTTTATCTTGGGAACTGTGTTGCGCTAGCGATCGGTAGGTGTTGTGGGACGCGAAATTGAAGCGTCACCCATCCACCAGTGTCAGCCCAGTTTGCAGGTGACTATAAGTTTAATTTAGTTTGTTTATATATTTTTCTTATTATTGGTAATAGATGTGAATTATCTAAAAGTTTTGTATTAATTTTTCATCTTCGTTGCCGCGACCAGAGAGGAAATTGCTGGCCGCTATACGTCGCGGGTCGACAGCCGAGGAGCAACAGAAGATCCTGGAACCGAGTTGTTGAGTCGTGCTTCTAAAAATTAAAAATGAATTTTTATACTTTTTTTGTACAACAATGACGTCATATAGAGCTTAATCTTGTTGAAAAGTCAGTCCTATTCTGTTAAGCCTCAGGTTCAGAACGTCTGTATGTAGGAAGTTAATAAAATAGTGGATACTACTAAAGTTGAAACACGTGTTCTGAGGATTTATTTATGGAGAAGTATGTGAACTGATGAATAGTATATTTGACAAGATTATTGAATTTTGACAGTGGTCATCGCAACTTTGAATCTAAAAGGTTTAGTCAATGGGTGATTCTGATATCGATTAAGTCAAGATAAAGTGTGTCAATATAAGTGCTGAGGAGAAACAAACGAAATTTAAATTGAAAAAGTTGACGCAAACCTGCCCGCATCTCGTGGTCGTGCGGTAGCGTTCTCGCTTCCCACGCCCGGGTTCCCGGGTTCGATTCCCGGCGGGGTCAGGGATTTTCTCTGCCTCGTGATGGCTGGGTGTTGTGTGCTGTCCTTAGGTTAGTTAGGTTTAAGTAGTTCTAAGTTCTAGGGGACTGATGACCATAGCTGTTAAGTCCCATAGTGCTCAGAGCCATTTGAACCATTTTTTTTTGACGCAAACCAATTGTCCCAAGTGACGAAATTCTTTGCTTACGACTCAAATGATGTTTTACAGTTTCGTTCAAGAACCATTCTGTGACAATTTAAAAAGAATATAAATCATTTTGAAGTGGGTTGTAACTGACGTAGGTGACGAAGTCTGCACATGGTCATATGATAAACGAAAGTCATTTATAAACAAACCTATACGTCGTTACACTACACCGTGGCGACCGTGACAGGACTTGTGTGCAACTAAGGCACACAGGTACGAAATTGAAACATCAAGAGTCCTTCGGAAGTCAACGCGAGTTCTCGTGGAGCCTTCACCAGCCAGCGGCGACTTCGCGGGCGTGGGCATCTGACGGAGCGCAGCCAAGCAGTACGGTCACGCAGTTATTCCACGAGAAGGCGCATCTGTTGGGCAGCAGCTGAACGCTGCAAACCCCGACAACCCTTTTTCTCCCTAAACTAACAGGCCCAGTACGTCAGCTGGAGGGCGTTCCTCCGGCTGGTATTAGAGGTGTTGCTGAGGGCTTCGCCTGTCTACGGCGGTGCCGGGCGTGATTGCAACCAGTGACGTCTCCGGTGTTCGACTCAGCGTCCTGCCGGTTGCGGAAGCGGGGTCGCAGCATCTCAGCGGCTGCATCGACGGCTGTTACATCTGCAGCCCATAGCAGCACACTGATAATCGAGAACTACAAATTACAATATTAGTGTCCGGTGAGTCTGTTTCAAGTTGGAAGTGGAGTGTTGTACATAGGGAGTGTGCTTTTGCAGGATTGTTGGTTACAAGTCTGCGTGTGTAACTAGTTAATATCTTACAATAATGTCGGGAAGTGAAATGTCAGACGAAGAGCAGTCTATGTCCGATAGGAGCATGAGATCCCTTTTTAGGGCGATCGCTAAATTAAAACAGTCTAACGGGGACTTTTTAGCTGAATTAAAACAGTCTAACGAAGAATCTATTATTAGATTAAAACAGTCTAACGAAGAATCTGCTGCTAGATTAAACGAGGAATTAAAACAGTCTAACGAAGAATCTATTATTAGATTAAAACAGTCTAACGAGGAATCTACTGCCAGATTAAAAGAGGAATTAAAACACTCTAACGAAGAATCTATTGCTAGATTAAAAGAAGAATTAAAACAATCTAATGAAGAATCTACTGCTAGATTAAGTGATAAAATAGAGGCTTCTAAAGTTGAAATGCAGGAAAAACTAGTAGGACTTAGTAGTAAGATTGCTGATAATTCTAAAAGGTTAGAAGAACATATCCAGGAATCACGTGAGGAAAAAGCTCGTATGCGAAATGATATTACTGACTTAACCGAGAGACTAGATAATGTCAATATCTTAGTTGTAAATGAAATACAGAAAAATAACGATATGTTACGAGATGAATTTTCTATGCAAACAGAAACTGTTCGTAGAGAATTATTAGAATCTATTAAAGAGGTCTCTACCAAACCTGTAGAGATTTCTTCAACAGATAATGTAGAATTAGAGACATTAACTCATCAAGTAGAAAAGGACCATACCGAAATCGAAAACATGAAATTTTTAATTACTGATATATGCAGTAACCTTGAGACTGCCAAAGATAATAACATTGACGAAGGTACAGAGCGTTCACATCGTGAACACAGTGAAGAATCGATATTAGCTAATCGCGTTTCCAATACAGAAGTGCGAATACAGGAAATTACTAAACGGTTATCGGAATTAGATAATCACGAAAACATTTCAGATAGCAGAGGTAATAACATAATCAGAGACAACAGTCGCATCGAATTTGCTAGCTCGGACGACAACAATATGAATAAAGAAATCACGGCAAGCCAATCCGATGCAACTCCGTCTCTGCAATCTAAACAAAATCCAACTATGTCTCTCGCAGGTTTGGATGATATAACGACAAATTCAAATGTAGCAAGTCGATTTCCTGTATTCAAACCAGGAGGCGAACTTCACCCTGTAATCTTTAGAAAAGCTTTTGAAACTTCATTATCTCCTAAATGGAGTAATAAAAAAAGGATTCAATTTGTAATAGGACATTTACAAGCAGAAGCTGCGGAGTGGGCAGTACTGCATAGAAATGAATTTAGGGACTGGGATGATTTTGTTAAGCAGTTTAAACAACATTATTGGTCAAGAGGAAAACAACAACACTTAACTTTAGAGTTGCTAGACCCTCCTCCATATTCTAAACGGTGGGGAGGTTATAGGAATTATTTTGAATGGCATTTAAACCGTGCTAAATTAATTGGAGACCCAATGATTGAAAGTCATCTAATACGAGTCCTAATTAGTGGATTACCGTATTATGTAAAGGAAAGAAAAATGTTACTCTACGAATTATAGGTGAGCCTTTACTAGCTACTCTACCTTGGCCACCAGTAAATGAGATCCAACAATGCATCCCAGACGAAAAAGTTTGCGAACAGATTATTAAAAATGCCGAACGGAGAATTAAAATTTATAATCAACATGCTATAGAACCCTCATTTCAGGTAGGAGATCTTGTGCTAGTACGATCTCATCCTAAAAGTTTTAAGATCGGTAAGGAATGTAGAAAATTCTTCTTTACCTTTGAAGGTCCATATGTTGTACATAAGATTGTACATCCCAAAGCGTTACTTCTTATGGAACCTTCATCAGGTGTAATTAAAGGATTATATAGTGTTGATCAAATGAAACCCTTCATTCCTAAATAAGTTAATATTTAGTATATGTTACATACGGAAAAGCGTTCACAGTTTACTCATGTGAAGTTTTCGTGATAATTACGTGTTATTTAAAGAAATAACAGAAAGCTTAAACAAGTGTTCTACAATAATCTACTGGTACTTCAAAAAGAGAAAGATAACCAAAAAGGGGATTTATATGGAAGAAATTTTGTTATTAGGTCAAGAGGAATTTTGTATATTTTATGTTTACTCGGATAGTAGGAACCAAAGGGGATGGTAAATAATTTTAGGGACCATGGGCGTCCAGAGCTATATGGCTCACGAGAACATAGCAGAGTGCCTTTAATAGAGGTTTGTAATAGTGTTAATGTAGAACACACCAAACGGGACTCTCTCGCATGTTTCTCCTAAATAAATTGCCATTACCCAACAAGGTGTCCGAAGGTAAAGAAAGCCGTGCCGAGATTCTAAAGAAAGTTTTGCTTGATTTCTTCTTGACCTCAGGCATAAATAAGGTATTAGGGAAAAGAATGAAGTAAAGTAAGTAGTACTATTAGTTATTGTGAGAAACTAATTAGTAATGTACAGTTTAGGAAAGAGTAACTCTAGTAAATGAATAAAACTGAGACTAATTTACCACAATTTGAACGCTCTGTCCTAATGTAACAACGTTAAAGAACGTACCAAATTAGTATTTACTAGCAACTATTAAATGAAGAGGAGTAATCTCCATATATTCGGTTATGAATTACCACAATGGCACAATTAAGAGTAAATGACAAATAGTCACAACAATATCGTATTAAAAGGATTAAATCTATCTGAGAACAAGGACTCTAGATTACGTAAAATGTGAGGAAAATGTATTAACAGTTAAATATGGTATATAGAAAAGGTCTTATTTTCGGTTAAAAACCTGACAAACTGAGCTTGTGGGTGGGGTATGTAGTGGGACGCGAAATTGAAGCGTCACCCATCCACCAGTGTCAGCCCAGTTTGCAGGTGACTATAAGTTTAATTTAGTTTGTTTATATATTTTTCTTATTATTGGTAATAGATGTGAATTATCTAAAAGTTTTGTATTTTTTTTTATGTGTTTCATGTACGGAGAGGGCGGCGCAACGAACGGAGACAGCATCTTCGTTGCCGCGACCAGAGAGGAAATTGCTGGCCGCTATACGTCGCGGGTCGACAGCCGAGGAGCAACAGAAGATCCTGGAACCGAGTTGTTGCGTCGTGCTTCTAAAAATTAAAAATGAATTTTTATACTTTTTTTGTACAACAATGACGTCATATAGAGCTTAATCTTGTTGAAAAGTCAGTCCTATTCTGTTAAGCCTCAGGTTCAGAACGTCTGTATGTAGGAAGTTAATAAAATAGTGGATACTACTAAAGTTGAAACACGTGTTCTGAGGATTTATTTATGGAGAAGTATGTGAACTGATGAATAGTATATTTGACAAGATTATTGAATTTTGACAGTGGTCATCGCAACTTTGAATCTAAAAGGTTTAGTCAATGGGTGATTCTGATATCGATTAAGTCAAGATAAAGTGTGTCAATATAAGTGCTGAGGAGAAACAAACGAAATTTAAATTGAAAAAGTTGACGCAAACCAGTTGTCCCAAGTGACGAAATTCTTTGCTTACGACTCAAATGATGTTTTACAGTTTCGTTCAAGAACCATTCTGTGACAATTTAAAAAGAATATAAATCATTTTGAAGTGGGTTGTAACTGACGTAGGTGACGAAGTCTGCACATGGTCATATGATAAACGAAAGTCATTTATAAACAAACCTATACGTCGTTACACTACATAGGATGCTACCTAGTGCTTGATATCGAGAAGTACTGTGAAAATGGTATAATATTATGGTGAACCATGCGAAAATACGTGTGTTACAACTTCCTGTAACACAAGTTGAGTGAACTTAATTTAGTATTTGTTTGTACTTACGATTTAAGATGTTACTGGGAGATCGTGGAGTTGTAATTAGGTGTTCAGCGTACCCAGGATGTCCGATTTTCGGCGTTTTACGAGCACGTTTCAACTTTCACTGTTCACTGTGTTTTGCTTTGGCTTATTTACTGTGTATATGGTTGCCAACTGTTGCTCTGTGTTTTCCATTCGTCTTTTGATTGTGATGTGATGTCTGCATGTGGCGTTTTTATGTCGTGTGATTGGGGCAGTTGGACTTATGGAATTATGATTTAGTCAGCTTATGTTCTACGTCTCTGTTATTGTTTTCGTGGATAACATGATCGATGAGTAGTTACTTATATTGAATTGGTCATTTATTACTTCCTTGCTCATTTCAAGGGCTTTTTCATGTGAAAGTTTTCCTGTAATGTTAGAAGTTTTCTATTGTGACTGTTCGTCCCACCAATTTTCACATCCTGTTCAGTGTTAGAGTGTGCATGTCGGTACTTTATTAGTTGTTCAGCCATGATAAAGTGGCTATATTATACTTCCAGTTTCTAACATGTTCCTTATTTCTAGTTTTGAAATTTCTGTCATTCCCAGATACACCGATTGTCAGTCTTGACATTCTAGAAGTTGTATATCAGCTCCTCGGTATTTGTCTGGTTTCTTTATTGGTGTTTGTAGATGGAATTGGAGCTTATGCAATGTGTAGTCCTTGGTTCTTCAGTATATTTGTAAATTTTGTGTGTTGATTTGTGTTTGAATATTATGTGTACCTTTCTTTTTGTTAGTTGTATGATGAGTGTTCTTGTTCTGTACGCGCTTTAGTGTTTGTGTTATTTCTGGTGTTTTATGGTCCTAATCTCCTCTGTTTATTTTCATTTTGCTTTTCTTTTGTTTTGAATTTTGGTTGTATTTTTGTATTATGTGTTATATCTATTGTTTTTGAATATGTGCTATATTTTTTTCTAGTATAGCTTTCTCTGCAGAGTGGGAGTTTATTTAGCCTGTGTATCATGTGTTGGAAAGCTGGAGGTTTGTGGGTTCTGTAATTGTGTCTGTTGCTGTTGGCTGTCTGTAAATCTGAAATTTATGCTTGTTGTTACTTCTCTTTTTTGTTATACCCAAAAAGTCCTTTTTTTCTTTTTGTGTGTTTCTACGATGAATTAGATATTTCTGTACACACTATTTACATCTGCGTGAAGTTGATTCATATTCTCTGGCTCATCTACCATGGACATAACATCATCCACAATGTATACCTGCAACATTTAGTTGCATTAGGCGAGCGACTTCACCAAGAAAGGTTACATATGCCCTCCAAGGGGTCACATGGTAATACAGTGAAAAAAAAAAAAAACGAAAACGGGCTAAAATGAACCCGGTATAATCTCGACCTCTATAACAATGTTAAATAATTGGGAAAGTAAAGTTATCCATAGCTACATCCATCGATCACTTAATGAAAGACATCATGGAACAAAACCTCGATTGAAACAAAAAGGCCTAATGTTGGTCATGAAGAAAATATCTGTAGAACTGAAGATAATATAATAGAACATTATGCCAAACCACAGTGTTTCCTCGGCAGTACACAAAACAATTGCATCCGAACGCAACAAAATGAAACGTGTTAGCTGCACTTCGAATCCGCATGACGAGATACGATTAGCCACAAGTGATCAGTGGATGAGAAGGGATGTTTCGTCTGCATCCACATGGCCGTGCTACCTGAAATATTAACTGCCCCGTCACCTGCGTCGTCGTCAGGGCTCCGCGTCAAAATACAGCGTACGGAAATGTTCTGACTATGCAACTACAGATCTGACTTCCCTACCAGTGAAGAACAGTGCATAGAGACTCTTTGCATCTTGCTAGCGACTTACAACACACATAGTGATATTTGATATGAAACATGCTTTTTCGTAACGGATGGTTTTCAACTACACAGTTGCTTGTGGAGTATGTATTTGTACATTTGGTTTCATAGTTATCAGAAAATCTAAACAAGTGCAGTGTTTTTGAATATACTCAATACAGCATGAATTTGTATGTATTGATCAGCTCGATGCATTACAGACTCATCAGTCTGTCCTAATTTCCTGAGTGCTTAAATACAGCTAATATTGATTTTCATTTTCCATTTTGCAGCACTTTGCAGCAGTTCAGCCGATGTCACTGGTACCCATGGTGGCTTTATCGCGTCATTTTGGATTAGTCGTTGTCAGCTACGTGGATGATACGTTCGCTGTCAGTCGGATTGAGCGTGGCGGCCCGACGCGCTGGTGCCAAACTCGCCAGCGGTAATCCCCTTGAACGTTTGTGACGAGTTAAGCCTGTGTGCCGAACCCAGGTCCATGCCTTCCGCCGGCAGCAAGCTGCCAACTGAACTGCGCTATCCGAACACGCCTCATGTGCAAACGCAAAACTTCAATTTGCCCCTCACAGCCACATATAAACCTCAGTCTCAGGTGTAAAGCACGAAATACTGTGATTATCATTCTGCCTCAGCAGAAAGAAAGTTGTAATCGATTTGGATCGTTACTTCATTGGAAAATAAATAAAAATATGGCGGGGGGGATTGGATCCAGTACCCCGCGATGTATTATTACAGTATTACAGCAAGGAATTAAAGTAGAATAATATATAAGCTCTCATACCAGAGTTAAGCATATACTCCATTTGGACTACGACACTGTTTCCAAAATTTCAAAAGCAGTATCTGATCGTCCGCTAGTTTAACGATTGTTATTTCTTATGACAACAAAATTGACTGGTTCCATTTCGAAAATTATTTAGTCTAACATTAGAGGCAGAAACACTACACATATCGTGCTGTTAGACTAGCAGTAGTATCGCCTGATACTACATTACACATACCACGTAACTATTCATGTGTGTCAGAAGCCGTTATTAGCATGCAGCTGTTTTTCATTAACTTATCAGTTATCACTCGTAGAAATGATACTTCCAGATAGGTACAACTACAAACGTATAATACTTTGTCATCAAATGAAAGGAAACAGCCTCTGTTCTGAGAACACTAATTAATTATTTTTAATGAAAATTAAAAAGAAAACTGTAATTATCCCTGCATAAACAGTATTGTGGAAGATATGAAATAATGGAACAAGAATGAAGAAAATAAAGAAACTCACCTTTTAGACCAATATCCAAAAAAAAAAAAAAAAAAGGCGGAAGGATTGTGAGATTAAGACTAAAAACTCATTAACGAGAAATCTAACCTACTCATTATACTAGACTTTGTAATTTTAAAAGACAAAATCCATGATATTAATCATCTATATGAGTAATTTCCATAAATGGCGATTCTGATATGAAGAGAATTCTCTAACTTTAAGTATTATATAATATTGATAAAATGCAAACATATACTTTTTATTTGTCGACATACATCGCATGTTTGTAGGTTTTGTGTGAATAAACGTATTTCAAGTACTTTTCTGTTGAACGCTAGGGCGAATCACACAAACAATGCAAATATCAGCGTTTCCGAAAATTAATTGCCCTCTCATCTACGTTGACTTCCAAACAGTTAATATCCAATAAAATCATAAGAATATTGGCGCCTTACGCAGTGATAACAGTTGAGAAACAAAACTGAGAAAGAAACAAACACCAATCTAGCGATGAGAGGGAACGTAGTAAAACGTAAGGCTGACGTATCTGTACATTCACTTACATAAATTATTTTTGTAAGAATTTCTTAACGAGCCGTTGATGATGTATCAACAAACAATTAAGAGGGTAATCCCAAAAGTAAGGTCTCCCATTTTTTTTAAGTACAGAACTCTGTGTGACAGTTGGTCGCACTGTTATGAGGAGTGCTTCACGCGCTGTGTGTAAACATGAGCTGAGGCGCTCAGTCTTGCCTTGGCAGCCGTTGAGAACAGAGCTCCCGTTGGGTGTTACCGTCAAATGCGAATTGCGCGCAGTTATTCGGTTTTTGAACACAAAGAGCACTGCGCCGACTGAAATCCACCGAAAGTGTATGGAGAGTCGTGCATGGATGCCAAAAATGTTCGTAAGAGGTGTAATGAGTCTCTGGTAGGACCGAAATTCACGACGAAGAAAGGTGCGGGGGACCGTCAATTTCTGAGGAGACAGTGTTGAAGGTTGAGCAAAGCATGCGTGAAGATCGGCGGATCACCCTGGATGATCTCTGCACGTTGGTTCCTGAGGTTTCCCGAAACACCGCTCACAGAATTTTAACGGAAACATTGAACTACCGGAAGGTGTGCGCAAGATGAGTGCCACGCATGCTGAGGACCACATGCGGTAACGAGTTGATGCTTCCCGCGCATTTCTTCACAGCCTTGCAGCCGAACAGGACAACTTTCTGGACTCAATTGTCACGTGTGACGAAACCTGTGCATACCACTTTACACCTGAGACCAAGCAACAATCACGCCAGTGGCGGCATCCTTCTTCGCCAAAGCCGCGGAAATTCAAACAAACACAGTCATGACAACCTTTTCTTGGGCTCTGAAAGGGGTATTGTTGGTTGATTTTATGCCCAATGGGACCACAATTGACGCTTACCGGTACTGTGAGACTGAAAAAACTCAAACGGGCGATTCAGAACCGGAGAAGAGGAATGTTGAGCAAGGGCGCACACATTCTCCATGACAACGCTCGCCCACACGTCGCTCGGCAAACCGTTGCTCGCCTGCAACAGTTTCAGTGGAACATAATCAATCACCCACCTTGTAGTCCTGACTTGACTCCCTAAGTTACAAAGAACATTTGGTCGGAAAGCGATTCAGCTCCGACGACGAGGCGAAAGAAGAGGTTCATAGCTTTCTGAACAGCATGGCGGCGAAATGGTATGACATGGGCATACAAAAACTGCCACAGCGTCTACAAAAATGCATCGACAGAAATGGTAATTATGTCGAAAAATAGCTACACGTTCAAGCTGTAAACTGATGTAAACCATTGTAGAAATAAACAGGTCTATGTACTTATAAAAAAAATAGGAGACCTTACTTTTGGAATTACTCTCGTAAATTCAATTTTGTTTCAATATTGTTTTAATACATTTTTAATAAGTAAACCATCATATTAAGGTTGGCGACTTATGAGCATTTTCAGATATTGACATTGTTTGAGGTACATATGCATTGGGAAGTATTGAAGGTGGAGAGCGGAAGAAAGAAAGGAAAGGGAAGGAGCTATTTATGATTCAAATGGTTCTGAGTACTATGCGATTTAACTTCTGAGGTCATCAGTCGCCTAAAACTTAAAACTAATTAAACCCAACTAATCTAAGGAATCACTCACATCCATGTCCGAGGCAGGATTCGAACCTGCGACCGTAGCGGTCGCTCGGTTCCAGACTGTAACGCCTAGAACTTCACGGCCACTCAGGCCGGCAAGGAGCTATTTATGTCAGGTACTTAGGGACTTTATGTGGAATCAGCGGCGATGAGTGAAAGTGTGTGCTGGACCAGGGTTCGAACCCAGGATCTCCTTACTAGGCAGCTGGGTTAACCACTGCTACACCCGGACATGGTATTTACCGCTATTGCGGTATGCCCATCGGCGGACCCACATTGCCACCTAGCGCCATGTCCGAAAGAGCAGAGATGTCAGAAAGAACAGACATCATGTATTTATTTAATTTAGCGCTATAGTTCCAGTTTGCTCATGTGATCGTCCTGTCCTGAAGTACAAATTTCAGTCACATATTTAAAAAGAGTCATAACTGTCATGATGGTAATGTAAAACGAAAAGTTGTTATGTGTACTTGCTCTTATCACTTAGCACGCAAATAAATAAATCAACAGTCCTGTAATTGTAATCATTTTTGTACGTAGACGTACCAAATCTGTTATAAAACTTCATTTCAGTCACGTGTGTTGCAGTTTTCAGGGACGTGAGCGTACAGTTGGAGCATTTTTTTGGTGGGCCGCAGTTTTTGTATTATTTCTGGTGTTTGCGGTTGCCTCCGGCGCTGCCCTGGCCGCGGTGGCTGATGGGAGCCGTCGGACTTTTCCAGGCGGCCCGGGGCCGGCCTGCAGACTGCGATAACGGACAGAGGGCGCGCCGCGCGCCCGCTCAATGGCCGGATTGTTCTCAGCCGCGTTCTGTTTACCTGCGCCTCAGCAGCGGCCGCACACAGCGCCGCCAAAGCGGCTCTCGCTCGAAAAGCCGCCACCCACTCCCTCCTCCACTCTCCGTGGAAATATAGAAAGGGAGTGCTTTATCGAAACCTCTGGGGATTATATCCAACAATAAAAGTTGAAGAAAGCGGACTTTACTTATTATCGCGATAGAACCGAGATGGAAGTATTAGACTGGAAAACCAGAAAAAGAGTGTAGGAGAGGGAAGCAGTCTTTCTCCCCTACTGAACAATCTGTACATCGAAGAAGAGTGGGATTAAAATTCAGACTGAAAGCATATCAGTGGTAACATTGGCTGATGACAATGATATCCTCAGCGAAGGTGAAGAAGAATTACAGGATGTGTGAAATGGTCTAATTCAGGGGTGGGCAATTGTTTTGGCTCGGGGGCCACATTATAGACACAGAGTTTAGCGGAGGGCCGCACCTTATAAACCTTTGACTTCTAATGCCGTATATATATTGGCGGCACTATATATATATATATATATATATATATATATATATATATATATATATATTCCCAAAATTATATATATATATATATATATATATATATATATATATATATATATATATATATATATAGTATTTCCAAAATTTTTATAAAAATGCAAGTTTTCTTTATTTCTAATCACATCTCACACACAGAGTTGCAATTTCGGGTGTAGCAGTGAAAGCATTAAAATGCATTGATCAGTTAGCTTTACATTTCATAAAAGGTAAAGATGAGTACTTGTGCAGAGTCTTCAATGTCTGTGCTTTCGTCCACTGCCAGTGAAAACCAAACAAAATCTTCGCTCACAGTCTTTAGGTAGTCTGCAATTTCGTCAGTAATTAAATCAATGCGTCTCGCTATAGTCCTCTTTGACAACTAAATGCTCTCAAATTTGGTTTTAATCTCAGGACACAATACACTTGCACACTCTACCATGCAATGTTTAATAAACTCGCCATCCGAAAAAGGTTTGTTTCATTTAGCAAGGTTATAGGCGACCATGAAACTTGCTTCTGTAGCACTATTTTGAAGCGGTGTTTGCTTCGTAAACAACGCTTGTTGCTTCTTCAAGCGTTTCACGAACTCCGCTGCTTTTATTTTTCGTTCTTCATCTGAAAGTTAGCAGCCAAAGTCACTGTGTTTTGTTTCGTGATGTGGTTTCAGATCGTACTCTTTGAATACGGCAACAGTATCATGGCATAGGAAGCATGCGGCTTTATTTCCTGCACCAATAAAGAAATACTTGGTCGTCCAGTCTTCATTAAACAGACGGCACTTATCACCGACTTTACGCTTCTTCTTAGGAGTCATGATTGCACTGAAGCAAAAAAAAAAAAAAAAAAAAAAAAAATTACATTGTATTTCTGCACAGACAAAACACAAGTAAATAACCCGAAAAAGAAGAAAATTGCTCTGAACGTCGTACTATCCACTCGGCGCGGGAGAAATACAGCGCTCCCATCAGCTACCGCATGGAGCATAAATTTGCGCCAATAGCAGAATGCACGGTGCTTTTTTCCGTGCCCGTGGTGGCTGATGGTAGTGATCCCATAATCCACCACACAGAGACATCTGTCGGTAGTACGCACTACCAAGTAGCACAGATGCTCGCGGATTTTTTTAGTAGTGCGAAGGGAAATTTTGTTTTTCCTATGATTTTTGTAAATGTCTTGGCGGGCCACACAAAACATTCTTCTATAACAGTGCATCTCAAGCACTTCGATTTTCTTCTTCTGGAGCTTTCCTAGTCCATTCATTGGACTGTTGCTTGTAAGCATGTGGCCCGCGGGGCGCTATTTGCCCACCCCTGGTCTAATTAGTATAGCATATGGGCCGAGAGTAAATCGAAAAAAGACGAAGTAATGAGAAGTAACAGAAATGGGAATTACGAAAAGCTTAACATCGAAATTGTTGATAACCAAGTAGACGAAGAGAAGAACTTCTGCTAAATTGGAAGCAAGGTAATGCCTGCCGGAAGGAGTGAGAATGACATAAAAAGTGGATTACGACAAAGAAAGAGGGTATTCCTGGCCAAAAGGAGTCTACCGCTATCAAACATCGGCCTTAACTGGAGGGAGAAATGTCTGAGAAAGTACGTTTGGAGTACAGCAGTCTATGGAAGCAAATCATGGACTGTAGGAAATCTCCAGAAGAAGAAAATCGAAGTGCTTGAGATGCATTGTTATAGAAGAATGTTGAAAATCGGGTAGACTGATAAGATAAGAAATCAAGAGGTTCTCCGTAGAATAGGCAAGGGAACAAATATGTGGAAAGCAATCAAAAGGAAAAGGTACAGGGAGATATGTTTTAGAATATCATGGATTGAATGATACGTCAGAGGGCGTAATTTCTCTTACTGCTGTATTTTTATATCATTTATAGTCTTGACTTCACTGTTTACAAAGATCGCGTTTTTAATTTTAATTGGTTTTACTGTTTATTAGTGTAAAATCTTGGGCCCCTTTTTTTAAAATGTAATGTACATCCAGTGTAATGTGTTATTTGAATAAAGATGGCACCGTGATAGCTATGTCATGTACTGAGTTTGCTGCTTGCGATTGTAAGCTGCAAGCTCAGTTCAAAATTTGTTCTTTTGTACTGTCACCATGCTGAAGTTGTAACAAGAAATTTTTTTACACAAGTCTTGAAGACTTTAATATTTAGTACGTACTATACGTCATAATTGTAATATACTCCATGTGACTTATGCCTATGTTATATAATATGGTTTTCAGGTCTGTTTTATGTCTTATACCTTTTTAGCACTGAAGATGGTACCACAGTGGCAAATAAATTTGTTGTAATGTATGATTTCAAACCTTTTACGACCGAGACTGCCATTTTTTGTTTACAATATCATGGAATAACTTTCATGGTACTAGGCCAAAAACATCAGGTGGACAGAGAGATCGGGATACATCCAACAGATAATGGAGGCGTTGGGTGTAGTTGCTACTCTGAGGTGAAGATGTCGGCACGGGAAAGGACAGCCACAGGGATGATGATTTCTCCCTCCCCTCCCACCTCTCCCTCCCCCAATCCAGAAAACAAGCCACTGTGGTCTTTTTTGGCAGACCGAGACTTTGAAATAGTTGAAAATTATAAAGTCTGTGTACAATAGTACAGTTCCTTATTTTCATTAATCGATGAACATTTCGAAGAACAACGATGACTTTGCGGCCTTAGCTACGTGGGATTTTTTACGAGATCAGAAAAAGTAATAATTTTAATTCTAAAGAAAGCACGATTGACTGCTATCAAATCATCAGTTTAATAAATCGTGGTTGCAAAGTACTAATATGAACTGTTTACAGAGTAAAGGTAAAACATCTTGAAGCCAACCGTTGGAATGATCACTTTGGGTTCCCGATGACTCATTTTACCAGATAGGTGAAATAAAGGTAACCCCTCATCTATAGCAATTGTGTTCCGAGATTCAGAGAAAACTTTTGAAATTATTCACTGGAATACACTCCTGGAAATTTTGAACTTAGCAGGAATAAAATACAAGGAGCGAGAGGTTATTTACAACTTGTAAAGGAACCCGATTGCAGTTATGAGTCAAATGACAAGAAAGAGCGACAGTAACTCAATAAGGAGTGAGGTACAGATATAACGTATCCCCCATTTGTTCACCTATCGTGCCAAGGGACACCTCTAAGCTACTTGAGCTTGAGTTTATAATAGTTGTGATAGTTGTCGTAGTGTAATCAGAACATTTACATGTCGCGTAAAAGTGTTTCTTGTTCAGATAGTAACAAATAACGTACGCCGTCGACGAATAAATTTATTGCTGAAGCATATTAAGCACCGGGGGAACTGTTGTGTGAAAAGAAGTAATTCTATTGCTTTCGATATATATGATTATATGATCTTAACTTTTCAAAATATGCATGTCGGGTAGCTCGGGCGTGTGTAACGTTGTAGAAAGGAAGAAATTCTTTGAATAAAACTCCCAATAACTGTCATAATCTCAGTTGTTCACATCAGTCGTACTAACAATCACCTGTAATGTTTGTGTAAGACATTCAAGACTATTGGTGGAACGATAACATCTGATTTGATAACTTCATCAGACGTAAAATTTTGACAACACTTAGTCCTATTTAGTGAGAGTAATTTCAGTCTATCTGTAATACATACTTTTCATCATATTAGAATGAGTGGTAATATCTTTTTGCTGATAAACTGTCTCTATACTATAAGAAATTTAAGTCGTCGAAATGACCTCCCTAACCAATGCCACAATTACGAAGAAAGAAGAATATTTTTGGACCAGAGATGTATGTTGCATTTTAGACAACTTTCAATTAAATTGCTCTCTGGTCAGAATATTCAAGGAAATATTATTCCTCCATTAATCAAAGTAACATAAACTTGTCATTTTTCACGCATGAGAAAGAAATTACGCTCATAAACCCGTTTATCCGTTTTCAATAAAACACATGAACACTATTTGTTTATTATAGGACGGTGCTTTGGAAAGTTCTCCGAACGGAATGGAAAAAAGTACTTACGTCACTGATACTTTTTTATTTTTCAATGTAGTCTCCTTATAGATTAATGCATTTGATCCAACGACGTTCCAGTGCCTTGATCCGATCTAGAATCCTCCATGCCTGCAAAATAGTTGTCAATCTCGGCTATCAATTCTTCGTTTGAAGTGAATCTTCGTCCACCAAGAAAAATTTTCAGTTTTGGGAAGACATAGAAGTCTGACGGACCCATATCAGGTGAATAAGGCGGGTGTGACAACAATCCATATCTTAGTTCGTGAAATTTTTCCGTGGCGAGGGCATATGTGTGCGGGTGCACATTGTCTTGTTGGAAGATGACTTTCTTCTTTGCTAAACCTGGCCTTTTATTTGCGTATCTTTTGTTGTAATTTGTCCAGGAGGTTAGCTTAGTATTCTCCAGTAATTGTTTGCCCAGTGGGAAGACAATCTACAAACAGAATACTCTTCGAATCGCAGAACACTGATGACCTTTCCCGCCGAAGGAATTGTCCTGGCTTTCTTTGGTGGTGGAGAATCAGCACGTTTGCACAGCTCGGACTGTTGTTTTGTCTCTGGGGTATAGTAGCGCACCCAAGTTCCATCCATGGTCACAATCCGGCGCAAAAAATCTTGTTCGTTCCTGCTAAAATTGACCAAACATTGATCTGATATGCCCATTCTCATGCGTTTTTGACCCAGCGTAAAGATAAAATTTTCATTTCTAATTCTTCAGTTAAATGTGATATACTCTTTCAAATGACATCTGGCAAGCGTGAGCAATTTCATACACTTTCAATCGGTGATCCTCCATGACCATTTTGTGCACTTTTGCAATGATCGAATCCTGCCTCGGGCATGGATGTGTGTGACGTCCTTAGGTTAGTTAGGTTTAAGTAGTTCTAAGTTCTAGGGGACTGATGACCTCAGCAGTTAAGTCCCATAGTGCTCAGAGCCATTTGAACAATTTTTGATACGCGGGAACAGCAACAGAGCCACGTCACCGCCACAGCTCTCTTCCAAGGGCACTGACTGGCACGTGTTTACAAGCAACAGTCCAATGAGTATCAGGTGGACAACTCGTTGCGCTAGCACTGATCTCTCGTGGTGATTCCGAGAACTTTTCAAACCACCTTCGTACTTTGCACATATTCTTGGGCTAAAAAGGGTGAAGAACTAAAGAACTGTGGGCTATCAAATGGCATTATCGGCTGGGATATCCCATGGACTGGTTTCAGCCGCCTAGCGGAAGGGGTATTCTTTCCGCTCACAGTGTACCCTTCCCGAGTCCATATGTGAGAGTCGCGTCTCATGTGTATTTGTGCAATGTAGGTGAGTGCAATGAATGCGCGTACAGTGTTGTGTTTATGTTTTATGATGATGACAGAATGCCGGTGCCGGCACAAAGCCTACACATCTTGAATAGTACCAAGACGTGAATAAAATTTTTCGCAGTGGCTGTTAAAACACTTTTATTAAAAAGTCACTACCGGCTTCGTATCAATAGGGATGCATCTACAAGTGATCCTTATAAGAAATTAAAACATTACAGATTCGCAGACGCTTGAAAATACACACTTGAAATAAAGTTTTGCATCACCACGGTTCCCAGAACTCCTGAAGATAGACGTTGACTGTGGATATTGTATCACAGCCCCTATGTCTGTTCAGAGATGTCACTAAACCCTCCCAAAGATGTAAACAACCATGCATGACAGCGATCAGTTCCACTCATTCCACCAGGAAGGAGGTACACGGCTCGTGTAGTCTGTAGTTCAACCATGCCTAGACGGTCAATACCGCGATTCGAACGCGTCCGCATTGTCATTTTGTGCCAGGAAGGGCTCTCAACAAGGGAAGTGTCAAGGCGTCACGGAGTGAACCAAAGGGATGTTGTTCGGACATGGAGGAGACACAGAGAGACAGGAACTGTCGATGACATGCCTCGCTCGGGCCGCCCAAGGGCTACTACTGCAGTGGATGACCGCTACTTACGGATTATGTCTCGGAGGAACCTTGACAGCAAACGCCACCATGTTGAATAATGCTTTTCGTGCAGCCGCAGGACGTCGCAATTACGACTCAAACTGTGTGCAACAGGCTGCATGATGCGGAACTTCGCTCCCGACGTCCATGGCTCATGATTGGCATCACATTCTCTCCACCGATGAGTGTCGCGTATGCCTTCAACCAGACAATCGTCGGAGATGTGTTTGGAGGCAACCCGGACAGGCTGAATGCCTTAGACACACTGTCCAGCGAGTGCAGCAAGGTGGAGGTTCCCTGCTGTTTTGGAGTGGCATTATGTGGGGCCGACGTACGCCGCTGGTGGCCATGGAAGGCGCCGTAGCAGCTGAAAGATTCGTGAATGCCATCCTCCGGCCGATAGTGCAACCATATCGGCAGCATATTGGCGAGTCGTTCGTCTTCATGGACGACATTTCGCGCCTCCATCGTGCACATCTTGTGAATGACTTCCTTCAGAATAACGGCATCGCTAGACGAGTGGCCAACATGTTCTCCCGACATGAACCCTATCGAACATGCCTAGGATAGATTGAAAAGGGCTGTTTATGAACGACGTGACCCACCAACCACTCTGAGGGATCTACGCCGAATCGCCGTTGAGGAGTGGGACAATCTGGACCAACAGTGCCTTGATGAACTTGTGGACAGTATGCCACGGCGGATATAGGCATGCATCAGTGCAAGAGAACGTGCTATTGGGTATTAGAGGCACTGGTGTGTACAGCAATCTGGACCACCACTTTTGAAGGTCTTGCTGTGTGGTGGTACAACATGCAATGTGTGGTTTTCATGAGCAATAAAAAGGGCGGAAATGATGTTTATGTTGATCTCTATTACAATTTTCTGTACAGGTTCCGGAAGGCTCGAAACCGAGGTGATGCAAAACTTTTTTTGATGTGTGTAGATGTGAACTACCATAAAGGGCCACGTGTGAATGAGAGCTGTGTACTCACAGGTTTTTCAAACAGACATAGATCGATAAAGTGATTGCTTAAAGATAAGTTCCGTTGTGCATCGTCAAGATAAAAGCACTCATCACGCAAGAAGCGGTTCTCCGTGATTACACTGACATGAATCGCGCAGTGTTTATAAGTGATAGGAAGCCGGATAAAACTATTCGAGTTTCTGACTGCCGAATAATTATGCTAACTAACTAAAAGCAGAACATTGTCATATATTAACTTCGACAGCTAGGTGTAATAGAGCCCGAATGACTTACCATGACGCAGACAGCGTAGAGGTTTGTACGGCGCCAGCGTAAACTGTACTGATCAATCGGTATTACGAGCCACGTGTGCGAGGTGGCGCTAGCGAGAGTCTCGGACCGAACTGATGCCATCTGTAACAGGAAAGGCGGCGACTGCCTTTTCAATGTGTCTAACTTACGTACAATTACGTATTAAATGGTCATTAGGAGTTTTTTATCCTTTTTAGAAGACATTAGTAGTTAAAAAACTCTGAGAAGCGTAGCTAATAACACTTTTTGAATGCTATATTCCTCGATTCTTATAAATAGCATTCGTATAGCGTATCCGTAGTATTTCAGAGCGCATCAGGAAGCGTGTGTGTTTTTTTTTTAATGTCCTGTTATATTGATTGAGAAAAGAATTAAATAAAACGAAGTCCTACGGAAACAAGATGACATGGCTCTTATTGACAAATGGCGCTTTATGGAAGAACACATCTATTTTCAAGCCACCGTCATTCTGCAATGTCTTGTTCAGATTACCTGAAGATGCGAAACCGATAGCGACTTTTAATAAAGCTGTATTAACAGATAGTGCGGAAGATTTTATTTGCCGTCTGGAACTTGTATTTGCCTCATCCTTTAAAATAATAAGAACCAAGGGGCCTCCGAGGTCAATGTCGGCATCTGAAAGATGGAAACTTCCTGGCAGATTAAAACTGTGTGCCAGACCGAGACTCGAACTCGGGACCTTTCCCTTCGCGGGCAAGTGCTCTACCATTTTTTTATCTTATTTTGTTCGTTTTCATTCGTTGCATCTGCTCGGCGCGGACGTAGCAAGGCATCCGTTTCAGTTCGTCGTTGATCCATTAACTCAGTTTTTATAATACAGAGGGCAGCTAACCCTCTGACCGAACACGCTGAGTTACCGTGCCGGCATCATCTGAGCTACCCAAGAACGACTCAAGCCCCGTACTCACAGCATCACCCTGAATGATGGATCATTATGGATTCGATCCTTGCTACTATTCCATTCAAGTTCAGTGTCGCTCCAATATACACACAAGATATTTAAATGGATCCTTTGGTTAAGTCCTATTTTTCAATAAATCCTGTTTTAAAAGAGTGTCAGTTGAAGCTGATGTTCTCAAACTATACGTTGTGGCTTTCATGCTATTCTGTCAGGGGGAGGGGGTGGTGGTCAAATGTTTTACACGTGGGTAAGAAGGGGGCGGTAACACAAATATTATTACGAAGAATAAATTGACGCTTGTAGTTTATTTCTTAAACAAATGATTCTGTGTTTCAGTCATCAGAAAAAGTGATCTTGGCACTGAAAAGACACTACTATTAACTTCGACTAAAATCAGACAGAACGTACACCATTTGGAAGGTGCTGTATTTAGCAAATTGCCTATGGTAATGTAATACCGCACTGTTATCACTTACCTCTCACAATTTCTGTCCAGTCTAAAAGTAAGATGAGTAACCATTCATAGAATTTGTGCACAAAAAAAAGACACTTTAAAACATGGAACAGTCGTCCATCTCGTTAATGAATTAGAGATTAGGCCCTGGGTGTGGTGACAGGTACATAACATCTGAGAGCATCTGAGTTAAAGCTCTCAAAATATCGGTAATTTGCATAGCCTTGAATCTAGAGAGCGACGCGAGTTTCATTGCAGTTAATGAACACGAACCCTCCCTGGTCTGTAAAATATTCCAGTTTTTCTCCTGTTTTAGTAGGTGAGAAATTAACTGCAGTTGGTCATGGAGTGTGTTAATAAGAGACCATTTGCTAACGTGGTGCAGGAAACAGCAGATAGGAAGCGCTAAGTCAAGTTCATCTTTAACTCTCAGCTGCTGCCTATTATTCCCGCTAAAAAGAGCACTACGAAATTATTTATGGTGCGCCAGCAGTTCCTGCCCATAACGAGCTCTTCAAAGTTATAACGCTATAAAGCGCTCTTTGCAGACCTGTTAAGCACCCCACAACAATGGAATCCGATTATCTGGTCGCTCCTGTCCCCATCCCCCTGTCAGCTTTATTCAGCGGGTTCGTTGTGAACGTAATCCCAGAAACTCCCTTAGGAGTGCTTATAGAGCACCAGTAACCACACCCACGATTATCTAAAGCATCGACGCCCCCATATATACATAACAGCTTCAAACGTCTGATTACTTCGCAAATGAGTTAATGTGTTAAATACTTGCCATTAAGCATGTAAAACCCTTATGGCTGAAGACGAAAATCCTAATTTTTAATTTAATTTTATTTAATTTGGATGCTTTCTCATTATTCACCCATAGAGTGATGAAAATATTTGGAAAATACCTAAAATTATGTTTTAAGTTAGTTGGAAGTCGCTGAGTGCTAACATTATCAAACACTGGATGGATATAATTTGGGTAACTTGAGCGCCATGGGTTATTCTGCCTCAAGACGCACGTTTTAAAGCTTGTTTTGCTGTGCAATACTTTTAACGTAAGATTACACCTCTTTATGATTAGATTATGACAGCATTTTAAATTTTCAAATTAGTTCAGTAATTATAGCAGCGGAAAACTGCTCCAACAGGAGCGCAAAAAAGACGACTACGTTCCTGTTTATCAAAAGACTCCGACTGAAAAGTGCGGTACCATCTGGCAAATCCTACCTTCCTCAGCACATTAAAAATTTTTCCCGAAAACTTTGGCTTGCATACATATTCGTACTCTTTTTAACATACTCCTCACTTCTCATTCCCACAAACTCCCTCACAAACTCGCTCACACCCACGAGTCCATCACTGTTAAGTCGCTCATACCCATCCGCTCCCACTTGCCCATTCTCATTCACTCATTCAGCCCTACTTCTCTCTGTCACTGTCCCCCGTTTGACAGCTACAGTCTCCTTGGTTCTGTCCTCTCATGTCTCTGTCTCCTTCCCGCTCTCTTTTACTGCTACTATCTCATTTATTCCTTCCTACTGCTGCTGCTTCTTCCCACTGTCACTATCGTTCTGTCCCTCGTTGCAATTACCATAGATTTTTATTATTTGGATTCAGTCTCACACTGGATTTTACGAGCGTATTTTACGTGTGCAAGGAGTTGACTTTTAACATCTGTATCTCTGAAACGGATGAAGGTATGAAGACCATATTCAAGATTGTTCGAGATAGTGATCTTAGGAATATATCATAATAATTTCAACCATCAGCTGTTCAGAGCTGTCTTGAAAACCTCGGCTCTGTTTTGGTACCAGAAAACCATATTTTTCGGGTTGTTTCAAGAGCCGCCCACGAACTAAATGGAGCCTCCATAGACTACCTAAGGCTCTCCGCAGACCACATATAGTGCAGTAAGATGATCATTCTGTAGGTTATACAAATCGTCCGTAGTCCAATGAGTGTTCAAAACACTTGACCTTATCTTTATAACACACATAGAACCTTAGGTATGAGCCCCGGAGGAATCCAGTTTTATTCCTGGTCTTTCTGTACACATTAGTAATTTTTGAAATTTGTACTAAGGTTCTACGGGTCCAAACTGCTGAGGTCATGGGGCCCTAGGCCTACACACTAAAACTAACTAACTTACAATAAGGACAACACACACACCCATGCCCGAGGGAGGACTCGGACCACCGACGGGGGGAGCCGCACAAACCTGACCAGGCGCCTTATACCACGCGGCTATCCTGCGCGGCTGCATATTAGTTAGGCAGCGCATGCTGTTTCACGCGTACCGATGATATACTAAAAATCAGTTACTTGCTGCCCGTGGAAGCCGTTGGATGGGCAATTTGCAACTGAGACTGTGGACCGTTTTAGCCGCTTAGCAATACTGATGTTGCAGTAACGTCTGCTTGCGAAATGCGCAGACCTGCGAGGAAATTGTGGTCGCAATGGGTAGCGACTTGCGCTCTGATACTTGAAATATGTAGACTGAGTGCGCGTTTATACTAGCTGCACTTGATGGACTCCACTAAATATACCAGATTTTACTCATAAACGAGAGAGGTAGTTTTTATTTAGTCGCACTGGCTGGCATTAGGAAAACGATCTCTGTAGTGACATACGCTGATGAGCCAAAATGTTATGACCACTTGCTTAATGGCTTGTTTGTCCGTCTTCGGAACGAAATACATCAGTGAATCTGCGTATCAGTTATACGGCAGTTTGTTGGTAGGTTTGTGGAAGTATATCCGATAGCGACATAGATTTACATCAGGTGAATTTGGTTACTGAGGCATGAACGTGAGTTCACAATAATGTCCTCAGACCACTATAGCACGGTTCTGGCTCCGACACACGCACAACTATTCTGCTGACAGATGACATGGCCGTGGGGGAAGACACCGAGCGTGAAGAGATACAGGTGGTTCGCAGCTGTCAGCGTGTTTTCGATTACCACCATAGGTCCCACGCAAACACTGGGGAACGTCTCCCATAGCATAATACTGCTCCCATGAGCCTACACTCGTAGCGAGCTGCAGTTTCGAGCCGCCGTTCACCTCGATGACTGCGTTTGTGGAGACGACCATCGACCTAGCGTAGCGAAAATGTGATTCACCCGAAGAGCCGACACGTTTCCGTTGATCAACAGGCGAATCTCGATGGACCCGTGCCCACTGCGATCGTAACTGACGATGTCTCTGGGTCAACACGTGAACACGTAGGGGTGGTTCGCCGCGGAGCTCCATGTTCAACAATGTACGATGAACCGTGTGCTCTGAAACACATGTGCGTGCACTAGCATTGAGCTCTTTCGGCAGAGATGAATAGTGGTGGACGTCCAGCCATTAAGCGCCTCGTTTCACTGTCCTTCTACATCCTTCCGAAGATGCTAACGACAGTAGCACGTGAGCATTCGACAACGTTCACTGTTTTCGAGATACTCGTTCACACGCTATGTATAATAATATTCTTCCCTTTACAAAAGTCCATTACATCTGTGGATTTCCCCACATATCTTCACTAGGCCACCGAGCGAGGTGTCGCAGTGGTTTGCACACTGGGCTCGCATTCGGAAGGACGACGGTTCAATCCCGTGTCCAGCCATCCTAATTTAGGTTTTTGGTGTTCTTTTGAAAGGCCACGGCAGACTTCCTTCCCTAATCGGATGAGACCGATGACCTCCCTGTCTGGTCTCCTCCACCAAACAACCCAACCCAACCCCACTAGGGCGATGTCCCGTCTATGTCTGCTCCTCTTACTTACTTTTGTTACCGCGTCACGCTCCCGCACTGTCACCAGAGGGCATGCAACGTCGTGGTTGGCAGTAGTCATAATGTTTCGGCTTATCAGTGTACATCTTTTCCCAAGGAATTGACAATTACTGTGAACTAAGGAACTGAGCAAGAATGCCACTGAATCACAGTTTATTGTGAACAAACAACTTTTGATGCAGTTGATTGAATAATCCGTCCTTGCTTGGCAGAACATGACAATAATGTCACGAAAGGGAACACTTTCCTGATGTGCAACTACCGTTTCGGAACATGAGGAAAGTGTTTCCTGTTTTCGTGTTATCAAAGAAGATAAGCGTTTGGAAATAATTACTAACATTCTCTGGCAGTAGAATGTAGGTTGGACCATACCCAAAAACCTTGCTCAGACTCATAATATGAAAGCTAGACACTTTAACAATATTTTGCTTCATTTGGTATGTTTCCAATTGTGCCTTAAAGTACGTAACTTTAAAAATGTATTAAGCATAAAATCTTGTATTCAATAAAAAGTTTCTTCTTGGATTCCATCGCTAAGAGTAATTCTCACAAATAAAAGTAATAATAATCGGAACGACCAGAAAACCGAATCATTTTCCGAAAGAAATGCTTATTAATTTGTCAAACGGCTCTCAACTATGTAAACGAAAATATCTGACTGTCCCAGTCACAGGCAAAATAAACTTTGGACAGACAGTTACAATGTGTATAGCTCTTTTTTGGAATGTGTGTTTTTCTTAAAGAACAGGCACCACGCGTACAAATATAGCCGCGTCGACAGCCCAGTGTAGGCGTTCAGTGCAGATGCACTCTTCGTCTAATCTCTTGCGGGAATCAGCGTGAGACTGCCAGCAATGAGGGTAATGGATAGGGGGCGCTACGTATGTAGTGTGCGACATGTTGGAAATTTGCGTTCGACGTGAAGTGCGTTCAGGTAGCCGAATCAATTAAGGCGGCCGCTCGAGTAAAGCAGAAATGCGATTTCGATTGCCAGTCCGGCACAAATTCTCACTTGTCATTATTGAATTCACTTGAATGCCCGTTCGCAGTGTAAGATGTCCATGACTAAGGAATTTATTGCTAGTGCACTCGAGCAGATGTAATTTCGATGGATTGCTCACGCGCTGCCTTCGATATGTAAGCTATAACAGAATCTAAGACCAGGGAGCAGTGTTGACTTCAGTAGGAACTGTGTGGCAGTAGGAGTAAGTAGTAGGTAGCAGTCTGGTGTGTCGAGTTGGCTGGGCCGGTCGTGAGGAGCGATGGTGGTGCCTGAGCGATGTAGTATAAGGTAAAAGCAGCCTCGCGCATATGTACTACTGTTATATCAAGTTCCATGTAAATGTTTTAAAAAAAAGTCTTAATAATAATCTTTCTCATAAAAATTAACTTTTGACAATCATTCATCTCAATTTAAAGAATTTACTAATTTCTCCAATCCATGATCATCCCGATTATTGTAAAGAAAAATCAGTTGTTTCTTTTATACATGACACATCTATCTGCCAGCATTTCACTGGGCTTGCCAGAACAATTTATTATAGGAGCAGATATATACGCGTTATCCGGAGACTTCATTGAGGTAAGAATTTTCAGTTTATTCAGAATGATCTTTCAGGGCCATGACGCAGCACTACTGACGTCCAAAATTTACCAGTTTAAGTTCACGGTCAATTATTGAAAGGTTATAAGTGAGTAACATTTTTTATTGGGAGGTTATTCACGTTATTATTGCGAGGTTACGGAATAATAAACTGTTGCTAGGTTAAACTAAATGTGAATGTTATACTTATTTTTTTACTGTTGGGAGGTTATACTGAATGTGAATGTTATAATTATATTTTTTTTACTGTTGGGAGGTTATTATATATTTTTTATCTGTGGGGAGGTTACAGCAGCTAATGCCAGAATTTTAATTTCGTAATTTTTGTTACTGTATTTCAATTCGTGATGACTTTCGCATCATCTCAAATCTTAGTTCTGTGATCTTTTACAAGGGGAATAAGTAATGCAACACGTTTCCGAAAGCAGGTTGGTTTTATCCAAGATTCCAGTACACCATATTATTCCACACTCTTTTGACTACAGAACCATATATTTAGACGTAATCTCAGTTCAATGCGACGGTCTTACGCCACCTTACTGGGAGGATCTGTGTGTTCTCATGGTATTTCTCTACTCATCGACACTGGAGGCAACGTCTTGCTGCATCAGTAACCTCCCCATCACCCATGAACTACTTCCCACGGAGTGCATCCTTCATTGGGCCAAACAGATGGAAACTGGAGGTGCGACATCCATGCTGTAGTGAAGTTCAGGAGGAACAGTACAGTGAAGTTTTGTGAGGTTCTGTCTGTTGTTTTCATGAAGAAGGAGACGTTCAAAAATGGTTCAAATGGCTCTGAGCACTAAGGGACTTAACATCTGAGGGCATCAGTCCCCTAGAACTTAGAACTACTTAAACCTAACTAACCTAAGGACATCACACACATCCATGCCCGAGGCAGGATTCGAACCTGCGACCGTAGCGGTCACGCGGTTCCAGACTGTAGCGCCTAGAACCGCTCGGCCAAACAAGCCGGCGAAGGAGAAGTTCGTTTGTACTTAAATGTCGATGAACACGCGGAAGTCGTTTCCACAATTTCCTGAGGGCAGCACAGTACACTTCATAGCCGATCGTTGCACCATGAGGGTGCACATCAAACAGAAAATTACCCCTTCAGAGTCCCAGATGATGCTCGCCGTGACTTTACCGGCTCAGGGTGCGGCTTTGGCATTGTGGCAAGTGATTCACCCATGTTTCATTGCCTGTGACGGTATTCGACAAAAGATTGTCACTATCAGCCTCGTAACGCCCAAGCAATCCCGCACAGATGGTGTTTCGTTGCTCTTTATGGTCTTTTGTTAGGCGGCGAGGAACCCAGAGAGCACATACCTTTAAATACCCAACGTATGGACGAGTATGTCAGTACTACCAACAAAGACATCCAGTTGAGGAGCGAAGTGTTCGATTGTGATCCGTCGATCACCTCGAATGAGAGTGTCTGCACGTTCCAACTGTGCACTAGTCACAGCTGTGTACGGCTGCCCAACACGTGGGATATCGAACAGGTTTGTACGAACTTGTTGCGATGGTGACAAAAGCTTCGACCAAAGACTCGCTGTGGTTTTGTTCACCACCAGATGTGCGTACACATTCTGCGATCACCTGTGAATATCTGCGGTCCTCTGGTTTTCTGCCAAAAAATTAGCTCAGTTCCAGCTCTCTGCTTGCAACGCACCTCTGTTACAGACACTAGTTTCAAGGCTACGTACAGCACCGTCACCTATCGTAACCTCATGAAACAAAGGGGGCTGCAGCAGCAATATTCCACGATGTCCCATAACAATTTCCGCATTTTTCCAACCGAAACTGGCCGACAAAAATATCGTGTTGCAGTACTTATTGAATACCCCTCGTATCTCTAACTGTGACAGTATGTCATTTCAGATTTCGCGTTTTCTGTATGATCTAATACTTTTGCCTATCCACGTCGTGTTATGTCGTTGTTATGCCTATAAAAACCAAACATCGCTTACACCATCGACACAAAATTTTGATGCCCATATTAATATACACTCCTGTTCATAAATTAAGGATAATTGCAGAATGCGGTGCCACATAACGTGGCACTACACAAAACTGGCGCTAATAGCATAGGCACATAGGGAACACACACGGCACAGATCTGTAAGTACACGGTATTGGTGATAAGTAGAGAAAACCGTCCCGAAGCACATGTGCTACAAAACGCCACTGTTTCCTGCGTATCTATCCCGTCATCAATATTATCACCATGCACACGTACACAGGCCGCACAATGGGTTGGCATACTCTGGATCAGGTGGTCGAGCAGCTGCTGGGGTATAGCCTCCCATTCTTGCACCAGTGCCTGTCAGAGCTCGTGAAGTGTCCCAGGGGTTTGAAGACGTGTAGCGGTACGTCGAGCGGGAGCATCCCAGACGTGCTGGATGGGGTTCAGGTCTGGAGAACAGGCAGGCCACTCCATTCGCCTGATATCTTCTGTTTCAAGGTGGGGCCGTGAGTTATAACCCATCAGGAGGAAGGTGGGACCCAATGCACCCCTGGAAAGGTGGACATGCAAGGGTGTACGTGCACCAATCATAACCCCACCGCACACCATCAAACCACGACCTCCATAAAGGTCTCTTTCAAGGACATTAAGGCTTGGTATCTGGTTCCTGGTTCACGCCAAATTAAAACTCGTTGAGAAGCACTGTTCAGACTATACCTGGACTCGTCCGTGAACATAAGCTGGCACCACTGTTCCGATGACCATGTACTGTGTTCTTGTCACCGGGCTTCACGGGCTCTCCTGTGACCAGGGGTCAGTGGAATGTACCTTGCAGATCTCCCGGCGAATAAACCATGTCTGTTCAGTCGTCTGCAGACTGTGTGTCTGGAGACAACTGTTCCAGTTGCTGCGGTAAGGTCCCGAGAAAGGCTACTTGCAGTACTCCGTGGCCGCCTGCGGGCACTGATGGTGAGATGTAGGTGTGCTTGTGGTGTTGTATACTGTGGACTGTAGCACCTGGACACGTTTCCTGTCTGCTGGAATCGTTGTCATAATTTTGGGATCACACTTTGTGGTACACGGAGGGCCCGTACTACGACCTCCTGTGTTTGGCCAGCTTCCAGGCGCCCTAGTATTCTGCCCCTCATAAAGTCATCAATATGTGTTCTTTGAACCATTTTCAACACACAGTCACCATTAGCATGTATGAAAACGTCTGCACACTTACTCGAAGCACCGTACTCTGACATGCACCAACACACCTCTCCGTATGTGGACTGCTGCCAGCGCCACCGTGCGACGATCGCAGGTCAAATGCATCGCATGGTCATACCCCGAGGTGATTTAAACCCGCAAACCGCCCACCAGAGCGTTGTTTCACCATGTATCAGCATTATCCTTAATATATGAGCATGCGTGTAGTACGTTTCTTTATAGCATCCATCCACCATCATAACATTCGAAGACGTCTTCCTTCGAAAAACGTACATATAAAAATCTGGCTTTTAACAGCGTCTACCACAGTTAGGCTAATCCTTAAAATTTTAGTGTATCAAGCTGCGCATAAAAATGATACGTGGAAGCAAACATAAAACAATGATTAAGATATCGATCTGAAATGAGGTTCCACAGGCATTATAAAATATGTAGAGACTCAGAATTAAGGATCATGGAATATAATTTCCTATTTAGGAAACTATAAAATCCGAGCAATTTTACTAGGTATGAAGACGTTAGGATTTCATTCATCATTCAGACTGACTGCAGCGATTAAATATCTTAGTACATAAAAGTGTATGTATCTGGTGATATCTACGCAAGTGTTGTATTTTACATTTATGCTCTCAGCTGTTGATACAATGAGCGGAGTTATTTCTCGTTTAGTCCACAGTTGTAATCGAATGATTGAGGAATATGCAGTAACAGAACTACAGCTGCAGTGGTGCCATTCATAAACTACTTTTGTATTTTGTTGTATGGAAGTGAACTTACTGGCCTTTATGCAGTTTCTTTGATTAGAATTGCTACAGAGAACGGTACAAATTAATTTCTGTCAATTAACAAATAAATGAGTTGCGGTCTAATTTATAAAATTTAATTAATTCTGTTGAATGTTATTTCGTTCTCTGAATTTTAACCGCCATTCACTTCAGAGATTAATTTTCTAATTGTTTCTGGAAATTACGTGACGTCGCTCTCAACTTCTTGTAATATCCATTTTTTCGGAAGAGAAAGGAGTAGACCGGAGCATTAACTTGGAAAAATCATTGTCGGAAGGCACGTTACGTAAACTAGCAACATGAAGAAGACGTACGAAGGGTTGGAACTGTAACGTGGCCGATTCCTAGTGGATCGAAAGTTTAATAATCGCAAAAGAATTTTGAAACAGTGCTGCCAAAACTTTACGCTTTGACTTGGTACCTTGTTGTGAGTGCTAAATTACGATTCAGCGTCAGTGTTGTTCTGTAGTGTATGTAAGAAGCATCTTAACTGTGCTGTTGATTTGTGCAATTACATTAAACTGAAAAGCACTTCTCTAGTGGTGCCGAGAGATGGTTAAAGAGCCTCCAGAATGAGTGATGAGTACGTCTTGGAAACTCAGAAAAGATTTGGTATCAGCACGATGGAGAGAAGGTGAAGATACATTCCAAACATATTCTCTCGTCCTGGGTTGCATTAATCCTCTGTTCTATTTGTAATTCTTTATTACGTGAATGAGTCAAAGAGTATCTGCACAACATTCTCCTAATTTGTTACAGCAGTACAAAACTTACAGTGAAATCAGACTGAGGAGATTAGTGTTTAACGTCCCGTACACAACGTGGTCATTAAAGACGGCTCTGAAATCAGTTTGTAATTTAGCCACGCAGCTCTTCAGTGGCAAATGTTTTCAATACCATCGGAAAAAGAGAAAAAAAGGAAAAGATTTTCGTCGTGCAGCTGCAAGACGCGAATGCTTCACTTCCTTCGGCTCTTCATTGGAGGTCAATCGACGGCCTCTGAGAAATGTCTTTAAGTGGACAAAACAAATGGAAATTTAACCGTTTGAGACCAGAACAGTATTCAGGACGCTCTAACACCTCAAAATGCCTATTCCGAAGAGTCTCAACGGTGTGCGTGGCGATATGAGGATGCACATTTTCATGAAAAAAAAGCAACATAACTTAGAAATACGATTGACGTAATCTCAGTGATTTAATAAATATTGTAAATTATAGATTGCAGTGATCAGTGGTCCCTAGTATTCAATGAACTGTGGATGAAGCGCAACCAACAGGCATTAGATGCATTGAGCGAAAAGAATAGTGCATTGAGAATGGCTAGCATCTAGCCGAAATCTAAATCTGCACAATAAAATTTGAAAAGGACGACTTAATTACAAGACAGACCTACGATTGGATACTACGTATGTGAAGTCCATCGAAATATTCTTGACCTGTTAAAGCTACCTGCCCTTGGCTGTAACTCAGTGGTTGTTACTCTGCACTCCAATATGTTGTCCTGATCGAACCTAGCATGAATACAACAAAGCGCTGAAAGGGGATGGTACACCGTTAAAGAAAGCACAAACTAATCTAGTAAAAGCATATATATAATTGAGGCTCTCTGTCCTCAGATAAAATGTTACAGCATTCACCCATGTTTGGCACCGAGTGTGGTGGTGCGGTGGTTAGCATACTGGACTCGCATTCGGAAGGACGACGGTTCAAGCCCTCGTCCGGCCATCCTGATTTAGGTTTTCCGTGATTTCCCTCAATCTCTTCAGGTAAATGCCGGGATGGTTCCTTTGAAAGTGCTCGACCGAATTCCTTTCCTAGTCCGATGGGACCGATGACCTTAGTGTTTGGTCCCCTCCCCCCAAATCAATAAACCAATCAACCCATGTTTGGCAATAACACTCATCAGAATTCAGGAAGCTTGCACTAGTGAAACTAATTCCAGACAAGACAATTGTGCCCAACTGAATCAACTATCCGCACATAACATTCATACATGACCAGATAGCATCAGCAACATCTAGCAATACTGAGCGAGTACAGAACTAGACACCAAGCCTCATCGAACTTACCGGCATTTAGTTGAGTGATGACATATGCCGCATCATTAGCTTTGTTCAATTAACCAATCTTCGTCTAAACCTGTATATATTGTCACCAGCAAAAAAATATATTTTGAAGCACAAATTAAAAGCAATGTTTACGAGACAACGTATTCAGACTTAATAATCATCAAATGAACAAATACAAAGTTTATGATGTGACTCAGGTGGACTGTCATAGATCCGACCGCACTCAATCGCCGACGCATTTTCCTCTACACAATGAGTTGTCACACTTACTTATAACTTTTGAATCTACTGTGACAGCAGTCAAGCTAGCTTACTAATCATTTTCCTGTCAGGATTGTAGTGTCCATCACTGGTTCCACCCCTATTTTGCAACACTCTCTGAAATAATTCTCACTACATTCTTACTCCTGTAAAATGTCTGCTTCTGATAGACTATTTTTCTTTCGTCTTTGGTTAATGATTCGTCCATCTACTTGTTGCCAATGGCTGTGTGACTTTTAGTTTGTGCTTCATGTGTTCTTACGCCAGCTTTCCGAAAACTTTCTGTCGAGACATTCTGAAGCCTGCCACGATGCCGTGGTGTCCTTGGGCTCTCGACCACCCAACCAACGTGACAATGGTCGCCTTCTGTCCCCGCACACTAGCACGTATTCTGGCTCCAGTTCTTGATTAAAATTGAAATATCTCGGGACGTATGACTCTTCCAACATGCGATTTTCATCAAACGCTGTTAAATAAATGACTGCATTTTACACGTTTTGTTCCGACCTCTTTCTCCAGCTGTTTAATTCACAAGCTTTCAGCAACAAGGACATCGGCATTGAGCGAGGTCAGTGATTGTACATGTCACTGCCAAGTCTTAGTTTGATTATAGACCTCGGCGTTTGTTTCAAATCACAGACGTTAATTCGATGCAGAGTATAAAAATGTAGCACTGGCTGTTTAATCTTGATCCTTTCCCTGGTGTTGTACAGGATTGAACCTTGTGCATTCCAGAAAACTGCAAGTAGCACGTTTCCTGCAGAAGGGTGAATCCTTAAATGTTTCTTCGGCTGGAAGCCTGCCATGTTTCCTTTCCATGCTCTGGCATTTACTGTCTGGTTCAGAGTGATGAACTTGCGTTTCATCTCCAGTCTCCGATGATGATTCATTTCAAGAACATTCACTTTCATTTATATGATGGTCCAGCAGCTACTGACAGATTCCCACACAGTTGTGCTTGTGCTCATCTTCTAGTTGTTTTGGAACCCAACTTCCAGAGACTTTATGAAAGCTGAGTCCATTATAAATGACATAATATGCACAACCATGGCTAACGTGCTTTTCGTCTGCCACTTCATCAGCAGTCACTTGTCTGTTCTGCTCAGTGAGCTGTTCAATGCCGGCATCAGCAGTGGACATGACTGGACGTTCTGCTCTACCCTTGTCCTACACACTAGGTTTCTTTCGAGTTGCTCAATCCATTGATAAACGCTTCACATGATAAAAAATTTCCCGAACGTTGTCCCGAAACTCTTCTATAGATTACAGCTCCTGGGAAACCTCAAATCCAAAAAAATGGGTTACAGAACATAGTTCCTCATTCGTGCAAACAGAGAGTGGCGTAAACGTCTTCACTTTGCATCAATGCAAAGTGAGGAGATACTTATTAAATTACATCCGTCTTGATTAATTCGTACACATTTGCCTGGTCGCCTCCTGAGGCTTAGAAATTTGGCATCAAATTTTCTTCTTTATTCGTCTTTTTGAATGACTAGTGCAGAACTTCTAGTTGTCTATTCTTACAGTACACAGCTAAAAAGAGAACTTCCCCTCATCCACCTACATGTTCAATACCGTCAAAGGCGAGATCCTTTAGACCTGTTACAAAGCGACACCACGTGTATCAGAAAAGACTGCCTTGCTTGTGAGAGCGATCATATGTTGTAACGACAAACACGTGTAATAGCACCACCCGTACACAGATATATGAGCCTTAAAACTATTGCATTACACTATGTAGTCAGATAACTATGATCTAATAGATACAGAGCTAATGTCAGATATAATTTATTTATACGAAATTACGAAATAATCTTAGCTTCCCTCAAATGTCAACCAGCTGCCACTAAAATTTGACATTACATGTAACGAAAGAGTCAAAAATATTTATATTTCACTAACGATGCAAGCAAAACTCCTCATTCTGGAAATGATAGGCCAATTGGGACCGACCGACTGCCATGTCGTCCTCTGCCAGTTGCTTCACTGGATGCGGTGTGGAGGAGAAACCGCTTTCCTGATATTCCTCTAAAAGTGGATATTATTTCATTTCTATCGAAAAAAAAAACAAATCAATTAAATGATCTACATATAAATTATTATCCTTTTCGGTCCATGCCACTTTACTGCGTTTTTCCTTTTAGTATAAAAATACACTACTGGACATTAAAACTGCTACGCCACGAAGATGACGTGCTACAGACGCGAAATTTATCCTACAGGAAGAAGACGCTATGATATGTAAATGACTAGCTTTTCAGAGCATTCACACAAGGTTGGCGCCGGTGGCAACACCTACACGTGCTGACTTGCGGAAGTTTCCAACCGATTTCTCATACACAAACAGCAGTTGACCGGCGTTGCCTGGTGAAAAGTAGTTGTGATGCCTCGTGTAAGGAGGAGAAATGCATACCATCACGTTTCCGACTTTGATAAAGGTCGGATTGTAGCCTATCGCGATTGCGGTTTATCGTAATGCGACATTGCTGCTCGCGTTGGTCGAGATCCAATGACTGTTACAAGAATATGGAATTGGTGGGTTCAGGAGGGTACTACGGAACGCCGTGCTGGATCCCAGCGGCCTCGTATTACTAGCAGTCGAGATGACAGGCATCTTATCCGCATGGTTGTAACGGATCGCGCAGCCACGTCTCGATCCCTGAGTCAACAGATGGGGACGTTTGCAAGGCAACAACCATCTGCACGAACAGTTCGACGACGTTTGCAGCAGCATGGACAATCAGCTCGGAGACTATGGCTTCGGTTATCCTTGACGCAGCATCACAGATCGAAGCGCCTGCGATTGTCTACTCAACGACGAACCTGGGTGCACGAATGGGAAAACGTCATTTTTTCGGATGAATCTAGGTTCTGTTTATAGCATCATGATGGTCGCATTCGTGTTTGGCGACATCACACTGAACGCACATTGGAATCGTGTATTCGTCATCGCCATACTGGCGTATCACCCGGCGTGATGGTATGGGGTGCCATTGGCTACTCGTCTCGGTCACCTCTTGTTCGCATTGACGGCACTTTGAACAGTGGACGTTACATTTCAGGTGGGTTACGACCCGTGGCTCTACCCTTCATTCGATTCCTGCGATACCCTACATTTCAGTAGGATAAAGCTTGACTGCATGTTGCAGGTCCTGTACGGGCCTTTCTGGATACAGAAAATGTTCGACTGCTGCCTTGGCCAGCACATTCTCCAGATCTCTCACCAATTGGAAACGTCTGGTCAATGGTGGCCGAGCAACTGGCTCGTTACAATACGCCAGTCACTACTCTTGATGAACTGTGGTATCGTGTGAAGCTGCAAGGGCAGCTGTACCTGTGCACGCCATCCAAGATCTGTTTGACTCAATGCCCAGGCGTATCAAGGCCGTTGTTACGGCCAGAGGTGGTTGTTCTGGGTACTTATTTCTCAGGATCTATGCACCCAAATTGTGTGAAAATGTAATCACATGTCAGTTCTAGTATAATATATTTGTCCAATGAATACCCGTTTATCATCTGCATTTCCTCTTGGAGTAGCAATTTTAACGGCCAGTAGTGCATGATCAATTGAAGTCATATATTTCACATCTGAATATGTAACACTTTTCTTTATCCTCTCCTAGAAACAATATTTAGTCCCCTTTCGTGAAATGTATTTAAAAGTATGGAACAGGAAAAAAGAATAACGGAAAATGAAGAAATGAGAAAAGTTTGTAAAGATGTGTCGTAGAAAATCATTCTTGGTCTATTATCACAAATTCGAAATGCCGTACCGTACAGGGAATAGGAACCATTTAATGAACATGAAAAGACTCAACCTTGAGGCCACCGTCTGTTGCATACCGGAAGGTGAACAGTATTATTGCCTTGTGAAAGGCTGCACGGTCGTGCTTGAGAACTCCTCAATATGGTAGATATCGGCTGCGTACCATTTTTGACACTGGTGGTTGAAGGAAGATGGACATGCTCATCTTCAGTGTGGGGAAGGCGGAGGCATGCAGCAGGTGCACACAGCTCTGGTTTGGACCAATGTCCAGCGCCCAGAGTGTCAGCTAAGACCATGAGGAACAGTTAGATGGCAAATTGGCAACGAGCAATTACAGCGTTCACCAGACATCCTCTCAAACCTCATAACTGCAAAAAATGGTTCAAATGGCTCTGAGCACTTTGGGACATCTGTGGTCATCAGTCCCCTAGAACTTAGAACTACTTAAACTTAATTAACCTAAGGACATCACACACGTCCATGCCCTAGGCAGTCATCACTGCACAGTACGCCTCCCATGGCGTAACGAAAGATGGAAATAGAGGGATGGAGCCAAGTTGTATTAGTGATGAGTGCAGATTCTGATTTGCTACAGACAAACTAAATACAAACTAAATAAGGCTAAACTTTTAGTGAAGCTTACCAGAACTGAAATACATTAATATTGGAGTTCTTCAGAGCAGTATGTTAGGCCCGATACTGTTCCTGATATACATTAATGACTTTCCCAATAGTGTAAGACGAGGGAAAAATATCTTCTTTGCAGCTAACAGCAACAAAATAATCATTATTAAAAGAGGAAAACTCATTGCAGAGAAGTCGAACGAAACCATGAACGAAGTTTAGAATTGGCCATTATGCAATGAAGTTATATTAAAAATAGACAAAATAAATGTTATGAATTTACACCAGTGCTCGCAATGGATAATACGAACATCTTATCGTCTTCCTGAACTCAACAGCTCACTCATTATGGAGGGATGCTGCCCGAAAACTAAGGCAAGGAAACAGGAAGTTGCGGCACAGGAACACAAAACGCCAACCAAACATCTCCGTCACGGTCCTGACGCCAGCTGATAGTGTGCGTATAGTGTGTGTAGTGTTTACAGTAATTCGTGTTGAGAAATGAATGAACACTGTAACCCTAGATTTTCGCTTTGTCAAATAACTTTTTTGTAAGAGTGTGCAAATAAAACAGTATTGTTCACTAGATATAAACCGAATGAGATAACGATGTTTTGAACAGACTGGTTTTGCATCCTCGGAGACTGGCTGGGGTGTCAGACAGTGGCAATCACTACGCAGACTGGATCCAGTTCAAAGCCTGCAACCATAACGGCCAGTTGATGGCTTGTAGATCAACAGCTACGCCAAGTTCGTGACCTACTCAGTGAGGCTGTAGTAGCTTGGCCGACATTCGACCAGTGACAGATCGGGAGACTGCGCCGGTAGACTGCACAGCGCCGAAGAGTACCGCTCAGGGCTGAGCTGGGAGCACACACAGAGATGACAAAAGTCAAGGAGTAGCGACATTCACATATACACATGGTGGTAGTATCGCTGTACAAGGTATAAAAGGGTGATCATGTGAAACCGTTTTCGACGTGATTATGGCCGCACTACCGGAATTAACAACCTTCGAACGCGGAATGGTAGTTGGAATTAGACACAAAGGACATTCCATTTCGGAAACTGTTAGGGATTTCAATATTCCGAGATCCACAGTGTGAAGAGTGTGCCGAGACTACAAAATTTCAGTAATTACGTCTCACCACGGACAACGCGCTGGCCGATGGCCACCACTTAACGACCGAGAGCGTTAGGGTTTGCACACAGTTTTCAGTGCTAACAGACAAGCAAAACTGCGTGGAATAAACACAGAAATCAATGTGGGACGTACGATGATCTTATCGATTAGGACAGAACTGAGACAATGGGCTTCGGCAGCAGACAATCGGCGAGAGTGCCTTTGCTAACAGCATAGAACACCCTCATTGGCATTGTAGAGAGAAGGATGTGGTGTCAGCGCCAGATACCACACTTGCTAGGTGGTAGCCTTGAAATCGGCCGCGGTCCGTTAGTATACGTCGGACCCGCGTGTCGCCACTATCAGTGACTGCAGACCGAGCGCCGCCACACGGCAGGTCTAGAGAGACTTCCTAGCACTCGCCCCAGTTGTACAACCGAGTTTGCTAGCGATGGTACACTGACGAAATACGCCCTCATTTGCCGAGACGATAGTTAGCATAGCCTTCAGCTACGTCATTTGCTACGACCTAGTAAGGCGCCATGTTCAGTTACTATTGATATTGTGAATAATGTACAGTCAAGAGTGACGTTCACCAGTTATGGATTAAAGTTAAGTATTCCACCAGCTACGTCCGTTTTTCTACAGTCTAATTTCCTTGTCCTGTTCCAGACCTCACGCCAGCCTGCGTGATCTAAAACGCGTGCCTTTCGGCTTCGTCTAGTAACCCGGTGTTGGCTCTCCTTCCAACCCACAACAAAGGAAGTAATTCTCTGGGCGGTATCACTAACGTGGTGTCTTGCTGCTTCGGTTAAGTCCCTCGTCGCACAGCAGTAGCGCTCAGTTGCCAGGTTCCATGTAGGTGGTGATCCTGCTGAAGTGGGGTGTTTAACGATGCCAGTTGTTAATTGTCAACAACGTTTGTACCATACTTGTTTTAAAACAGAAATTGCTTTGTCACACACGTCACAGAATCAGCATTTGAAATATGGTGGCTCTGGACTACGCCATTATATTCGACCCTACACATGTTAACACCGTTTTCTGACTTAACATAATGATAGACACTGCCCACGACACGTGGCGTTCTAGTATCTAATAACTTCACTTTATATCTTGTTTAACATCTGAAATATTGTAACCTCCCCACAGAAAATTAATATGTATAATAACCTCCCAACAGTAAAAAATATAATTATAACATTGACATTTAGTGTAACCTCCCAACAGTAAATTGTGTAACCTATCAATAATAAAAAATGTGACTAATCTCTCAATAAAACATTGTGGCTCACTTATAACCTTTCAACGGTTGACTGTGAATTTAAACTGGTAAATTTTAGACGTCAGCAGTGCTGCGTCATGGCCCTGAAAGATCATTCTAAAAAGATTGAAAATTCTTACCTCAATAAGGTCGCCGGATAACGCATATATATCTGCTTCTATAAGAAATTATTCTGGCACAGCCGAGTGCAACGCTGGCCGATAGATTTGTCATGTATAAAAGGAAACAACTGATTTTTCTTTTCAATAATCGGGATGACCAAGGATTGGAGAAATTAGTAAATTCTTTAAATTGAAATTAATGATTGTCAAAAGTTACTTTTTATGACAAAGATTATTATTAAGAGATTTTTAAAACATTTACATGGGACTTGATATAACAGATTTACATATGCGCGAGGCTGCTTTTACCCTATATTATATCGCTCAGGCTCCGCCATCGCTCCCCACGACCGGCCCAGCCAACTTCATACACACGACTGCTCGCTACTACTACACAATTCCTACTGCATACAACACTGCTCTCTGGTCTGAGATTCTCTTACAGCTTACATATCGCAGGCAGCGCGTGAGCAATCCATCGAAATTACATCTGCTCGAGTGCGCTAGCAACAAATTCTTTAGTCATGGACCTCTTACAATATGCACTCGCGACCGTTCTTTTAGAGCCGCCCCGGTTACTCGACCGTACGTTTTGCGTGGCTCCTTGCGACCAACTCGCCCTGTCTTCCTGAAGGACAAGAGAGACCCCCCCCTCCTTTCTCCCTCAGCCAATAAGGATACTTCTCTCGTTCAAACTTTCAGCCAATGGGTGTTCAGATCGCTGTTGCTAGGCGGATCTGACTTCACGTTTGAGGACGTTGTGACGGAAGTTTGTCTCGGAACACTGTCTCAGATTGTAAGACCCTACGACCAAATAATCGGATCTTGTCGCTACTAAGGTTGCACAACATTGCCTCCCATGATTTCATCTCTAATGCTCCTTGCTGACGCTTAATTGTCAAATGTACATGTAGCCTGGATGCTACTGAGTATTCCTGATTGCATAAATGTGCTTAATACTTGGCTTAAACACGTGGAGGGAATGCATGTATGCATAACAAGCATCATCGGCTGTAGCGCCTTTGATGGGCTCGTGGTCATATCGGTTGGAGCGTAGACGACTGGGAAACCGTGGCCTGGTCAGATGACACCCGATTTCGTTTGGTAAGAGGTGATGGCTTCGAGTGTCGCGCAGACCCCACGAAGCCATGGACTCAAGTTGTCAACAGTGCACTATGCAAGCTGGTGCTGGTTCCACAATGCTGTTAGATGTGTTTAGACTGGGTGCTCTGGTCCAGCTGAACCCATCATTGACTGTAAATTGTTATGTTCGGCTATCTGGAGACCGTCTGCAGCCATTATGTACTTCATGTTATAAAATAAAGATGGAATTTTCACCGCACCACAATTGTTTGCGACTGGTTTGAAGATCATTCTGGACAGGAGCGGATGATGTGACCACCCAGATTGTACGACATGAATCTCGTCGAACATTTATGAGGTATAATCGAGAGGTTAAAAAAGTGGTTCAAATGGCTCTGAGCACTGTGGGACTTAACATCTGAGGTCATCAGTCCTCTAGAAGTTAGAACTACTTAAACCTAACTAACCTAAGGACATCACACACGTCCATATCCGAGGCAGGATTCGAAGCTACGACCGTAGTGGTCGCTCGGTTCCAGATTGAAGCGCCACTGCAGCCGGCCTGGAGAGGTCAATTCGTTCACAACATTCCGCACCGACAATATAGAGGCAGCATGGCCCAGTATCGCCGCAGACCACTGCTAACAACTTGTTGAACCCTTGCTACGTAGAGTTGCTGCACTACGCTGTGCAAAAGCCGGTCCGACACGGTTTCAGAAGGTATCCCACCTCAGAGTATATACTAAGTGTATGTATTAATTCTGGTAGGTTGAGCAACAATAGGAGTTTCCTCCCACGATATAGTCGGCTGTGGAAATGCTACTTTGTGCTACAGCATTAGCAATCTCTTCCATCGCTATCGGAAGATCTCCGCGTTGCTGGGTGCTAAGGCAGCACTATTTCAACACACATCTGCACGTCAGTAGCTGGACGTTTGCGATAGGGTGATTCAGGCTGATGCCTCAACACAATAACATGCAACGTATTGCGCAAAAATGAACGGAAACGTCCTTACTGTGTGCTTACATGGCTGTCGAACAGTCACTGGAGTAGTCGCATCCACGAAATATCTGGGAGTACACATATGAGACGATTTAAAGTGGAACGAGCTCATCAAACTAATAGCCCGAGATGTAGATACCAGACTGAGATTCATTGAAGGAAATCTCAGAAATGTCAGACCACCAACGAAGGAATTAGCTTATAAACCAGAGAAGACTGAAAGCAGAGCAGTGCGTTTCGTCGCGTGAAATATTACTTCACATTATTACATAAATCAATAAAAGATTTACTTAATCTTGAAACAGTCTTTGCCACAGGATTGCTTGATAATTTAAAAGTGTCACTGACTACGAAAGAATCACTTGATGAGCATATTAAGAAACTATTCTCTAGCTGTACAAAATGCAACATTTACCAAAGTGTAGACTTTCACAGTCAGAAAAATCATATCCATTATAATTATCCGGGCTGTTATGCCGTGTCCGCAGCTCGTGGTCGTGCGGTAGCGTTCTCGCTTCCCACGCCCGGGTTCCCGGGTTCGATTCCCGGCGGGGTTAGGGATTTTCTCTGCCTCGTGATGACTGGGTGTTGTGTGCTGTCCTTAGGTTAGTTAGGTTTAAGTAGTTCTAAGTTCTAGGGGACTGATGACCATAGATGTTAAGTCCCATAGTGCTCAGAGCCATTTTTTTGTTATGCCGTGGTGGGTTGATGAATTCTGTGTCAATTCCCAACGTTACGTCCCCGTCTGCGGAGGACATCTTCAAGGGGGTCTATAGCTCGATGGAAGGTCCTACACACCCAGTAGCGAGCCAGTGGGTGTGTTGGACATTCCATCGAGCTACAGACCCCTTAAAGATGTCCTCCGCAGACGGGGACGAAACGTTGGGAATTGACACAGAATTCATCAACCGACCACGGCTTTAACAGCCCGGATAAATATAATGGATATGATTTACCAAGGTACATTTCATCAGAAACTTTAACTGTCACTGTCCGACACCATAATGCTGACTGCCGTGGCTGAGGTCTCGAACTGGGCAGAACTCTTGCATGCTCGACACCATACTGACCTCAGTGAGAGGGTGCTGCTATACTGACAGGGTGAGCGTGGCACCCATTGGCTGTTGCGGACTGCAGCGAACCCTCGCTGATGTCTGTTCTATCGATTCATGCTGGCGTCTTTGGTGCTGCACCGCTCTCTCTGGACGGTACCAAACGCGTACGTGAAGCAAGCGCGAAAACGTCTTGGAGAAGATCACACAACTCCAGTGGCAGACGCTACAAAGGCTTCATGCATCACAGTGTGGGTTAGTATGAAAATTCCTAGAGTTTACGTTCTTATAAGAGTCAGCCAGTATGTTGCATCCTCCTATATAAGTCCAGTGAAAAGATCACGAAGTTAAAAATAAAGGGATTCGAGCTTATATGGAGTCTTCCAAAAACCGAGCTTAACGTGCTTCATTCACAAGTACAACAGTAAAGTGGCAAGCTAAAAATGACCCTTTTGCCACACATCATAAGTTACCTTGTGCAATATACACTCCTGGAAATGGAAAAAAGAACACATTGACACCGATGTGTCAGACCCACCATACTTGCTCCGGACACTGCGAGAGGGCTGTACAAGCAATGATCACACGCACGGCACAGCGGACACACCAGGAACCGCGGTGTTGGCGGTCGAATGGCGCTAGCTGCGCAGCATTTGTGCACCGCCGCCGTCAGTGTCAGCCAGTTTGCCGTGGCATACGGAGCTCCATCGCAGTCTTTAACACTGGTAGCATGCCGCGACAGCGTGGACGTGAACCGTATGTGCAGCTGACGGACTTTGAACGAGGGCGTATAGTGGGCATGCGGGAGGCCGGGTGGACGTACCGCCGAATTGCTCAACACGTGGGGCGTGAGGTCTCCACAGTACATCGATGTTGTCGCCAGTGGTCGGCGGAAGGTGCACGTGCCCGTCGACCTGGGACCGGACCGCAGCGACGCACGGATGCACGCCAAGACCGTAGGATCCTACGCAGTGCCGTAGGGGACCGCACCGCCACTTCCCAGCAAATTAGGGACACTGTTGCTCCTGGGGTATCGGCGAGGACCATTCGCAACCGTCTCTATGAAGCTGGGCTACGGTCCCGCACACCGTTAGGCCATCTTCCGCTCACGCCCCAACATCGTGCGGCCCGCCTCCAGTGGTGTCGCGACAGGCGTGAATGGAGGGACGAATGGAGACGTGTCGTCTTCAGCGATGAGAGTCGCTTCTGCCTTGGTGCCAATGATGGTCGTATGCGTGTTTGGCGCCGTGCAGGTGAGCGCCACAATCAGGACTGCATACGACCGAGGCACACAGGGCCAACACCCGGCATCGTGGTGTGGGGAGCGATCTCCTACACTGGCCGTACACCACTGGTGATCGTCGAGGGGACACTGAATAGTGCACGGTACATCCAAACCGTCATCGAACCCATCGTTCTACCATTCCTAGACCGGCAAGGGAACTTGCTGTTCCAACAGGACAATGCACGTCCGCATGTATCCCGTGCCACCCAACGTGCTCTAGAAGGTGCAAGTCAACTACCCTGGCCAGCAAGATCTCCGGATCTGTCCCACATTGAGCATGTTTGGGACTGGATGAAGCGTCGTCTCACGCGGTCTGCACGTCCAGCACGAACGCTGGTCCAACTGAGGCGCCAGGTGGAAATGGCATGGCAAGCCGTTCCACAGGACTACATCCAGCATCTCTACGATCGTCTCCATGGGAGAATAGCAGCCTGCATTGCTGCGAAAGGTGGATATACACTGTACTAGTGCCGACATTGTGCATGCTCTGTTGCCTGTATCTATGTGCCTGTGGTTCTGTCAGTGTGATCATGTGATGTATCTGACCCCAGGAATGTGTCAATAAAGTTTCCCCTTCCTGGGACAATGAATTCACGGTGTTCTTATTTCAATTTCCAGGGGTGTAGATTTAGATGTACACTACAGGCCATTAAAATTCCTACAACAAGAAGAAATGAATATCACAAACAGGTATTCATTGGACAAATATACTATGCTAGAACTGACATGTGATTACATTTTCACGCAATTTGAGTGCATAGAGCCTGAGAAATCAGTACCAAGAAAAACCACCTCTTGCCGTAATAACGGCCTTGATACGCCTGAGTCAAACAGAGCTTGGATGGCGTGTACAGTTACAGCTGCCCATGCAGTTCATCATGAGTAGTGACTGGTGTATTGTGACGAGCCAGTTGCTCGGCCACCATTGACCAGACGTTTTCAATTGGTGAGAGATCTAGAGAATGAGCTGGCCAGGGCAGCGAACATTTTCTGTATCCAGAAAGGCCCGTACGGGACCTGCAACATGCGGTCGTGCATTATCCTTCTGAAATGTAGGGTTTCGCAGGAATCGAATGAAGGGTAGAGCCACGGGTCGTAACACATCTGAAATGTAACGTCGTCTGTTCAAAGTGCCGTCAATGCGAACAAAAGTTGACCGAGACGTGTAACCAGTGGCACCCCATACCATCACGCCGCGTGATACGCCGGTACGGCGATGACGAATACACGCCTCCATTGTGCGTTCACCGTGATGTCGCCAAACACGGATGTGACCATCATGATGCTGTAAACAGAACCTAGATTCATCCGAAAAAATGACGTTTTGCCATTCGTGCACCCAGGTTCGTCGTTGAGTTCACCATCGCAGGCGCTCCTGTCTGTGATGCAGCGTCAAGTGTAACCGCAGCCATGGTATCCGAGCTAATAGTCCATGCTGCTGCAAACGTCGTCGAACTGTTCGTGCAGATGGTTGTTCTCTTGCAGACGTCCCCATCTGTCGACTGAGGGATAGAGAGGTGGCTGCACGATCCGTTACAGCCGTGTGGATAAGATGCCTGTCATCTCGACTGCTAGTGATACGAAGCCGTTGTGATCTAGCACGGCGTTCCGTAGTACCCTCCTGAACCCACCGATTTCATATTCTGCTAACACTCATTGGATCTCGACCAACGCGAGCAGCAATGCCGCGATACGATAAACCGCAATCGCGACAGGCTACAATCCGACCCTATCAAAGTCGGAAACGTGATGGTACGCATTTCCCCTCCTTACACGAGGCATCACAACAACGTTTTACCAGGCAACACCGGTCAACTGCTGTTTGTGTATGAGAAATCGGTTGGAAACTTTTCTCATGTCAGCACGTTGTAGGTGTCGCCAACCCTGTGTGAATGCTCTGGAAAGCTAATCATTTGCATATCACAGCATCTTCTTCCTGTCCGTTAAATTTCACGACTGTAGCACATCATCTTGGTGTAGCAATTTTAATGAAAGTTGGTTGGTTGATTTGAGATGAGGGGACCAAACAGTAATATCATCGGTCCCATCGGATTAGGAAAGGATGGGGAAGGAAATCGGCCATGTCCTTTCAAAAGAACCATCCCGGCATTTGTCTGAAGCGATTTAGGGAAACCACGGAGAAGCTAAATCAGGATGGCCAGACGCGGGTTTGAGCGTCGTCCTCCCGAATGCTAGTCCAGTGTGCTAAGCATCGCTTGGTCGTAGCAGGTCATAGGTTGATTGTAAATACTCTCCTCTGGAAGCAATCAAAACTCTGTGAGCTGCAGTTTTGCGTTTATTGGTATCCAGCTTGTCCCTACGCCTAGGAAAGCTGCAGATCGTATGTACTCCTTTCTGGGCATTCAATGTATCGATTCTACACATCCTCATACGTATTGTTGCTCGCTTATATTCTTTCCCGCATGCAAGTCGTGCAGAGGTCGCGCCAAATCGGTAGACATAGTATTCCGATTCGTTACTCTCAGATACGTTTCGTTACTTCCGTGAATTCGTTTCCGCCGCGAGCCAGCCTGAGAAACGAAAGCAGATGGCGAATGTTTGGCAAAGCACTGCCGCTTGGGACCTCGGCAGATTGGACTTGTCTGTGTTGTCTGTGTCCCAGACCATGACCAAAATGTATTACGAGATTGCTATTTATTGCAAACTCTATAACGCTAAATACAAATTAATAATTGCGTTTAATGGTCACTAATATATCTGGACTGCCTACACAGAAGTCAACGCGTTATAGGGCGTGCGCTCGATTATCGTAATTTTTTTAATAAGAGGCATAACATATGAACTAGGATGTGAGCTGAAAAAATAACGGGAATTTTTGTACTTCGGAAGATTGTTATTTATTCTTTCCTATCAATGTTGTTGTTGTTGTTGTGGTCTTCAGTCCAGAGACTGGTTTGATGCAGCTCTCCATGATACTCTATCTTGTGCAAGCTTCTTCGTCTCACAGTACCTGCTGCAACCTACACCCTTCTGAATCAGCTTAGCGTATTCATCTCTTGGTCTCCCTCTACGATTTTTACTCCCCACGCTGCCCTCCAATACTAAATTTCTGATCCCTTGATGCCTCAGAACATGTCCTACCAACCGATCCCTTCTTCAAGTCAAGTTGTGCCACAAACTCCTCTTCTCCCCAATTCTCTTTAGTGCCTCCTCATTAGTTACATGTTTTACCCACCTAATCTTCAGCATTCTTCTGTAGCACCACATTTCGAAAGCTTCTATTCTCTTCTTGTCCAAAATATTTATCGTCCATGTTTCACATCTATACATGGCTACCCTCCATAGAAATACTTTTAGAAAAGACTTGCTGAAACTTAAATCTATACTCAATGTTAACATATTTCTCTTCTTCAGAAACGCTCTTCTTGCCATCGCCAGTCTACATTTTATATCCTCTCTACTTCGACCATCATCAGTTATTTTGCTCCCCAAATAGCAGAACTCATCTACTACTTTAAGTGTCTCATTTCCTAATCTAATTCCCTCAGCATCACCTGAATTAATTCGATTACATTCCATTATCCTCGTTTTGCCTTTGTTGCAGTTCATCTTATATCCTCCTTTCAAGACACTGTCCATTCCGTTCAACTGCTCTTCCAACTCCTTCGCTGTCTCTGACAGAAATACAATGTCATCGGCGAACCTCAAAGTTTTTATTTCTTCTCCATGAATTTTAATTCCTACTACAAATTTTTCATTTGTTTCCATTACTGCTTGCCCAATATACAGATTGAACAACATCGGGGATAAGCTACAACGCTGTCTCACTCCCTTCCCAACCACTGCTTCCCTTTCATGTCCCTCGACTCTTATAACTGCCATCTGGTTTCTGTACAAATTGTAAATAGCCTTTCGCTCCCTGTATTTTACCCCTGCCACCTTCAGAATTTGAAAGAGAGCATTCCAATCAACATTGTCAAAAGCTTTCTCTAAGTGTACAAATGCTAGAAACGTAGGTTTGTCTTTCCTTAATACATCTTCTAAGGTAAGTCGCAAGGTCAGTATTGCCTCATGTGTTCCAACATTTCTACGGAATCCAAACTGATCTTCCCCGAGGTCGGCTTCTACCAGTGTTTCCATGCGTCTATAAAGAATTCGCGTGAGTGTTTTGCAGCTGTGACTTATTAAACTGATAGTTCGGTAATTTTCACATCTGTCAACACCTGCTTTCCTTGGGATTGGAATTACCATATTCTTCTTGAAGTCCGAGGGTATGTCGCCTCTCTCATACATCTTGCTCACCAGATGGCAGAGTTTTGTCAGGACTGGCTCTCCCAATGCCGTCAGTAGTTCTAATGGAGTGTTGTCTACTCCCGGGGCCTTGTTTCGACTCAGGTCTTTCAGTGCTCTGTCAAACTCTTCACGTACTATCGTATCTCCCATTTCATCTTCAACTACATCCTCTTCCATTTCCATAATATTTTCCTCAAGTACATCGCCGTTGTATACACCTTCTATATACTCCTTCCACATTTCTGCTTTCCCTTCTTTGCTTAGAACTGGGTTTCCATCTGATCTCTTGATATTCATACAGGTGGCTCTCTTTTCTCCAAAGGTCTCTCTAATTTTCCTGTAGGCAGTATCTATTTTACCCCTAGTGAGATATGCCTCGACATCCTTACATTTGTCCTCTAGCCATTCCAGCTTAGCCATTTTGCACTTCCTGGCAATCTCATTTTTGAGACGTTTGTGTTCCTTTTTTCATACTCATTCACTGCATTTTTATATTTTCTCCTTTCATCAATTAAATTCAATATTTCTTCTGTTATCCAAGGATTCCTACTAGGCCTCGTCGTTTTACCTACTTGATCCTCTGCTGCCTTCACTATTTCATCCCTCAAAGCTATCTATTCTACTTCTACTGTATTTCTTTCCCCCATTCCTGTCAGCCGTTCCCTAATGCTCTCCCTGAAACTCTCTACAATCTCTGGTTCTGTCAGTTTATCCAAGTCCCATCTCGCTAAATTCCCACCTTTCTGCAGTTTCTTCAGTTTTAATCTACAGTTCATAACCAATAGATAGTGATCCAAGACCACATCTGCCCCTGGAAATGTCTTACAATTAAAAACCTGGTTCCTAAATCTCTGTCTTACCATTACATAATAGTCTCCATTCCATATTACACACATATGCCAGCGCTTTTTCCAATCCCTCAAATACTTCTGCATCTCAAACTTTGGGACACATTTTTTGTTCTCTCCGCGATGTTTTTTTTTCCTTATCTGCACTTGTAAAATGACGGCCCTGTAAGGTGTTCTTTGATTTAGGGACAGAAAAAAAGTCACAAGGGGCCGCTTCTGACGAATGTGAGGTTAAGGCAACATTGCAGTAATGCTTTTAGCCAAAATTTCACGAGCAATCAACAAAGTGTTAACAACTGCCTTATCGTGATGGAAAAGCCATGAATGACTTCGCTACGAATTTGCGCAATGTTTTCAGGTTGCTTCATGAAGTCGGCGTTTCCTTTTCAAATAGTACTCCTTGTTGACCGTTCGACCTTGGGACAAAAACGTATGGTGCACCGTGGCGTTAAAATCGAAGAACACAGTGAAGATAACCGTCACATTTGACCACACTTGTCGGCTTGTATCTTGAGGACCCAGAAAATCTCTGGTGGGCGGATTGAGCCTAGGTTTCCAGTTCACCTTAATACACACATATTTCATCACCTGCTGTGACACATTTCAGTAGTCCTGCGTCGTTGCTGACTTCATCTACCGATTCCTGAGGAAACAGCGTTCGCCATTGCTTTTGTTTGAAATCAAAGAGTTTTGGAACATATTTCAGTGGTAACACTTTTCATATCCAAAACAGTCGACAAAATTTCGTGGCATGTGTCAGTTGTATGTCAGCGTCGCCAGAGACTTACCTGATTGTGATTCGGCGATCGTCCATAATCATATCTTTCAGTTTCTCCACGATTTCATCGGTTGATGACAGGGTCTTTGAACACACATCGCACAGAGAAATAATCAGGAATAGAAGAACTGTGTATGCAGCACGAGGTGGGGCTATAAAATAACAGGACTGATGGAGTTACAAAGTAGGCAAAGATGAACGACCAATAGCTGTGAGATGTGAAGCCTTGGTAATCGAATGTAGCATGTCTGGTGTCTGCAGACAAATTAGTGTGGCTGTGGCCTTCGTTTGTGTAAGAACTGGTATTTTCTACTGCTGGAAAAGTAATAAGTACAACAATAGAGAGCCGGCCATGGTGGCCGAGCGATTCTAGACGCTTCAGTCTGGAACCGCGCGACTGCTACGGTCGCAGGTTCGAATCCTGCCTCGGACATGGATGTGTGTGATGTCCCTAGATGAGTTAGGTTTAAGTAGTTCCAAGTTCTAGGGGACTTATGACCTCAGCTGTTGAGTCCCATAGAGCTCAGAGCCATTTGAACCATTTGAACAATAGAGCAAGGAATTGTCATGAAGTTTCACATGACGTTTGGAGAAACTACCGGTAAAACCTACCTTTTACTAAAGAAAGTGTATGGCGAAGACTGTCTATCACATACGTGACTTTCTGAGTGGTTCGAGAGTTTCCAAGATGGACGAGAAAAAATTGGTTCAAATGGCTCTGAGCACTATGAGGCTTAACAGCTGAGGTCATCAGTCCGCTAGAACTTCGAACTACTTACACCTAACTAACCTAAGGACATCACACACATCCATGCCCGAGACAGGAATCTAACCTGCGACTGTAGCGGTCGCGCGGTTCCAGACTGAAGCGCCTAGAACCGCTCGGCCACTCCGGCCGGCGATGGACGAGAAGACGTTGAAAATGACTCACCCTCGGGACGCACTTGAGCGTCAAAAACAGATGAAAATATCGAAAAAGGAGATAATTTGATTCGATCTGACCGTTGGTTGTGTATTCGATCTATTGCTGAAACTGTTGGAATTGACCTAGAATACGTAAACCAAATTTCACACAACCAATTTAACATGACAAAAGTGACTGCGAAACTGGTGCCGAAAATAATCACGATCAAACAAAATGAAGCTCGAGAAAATGTCTGAAGTGACACTTCAATACAATTGAAAATGATTCTAATTTCTTGGAAAAAATGATAACATGTGACGAATCTTGGTTTTGCATTGCAGAAACTAAGCTCCAATCCGTGCAGTTGAAGGGCCCAGTTCCGAGAGCGAAAAAGCTCGTAAGAGCAACTGAAGATTCAAGGGATAATGATTGTTTATCCATATTCGTGGAGTCTTCACTTTATTCCTAGAGGTCATAGTATTAATTAACGTTACTACCTTGAGGTGAGAAAACAAAAAAAAGACCTGAATTGTGGAAGAGCAAGTCATTGGTTCCTCATCAACAACCTCTCATATTGCATTGCCTGTTTAGAGGTTTCTAGTGAAGTGCAGCATCCCAGTGTTAGACAACCCACCTAGATCGCCAGACCTAGCACCATGTGACTGATATCTATACCGCAAGGTCAAATTAAACGAACAAGATTTCAATCTGGTGACGCAGTGAAAGAAAAAGAGGCACATGTCATCAAGGAGGTCACAAGGCAGACTTCCAGAACCGTTCCCATCAATGGGAAACTCACATGGAGCTTTGTAGGGGTAGAGGAGGGGAGTATATTGAGGGTGACAATAACTACGTATGTACACTATGTGATCAAAAGTATCCGGACACCCCCCAAAAACATACGTTTTTCATATTAGTTGCATTGCGCTGCCACCTACTGCCAGGTACTCTATATCAGCGACCTCAGTAGTCATTGGACATCGTGACAGAGCAGAATGGGGGGCTCCGCGGAACTCACGGACTTTGAACGTTGTCAGGTGAATGGGTGTCACTTGTGTCATACGTCTGTACGCGAGATTTCCACAATCCTAAACATCCCTAGGTCCACTGTTTTCGATGTGATACTGAAGTGGAAACGTGAAGGGACACGTACAGCACAAAAGCGGAAAGACCGACCTCTTCTATTGACTGACAGAGACCACCGACAGTTGAGCAGGGTCGTAATGTGTAAAAGGCAGGCATCTATCCATACCATCACACAGGAATTCCAAACTGCATCACGATCCACTGCAAGTACTGTAACAGTTAGGCGGGAGTTGAGAAAACTTGGATTTTATGGTCGAGCGGCTGCTCATAAGACGCATATCACGCCGGTAAATGCCAAACGACGCCTCGTTTGGTGTACGGAGCGTAAACATTGGACGATTGAACAGTGGAAACACATTGTGTGAAGAATCACGGTACAGAATGTGGCGATCTGATGGCGGGGTGTGGGTATGGCGAATGCCAGGTGAACGTTATCTGCCAGCGTGTGTAGTCCAACAATAAAATTCGGAGGCGGTGGTATTATGGTGTGGTCGTATTTTTCATGCGGTGGGCTTGAATCTCTTGTTGTTTTGCGGGGCATTATCACAGCACAGGCCTACATTGATGTTTTAAGCACTTTCTTGTTTCCCACTGTTGAAGAGCAATTCGGGGATGGCGATTACATCTTTCAACACGATCGACCACCTGTTCATAATGCACGGCCTGCGGTGGAGTGATTACACGACAATAACATACTTGTAATGGACTGGCCTGCACAGGGTCCTGACCTGTATCCTATAGAACGCCTTTGGGATGTTTTGGAAGGCCGACTTCGTGCCAGGCCTTACCGACCGACATCCATACCTCTCCTCAGTGCAGCCCCCCGTGAAGAATGGGCTGCCATTCCCCAACAAACCTTCCAGCACCTGATTGAACGTACGCCTGTGAGAGTGGAAGCTGTCATCAAGGCTGAAGGTGGACCAACACCATATTGAATTCCAGCATTACCGATGAAGGGCGCCACGAACTTGAAAGTCATTTTCAGCCAGGTGTCCGGATACTTTTGAACACATATCGTATTTCTTTTACATAGAATGTTTTACAGCAAGAGTCCAGTTATTTTACAGCCGCACCTCTTGTATTATTTATAACTGCTCGGTGTTTCGGAAAAACCAATAGAAGCGTTTAAGAATCCAGTATTTCTCTTATATACGTAGGATCGGATGCAAGGAGAGTATCATTGCGCCTAAAATGAGTAGTATAGATGCATCGGTGCGTTGGACGGCCGTGAGTGTTTACTTTCAACGTCTTTTCAAATGGTCGTCGCTTTATTCCTTCAGCGGAAGCCAAATCACGTATAGCTACAGAATTGAGGGTATGCCATTAGGCACGTTTCATCCAGATTTTCAGATAGCTCCTGATATTTTCTAAGAGATTACGATCGGGTGATTTAGTGGGTCATTTAAGGTGCGACTGGGCGCCTGAGTTTCTGTCAAACCATTAACGTCTGCGTGCAGCCCTGTGACCACACCTGTCTTGGAAAACATGAGTGTCTATCATGTGTTCATCAGGAAGATGTGTGGGAGAATCAACATATGTTCAACGTGGGAGAATCAACATATGTTCAACCAGAGAGTTGAAATAATATCATGCTTCATGTTTACTGTATCCTATACAAGGCGGTCCAATTCACGGTTAAAAAAATCATCATAGAATCACGTCGGGCCTGAAATAAAACATCCAAATACTGCGAGTTAAACGTCCCATTTCACAGCCTTGAGATTTTGCCTTTTGCTGAGGTGCCCAACTGTAACTGTCCACCGCATGCAGTTCGCTTCTCACCGTCGCTCAGAAAATTGTAGGAGGGCTTTGTAAGATCCTCCTACTTCACTAAACCTCATGAAGTGTCTCAGTTTAGTTCGTAAGACCGCAGAAGATCGCATAAGAGGCCTACAGTATGACTGGCCGCGCTTTTTCATTCGAGATTTACAGAGATTACGACAACCCATCCTACGTTTATCTTAGTGAGTAGTAGTGTAGGATTTCCTTCTACCGGTTTTCCCGCAAAGCAATCGTAGTTGTGGCGACTTTCTAGTATGCCCGAACTATAGAATAGTACGCAGTTGTTCAGGAAAACTTTTATTACTTTAACACTCCAAAACCCAACAATAAACATAAAGAACTCTACGTCACTATACCAACAACGGCAAAGATTATGCTCTAATACGTCAGCGATACGATCGCGCTAAACTCACCTGGCAAAGAATGTCAAAGTGTTGCCACATCAGCCCCCCCCCTTTTTTTTTTAAAGCCGGGTGCTCCCAATATGTCAGGGAATTTACACTTCACTTGTCTACCTGCTGTTGTAGGAACCCGATCTTGTTCTTCCTGTTCCTCTGTGTGTGTTTCTGGGTTTTCGTCCATGTTCTCTGCCATCACCATGATGGCTTCCTCGTTCGGTGAACTTGACACCATGGGTTGAGTGCTGGGAGTGTCCGCGCCGATGTACGCGGGTTTGAGGTGCTCAAAAGACACTGTTTATTGATGGCCGTTCTTCTCGATTCTGAACCAGTGTCAACCTCTCTCTATTGCTCGGTAGGGACCACAGTATGGAGAAACGAGTGGTGGGCGTACTACATCGCCTCTGAGCCACACATGAGATGTTTGCGTCAAGTCTTTAAGCACAAACACCTTTCGTTTCCCATGCCTGACAGGGTTGATAGGCTGGAGTTTTTGCATTCTGCTGCTACGTTGTTGTGCAAACTGTGTATAAAGCTCTGAAGTGGCCAATGGAGATGATTGTGGCGGGATTGATTCCCCTGGGACTCTCAACTCTTCTCCGTAAACTATCTGCGCGGGTGAGCACTGTAAATCTTCTTTCACGATTGTTCGTAATCCAAGGAGGACCAGAGGCAATGCTTCGGGCCAGTCAGACGTACTACAACTTAGAGCAATTCTGAGACTGCAGTGAAACCACTCCAGCATCCCGTTGCTAGCTGGATGATAACTAGTTGTGCGAAAATGGTTGCAAGTGCATAACCGCAAAAGTTCCTTAAAGAGCTGGCTCTCGAACTGTCTGCCCCGATGCGTGATAATGTCGTGTGGTACAGCGAACCGAGAGAACCAGGAGCATATCAGTGCTTTTGTTACTGACTCGGCTGAGATGTCTCTTATGATGTAGGCCGCTGGCCATCTAGTGAAACGGTCGATGACCGTAAGTAAATACTGGTGGCCTCCAGCGTTGGAAGTGGCCCTACAACGTCTACATGAATGTACATACACCCTTGCTGACGGTATTGGAAATTGAGCTAATGGTGCAAAAACATGTCTGCCTATTCTATTGCGCTGACACGTTAAGCATGCGCGTGCCCAGTCGCGGCAGTCTTTCTGTGTCCCTGGCCAAACTACTTTGGAGGATACTAGTCTTGCTATTGCTCGGATTCCAGGGTGAGAAAGATCGTTTAAGGCCTTAAAGATCTCTCGGCGGTATTCAGCTGGTATGTAAGGTCTATGGTTAAATGAAGATGGCGTCCTCTTGGGTAAAATATTTCGGAGGTAAAATAGTCCCCCATTCGGATCTCCGGGCGGGGACTACTCAAGAGGACGTCGTTATCAGGAGAAAGAAAACTGGCGTTCTACGGATCGGAGCGTGGAATGTCAGATCCCTTAATCGGGCAGGTAGGTTAGAAAATTTAAAAAGGGAAATGGATAGGTTAAAGTTAGATATAGTGGGAATAAGTAAAGTTCGGTGGCAGGAGGAACAAGACTTTTGGTCAGGTGAATACAGTGTTATAAATACAAAATGTAATAGGGGTAATGCAGGGGTAGGTTTAATAATGAATAAAAAATAGCAGTGTTGGTAAGCTACGCATTATTGTGGCCAAGATAGACACGAAGTATATGCCTGCTGCAGCAGTACAAGTTTATATGCCAACTAGCTCTGCAGATGATGAAGAAATTGATGAAATGTATGATGAGATAAAAGAAAAAAATTATTCAGGTAGTGAAGGGAGACGAAAATTTAATAGTCATGGGTGAGTGGAATTCGAGAGTAGGAAAAGGGTGAGAAGGAAACATAGTAGGTGAATATGGATTGGGGGTAAGAAATGAAAGAGGAAGCCGTCTGGTAGAATTTTGCACAGAGCATAACTAAAAGAAAACACTTGGTACACGAATCATAGGAGAAGGTTGTATACATGGAAGAATCCTGTAGATACTAGAAGGTATCAGATAGATTATACACTCCTGGAAATTGAAATAAGAACACCGTGAATTCATTGTCCCAGGAAGGGGAAACTTTATTGACACATTCCTAGGGTCAGATACATCACATGATCACACTGACAGAACCACAGGCACATAGACACAGGCAACAGAGCATGCACAATGTCGGCACTAGTACAGTGTATATCCACCTTTCGCAGCAATGCAGGCTGCTATTCTCCCATGGAGACGATCGTAGAGATGCTGGATGTAGTCCTGTGGAACGGCTTGCCATGCCATTTCCACCTGGCGCCTCAGTTGGACCAGCGTTCGTGCTGGACGTGCAGACCGCGTGAGACGACGCTTCATCCAGTCCCAAACATGCTCAATGGGGGACAGATCCGGAGATCTTGCTGGCCAGGGTAGTTGACTTACACCTTCTAGAGCACGTTGGGTGGCACGGGATACATGCGGACGTGCATTGTCCTGTTGGAACAGCAAGTTCCCTTGCCGGTCTAGGAATGGTAGAACGATGGGTTCGATGACGGTTTGGATGTACCGTGCACTATTCAGTGTCCCCTCGACGATCACCAGTGGTGTACGGCCAGTGTAGGAGATCGCTCCCCACACCATGATGCCGGGTGTTGGCCCTGTGTGCCTCGGTCGTATGCAGTCCTGATTGTGGCGCTCACCTGCACGGTGCCAAACACGCATACGACCATCATTGGCACCAAGGCAGAAGCGACTCTCATCGCTGAAGACGACACGTCTCCATTCGTCCCTCCATTCACGCCTGTCGCGACACCACTGGAGGCGGGCTGCACGATGTTGGGGCGTGAGCGGAAGACGGCCTAACGGTGTGCGGGACCGTAGCCCAGCTTCATGGAGACGGTTGCGAATGGTCCTCGCCGATACCCCAGGAGCAACAGTGTCCCTAATTTGCTGGGAAGTGGCGGTGCGGTCCCCTACGGCACTGCGTAGTATCCTACGGTCTTGGCGTGCATCCGTACGTCGCTGCGGTCCGGTCCCAGGTCGACGGGCACGTGCACCTTCCGCCGACCACTGGCGACAACATCGATGTACTGTGGAGACCTCACGCCCCACGTGTTGAGCAATTCGGCCTCCCGCATGCCCACTATACGCCCTCGCTCAAAGTCCGTCAACTGCACATACGGTTCACGTCCACGCTGTCGCGGCATGCTACCAGTGTTAAAGACTGCGATGGAGCTCCGTATGCCACGGCAAACTGGCTGACACTGACGGCGGCGGTGCACAAATGCTGCGCAGCTAGCGCCATTCGACGGCCAACACCGCGGTTCCTGGTGTGTCCGCTGTGCCGTGCGTGTGATCATTGCTTGTACAGCCCTCTCGCAGTGTCCGGAGCAAGTATGGTGGGTCTGACACACCGGTGTCACTGTGTTCTTTTTTCCATTTCCAGGAGTGTATAATGGTAAGACAGAGATTTAGGAACCAGGTTTTAAATTGTAACACATTTCCAGGGGCAGATGTGGCCTCTGACCACAATCTATTGGTTATGAACTGTACATTAAAACTGAAGAAAGTGCAAAAAGGTGGGAATTTAAGGAGATAGGACCTGGATAAACTGACTAAACCAGAGGTTGTACAGAGTTTCAGGGAGAGCATAAGGGAACAATTAACAGAAATGGGGGAAAGAAATACAGTAGAAGAAGAATGGGTAGCTTTGAGGGATGAAGTAGTGAAGGCAGCAGAGGATTGAGTAGATAAAAAGACGAGGGCTAGTAGAAATCCTTGGGTAACAGAAGAAATATTGAATTTAATTGATGAAAGGAGAAAATATAAAAATGCAGTAAATGAAGCAGGCAAAAAGGAATATAAACGTCTCAAAAATGAGATCGATAGGAAGTGCAAAATGGCTAAGCAGGGATGGCTAGAGGACAAGTGTAAGGATGTAGAGGCTTATCTCACTAGGGTAAGATAGATAATGCCTACAGGAAAATTAGAGGGACCTTTGGAGAAAAGAGAGCCACTTGTATGAATATCAATAGCTCAGATGGAAACCCAGTTCTAAGCAAAGAAGGGAAATCAGAAAGGTGGAAGGAGTATATAGAAGGTGTATACAACGGCGATGTACTTGAGGAAAATATTATGGAAATGGAAGAGGATGTAGTTGAAGATGAAATGGGAGATACGATACTACGTGAAGAGTTTGACAGAGCACTGAAAGACCTGAGTCGAAACAAGGCCCCGGGGGTAGACAACACTCCATTAGAACTACTGATGGCCTGGGGAGAACCAGTCCTGACAAAACTCTACCATCTGGTGAGCAAGATGTATGAGAGAGGCGACATACCCTCGGACATCAAGAAGAATATGGTAATTCCAATCCCAAAGAAAGCAGGTGTTGGCAGATGTGAAAATTACCGATCTATCAGTTTAATAAGTCACAGTTGCAAAATACTCACGCGAATTCTTTATAGACGCATGGAAAAACTGGTAGAAGCCGACCTCGGGGAAGATGGGTTTGGATTCCGTAGAAATGTTGGAACACGTGAGGCAATACTAACCTTGCGACTTACCTTAGAAGATGTATTAAGGAAAGACAAACCTACGTTTCTGGCATTTGTAGACTTGGAGAAGGCTTTTGACAATGTTGACTGGAATACTCTCTTTCACATTCTAAAGGTGGCAGCGGTAAAATACAGGGAGCGAAGGGCTATTTACAATTTTTACAGAAACCAGATGGCAGTTATAAGAGTCGAGGGACATGAAAGGGAAGCAGTGGTTGGGATGGGAGTGAGACAGGGTTGTAGCCTCTCCCCTAAGTTATTCAATCTGTATATTGAGGAAGCAGTAAAGAAAAAAAAATTCGGAGTAGGTATGAAAATCCATGCAGAAGAAATAAAAATTTTGAGGTTCGCCGATGACATTGTAATTCTGTCAGAGGCAGCTAAGAGCAGTTGAACGGAATGGACAGTGTCTTGTAAAGAGGCTATAAGATTAACATCAACAAAAGCAAAACAAGGATAATGGAACGTAGTCGAATTAAGTCGGGTGATGCTGAGGGAATTGGATTAGGAAATGAGACACTTAAAGTAGTAAAGGAGTTTTGCTATTTGGGGAGCAAAATAACAGATGATGGTCGAAGTAGAGAAGATATAAAATGTAGACTGGCAATGGCAAGGAAAGCGTTTCTGAAGAAGAGAAATTTATTAACATCGAGTATAGATTTAAGTGTCAGGAAGTCGTTTCTGAAAGTATTTGTATGGAGTGTAGCCATGTATGGAAGTGAAACATGGACGATAAATAGTTTGGACAAGAAGAGAATAGAAGCTTTCGAAATGTGGTGCTACAGAAGAATGCTGAAGATTAGATGGGTAGATCACATAATTAATGAGGAGGTATTGAATAGAATTGGGGAGAAGAGGAGTTTGTGGCACAACTTGACAGGAAGAAGGGACCGGTTGGTAGGACATGTTCTGAGGCATCAAGGGATCAACAATTTAGTATTGGAGGGCAGCGTGTATGGTAAAAATCGTAGAGGGAGACCAAGAAATGAATACACTAAGCAGATTCAGAAGGATGTAGGTTGCAGTAAGTACTGCGAGATGAAGCAGCTTGCCCATGATAGAGTAGCATGGAGAGCTGCATCAAACCAGTCGCAGGACTGAAGACCACAACAACAACATATAAGGTCTTTGTCTTCCTTTCTTCATATCACACCAAATTCCTTCTGGCGCATTCGGAATCGAAGTGCGTTGAAGCTGTAATGCCGTTGACTGGCCCTGTAGGAGACGGCACAGGAAAGTATCATGTTGTTGTGCTGTTGCTATATCTGGCCACTGTACGGCCTTCAAACTAGCACAGTTGCGTGATAAGCAGTTTGCTAGCAGGTTGTTCTTCCCCGCTATGTGCCGTACATCCGATGTGAACCGCGTGATGTATCTATCTGTCTACATTGCCGTGGTGAAGCGGGATATGTGTCACCCTCGAAAATGGCCACTAGCGGTTTATGGTCTGTGAAAATTGAGAAATTTTGCCCCTCTATCGAAGAACGGAAGTACTTGACTGCAAGGTACATGAACAACAGTTCTCGGTCGATAGCGCTCCACTTTTGCTGCCTTTGGTCCAAGGTTTTTGAGAAGAACGCGAGTGGCTGCCATTCACCACTAAGTTCCTGTCGCAGTACCGCTCCTACTGCTGTCTGGTTTGCATCGACCATAATCGCCAAGGACGAATGTACTCTTGGGTGAACCAGCAAGATCGCTTGTGAAAAATGTTCCTTTAATCTACGGAACGCTATGTCCATGGTATTACACGGTTTCCTGTAGTAGTTTTTCCTATGAGTAGAGCCGTGAGTGGTTCTTGGGCTGCCGCTAGGTGAGGTAAATGGTGGCGGTAGCAGTTGAGCATTCCTAGGAATCAGCGAAGTCCTTTCTATGTTATTGGGAGGGGCATCCGTTGAACTGCCTCCACAAGTCCAGGCAGCGGTGACAGACCTGCTGCCGAGACCACATATCCGAGAAAATTGACTGCCTGTTTGCCCAATGCACACTTCGCCTCGTTAAATAAGATGCCATAGCGTTCAAAACGCTGTAAAAGCAACTGCAGTTGTTCTTTGTGTTCTCTCGTCGATGAGGAGAAAACTAAAACATCGTCCACGTAGCAAAAAACGAATAGCAGCTTTCGTAGCACTTCATGCATAAACCGCTGCCAAGTTTGGGCCACGTTTCTAAGACCAAACCGCATAAAGTTGTATTCAAACAGGCCATCCGGTGTAATCACTGCAGTTTTTCGAACATCTGCTGGTGCCATTGGAATTTGTAAGGACGCTTTCGCACAGTCTATCACACTGAAGACGGTAGCATTGCCGACATTATAATTGAAATCTATCACATTGGGAACAGGATACCAATCCGGAATTGTTCGAGAATTGAGTGCCCTGTAACCACCACATATCCTCCAAGAATTGTCTTTTTTTCGAACCATGTGAATGGGTGAAGCCCACGCACTGTCTGACCTAGTTACTGTACCTGTCGCCAAAACTCGATCAAACTCCGCTTGCGCCGCAAGTAGCTTCTCTGGAGACAGACGTCTTGGACGGAATGCAACTGGTTGGCCGGGCTTCGTGCGGATGTGATGCTGTCTTGTGAAAGCATTTCCTGGTGCGTTCGCCGGGCGAGTGATTTCTGAAAAGCGTTGAAGTATGCTGCGAAAAGATGCGTCCTCCTTTGATGTTGTCCTATTGTCTACAACAAACGAATCGTTGCTTTTGAGAAACTTCTTCTTGCGTGGCTCACACATGAGCGTCCCGCATTGTTGTAAGCACGAATTCGTAGCGACGCGTTCTGGCACTGCGGAAGTGTTAGAATGACCGGGCACTTCGCACTGCATTTGCCCCGATGCGGAAGTGAGGGGAGACAATGTCTTTTCCTTGCGTATCGGAACCAGTCATCGATTGACAAGGTCTGGCATAAGGTGATATTTGCACAAGAAATCTGCACCAATAATACGGTCCGGTACATGTGCTGTTATGGAAGTCCATACCAGTTTGTAATCAGGTTCGAGATGTAACGCCAATCGTTTCTCACCGTAAGTGGGGATTGCAGGGTTATTGACGGCAGTGAGTACGTGATATGACGTAGTTCTTTGGATGACACTATTTCTTCTAGTATACACACTAACCTCTGAACCTGTATCAGTCGGAAACTTCTCTCCGGATGTAAGGCATTGGATGAATAGTCTGTCCGATTTGCTAACCATAGATATGGTTTTCTTTGCATCGTTTCGTTATCTTCCTGTCTCCGCGTGCCTAAAAGATTGTTGTCGAACATTCGCACCCATTAATGTCCGTCTCCGAAGTTTAGCAAGCTGCATGGTTGGGTACATTGGCGAGCAGAATCGCGGAAGCGTTTGTGATACCAGTACCAATGTTCTGACTGGCTCTGAGGAATGTCGGCTTTGTAAATGTTGTTGGTGTTTGGCGACTTGGACGTTAAGTTTTGCCACTTGTGCTACCAACTGTTCCATGGCGGATTCTTGCGATGTGTGTTGGTGATGAGAGGAAGTAATGCCTGAACCGGAATCCACGGTGTCTGACTCTATATTGCTGTATACTCCCGTGCTTCTATTGTGGTTTGTATTGACCGTTGCTCAAGCAGAAGATTTTCTTGAATTACTTGCTATGGTGTCTGCCTTATTTGCTAATGTCGTTAACGGTACATCTGTTTGTGCGACGATGATGGCGCGGATGTTGACTGGCAGTTTATGTAGCCACAGTACACGTAAAGATTGTTCTGGCAGCAAAGCTGGGCCCGCCAATATGCGTAATGACCTGAGGACTTGCGGCGGAAGCTTGTGTTCCACATATTGTTCAGTGAAGATTTTTTTTTAGTTCCGCCGGCCGGGATGGGCGAGCGGTTCTAGGCGCTACAGTCTGGAACCGCGCGACCGCTACGGTCGCAGGTTCGAATCCTGCCTCGGGCATGGATGTGTGTGATGTCCTTATGTTGGTTAGGTTAAAGTAGTTCTAAGTTCTAGGGGACTGATGACCTCTGAAGTTAAGTCCCATAGTGCTCAGAGCCATTTGAATGTAGTTCTGTCGGTAAAGTGTAGCGTTGTATTAGAACCTCATTTGACGCTGCGTAACTGCCTTGTGACAAGGTATCTTCCTCCTCTTCTATCACTTCCAAGTCTAGACGTGAAACCAGAATGTTGAACTTATCAGCATCACAGGCTACCCTGCGTTGTTGAAATATACATTCCGCCTGTGTGAAACACAGCTGTGGCCTGTTGTCCAGAAATCAGGGAGTTTGACATATCCTTGGCCTATAGGCGTACTTCTATGTTCTCCTGTGGAAGAGCTTGCGGCATGCGACGTACTTTGTTCCTCCTCGAAACTGTTTTCCGCAACTGATGTCGGTGTAGTCATTATTCCGACTTGGTGTGTGTGATGTTGCGTCTTCTTCGTGGGGTCACCACTGTGGCGACTTTCTAGTATGCCCGGACTATAGAATAATACGCAGTTGTTCAGAATAACTTTTATTACTTTAACACTCTAAAAAACAACGATAAACATGAACAACTCTAAGTCAGTATGCCAACGGCGGCAAAGATTATGCTCTAATACGTCAGCGATACGATCGCGCTAAACTCACGTGGCAAAGATGTCAAAGTGTTGCCACATAGTTGATATCCCTCGCACAAAGAGTATCAGCGCCGTGGTATTCTCTGGTAAATGCAATTCTATATCCTATAATTCTAATCGATGATGCGGGAATCTATATTATTTGAAATAGTGTTCGCGGAAGCTTTCATGATGTGCCCCTTTACGAAAACACCATAACCTGATAATAAAGAAAGAATATATCACTTATTAACTCATCACTAGCAATTTCTTGAGAGTTTGGTCTTACGACAAAACTAATTCGGAAGGCATCCTATCGGTTACTGTGGCGCGCAGGTTAGATCTCGTATTTACAATCGTGGAACAATGTAGCTGTTCGTATAGCTTGGTTAAACATTGTTCATTTGACTTCTAAAACGACTTCTTCCTTTAATCCTTATATCGTTGAAATAGAGTACTTGTGACCAGTAAGCTTCTCCTTATAAGTTTATGTTTAGTCGCTTGCTAGCAGATTTTAATAAACCCTTAATTACCCAGACATGGTATTTTAATATCGCTAGTGTTTATCGTAATTCCGCTTGTAATGTCGATACTTAATGTAATATGACTGTAATATTCCGGCTGCGAGTGCCAGTGATGATGCACTATTGTAACATGATACGACAACTCTCTTGGTGAAAAAAAAAGAGGAGCATGTATGTTTTCTTATAATCGTTGAAGATAGGAAATGTCAATTGGACATTGTGTCTTTTTGAGGTCAGATAAGTTTGTATATAAAACTAATTTTAAGTGCAGAGGTTAACATGAAATCACGATTATCAAGAATAAAAATTGAATTTGTGGAAAAAAGGAACCTTTATTCGATGTTGGATCCTCGGACCTTCATAAAAACTATTAGTGTGTTTAGCAAGACAGTGCATAGTGAATTCTTCACGAATTAACAATACTGGGCTAATCTGCTACTATCACGGTCCAACGACGCTGAATATTTCGCAGTCAGCTTGTATGTTCAAGACGTTCCCTAAGTGACCAGTTTGTTAGTCAGAAGATATCATACTGACACTGTTGTTCAACCTCATCATTCTGAAAGTGTTTGCAGAAAATAAAATCTTACGACGACTGTGAATATTGTAGCTGCTAGAGGAGACGGCGTCTTCATCGCGAGTGACAGCAGTTTTCTCCGACTTTGCCTGGCGTTCTCTGAGAAACGGAGAAGCGAAAACCTCTGTCCGCCAACTCATCACCTAAGCAGTCACAAAGAAAACACATTCATCTATAATCAATTTTTTTCATGGATTTTTTTATCTTAGATAGGTAAAAAAATTTAGAAGGGATGCATCTAGGAAAAAGAATTAAAAGAGAGTTTAAATCCAGTACCTGTCTTATATTTGTCAAAGACAAAAGTCAAAGAGCATGTTAATTAATTAATAATTTTTGTTTTTGCGTAGCAGTTTCATTTCAGAGTGACGACTATTAGAAAGGACTGTTTGCGAAGTTAGGGAACTTGTTACGATCTTGAATCATTTTCATTTACGTATGTTATTGATAAGAAGTATACTACAACGTGTGTTTCTGTGTTGCATACCCTTGTTGGAGACCACAACGGGGACGGTGCTGGGAGACTGATGCTGTATGGTTCATGTCAACAGATCATCTGAATGTCCAGGCTGCAGGTGAGCAACAACAAGTTCATCCGCCTGGAATCTAATACTGGCCTTTTCTGTAGTGTTTCTCTATTTCTATTAGTTATAGGTGTATATTTTTTAAAAAATTTCAGGTGTAGATTTGTACCAATTTTATGTATTTTGAAACGGGTTGTGTGAAGATTTTTTGTTTAGTGATTTATCGTTAGGATATGCGCCCAGTCGAGAATGGAACGGGAACGGAATACAACGGACAATATTCAAACAAGTGAGGAAGATCCTTCCACTGATATTTCAGTACCTATAATGACCACAGCTAGGACTGAGGAGTTTAACGTTAAAGATGTTTTACTTAGTATATCCCCAGCGGTGCAGACGTTAACTGCAAATCAACAATTGATGTTTGCTAAAGTGCAATCTATAGCAATTGAACAGTCTAGCACTTTCGCTGCGGCTGACGCTTATAAGCCTCAAAACAAGCCACGAGCCAGTGGGGCTGACGCTTATAAGCGCCCGCGCTCACTGTTGGATTAAAATGGCTCTGAGCACTGTGGGACTTAACTTCTGAGGTCATCAGTCCCCTAGAACTTAGAACTACTTACACCTAACTAACCTAAGGACATCACTCACATCCATGCCCGAGGCAGGATTCGAACCTGCGACCGTAGCGGTCGCGCGGCTCCAGACTGTAGCACCTAGAACCGCTCGGCCACTCCGGCCGGCACTGTTGGATTACTCAGTCTTGTTGCAGCATCTAACGTATATTGTTCGTAATGGCGGCTAATGAACCGACACCTGGACCGTCCAATGTGAAAAAGAGCAAGAAAAGTGTTAAATTGACAGAGGAAGAGTCAGTTAGTGTACTAGACGACAGTAATTTTCTGTGTAGTGAGGAAGAGGCATACCACGGAGATCGTCATTTGAAGAATTGCAGAGTGATGATAGGGTGGAAGCACAGCTTTCGAATCTGTTTCGTGGCAGTTCCGAATCTGACGATACGGATCACGAGGATTGTGTGGAAATCGACGACGAAAAGGAGCCTGACCTGTAAGTAGGCTGTTTAGGTTTTCTTATTGGTAACGCCATGTAGCGCTCTATATGAAAATCACTGGCTGTGCTGTGTGCAGTCTGTGGCTGGTTGGCATTGTTGTAATACTCGCCATTGTAGCGTTGGGCAGTTGGCTGTTAACAGTGCATAGCGTTGCACAGTTGGAGGTGAGCCGCCAGCAGTGGTGGATGTGGGGAGAGAGATGGCGGAATTTTGAGAGCGGACAATGTGGACGTGTGTCCATCAGAGACAGTAAATTTGTAATATTGGATATCATGGACTCATATATATTAGCTGGCAGTAGTGGCGCTCGCTGTATTGCAGTAGTTCGAGTAACGAAGATTTTTGTGAGGTAAGTGATTTGTTAAACGTATAGGTTAATTTAGTCAGGGCCATTCTCTTGTAGGGATTATTGAAGTCAGATTGCGTTGCGCTAAAAAATATTGTGTGTCAGTTCAAGCACAGTCATGTACAATTTTTCTAAGGGGACGTTTCAATGCAGTATCACTCATTTACGAAGGAAGAAGTTTTGTAAATTCATCCTGCTGCCAATTCTCGTGTGGATTTCTTCAGATTGTTGGTGACAGACGAATTGTTGCAACTTGTAGTCGACGATACGGACGATAACGCAGTCAACATATTGCTGAGCGAAAATACAAAAGAGGAGTCTAGGATCTGTAAATGGAAACTTGTAGGTATAGGCGAATCACTAGTTTTCCTGGGTTTCGTTACATATGGGTAACTTTAAATATCCTCGATTACAAGATTACTAGAAGAAAGAACCGGTGTTTGAGAACAGGGCAATAGCGACGAATTTAAGCAGATACCGGTATTTGATCATATTACGCCCTCTGCATTTTGCAAAAACCCGAAACCAGACGATCGTTTATATTAGATACGACCTGTATTTGATTATTTTAACACGAGAATGTCTCAAATTTATTACCCTGGAAGAGATTTATCAATAGATGGTTCAATGATTCTTTGGAGGGGAAGATTTTCATTTAGACAATACATAAAAAGCAAACGTAATAAATATGGCATTGAGATGTACATGCTGAACAATCCAGACGATGCTGTGTACACGGGAAGTAGTGGAGATATGGGGGGAAAAAGGCACGCTGAAAAGGTCGCTTTGCATTTGATGGCAGAAAAAGAAAAGCTGCATGTTGGTCATCACATTTACTTGGACAATTATTATAACAGTTTTCATTATCTACAACTCTGTTGAACATAAAAACACTTTCCAAAGGTATTCTGAAATTAAATAGGAAATATACCCCCGACGACGTTGTACCGGCAAAACTTGGGAGAGGAGAGACAATTGCGTGGTATTCTAATGGAGTTATGATTGGGAAATGGAAGGATCGACGAGAGGTTTCCTACATTTCCACAGAACATCTAAATGTTATGGAGCAAGTGACGAACGCGCGCCAGCAAATAGTCACGAAACCTTTGCCTATTATTAGGTACAATGCGTGTATGTCTGGGATTGCTAAACAAGATCAGATGTTATCGTATTATTTATGTGAACTAAAGGCTATCCGCTGGCATAAAAAACTATTGTTTCATGTCACTGACATGCCAGTTTTCAATTCTCTATATCTGTACAACAAAAACTCAGGAAATAAAATGACGTTGTACGATTCTAACACACATGTCACGTCTTCCGACGAACCGAAGCAAAATGTGGTGAATTCAGCGGCAGTGACGAGCAGCCCGACGCCTTCGACAAAAAGTGCACATGTGGTGTCTGACTTTATTTATGGCAGTATACCACCCAACAATGTATACGTCCAAATGTTGATGGAGGAGAAGCTCCTAAAGCACCGCCAGTTCCAAGCTTTCTGTCCCGAGAAGAAAATTGTTAACCCCGTCGTTTTCATTCGCGGGTTCAGAGGTGTTTTACCCCGTGCATGGACTGATGCACAAAAGATTTCCTTTGTCGCTGGCTACGTACAAGGGGAAGGTAATTTGTGGTGCACGGATATTATGGAAACCTGTGGCACCTACGAGGATTCTGAGCGAGCGTTCTTGAGTAGGTATTGGTCTAAGGGAATTCAAGAACGACTGAGAAAAGAGGTTTATAATCCAGAAACATTTTCAGTCAAGAGTGGGAACTTGCGTTGGTATTTTGAGACGTACCTGAATGAGATATTGGGATACTCCAGTCTCACATGCAGGTATTTACCGGTTGAGATACGTATATGTATGCTCCCAAAGACGATGTCGAAGACTTTCTCTCTGTCGTCGACACCATCGGCCTATTAAGCAAAATTAAGAGCTACAAATCATGGGAATGGGTCGTTGACTAGTGCAAACAAGAACTTTGCGTATCACCTAGGACCGACCGGCAATAATAATAGTAGAGCGCAGCAGAGCTTAGGATTCAAAGCTCAGCATAACAAACAACATCTGAACGGTGGCCAAAGTTTGAATGCCAATGCGGTGCATTTCCAACCTCACTGGGCAAAAAAGAAAACTAACGAGCGAAGATTCAACCAGATGCAATCAAAATAACCACAACCTACATAGTCAGAATAATCAGCAATTCCACGGGAATAACCCAAACTGGCAATCACAAAATATTAACCAGCCATATTCAAATACAAATGACTGTCGAGAGCAATTGGCATTGTTTACGGATGTCACTGACGAACCCAGAATCCACCCATTAAACTAAAGACAACCGTGCACTGGAGAAACGATTGGGAGTGATGTAAGGGGCTCTGGTAAGAGAGTTGCTATGTTTCAATACAATGACGGACACAGACTAGTAAATGAACTTACACATTTAATGTTAATGTATAGAGGTGGGGTAGGAGATTACATTGTTATCTATTTCTTCTTTTTTGAAGCTGCAGTGGTTTGCTTTGTCAGTAACCACGCGAACCTATATCATTACTACTACATTCGTGCTAGTGACTTTGCGTTACGGATTCAATAGCGAGTTGTTCGTCTGCTGTTCATGTTACGGATCCTGACTTTTAGGGTACTGTTTTAAAATCGTCTGATAACAGTTTAGGAAGCGATGTTGGATTAGGTATTGACAACAAAATTGAAAGTGAACATAATTCAGCATAGGAATAGTCCGAAATTGAAGACGAATTTGTTTCGCCATCTGTGAAATCCTTGAAGGCAGTAAGTGATCAAAGTGATGAATATAGGTTTGTAGAGACTCGGTCTTTAGCTAAAGTTTCTGCTAGAAGTATGTTTAGTTGAAAGAAATATGACTGGTTATCGAAGCCTCTTCCAACGATGGCCAATGGCATTATTATTCAGCGTGTTGGACACACGTGGGGTGAACGCGTTTGCCCTTCTCAATTCCTACAAATATTATACTCAGATGAGCCGTGTTTTTTTTTTTTTTTTTTTTTTTTTTGAAGAGGCTTGCAAACTCGTTGGTGACTCCACACGCAAATAGTGAGTCAACACTTACCACATAGTCCGTCAAGTTCGTGTATCCGTTGACCGTGTTTCGGGTGTAGCAGAACAAAGGGTAAGAGTCGTAGTAGAACGACTGGAAAAACGCAAAACATGCTGCACCTGACGTCTCATATTTGTATTGTTGCAAGAAGACAATCTAACTTGATTTCTCCACAAAAATTTCGAAAGAGTGCAAAGAAAACCTTTGGGAAGAAAACAAAACAATCTGAAAATTACTAGTGTAATTTTCATATTTTTTAATTTTTATGTGAGTTTTTTTTATTATTACATGTATAATAAAGATAAAAATAGAAAAAAGTAAAATTTAGAGTGCAAGGTATTTCAGTTTTCGTAGCATTATCACTATCATGTAATATTATGTTCAATTTGTGCAAATTTTTGTTTAAATGCAGCGCCTAGGGAAGCTAAGAATTAAACAAAATGACTTGCTTCGTGACAGAATGGCTGTGGTTTGCCTGGGTATCGTGCGCTGGTCAACTGTCCTTTCCGCTGCTAGCCATAGCGCCCGCCTCACCGTCTAGTGGCAATGCCAGATGGTCCAGCGGCTACTTCAGCCGGCGAGGAAAATAAAATTTTACTCCCTGCTATCCATTTAGCAATACAGCCTAAGCTTATTGAGTGCTATGATATCTACACATGCGATATAAAATGTCACCATCATCATCATCTCCTTCCAAGTATTAGGTGCTGTGATCAACTTTTCCGATCTCTATCGCCATCCATCCATTTCTTACTATGTCTAACTAGTTCTAATCAGGCAGTAATTCATTGTCTTTTTTGGCAATTTGTTTTCTGTCATTCTATCAACATGGACTTTCTATTTTATTCCGTTCTCTTCTACCTTGTCATTAACCAAAAATATTTTTAAATTTGATGTTATTGTTTCAGTCCTTATTTTATCCATTTTATTACTCTTAAGTATTCCATGAACTTCATCTCTGCTGCTTGTATGCGTTATTTTTCTCTTTTTGTTATTGTCCGTGATTCAGAGCCATATACGAGAGTAGGTACAACCATAGCCATACATAATTTCATTTGTGTGTCTTTTCTTGTTTTCTTTCCAAAGTTCTTCCAATTGTTCCGCAGATAGCTAGAGACTTATTAACTTTATTCTCAATGTCTTTGTCATAGTTAAAACTAATAGTGCATCCTAGACAACTGAATAGGTTACTTCTTCTAAAGTTTTCTCATTTATTTATTATTTTCCTAGTGACTTTATTCTTTCCTTTGAAAGCTTTTATCTTTGTATTCTTTGCAGATATTGTTAAGATGTAACATACTGCGTTTTGGCTCAGTCTATATACTGCTGTGTGAGTCCTTGTTGATATAAGTCCCCTATGCTATCTTCCTGTACAAATGAACTCTACATTTCAAGTTTTGGCTTTGGATTTTCTTTACATTTACTTGTTCCTTCCTTCTTGTCCATATTTCTGTTTTCAAAATTACTGGGACCTGATCAGAGCCTATAGCATTACCTCTTTCTGAAGAAAGACATAGATGCTTAGCTGATTAAATGTAGCAAAATCTCTTAATATTGAAAGTTATTTTAGCAAATGTGCCTCCTGTATCTTCTATTAGTACCTTTCCAATTCTTGCATTTAGGTCTCCTCATATTAACTACTGGTCAGTTTCACTATACTTATTTACTTTTTTTCAACTCTTCGTAAAAAATTTCAGAGTCTTTGCGGTTTCCTTCTTCAGGCGTGTGCAGTCCAATGACACATAGGTGTTCGCTATCAGTTATTAATCTAGCAAATTATATCTTTTCATTTATAAAAATCCAGCTTTCTTTCCCATTTTTCATCTGTAAGAAAACCTACTCCATTTGCTGATCGTTTCGTTTGTTCGACTCCACTGAAATTAAAGCGTAATTATTTAAATCTTTTGTTCCTCTGCTTTCTATTTTGTTTCTGTTTTTACAGCAATGTTTATATTTCATTGTTTCAGATTTTCTATAAGCCCTGATTCATTTGTATTAAAACCCCAGTTTTTAAATCAGAGTACCTTCTCCTAGGTAGAATGCCGACAGACCAGCGCTTAAGAGGTCTACCTCCCCTTTTCTTCTTTGTTAATTAAATCCCAGCAGAGAAGGCTGCTGCTTTCACTCTTAATCAAGCTAGGGAGCGTTGTAGTCTTTGTCGTAACCTGGCAAGGGAGGCTCACAAGGTACTATCACGCAGGCCAGGTGGGCGAAGGCTTTTTATAAAGAAGTGGTACTCTTCCCCTCCTCCTTTGTCAACCGCACTTGGGACCACCTATGGCGGAGTTGCGGCATAGAATGCGATATAAAATCTAAATCTGGAAAAAAAGGAAATAAAATGTGGTTTGAGCATAATGGGCACGTTACAATTTGCATTCACTTATAGCAGTAGATCCCTCTGGGCTTAACACCATTTGGCCTTGATAAGGCTGTTGGTTAGAATCTTTCTGCGATCACTCTTTTTACAACGGGTTACATGATTGCAAGTGGTTGACAGTTCTTTGTAGACACGTCTGATAGTCTACGTTGATACGCCAAGGAATCAGACAACGCCATTCAAAGTGTGGTAGTGGATATATGCAACTGAGAAAGCTCCCCTCTGCGATTGTGTCAAGTCTCCAATTCGTTCCATCTTACTGTAGTGAGTCTCAAAATCGACTGACACATACACACCACATCACTGCCACGCCTTACCCCAGTGGTGGAGGGTCACATGGTGGCATGCTACCAGTTCTGCACCATCTACAGTCCTCCAGAGAGACAAATGAGCTCTTCTAACAGGATAATATTTTTCCCAGTGAGTATACTACTGTCTCCCTCTGTGACGCATAAGTTTGAAATTTGGCTCAAAGATGTGTACAACCTTCCTCTCTAATGATGCAAAAGCATGGGCCATGCGACATCACTTCTCGGGCTTGATAACGCTTGAAACGCCAAGGTGTCGAAACATGTGAGAAAAGGCCACAGCTGTATAGTTTGCGTGACTTGTAAAGTGGGTTAATTGTGTCGCATTGGCACCAGATTTCACCACAGTTCTGCCCAAAGCCCAAGTGGACGTGTCACACGATGGGAAGATCGTCACAGGCCCTATTACCCACATTTCACTCCTCTTCTTGGTGCCTTTGTGATGGTGGTCAGAACTGCGACGTCCAGAGTTGAAATCACGGGGTTTTCTTATGAGTGGCCAAGGAAAACAATAAGGGCACACCGCCGCTCAGAGTCGACGCTAAAATGTCTCGGGGCGGGGGGTGTCATAAGGGACCGCCATTTCTTTGGGATGTTGTCGTCGGAATTATGACAAGTAGTTGCCTACCTGCAAGCGCGTAGGGCTACGTTTTCTCATTAAAGGACATTTTTAAAATTCACCAGAAATGTGTGCGGGTCCCACGGAAGGTGTTGCCAAACTGGGCAGTCTTAGAGAGACAAAGTGCTGTTTGATTCACACTTGTGTCGATGTCCTTCCCATCCACATCACGCCACGTGAGGTCGTGAAACAAGAGCACCATTTACTGCTTCCGATCGCATTCAAATTTCATCGAATGGTTTTGAAAGGGGTTCCACCCTCTATACCACAGCAAAATTTGTGGTGGCACTGCACTTCAAATAGATGAAACCACATTCAGTGGGGTTACTAGCCTACGATATACTCAGAGAAGGATTAAAGCGTCAGGGAGATATCAGCAGTATCGCGGAATGTCAAGAACGTCTTTCTGTTTCTCATCGAACTGCAAATTGTCGTTTTACACCCAGAAATGTGTGGGAGCCAACGTCCCAAGGAAAAGGGGTGGTTTCAGTGATGTTCCTTAAGCCACCCCACGAGGCCTTCTCCTGTCAATACTGAGCTGCGTTGTCTCAAACGTTTCCACGGCCACTCATCAGAGAATCGCGTGATTTCGACGCTGAGCCTTGCGGTTTTGGCCTCCATCACGGAGGTGTCAAAAGAAGACGTGAGATGTGTGTAAGAGGGCCTGTAACGACCTTCTCATTATGTGAGATGTTCACGGTGGTTTTGGACAGATTTGCGGTAAAGTTTGGTGCTAATGCGACATCAGTAGCCAATTACACATGCAATATGAACTACTGACCGCTGGCCTTTTTTGTTCGCATGTGTCGACACCTCGCTGTTCGAAGCATCGTCGAGCCCGAAGCTGACGTCGCAGCAACTCACGCCTTTACCGTTAAAGATGAAAGCTGTAGGCACTTTGAGCCCAATTTCAAACTTACGCATCGTAATTACGAAGTTTCGAAAATGTGATCTTTTAATTCTGTTGCGCAGAGTAGTAACATGAGAGAAAAAGGGATTGAGAATATGCAAAATATTCCAACACTCTTGCCTTTAGGGCAACACACTGAGAGATACTTCTTAGTGGAAAAATATGAAACTTAACTGTCTCATTAGTTTATTATCTGTGTCTTGACGGCTTGTCAGGTTGTTATTAATCTAGACCTCAGAACATTTTACACATCATGTTTCATTCAGCGCAAGATTATTAACGTACCAACAAACGCATTTTGCTTGTTTTAAATGGTGTAGCTTGGGTCAACGTAAACTACCCACTATGAACGAGCTGAAAACCTGTTCAGCTACGAAGTAGTCTGTACCTGGTAAAGCCCACTTTGCACTGTTGTTTAGTATACTTGTATGCCCTGATTTTCTATTTTATCAACACGTAAAATATGTACATACAGCATTTATCTAACGAAAATGGGTAAAATCTATGGTGTTTGTAAATTAGTTATACAAAAGTAACCTTTAATTGTGAAAAAGAAAAATGACTTACAAAAATGTTTGGTATAGAACTGAATGCAGTATATCACCAAGATTTAATTACAAATGGTCAATGTGGCTACCTTCTGTAACATGACAAACGTCCCATCTGTAATAATTTTTCTGCCAAATTCTTTGAATCGAAAATTGATGTATGGTGGCAACTGCAAATCGTCGAGTTTTCCCAGAAGCGGAGGGAGTTACATTCTATCTTTAATGAAACCACATACACAGAACCCCATTAGGGTTAAATAACAAACAACATCCTGCACACTCTGGATCGTTGTACAACTCCATGATGGCTGTTGGAATCATTCGAACATGCCACCTAGAGGGAACGTCGGTAACTAACAGTGTTAGGCTGAAATAAAACTTGAAGATATACTCATTTCAGTGTTGCGTCAGACATTTCTGTAAGTTATTTACTCTTTTCACAGCTGCAGGTTACTTTTGCATAACTAATTTACTAAACCCTGTGTATTAGCAACTAAGCAATATCATGAAAATATTTTATTAAATGTTTAATATAAATCAATAATTCCATGTAATATTCGTTGCGACTAGGTCCGCATCTGTGATGAATTTTCAAAGTGATTTTGTGACACCTTCAGCTGACGTTTTCTTTATTTGACGCAGGAATGTACAATTTTGCCCTCATTTTCTCTTATGAATGTAACGTAAGGGCAACTCATATCCCAAGATAAAGTTGAAGGATTATAACATGCACAAAAGAGGGTAGATTATGCCATATACGGTATGAGGTAACAAAATAGACGTAAGAACAAAGAGAGACCTGTTTGGCATAATGTACCACTAACGCAATTTCTGTAAATAGGTTACAATCTTTCTAGTATAAGTACATTAAAAGATCGACTTTGTGTATAACACCTTTGCATCAAACGCCTCAAAATAAAAGTGCTCCCATAGTAATGAAAATGTATGTCGAATTTATTTTATGACAGTGGAATGCAGTCATAATTACAACATAGGGACAATGAAGTCTATGGCATATGCACTGAGATGGAAAAACTCATGGGATAGCGACATGCACACACACAGGTGACGGTAGTATCGCTTACACAAGGTATAATAGGGCAGTGCATTGTCGGAACTGTCATTCGTACTCGGGTGATTCATGTGGAAAGATCTCCGACGCGATTATGGCCGTACGACGGGAATTAATATACTTTGAAAACGGAGTGGTAGTTGGAGCTAGAAGCATGGGATATTCCATTTTGGAAATCGTTAGGGAATTCTATATTCCTATGCCCACTGCGTCAAGAGTGTGCCGAGAATACCAAACTTCGGGCATTACCTCTCACCACGGACAACACTGTGGTCGACAACCTCCGCTGAACGACCGAGAGCAGCGGCGTTGTGTCGAATTGTCAGTGCTAACAGACAAGCACCACTGCGTGAAACAACCGCAGAGATCAATGTCGGACGTTTGACGAACGAGTCTGTTAGGACAGTGCGGCAAAATTTGGCGTAAGTGAGCTACGACAGGTGACATCACCTGCAGAGCCTCTCCTGGGCTCGTGACCATATCGGTTCGATCCTAGTCAGACTGGAAAACTGTTGCCTGGTCAGATGTGTCACGATTTCAGTTGCTAAGAGCTGAAGGTAGGGTTCGAGTGTGGCGCAAACCCCACGAAGCTAAGGACCCAAGGCATTGTGCAAGCCGCTGGTGAATCCATTATGGTGTGGGATGTGTTTACATGGAATGGACTGGGTCCTCTGGTCCAAATAAACCGATCATTGACTGGGAATCGTAACATTCGGCTGTCTGAAGAGCATTTGTAGCTATTCATGGACATAATGTTGACATACAACGGTAGAATTTTTGTGGATGACAATGCGCCAAGTCATCGGACCACAATTCTTCGCAATTGGTTCGAAGAATATTCTGGACAGTTCAAGCGGATGAATTGGCCATCCATATCGCCCGATGTGACTCCCATCTGGGACATAATCGAGAGGTCAGTTCGCGCACAAAATCCTGCTGCGGCGACGCTTCCACAATTATGGACGACTACAAAGGCAACATGTCTCAAGATTTCATCAAGGGACTTCCAACTACTTTCTGAGTCCATGCCACCTCGAGTTGCTGCGCTACGCTGTGCAAATGGGACCCGTCACCTCTGTGTATTTCATGTGCGAGGCCTTTGTTTATCATGGTCCTTCATATGCCATTATGAGTATCCATTCCCCAACTGACTTTATAGTTTCCGTTCACCGGCATAGTCAGAACAGTCACTCCATATTCCAAACGTATGGTAATTTACATTCTACACAGAATCAACAATGTCGGTTCTGAAATCTCTATTAGTGTAGGTATGAGCCCTTCGTAACGTGGTGGGAAGTCATGAGATGGGTAATGGTGATGGAGTCCTGTGGTCAAGGGGTTAGTGTTAACGCCCAAAGGAACTGCAACTGCATGTGCGATTTTTCAGTGTTGCAGATGGTCTAGACGTGCTCATCGCAGCCCACTATATCTATAGCCGGTCTGGTTAGTATCTGGTTAAGATATCCACTATCTAGACTGTTCAGCGGGATCTCTTATTTCTTTATTATTCTTACCTGTTACTTACCGGGGTCGATTAGTAGCGTTCACTCAGTGTTAATGCTGTGAAACATATTACAAACTAATTGCTTCTTTCGATGTGTACAGATTTAGAGGTATGTGAACAGAGCCGTGTGAAAAATTAAAATGATATTTTAATTTACTTGGGTGTACGTAACTACAATTACTTAAATTTTAAGAAACATTATTCTTCCATGTGAAAGTAGGTACAAGAGGACGGATCGTGAGTCGTGCTTGGGTAGCTCAGATGCCAGAGCACTTGCCGCGAAAGGCAAAGATCCTCAGTTCGAATCTCGGTCTGGCACGCAGTTCTAATATGCCAGGAAGCTTCACAGCAGCACACACTTCGCTGCAGAGTGAAAAATTTCATTGTGGAAACATCCCACAGGCTGTGGCTGAGCCATCTCTCTGCAATATCCTTTCTTCCAGGAGTGCTAGTTCTGCAAGGTCTGCAGGGGAGGTGGGAGACGAAGTACTGGCGGAACTAGGGCTGTGAGGACGGGTCGTAAATTGTGCTTGGGTAGCTCAGGTGGTAGATCACTTGCCGCGCAAGGCAAAAGTCCTGAGTTCGAATCTCGGTCCGTCGCACAGTTCTAACCTTTCAGGAAGTTTCAGTTACTCAGATTTACTGACGACGGTCACAGATAACTACACAAACCACTGTAAGGAACGCATATTGCACCAGTGATGAAAAATGAGGGGGCGATTCTATTGGCTTAGAACAGCATGCAAGTAGCTGTGAAAATTCTTACCAAATTGCATAGCTATGAAAATTCTTACCAAATTGCATAGCTATGAAAACTACAGTGATTTATTTTATATGCAAAAAGACGTCTTCTGGAAGTTGAAATTTGAATATTGTCACACTTAGTTATCTTCGAGCGTGCAGTTGCCGTTCAGTGGCGGGTGTACATCAGTTAGTCAGTTATTTGTTTAATGGCTTGTGTTATATACCTAACATTCTTTATCGGAGCATTTCGAAACCTTCTTCTTTGTAGGCAAACTATCTACGTAATAAAAGACACATTTCGTGTATATTATCCAGTATATTCATGAATGCAACTAATACACAGTGCGCCTAACGAGAGCTAGTGAGAGAATAACCTATATAGGCTACATACATGTTGTTCATATAACATTTAAATAACCATGTTGTATACATTGTTACATAAGTGTTTGCACAAAACAATGCAATGAAGACTAAATGAATTTATAGAAGTTATGTATATTGAAAATTGCAGAAAGATATAAACAATTTCTACCACTACCCATCTTCTGCTTTGTGCCAATGAAATACGTAAAACTGCTTAAAGTTAAGCTCACAATTACTTCAAGTCCATTGCAATGTGTTCTGATTAGCAAACAAATTACAACGAAATTACAATGAGCGGAATATTGCTAAAATGTTTTATATAATGATTCATTATGTGTTTTCTGCAGAACCTAAAACTTGTTCTCTAACGATTAACAATGTCTAATTACTAGGGTTATTTATGTATTCACAATATCAAAATATTTTGTAATCAGATAAATTCATGAATATATATTGTTTGATTCAAAATTACTTAAACATTAGTTAATAAGAGCATTAGTGTTAATACAGTAATAAATACACAGGGAAATGAAGCTAAAAGGTGTTTGCCACACATAGACATAGTCCACAATATGGCTATCGTAAACTCTGATTGACCCAAAGTGATCGTGGTACCGTCTGATTCCAGAGTGTGACGTGTAGAGAAACTTCTGTCCTACGGAGAATTTATGAGTTCTATGTAAAAATCATAAAAAAGTGTAGCTCTGCAACATCATGCTACTCAGAAAGTTAACTCGTGGAGAATATCGAGGTTTACTCCAATACAGCTAATAGTTTTATTTTTAAATTAGCAGGCTCGGCTAGCCATTTGTTTGAAGAGTTACCGACCTTTTGTGTATCTTTAGTGTTGTAACAACTAGTAATAGTTATGTTTTGTCAAATTTACCGTCCATGGCAGAAAAAGCTGAAAGTACCAAAACAGTGAGCATGCAAAGTCTGGCCCTATACGAGTGTATAGTACTTCACAGCTTCTGTATGTTGCATCAAAAAGTCAGTACAGTAGAGAAACTACGAAATGCACATCATTTTTATATCTTTTATGATCTTGATCATGAAGAAGTAAATCCAATATTTCTTAATGTTAATCTCCACAGTTTTATTTACGCAATCAATTTCCCTTAGTGGGACTTCCGCCCTTTAATATAGATGCAATAAAGAATCTCAATTACCTTCACTTTACGTAAGAAAAAGGTAAAAAGTTTTAAGACCTTCGTTCTAAGAAATTACTCGTACAATCATTTTCTTAACTATGGCTGAAGCAGATTTCACTTCGATAGTTACAGCTCTTTTAATGTAATGTTTTTCACGTAAAATATGACTGTATTAACGAAACCAATGATTACGCGCAAAGTACTTTTGGATTCATTGTGATCCACTTCATTCATTAGTTCTAAGACTGCCTGATAAACTAATGCGTTACGCCTGCAAACGATATTTTGTATTTTTATATGATTTCTACCTATGACTTTCGTAATGTATCGAAATATTAGAGGAACTGAAAGTGAATTAATGTATAACTGAATCATGGAGCTTCTCTCTTTTTTTCTGCTATTGTCGTCGAAAAATGTATACGCATTAATTTTAAATAAAATAACAGATATGTAGAAATGTCAGTGAGATTCTCTTTTTTAATATCAGTGATGCTGATGTTTTGAAGCCAGTCTTAATCTCTTACTATATTTCCATCTTTGCGCATGTAACATACAACATCCTAGACAATCTGTTTTCTGTTCTACACGCTCTAATTTCTCTCTGCGCTTTTCAAAATTTTCTCTCTTATTCACATCAGTGCCAGGCTAAGTATTCTCGACGCCATATAATTTTATTGTTAGCCCGTCCCTTACCGATAAGAGATTTCGTCAGCAATTGTACTTTCGATTATTCTCGCTAGTGATTACGTCAGATAATTATCTGCCAAATAGAGTTAGAACATTGTTCGGTAGAACGACATTTAAAAGGCGATCAGTTTCTCCTTTTCCATCTTCTGCAGGACAAATTTCACTTTCATAGGTGTGCTCGTGACATGCTATTTCAGGAACATTAAGAAATATTTGTTGGGTTACATGTAATTCTTTGACAGAAGTAAACTTTTCTGTTACTACCTTCAATGTGTATTGGATGGTGTGCTGCAACTCTCTTTTACGCCATTCTTAACAAAAATCAGTCTTAATAGAAATTGCAATCTATTGTTCTCACTTATTTATTGTAAATATTGTGAATTACACGTCTATCACTTAACTTTATGTCCATTCTCATAAATTGTAATACTGCAATCGATTTAAAAATAGAGGCTTTTTTCTGTTTAAGTTTTGATTTTATTTAGTTCCATGCATCATATTCAATATGAACATTATGGCGCGAAACGTGTCATGTGAATAACAATTTCTCAGACAATTAAAACGCATTTGTGTGGCTCCATACTGGACAGCTACTTCTTTGTAACTGACTACCTATTTATTTTCAAGAATTACTCTGTGATATAAGAATTGTTAAACAGGAATAACTTGAGCGTTCATTTGAAAACACTTCTGCCATCTGTCAGACATTCTATTTCCGTGTGAATACAATCACAATAGCTGTTTTCTGAGCTTCGAACCTTCTTGTATTCTTATTTCCTTTACCAAAAGGAAGTTCATACTTAATTCTGTGGTTCCTTTTATGAGCGATATCTGCTCTTTACCTAGTAACTCTTCAAGGGATTATTTTATAATGCTGTATATTTCGATGAGCAGCTGATTGAAACTTCACTTTTCAGACTCGTCGTCTAAGTTGTTTCGCATTTATTCCTTTGTGCGTTCTTCAGTTATATGATGGAAACAGTTTGGAGGATTTCTACTTCATCTCACTCAGTTCCATGTTGATAAAGTCCAAGGCTATGATCTGAAAGCATACCCAAATCTTAGCATGCTTTGCAATTCAATACTTACTATCTAAATCTTTCTCTAACTAGGACTTATTCTAACTGATATATACTTCGATCTTCTAGTACTTTCGAGTATATCTTCCTCTCTTGCAGTTCTGATTGTAGGTGTTCGTGACAAATATAGTTTTCTAGAACTCCAGGAGAACTCCACCAGCCTCCACCTCTTCTGGTTTCCTTGTGCTGATCGATATTCTCCTTCGATTTGCATTATTTTTAGCTGTCTACAGGTAGTATCTCAGTGATCCATCAAATCTGATTTTCTTAAGGTGTATGCAGGAGAAGAGACAGGGCGAAACACTTGCGTGAAATTCAGTGATTTAGAAGGTACAGACGTTTATTACATTGGGTGAGCTGTAAAGAGAAAAATGCTGTAAGGCACAGTTAGTTAACTGAAAGCGAGTAGGTGCAGTTTTCATCTAAAGAATCGTAATGCCACACAGGGTTGTAGGAGTGTTCAGGTCATTGACATAGCTGACATAGTTTCGCTGACTGTCCCGTTCTTTTATAAAAATTTACCTGACTTATTAATATGCTTTCGCATGTCTCCTTACATATCAGAGTTATGGAAAAGTAACTGGAATATCACTTATTAACAATATAGTATTGCAACTCATCGATTCTAGGCGTCACTTTAAAACAGTATGTTTCCAGTTCCTAGTGTAAACGATTTCTTTCATTATTATTATCGATCTATACATAACACTCTTTGAAATATATGAGTAAAGACTGATTTTTGCTGGTTCCTTAGGATGCACAGTTATTACTCAGTAGAAGGCAACACAGAGGAAGGAAACAGAGATTAGAAATCTAAGATGTTATTTACCTTAATTTTTATTTGTTAACAGATATAGTATTAGCATATTACTTCCTTGAATAATGATTTTTCTATTTCAGGGTGTTCGTCAACAATCCTCCAGATTCGCTCGAGCAGCTGAGCAGTGGGTTTCTTCTCAGTGGTGAAGATTTGGGCCATTTCTGCAACAAATATTTCAATTATACGACTTAGCGGCAATAATAAATCTTCTCACATTATCATTAAAATGAGGACGTGTACTTTGTTTACGTATGCTTAAATTATTTACAGGGTGGCAACTATAATTGATCTGGAAAGCGTGTTACATTTTTCTGTCATAACGTCATCAGTACAGCGAAGAGATCGTTAGAAAATTAATCGAAATGAATAAAAATACCAGAAAACCTGGCTCTAGTGACAGAGAAGTCAAACAAAACTGGAACTCAGATTATTTCTGAAAATGAGTATTAAAAGATCGTCTTTTCAGACTAAGAGAAATTGCATCTTTACATTTAAAAGCTTTCTACTGTACATAACCTACAACTTCCAACCTTCATTCTTAAGGCAACTGTCAATGTTAACCGCCGGGTTTGGACTGTAGGAACCACCTGGAAGCAGGACGCAGCAAGTAGATCTTTCCCTCATGGCTATAACATGGAAACATATGGCTGTGTAGCGCCTCTAGCCCATCACCAGAGTAAATGTCTGGACTAATTCCCGCATACAACTGACTGCACAAGTACGATCGACCTGCTTAATATGGGGAAGTGTTGGAAGGTAAACATGGAAAGTAAACAAATTTCCGCGAGTTAGGCAAGGATACCGTAGGAAGCTATCGATCTCACGCCTTGTACATGTCACCAATGTTCCTGCGTATATTGCATGTTCCCACCGCTGAGGGTAGGTTCAGAATCACTATTAAAACAGAATTAGTTCACATCCGAGTACAGCACTCGACCCCACTCCTCGTTGGTCTAGTCCACAAGCTTTGCACCATCGCAAACAGTGCTGTTGATGTGCCGTTGTTAGTGGAACACAGTGTATTGGTCGGTCGACAAAAGGATCACCCCTATGCAGTAGCTGTGAAGCATGAGAGTGCATGTCTTGCCGTCTTCTTAAGTATGGTTGCAATTGCACCCACTGATTTACGTGGAGCCCTTCATGTCTGCTCCATATTGTAGCGATCACCTACTGCTGTTGATAACCATGGTCGACAAACTCCTCTCTTTTTATCAGCAGTGCCTCTGGTTCGGAACACTGACCATTCACAAGTAACAAATCGTGTGAGCAATACCAAACTCCTGGGCTACACTTGTGACACTTCATCCTTCTTCCATACATAAATGATTCTTCCTCATGTGAATGGATCCAGATGTTATCTCTGGCCCATGTTGTAATGGAGAACATCACCACAGTGTACCGCAACTGCTTGCAGATTGTCTCACACTGTCATTTCCCGTTACTTCAACTGCATTGTGTTCCAGGAGCAGCGCTATTTGGGGCTATAGTCATGATGTCCTCATGCACTCTGACGTCCAACGTCCAGTTCTCGGTTTGAAGATCCCTGGAAACATTCATTTCCACTGAGTATTTAATATGTATTTTCATCTTATCTATCTCATATTTAAGATTTGAAGAGCACTGTATTATTTTTATATCTTCGTCTGTGCGGTCAATGTCAGCTCGTTTGCTCTCTTGCTCTTCTGCATACTTACTTTTCTCCAGATCAGTCAACTTATTTCAGCCAATTTTATTCCTTCTGCACCGAGGCATATCTTTGCTTGAATGATTTTTCAGATTCGAAGAAACCTATGTGGCGTAATGCAAATGCTGGCGAGCTCTCAGTGGGGTAAAATTATTGAAACTAATTAATTATAAATAGTGGCTTGGCTTGAGGGTTCGAGGCTAGGCTGTGGTGAGCCAAAGTGAACTGGGGCACGCTACTGTGACGTGGGCCGGGCGACCCCCACTGCACCGGGTAAGCCAGGAAGTGGAAGCTGTATTTTCCCTAGTACTGGCAGTGGGGATAGTCGGTTAAGCTTGGTGGCAAATCTTTGTCCACAGGGCCCGAGACTCTGGCACTAAGTGTGGCGACTGGTGAAATGACCGATAATGAACGCTAACATTAATTTCAAAATTAAGTAGTAATTCCCAGATTCGTGACATCGCAAAAATAATCACATCAGTATGATAACGGCACTGAGGTGCATAAAACGAGATCTTAATACCATGTATTAGACCTTTAAAATTAATAACTGTTGAATGATTCACAGGATCTTCACAAACAAGGTGTTGCTTGGTTGATTCGGCGGAGGGGACCAAACAGCGAGGTCATCAGTACCATTGGATTAGGGACGGGTGGGGAAGGAAGTCGGCCATGGCGTTTCAAGAAATTATCCTGGAATTTTCCTGAAGCGATTTAGGGAAATCACGAAAACCTAAATTAGGATTATCTGACGTGTGTTTGAACCATCGTGCCACCGAATACCGAATGTGAATCCAATGTGCTAACCATTGCTCCACCTTGCTTGGTACTAGGGGTTGATTGATAGCGAAGGATACAAGCTATCATCACTGAAAGTCACATACGTATAATTTTATTTTTGGAATTATAATATGTTTTATTGATTTTTACTTATTTAAATGTCCCAGAGCCTCGTATCATGCACACAGCCACAGAAAGTGAAAGGAGAATGACATTCCTTGCACCTTTCCCTTTGTAATCATCTGTCATACGAATAGTTTATTAAGTGAACTCTTATTTAATTAGCCTAATATCACTTAAAATAAATACACTTGTCAGTTGAAAGTGCTGCTATGAATGCAATATCTGATGCAGTCATTGAATAGTGCACAAACAGACACTGCTGCTGATTGGGATGCCTCTACTGTTGATCAGGTATGAACAACAACTTCTTTGTCATCTATATCGTATGTGTCTACGAGTAAATTTCATATTTAATTGATTGTGCATAAACTATTAGACACAGGGCACTGAGCATGTTCTGATGGAGACACGTTTTTTGAGATCGTCACTCTGTGCCTAATGGTCATGAAGGTAGCTCGCATGCTGGAGAGGTGATAGTGTGGTTAGAATTTCTGAACTTTCAGTTAGACACAGGTGCCTCAGTAACTTTGCTTATTGTGACACGTACGAGCAGTTAGGCTCATCATGCCTTCCTAAATCTAGCAAGCACCTCACTGTTTACAGCCCGACAGGAAATTCCAGTGCTTGGACAGTGTAGTTTGCCTGCCACTTACGAATCTCATACTAGGACAGAAAATTTTACCGTGTTGAAAGCAAGAGGCAGTGAGTACATTTTCGGTTTAGATGCCTTTGTTTTGTTTGGCCTTAGTATCCATGGCAATGTACTGTCAGTCTCTACATTTGCACAAAAAGACAGTTTCACTAGCTTGTTTAAAGAATTTCCTGAACTATTCTCAGAAGGAATGGAAAAAGCAAATAACTTCTTAGCGCATGTTACATTGAAAGACAATGCACAGCCGAAGTTTTTTTGGGCCCACTCCATTCCAGTTACTTTACAAAACAAAGTAGCCAGTGAATTGAAAGAATTGCAGGATAATGGTGTAATTGCTCCCATTCAAGCTAGTCAGTGGGCAAGTCCTCTCGTTTTGTTGCCTAAGCCTTCTGGTTGCATTCGCATTTGTGTTGACTTCAAGTCTGTAGTCAAGCCACAGACACTAGTTGACACTTATCCGTTACCTGTCCCAGAGGTTGCAAGTGGTCATGCGACACTTTAATGTTCATTTGTACTTAGAGGAATTTTGGGCTGGATGAAACTTAGTCCATGAAGCAGCTGGAACTCTGTTTATGAGTGACTGACAATGGGTAGCTTTGAACAGCATTGTTGAATTGTTAGTGATTAGTCTGTGGGAATCTACTCATGATTATGAGACTTTTGATGTTCATCACCATAGTGCATTTCATTTATATGTGGGATAGGTAGTTATTTGTGAGTAGTTTAACGGAATGGAAATCTGTTTATCGTGAAACAGTGATGTTTAATTTATATCTGGGATCTACTACCACTTTAAATAGGCATCATTCAAACTATACTGCATGTGATTATTACTATAATTTTATTTCATACACATATTTGTGTTACCACCACTTTAATTGTTACTGAAGTTTAATAAATCATTAGTTCATTCAATATAAATTCTGTGGTGTTGCCTACATCAATTGCTCAAAAACATAACAAACCTTCTCACCATTTTTATTACTATTTTATGTCATTTTTTATTCAAATTCCCATGGCTAGCTGATTCTTAGACATTGTAGACTAAAAGATCATAAGGTAAAACTATTTTTTGCAGCGAGTTTGGTTGCTGGGCATGAAAGCAGACTGTGCTTGGGTCAGCACTATGATGATATTGAGGCACTATTTGAAACAGCGCCATGCATTGCCCAAACACATGTTTGTTAAGTGTATATCACTCTTGTACGTTCCAATATGGTTTCTCTGCTGGATGATCATTTGGTGATGCTAGGTAGCAACTCACACCAGTTAAGTCGCAGATGTAATGGAAATTTAGTTAATGAAGTGTTAATTAGAATGTCAGCTTCATATACATTCATAATTATATGTATTATTATTATTAATGATATTGTTATGTACTGATAAATTAACTGAGCATATTGTAATGATTAATATACCTACAACTATTCTTTTATAGTGCTCATCACTATATATATATTGTAATATTAGCTTACTGAGGGTATCTAGTTAGATGTTAGAGGGGGTTCGAGGGCTGTAATCTGATCATGTAAATACATTCATAATGTGAAATAAACAGTTCAAAACAAACTTTTAACACACATTGTATGGTGAAACCATCATCATCGTAGTTGTCATTGAAAATGAAAACAACTAGCATAAACTTCCATAACATGCCTTCATGTTCTCCTTGTTTTCCTTTGGTTATGATTATTTTAATGAGTCTGTTTCATACAATATCCATAGTTAAGTTAATTACTTGTAATCAACAAAATCAGTTAAGGCACAGTAATGTGAATTAATTGCCCAACATGGATATCATAACAAATCCATCAAGTTAAATCAGATATAAGTGCAAATATTTCTATTTGAGACAGATTTTCTTAATTACCTATGCTTAGCTTGAAAATAATTTACTTCTAGCAAATTGTATTACTAATTCATGGGAATAATTACGGATATGTTTTGCTTCATCTCGACTATGTGCAGACTAAAGAAATTCCTCATTCGACCAAATTTGATATTGCCATTATTTCATTTTCAAAGAGAATATTTCTGCCTTTCTTAAAGATGGACATCCTAAAATGCAATCTGAATAAACGTAGGTATGTGTATTTTTAAATTAATTTAGTTTCTCTGAAGATAATGAAACTCAAATGGCATAATTGTTCATCTCTGAAATTTTTAGCTTGTAGACTCACCTTGTCCCAAATAGCAGAAGTGATCAATACCAATGTCTTTGTCTACATACACCATATTGTACTCTCCACTAAACTCTTTGTCCCCTGAAATGAGAATCATGAACAGAACATAAATACTGAGATCCACTTCAATGTCAATGCTGACATGATTTTACAGACAATTTCTCATATTAGCTTACCTTTTATTTAAATTATGACGAATTTTTGTAGTATATTGTTATTGACACATAGGAAACCTTGGAAATATGATAGTTTCCATCATTTCTCAGAAGAGTATGAAAAATTGAGCTACAAACTGATTTGCTCACAAAAAATTTCTCTCCTCTCCAGACCAAATAATTACTCTGTCGCAGTGCTCTTTATTTGCGTCATGTGTCTATTCAGTAACAGAAGCTGTCTATGGAGATTGCGGATTATAACAAGGAAATGTTTGGGGAATGAAATTTAATAATATTAGTGTACTGAAAGGTTTTAGATTTTGAAAAATTCATTAAATACCAGAAAACTGTGTTATCTGACATCAAGAAGCTGTAGACAATTCGTTTACTCCATTTTCATCGATGTACAATGATTAAATTTTGCCATTATAAACAATGTGTGTTTGTATCTCCTGCACATTAATATCTACCCTAACAAAAAATAAGATTTGTTGTGTATAACTTCTAACGCATTAAGAATAACATTTTAATCCATACTTACATTTACCTGCATATGCTTTCACCATTAGATTTCCTTTGAATGCTACTTTAGCTGACACAGGGAAACTAAAACAAAAAAAATTAAGACATTATAAGTTCAGTGAAGCAGTGTGTAATATTGTTAACGTTCAAGTTATTATGATCTCAAAAACATTGTTCCAGTATAACTACATGTTGCAAACTGGTACACTACTGTCGTCTCATTTACACAAAAAACGGTTGCGCATTCCAACTGTCCAATCATAAGTCACTTTCCTTAACCGAAAGCCACAGTCGACTTTTTCTTGAAAATTTTACTCTAATCGTGTCAAGATTTACATTTTCTTTATTTGCGTCATCTTACGTAATTTTCCTCTCTTGTTCCTGTAGTATGTTACACCGTTTTGAATATTTCATGTCCTCTTTGAAGTTACGCTCCTGCCCATTAGTTAGGCTGCTTTTTGGATATGTGGTAACAGAGATTATCACTTCGTCTAGTTGCCTGTGTCTCCCTTGATTCTCGCCAGAGAATGATACGATCATTCATTAATGGGTAACACCACTGTAGGATTTTAAAAAAATCATTTTTATTTGCCTTAAAAGATGCTTTGTATCTTTTAAAACATGAGGGAACCCCAATTCCAGAAAAAAAAGTTGTATGGAATTCCGAGCTCTACCGCCTTTGATGACCAGATACAGCCTACTTGTGCCAATTGGATACCTCCTGTAATGTGTAGGTTTAGTTGGATGCATTTTACTCCTCTACTAGGTTAGCTTGCCGTTAGCAAGTGTCAGTAGGTATACAGATAGACAATTCTTTCGCTTCCAATCTTGATTTTTGAGTGTAGTATTTGCTTTTGATAGTGTATTTGTGATCGTATAATATACAGATTTGTCTTTCAAATAAGAATGATTGGCAAGAAAGTCTACTCGAGCAGAAGAGGTAGGAAAACAATGCGCCATCGTAACAGTATATCATCAAAGCGTCCAGAGAATAGTTATGAGGCTGAGATCAGTTCGGAAGGAGTCAGTGCCTCTGTTACGAAACTGAAAGTCATCGACCATGATTTTGAGGTGAATTACATAATGAGCTACAGGATTATAAATTTTCTTACCATTTTCTCTTTTATTTCTCAACACGTGAAATGAAAACGGGCAATGCAGACATCACGTTGCTAGAACGAAGTCCTCGAGCTTCGGCTTCACAATAATTATTTCATGTACAAACTGCCCGGAAGTTGTTATACCAAGCAGTAAGTTTGTCCTGAACGCATTTGAAATCAACCGTCGAATCATCCTAGCAATGCGCCTGCGCTGAGTTGGGCTAAGCGGGATTGTAATGTTTTTTTGCGTTTATGGGATTGCCACGACCGATATTTTAATCGTTCTATGATGAACTAGTGGATTTGATGTCGATCGTAACGACAGCAGTATGACAGGCTAGTCCTGGGATAGCAGATGAATGGTAAGAATTTTCCAAAAGTAGAATTTTTTCATTTGTTCACATCTATGAGTGTAAGTCAATTATTATCCGCAATTTTGTTATGTTTTTGTTTATTTTGGTAGTATTGTCGTTTACTTTGATGACGCATGGTTTGTTTATTCGTTGTTATATCTTTGAAATTGTCAAGCTGCTAGGTTAGTTATTGCTGCCGTGCTGTTAATCATAGGTGTTCCGCTGTCTATTTGCACCAAAGAAGAGCAATGTTCAGTGATCCACTTTTTGTGGTCGGAAGGCGTATCAGGAGCCGAAATTCATCGAAGACTTTCGGTAGAGTACGGAAACAATGTTTTGCCTCGACGGAGTATCTACGAATGGACTGAAAAATTCCGAAATGGTCGCACAGGTCTTACGCCCAATGAAGGAGTTGGACGACCGTTTACCGCCACAAATGAAGAAACCATTGTGCGTTCAGGTGAAATGATTCTCTTAGACAGACGATTAACTAATGACGAAGTGGCACATCGCCTGCGAATTAGTCACGGTTCTGCCTACGAAATCATCCACAACAGACTTAGGTTTCATAAACTTTGTGCAAGATGGGTCCCAAAACAACTCACACATTTGCATAAACAAACGCTCTTGGACATCTGCAAAAAACATTTAGATCGCTATGGTAACGAAGGGGACAACTTAGACTGGTTCATTACTGGTGACGGAACATGGGTCCATCATTACGAGCCGGAGAGTAAACGGCAGAGTTGCAAGAAAAAGTTCAAGACCAAACAGTCAGCAAGAAAGCTGTTGCTTTCGGTTTTTTGGGACATACAAGGCCCAGTACTTGAACATTACAGGGAAAGGGGTACAACAATAAACAGTGTACGTTACAGTGAGATGCTTACTGATAGGCTAAAGCCTGATGTTCGAAGCAAAAGCCGAGAACTGCTGTCAAAAGGTGTTGTGTTGTTGCCCGACAATGTCCGTCCGCGTACTGCTGCCCTCACTGCTGAAACGCTCCAGAAACTCAAATTTGAAGTACTGGATCATCCTCTATACAGTCCCGATCTTGCCCCTTCTGACTATCGCTTGTTTGGTCCACTCAAACAGGCATTAAGGGGCCGTCGATTTGCCTCGGACGAAGCAGTGAAAGTAGCGGTGCATTCCTGGCTCACAGCTCAACCGAGGGCATCAGAAAGCTTGTACAACGGTGGACTAAGTGCGTTAAAACGCATGGAGCCTATATCGAAAAGTGATGTTTTGTTAGTTTCCTATTTCAGTACAATAAAATTTTATAACTTCTTTGCGTTAAAAATTGATTTACCCTCGTATAACGCATTTCAAAACTTCAAACGCGTTTTTATCGAAATATGATTTTTATAAAGGGCACGCAACATAACTCCAACACTTTTCAATTTTTTTAATTGAAAACTTATCCTCGACTTTGTATTAACATTTCAAAGTGGACCATCTAGGGGATTTTTGATGAGTTACTTTAAATAATATTTATTAACAAGTGCTTGCCCTTTTTGTGAAAATTGAACTACTTTATTCAGACACTCACCAATTACACAGAAATCAATGTTTCTAAAGCTTCCTATGCGGTTGACTAGCTACAAGTATTCAGATTACATAGATCCAAAAAAAGTTTTTTTTTCCTTTTTCAAATTGGCGCCAGTTATCGTGCGCGCCGTGAATCGCCTCAAATTCAACATGTCTAGGGAGAATTGCTGCAGTGTCACCAATTTGTATCCCAAGTAATATTTATGTATCACCTTTCCTTCGGTCCAAAAATAACTGTCAAAAATACGCTTTTTTCAGGCAGCTACAGTGGTGTTACCCCTTAATAGTATTTCTGCTTGCAACGTAAACTGACGTAACAAATGACAATAGGATTATAGAATAACTCCCAGCATTCTAATCTGTTTAATACAAATGTATCAACGTGATCGCTGACATCAGTTACAAAGCAGTTGGTTTCGTACTCGACAGATGTGAAAATGAAATAAAAGTAATACAGCCAGTTTGCGGACTTCCCGAATATGTCCCACACGTGGCGATCGCTGTCACATGTGTTCACACTTCTCCACTCTGCAGATGTCTGCAATAGTCGTTGTCTATAAGAATGTGGAACAACTAGATCGATTCCTTATTTACCTTTACTAGCCATCAGGAGGCAATACTGATTTCCCGATTTCATGATTTATTTGAAGATGAATGATTTGAAAATTTATTTGAAGAAGATTTTATTTGACGAAACGCAAATCTACGTTTATAGCATTCGTGTACTTTTTTGCGAACTTGTGACAATTTTGAACGAAATGCACTCTTTGAAATTCTCAAAATGGAGGGACAAAATATATAGAGAGAAAGGAGCCAGACTGCAGATTCGAATGACATGGAAGGGAAGTAGTTGTTGAGAAGGGACTGAGACAGAGTTGTAGGTGTTCAAATAAGCAAGAAGAAATTTTTAAAGGGAATTTAAGTTATGGGACGAACATCTATTAAGCGCAGTAGCAGAAACAACATCCTCTATAAACTCTGTGGCACTACTTGGGGATCATCAGCAGACTCTCTTTGGATATCGGTAGTTTGATAGATTGAGCCGTACTGCGGCTCGCGTTGGTACCGAGTATAAGTTTCTGCCAGACCAGATCGTTTAGTTGGCATGGTTGCGTTGTTTGTCTTCTTCTCATGTTCACTGGCGCCACTCGGTTTCGTAAGCGTTGCCGTTCCTCTAGTGGCAGCAGCGGCGCTTATCGATATGTAGTTCTGCTGTCCTATCTTTGTGGCGACCTCGCTCTTTTTCCCTGTGGTGTGAGTGAGGAGATCGGTTGGGGACGCAGGAGCAGCGAGGTCCGCGCAGAGCGACAACACGCCGGGCCCGCTGGCGGCGTGCATGGACTGCCGGATCGAAGGGCAGTGGTCACGAGGGTGCACGACCTCGTCCAAACCGGATCCCGCATGTTTAAGTTGAGTGGATTGCAGTTCGCGTAGAGAAACCTCCACCATTATGAAACCTCGCGATTCTCCAGTGACTTGGGTTCGTGTTGCTGCTCGTAGTGCCGCAGAGGCGAAAAGCAGCGAGTGGAGTGCCTGGGGAAGGCGGATCTGATTAGGCTTCCTGAGCTTCTAATTACTATCTACTATTTTCAGCTTCTTACATTTTTAAGTTCAACCAGCGGTATTTTTCTGTCTTGTGGCCGCTAATGCCCCAGTTACCTACCCTGGGGGTTAGGCTGTCGCTCAGTAGACTGCCATTAGCCCGAGTTACCATCTTGTGATCTGAATGCAACTCTTGGCTCCCTTTTTCTTCGCTCGCGAAAGTGTTTTTCTTGTGACCTACTCAGAGGTCGATTCCTGGAGCACCGTATGTCACTGGCCCTTGTGTTTTATTTTACTATTGTATAATTAGGTTTCCGTCATTTGTATCACCTGTTTGGTGATCTGTGGTTTGTATTTTTTTAATTAACTTTGCTATGCTATTCGCCTTTTGACAGTATATTTGTTAAATATTTTATAATTGCTATTCTGGCGTTAAAGGCCTTCAGCCATGATTGTGCTTACTTGCCTTAAATTTCTCATTGCAACCAATTGTCTTCGAAATTATTGGCTATCTGTATTTTATGTATTTGTTGAATTTTAAATAATTGCCATTCTGGCGTTAAAGGCCTTCAACCATGATTGTGGTTACTTGCCTTAAAAGTCTGATTGCGACCTCAGTGGCTTCAAAAATTATTTATTAAAATAAATGAGTGCAATTGCTAAGCAAACCAACAGTAATTGATTCAGGCCGCGTCCACACTCGTAACCCAGTCGTGTCTTCCTTAGTTACCAGGTTTAATAGGTGTACTTAACAACAGAGTACTGTGCGTCTTCCTGGCTTAATAGCCCATGCATATTGTTAATGAGTCAACATTATCTAATTCCACGTAATGGTTACCTGTCTTGAGCCTTCCCACGCCCGGGTTCCCGGGTTCGATTCCCGGCGGGGTCATGGATTTTCTCTGCCTCCTGATGACTGGGTGTCGTGTGATGTCCTTTGGTTAGTTAGGTTTAAGTAGTTCTAAGTTCTAGGGGACTGATGACCATAGATGTAAAGTCCCATAGTGCTCAGAGCCATTTGACCATTTTGTCTTGAGCCACATTCCGCTTCCGGATATCAGACGAAAACCGCGCTACTACGCGCATGCCGAAAGACTGCTGACGACCTCAACGTTCCAGTACAGAATGATGAATTCCCTATGGAGTGAAAAAGATTAAGATCAAGACATCCCACTCTTATCACATCCAGACACTGAATTCAATGCCATAGACGAATGGAAACCCTACTGGGAACAAAACTGTTCTCCGCTGCGTCAGAAACTGCCCTGTAAGCCAAAGAAACCCTCTGGATTTGGCCAGACTAAGGAAATTTGTACTGATATCTTATGACTGTGATGCGGAAATACAGTTTCTCATGTTGTTTCAACACGTCCCGCACGTGTCTGGAAGGGTCCTCTCGAAGATTCTCTGCCAGGGAAGAGTGGCGCGATAAAATATACAAAGGAATTTTATATCAGGGAATAGCTGTTGTCATTTGAGTTACTTTATGCTGGAAAGATCTGTTTCAATGTTGATATGTAGTAGCTTTGCAGTCTTCGTGTATGTATTGCCGAACGATAACTAAATAACAGATAAAGTTAGTGGAGAAGAAATTAAAACTCAAGTTTGCTTATGACATCGTAATTCTGTCAGAGATGGCGAAGGTCTTGGAAGAGGAGCTGAACAGAAAGAGTAGTACTACCTCGAAGACAGACTATAAGATGAACGTCAAGAAAAGTAAAAAAAAGAAAAAAAGGTGGTGGACTGTAATCGAAAATCAGGCAAACCTGAGGGAGATAAACTCCACACGAACAGGCCATGAAGGGCCAAGCTGAGGGAATTAGATTGGGGAATGAGACACATATGGACAGCAACATAACTGCCGATATAAAATGTAGAAAAACTGTTTGCGAAAAACAGAAATGTGTTAAAATAGAATCTAAGTGTTAAGAAGTCTTTTCTGGAGCTATTTATTTGAAGTGCATTGGAATGAAGCTTTTGAAATTTGGTGCTACAGAAGAATGCTGAAGATTAGATGGATAGGTAATATGACTTATGTAGAGATACTGAAGAAGAACTTTATGGCACACTTTTCAAAAGCTTTCAGATGCCATAAAAGGGTACATCATTCCATTAAAAAAAATCTATCTTCTTCAATACCTCGCATGATACAATAGTTAAAATTATTAATGGTTCAAATGGCTCTGAGCACTATGGGACTTCCGAGGTCATTAGTCCCCTAGAACTTAGAACTACTTAAACCTAACTAACCTAAGGACATCACACACATCCATGCCCGAGGCAGGATTCGAACCTGCGACCGTAGCGGTCGCGCAGTTCCAGACTGTAGCGCCTAGAACCGCTCGGCCACTCCGGCACCGCTAAAAGTGTTAACAATACCACATATTACGTGCGACTCTGCATATTATTACTTCCGCAAAGACTTGTTTGGATATCTTAAAACGTTCACAAAAGAGAGACGTGATTCATCTTACGCTGTTCAATCTAAAAATTAAAGAAACGATGAAACTGGTGGCGTGTTATAACGATGCCTCACATATGGCACTGTAACAACTGCGTACTTACTCAGGCTGCCTGCTGAAACTGCCGTTGATGTTGATTTCATATGGGTTTTCTCCAGGTGAATGAGTGAGGACATAGCAGCCCAGTTGCTGGATGTGTGGCTCTTCATACTGAAACTGCAGGTACCAGTTCCTCCTATCCTGCAGAGGAATGAAGCATCGTAAAATGTTGACACACTGTCACATTGCATTCATAACGTTCCTCAAGGAAATGGATTACTTCAAATTCATAACACATCGAGTTAAACGGTATGTAGAAAACTATTCACAGTGTAGTCGCTTTTGGTACGTGTGGTGACAACTGATCGTGTCTGCGAGGTTACTTAATTTGCTGCTCACATCATTTGAGACTTGGCAGTGACATTTTACTTCCATGCCCACACTCATTTCCAAACATAAATATATGTAATCTGTTAAGTTAACGAAAAGTGAAGCCTGTAGAAGAAGAGATCGTAAAATATGTGGCTACAATTTCGGTTATTTATTGGTGCAAGCAGCATCTAAATTCGACATTATGTTCGATTGTTATACAATTTTTAATTGAAACGCGCATCAAAACTGGGCGGGTGACTGGAGCTATGTTGACCATTGTCACGCAAGATTATAAAGCGCGAGCACGGGAAACGCGAATCAACTGCAGTGGCTGGAGTCAGGTCCCAGAGACCAAGAAAGACGTGGGTAAACGTTCTAGAAGATAGGAGTAAGAATACTAAGTCAAAACTAAAAGGAAAATCAGAAGCGGTCGTCTCTGGCCTTGTAGGGTGGAATAAAATAAATAGTTTGTCCATAAAAATACATTTAGTATAAGACAAATTGCTCCTCAAGGAAGGGCCACAAGTGAGTAAGAGCTCATGTCAGGCTATTACGTCATCTCTCACACTGAAACTGGTAACTAGGGATACACTTCTTGCCTTACTGTGTATACGCTCAGGGTTGTGGTAGATAATCACACATGGTCATCGGAGAATGTTTTGGTCTAGGTGCTAAGCAGTATCAGCGCTACCCAGGCATCTCACGAGTAATATGCTGCATCGGCACTAATTTAGTATTATATTCAACTAGGGTTGCTAGTTAGTCAAAGTTATATAGAGGAGATGATTACAATGAAATAGTGGCGTCTGTAAAGGTCTCTGTAAATCACGTGTGATGTACATTTATTTCAGATTTGAAATTGATGATGATGTACCTCATCTTAATTGGAAGACACAGGACCTCAACACTATAATCCATTTGCACTAAACGTGTCGGGTACTTATTTCTGACCAACCTACATCTTTCCAGGCCCACAGTTTCATTCAAAGTCTTTGCATGTACCACAACTTCAGAACTCTTGGGCAGGTAAGGTACTTGTAGTAAGGCTCGGGCGTCACTGAGGTGGACCGAGTGGCAGAAACCAGATCACATGCACCTGCAATTTGCTCACCCACAGTGGCATGGTTTGTACTTTACTTACGTCACAGAAATCGATACATCAACATTAAGTAACAGGCGAAAAGGTTACATATTGTCTACCTTTCCATGTTGATAATATTTTCTAAATTCTAGACTGGATTAATTACATCCTCCGATTTGTATTCAGCCGATAAATATTATATTTGATTTTGAAATGGCAGAATATGAGTATATTTATGTTAATGTTGTATAGGGAAATTTCTCTTTAGAGATTGGTTTGTTATTATTAATTTTCACGTAACATATTGTGGCTTTACTGTCATATACCACTAAATGATATTGTTTCATTTTTTCTGCCACTGTTACATTATTATTTTGTTGTGAGTACTGGGCATATTTACTAAGGAGAAAAGCATTGCATTTTTCACGCTAGGATGGTGCATTCCCAGTGTGGTCTCAGGTTCCTGTTTGTTGGCGGAAGGGAGTAAGAGAATCTCAATAGGAGAGTCGACTCTCCCCAGGAAAATGAGGAGTTTTCGTGGAAGTGGGCCTGCTCCGTGCTTTTGTGGGAAAGGCCAGCATCTATCCTCGCTGAGGCAAAGGATGCTGTGACGCCATTGCCGGCCACGGAAAATGACTGAGCACCACATTTCTGCCTTTCCTGCATGAACATCAAAGAACAATATGCCGTGATGCCACCCGTTCAGTGTGGCGAAGTTGGTTGCTTTCACACTAAAAATTGTGGTGTATCCAATCTAATGCGTCACCCCGGCCACAATGCTCAGCTTGAAGAAACTGACCAATCGAGGAAAAATTCCTCCACGGCCGTACCAAACTAATATTTGTTAATGTGGATTCTGCATGCCAAGAGTAGTTCCTGCACTCCCCTGTTTTTTTCTAGAGTGAGTGGTATACTCTTCTGGCACATTAGCAACAGCGTTGCATTGTCTCCTTCATGTAATTCTTTTATTTATTTTTTTAAATGGGATGTAGAGAGCGGAGTACCAAAATGTGTGGTCATTCACCTCCTGGACACCGCCTGGTGCTGATGGGCACACGCTTTACTGATTTTGAGGAAATGTAAGTCTAGCTAAAAACCTTGCAGTATTGAGATGTAATAAGAAACTAAATTTTTATGACATATATCCCTCCTCATTATAGACGAACAAACATACAGATTTGAAGATGTATACGTACAAGAATGGATTACAAGGCTGGACATCATGGAAACTGACTTCTGACTACGTAGAAAAAACTTTTTCCATTTACTAACTGTACAGGAAAATTGTAAACGGAAATGACCTGTAGTCTCAATAAGTAATCTGTTGTTAAGTGACTTATGTGTCTGTTAATTATTTACTTAAGAGAAGAAGGATCCACGCATGAAGTTATGTATGCAGTGTACCGAAAGATTAAAGAAATTCAGTTGATTCAGTAATTTCTTTATCTGACTCTACTGAACTACACTGCAATTATCGTGGAAGTGGAGCTGCCACTGTTACATTATTATTTTATTGTCAGTACTGGACATATTTGCTTTTAGAGTTTTTCTGTTCGCTCAACAGTTATTGCTGCAACAGTGCATATGGAATGATTACATTTATAGATCACTAGCACAAGTGGTTTGGAGGTACCGGGTATCGACCCATGCTGGAACATCAATGTTAGTATACGGTGTAGCCTCCATGGGCGATAATGCAGGCGATGACTCTGACATCCAATCAATAGTACAAATGGTGAATATTGTCTTGCGATACATTATTACACGAATGCTCGCCCTGTTCACGTAGTTCTGTCAGAGTTGTTGGTTGACGTTCCATCATATCCCACACGTGCTTCATTGGAGCCAAATCCAGAGATCGTGCTGACCAGGGAAGTTGGTGCACGTTTCGCAGAGCGTGATGAGTTTCATGCGCAGTGTGTGGGTGACCATTATCCTATTGGAAGAACACATCGTTTTCCTGTAGCAAGGGCAGCAAAAGAACGGGTCTAACAACATTCTGCACGTATAGAGCATTGGTTAGCGTCCCCTCCAGAGATACCAAAAGTAAACGAGAGCTTTAGCTTATCGCTCCCCAGACCAAAAGGCCTGAGGTCGGTCAGTACGTCTTGGATGAATGCACTCTACTAGACAGCGCTTGTAATGTCTCTTGCAGCGGTCTCTCCGCGATATTTTCAGAAATTTTATAAACTATATAACTCAGTACATATCTCGAAATATCTCTTCTTATCTTACCGATTATCAATGCAAAGTAGTTTCAAGCCCAATTATTCCTTGGAGCGTCCATTTACTCCATGGAATAGCTTCTCTGCTATCTATGTTTTCTCTTGGGAAAATAATGAAGAACTTCTTGCGGATTAGTCATGAAAGAAGGAGGATGTATATGTATGTATTATTGGGCTAGTCGCCATCTTGATGAGATTCTGTATGAGAAGGAATTTAATACATGAACTAAACTAAAGTAAGTGTGTTCGCGTACTATTTAACTGATTATTATTGACAGTGTCTGCTTACTACGCTGTGTTGCACGGGATCAGTGGGGAACGTCTGATTTACACTGGACGAACCTGCCGTTTTGTATGCTCAAGATATCCAGTTATTTCAAATAAATAGGCTAACACGGTCTTACCAGCAGATCTCCGGTCTTCCCCATGTGATCACCGAAAGTTAATAATTATTACAAATGTTTCCAGGAGATCGAGTGACAATTTTCGTCGCACCGAGACTTCGAAATTGCTTCACTGCCTTATGGAATTTAAGTTGAGCTCAATTTAATCAGGATAGAACAGTATTGAACTGTGTGAATGTGATAAGCCTGCTTTGTGAATGAAAATTCCCTTAACATACGCATGTTTTTACTATCCTGATCAGTGAAGCTAAATCAGGCCGGTGTGAGAGAGGGTTTTAAGTTTTAGATTCCACAAAAATATTAAACGCTGACCAGATGTATGTCGTACGCGAAAAACGACCATCACTTGCGTACAGGCACAATCTACTTTCATCGCTGAAGATCACAGCTCGCCATTCTATCTTCCAAGTGATCCTCTGACGTCGCAAGTCGAGCCATGCACGTCGATGCTGCAGTATGAGTGGAAAATGGGCTAGAGGTGTGCTTGCGCATAGCCTCACTGCCAATAACCGGTTCGCAACAGTGTGTATTGAGACGTCTGAGCTGACAAGCCCTTTAACTTTGCTGTGATACCTGTACGCTCTGCCACTCCTGCCCCTACAATACGCCGATCGAGGCGGCTGTCTGTGCTGCCTGGACGTCAAGAACCTTGTCTACAGATGTGGAAATGTTCACGTGACCAGTGATACTAGCATAGTTGCTCAACTGACCCAGCATGTCCAACTTTCACGTCTACATCTATATCTACATACAGGGTGTCCAGAAAAGGGCTCCCTGATTTCAAAATTAAATATCTCGAAAATAAAGATCGATAGAGGAATACAGTAAACGCTATGTTTATTGTGAAAGCTGTAAGAAGTTTATACAGCAGTTTGAAATAATAGTTACAAAAGCTGCTAACAGATGGCGCTGTATGCTGTACAGCTCATATCAGCATACTTAAGTGAAATAATCGTATGAAAATAATCTTTGCAAACAATCACATCACAATGTTTTCAAAATGTTCACCATTGGCACTACAGATGTGGCGCAAACGAAGAATGAAATTCGCCATCCCATTTCGTAGTGTCTCAACCGAAATGGATTCACATGCCACAGAGATCGCCGATTCAAGCTCGTCCAGCGTGGCGGGATACTTCGGGCAGACCATGTCTTTCACTGTGCACCACAAAAAAAAGTCACAGGGAGTCAAATCCGGCGAATATGGAGGCCAATCCATGCCTGCACCAGTAAATTTGGGATATTCCAAAGCAATGACTCTATTCCCGAAGTATTCCTCAAGAAAGCGAAACACTTGTTCGGTGCCGGCCGCGGTGGTCTAGCGGTTCTAGGCGCTCAGTCCGGAACCGCGCGACTGCTACGGTCGCAGGTTCGAATCCTGCCTCGGGCATGGATGTGTGTGATGTCCTTAGGTTAGTTAGGTTTAAGTAGTTCTAAGTTATAGGGGACTGATGACCTCAGATGTTAAGTCCCATAGTGCTCAGAGCCATTTGAACTTGTTCGGTCCGATGTGGTCGGGCTCCATCTTGCATAAACCATTCAGTACCTGGTCGATCCTCCAACGCTTTCTGTGTGGCGACAAATTGTTCCAAAATTGCAACGTAACGTGCACCAGTGACCGTTTCTCGAATGAAAAAAGGGCCAATAATGCCTCTGCTGCATACTGCAGCCCACACAGTAACTTTAGGAGAATACAGGGGTTTCGGTTCACTATCAATCATTGTGAGCATCTGATTAGCAAAGGCAACCCTTTGTTACACAGCTCGTACGGGTATGGCCTGGTGCGTTTGAATTTTGAATAGAAACATGTATAGGCTCTTTTTCAATATTTTCTGCGTGCTGGAACGCTTCAAACCAGTCTCATATGCAGTCCTACGGACGGATGACATTGGATTTCGCTGAATAATTCCCGAAACTGTAGCGATATTTTCAGGCGTAACTACGGTTTGCTTACGGCCAACATGCCCCACTAGATCATCAGTTACCCTGCCTGTTCTTAGAAATTTTACGAAGGGCGTACGAATGGTTTTCGCATCGGGTCCTTTTGGAACATTAAATCGTGCTTGAAAACTTCGCCTTGTTGCCGTACGACTCTCTTCTAACCTGTGGTACTCTAGCACCAGAAAAACGCGTTGTTAAATGGAGTACATGGTTTTAATCTCTTCCTTCGGTACGCTAACCTCCTTTCACGTTTCAATAGTGGAACTGATCGCTCTGGGCTTCGGATTACTATTTATACTAGGCATTACGTATGGCGATTACAGCGCCATCTGTTAGCAGCTTTTGGTAACTATTATTTCAAACTGCTATATAAACTTCTTACAGCTTTCACAATAAACATACCGTTTACTGCATTCCTCTATCGATATTTGTTTTCGAGATATTTAATTTTGAAATCAGTGAGTCCTTTTCTGGACACCCTGTAGATACTCCTCAAATCAACGTACAATGCGCGTCGGGGAGTACCCTGTACCATTACTAATCATTTCCTTTCCTGTTCCACTCGCAAATTGAGCGAAGGCAAAACGACTGTCTATATGCCTCCGTATGAGCCCAAATTTCTCGTATCTTATGTTGTGGTCCTTACGTGCAATGTATATTGGTGGCAGTAGAATCGCTTGGCAGTCGCCTTCAAATGCCGGTTCTCCAAATTTTCTCAACAGTGTTTCTTGAAAAGAACGTCGCCTTTATGTGAACGATTACTTGACTGTGAGATTTAAAACTTATGCTTTCGTTTTGCTGTCTTCAGCTGCCACACCAGACAGGTCAACAAGGGATTGAATGTACAGCATAGAGCCGCTTAGCGATTTTACATAAGACCAGAATTTTCTTGCGTTCTCTGCCAGATCTTTTGCCAAGGTGTGACGGTGGTAATTGTTGTATGCTTCGCGGATAGATCTTTTCACAGACGCACAAATCTCAACTAACCTTCGTCTGTCATTTGTGCGTTCCCTTTTGAATCGAGAGTGCAACAACCTCTGCTTCCTCAGCATCCGTCAGATTTTCTTGCTAAACCATGGTGGGTATTTTCCATGCTTTATCCACTTACTAGGTACGTAACTCTCCAGACTACGATTTACAAACTTCTTAACCTTTTCCCACGATTCCCTTGCATCCATCTTACTGGAACTAAGTGATGCAAGTTCATCGTCTAAGTGAGAAGCGAATAACTGCTTATCTGCTCTATCTAACAGGAGCACTCTCCTAGTCTTCTTGCCTGATTTATTATTTTTCGAAACCATAGTTTCTATAATGATATCATGATAACTGATTCCCGTTTCTATATTGACTTTGTCAATAATGTCCGGCCTGTTTGTAGCTACAAGGTCTAAGCTATTTCCATTGCGTGTGGGCTACCCAGCTATCTGCTCACGACAGTTTTCAGAAAACTGTGTTCAAAAGTATTTCGCATCATCGTTTATCTGTACCCCTTGAATGAACCCGTAAAGATCCCAGTCTAGACTCGCTAGATTAAAATCGCTTCCAACTAGTAATGAATGATCTGTGTATTTACGCGCTACTGGCAGTAGACTTTCTTTGAGTGACTCTAGAAGTGTCACAGCTGAATTGGGTGGCCGGTAAAAACATCCAACAGTTAACTTGGTTTCACCAACACTTCTTATATGCCACCAGATAACTTCACTGTCACACTCAAGTTCGACCACAATACAGATATTGTTTTTTTTTTTCAACTGCAATGAACATTTCCCCTCCTACGGCCTCTAATCTGTCTTTTCGTTATACGTTCCACGACTCGCTAAATATCTCAGAGCCTCGTATTTCAGTCAGCTCTCGGTCCCAAAAATGATTTGAGCGTGAGAACATGTGTGGTAATTCTTCTAAACGACCATCCAGCCACTCGGAAGGTCACACTCTGACTCCTTTCAAACTCGCTCAGTTGGCTGTAAGGAGCACGAGTGCGCCTATGTGGTATGGTTGCCTGCTTGCGTCACACTCTTCCACCTCACTGAGCCTTCTGGCTACGAATATTCCCTATTGTAGGGCAGACAAAGATTGCGCTCTGGTACCTACGCCACTACGCTGTTGGCGGGCGACGTTGAAACTATTATCAGTACATCTTATAACCCCGTAGGTGAAATACGCCGTCATCGGATGAAAATCGACGTCTCTTTCCAGGTGTACTAATTTTAAAAGGATATGACGACACGTATCTCAAACTGATTAATTTTTGTTACTAGATGATCTACATTTTGTTCAATATATTCTCAGTAGAATTTTGTGGATTGAGGACAGCTTCCGATCTACGATATTTCAGAACTGGGGCACCCCCCCCCCCCCTCCCCACGCCCCATCGTGCGTTCGAGATAGAACGTCAAAATTTTGAAAAATAGATTTTTTAAAAATATGTTAATTTTGTACGGCAATTCTTTCTGAAGCGTTCTGTTCGAGGAAACCTAAGACATATTATTTGGTCTCAGGTGTACGAAAGGTGAAGTGCCACTCCTTTTCACATAGCATTCTTCTATCGTAATTCACTGTATTTCGCTCTGTGGAATTCAAACGCGAGTATTTTGTAATGTAAGCCATCAAGCCTATATTCAGGACAATGGAAGTTAAAATGTCCCGTGGTGCCTCTATTGCTCCCAGTCGGCCGGTTTAACATCGATCGTCCCTTAGAAACACTCACAATTTAATACTGGGTGGGAATATTTGTGACCGGGGAAATAAGAAATCTTCACACAATTTGCACTCGTTATTGCCTATTAGCTAATCATTTTCTCTTTTGTGTGACATAAAATTAAAGAAAGGAAACATAATTGCAGCTGTGTTTACGTCCCCACTGCGGAAATTTTCAGCTATTTTTGAAAAACTTGAATTCTTTGTTGTGCTATTTGTCAGACAGAGGGAAGCAAACTATTATTTGAGGGGATTAAGATGTAGATTTTCTGAAAGAGTTTGATAGAAAGCTTGACCTTGAAGTATTATTTGGTTCTTTCGATTTGACATCAGTTACTGATTTTCCTACTCAGATAATACAGGAGAGCAGCACATTGATAGATAATATTTGTATAGACCAAGATAAATTTAATCGAATAACAACTTTTTCTGTTAAGATTGGTCTATCTGATCATGATGCACAGCTAGTTACGGTATATGACATAGCACCATACAGTAATGCAAAACAGTCCTCCAAAAACGTGCATTCAATTAAGCAATTAACAATCGCAAATTTTAGGGAAATCTTGTAATGGTTAGACTGGGATGAGAGAACGTGATGTTAATTTAAAATTTAACCTATTTCATGATACCTTTGTGATTACATTTGAAAACAGTTTCCCTAAGAAAACAGTGAAACATAATTGCATGAAACCATCAAAAAACCCATGGTTTACTACAGAGATAAAAATATCTTGTGAACAGAAAAGGAAAATGTATCTTGTAGAAGGAGTAATAATCCAGAAACAGTCAAACATTATAAAAACTACTGCACTATATTAAGAAAAGATATTAAAAAGTCCAGAAGTATGCGCATTGTCTCTGAGATTAGCATCTCTGATAGTAAAAGAAAAACAATTTGGAATATTGTTAAAAGGTAAACAGGCCCACTGTGAGCACAGGAAGATTGCATTTTTATCAAACTCAACGAGAAGTTTGTTAGCAAAAAGTCAGAAACAGAAAATATTTTAATAATCATTTTTAAGTGTTATAGAGAAAATAGGATCCAAATATTCATTATAAAATGCAAGACTGTATATGGAAGACGCAATACATACGCAAATTGATAAAATTGATATTCAATTCACCTCTCCTATTGAAATTAGGAAAATAATAAATTCACTCAAAAGTAAAAGATCATATGGAATTGATGGCATTTCCAACAGAGTATTAAAAGTTTGTTCCAACAGATAAGTAGCATCTCAGTGATGTATCTAGCAGGTCACTGAAACAAGGCATTTTTCAGACAAACTGAAATATGTTTTTGTTAAACCATTGCTTAAAATGGGGGATAAGTCAGATGCTGACAACAACTGCCCAATCTTACTTCTCACAGCTTTATCCGAAATTCGTGAAAGAGTAATGTAGTCAAGAGTAGCTTCACATATCTGTAAAAATGAAGTGCTAGCAAAATGTCAGTTTGGTTTTCAGAATAGCTTTTCAACAGAAAATGCTATATATTCTTACTCTGATCGAGTATTAAATCCCCTGAATAACCAAACATCACCAATTTGGATATTTTATGATCTCTCAAAGGTTTTTAATTGTGTGGATCATGAAATTCTTCTAGATAAGTTTAAGTATCGTGGTGTGAGTGGGACAGTGCACAAATGGTTCAGTTTAAATTTAACTGGAACAATGCAGAAGGTTGAAATATAGTACAGATAGTATGCAAAAATCAGCAGAGTCCTCTAACTTGGGATGTATGAAGAATGATGTCACATAGGGTACAGTCTTGGGTCCCTTATTGTTATTAATATATATTAATGACTTGCAACCATATATTCATGAAGATACAAAGGTAGTTCTTTTTGCTGATGATATAAGTATAGTAATCACACCCAATGAACAAGAATTAGCTGAGGAAATTGTAAATATCGTCTTTCAGAAAATTATTAAGTGGCTCTCTGCAAATGAATGGTCACTAAATTTTGAGAAAACACGTTAAATGCAGTTCTGTACAGTAACTGGCCTAACATCATTGATAAATATATAATTTGAAAGAAATGTATTTCTAAGGCAGAATATTCAAAATTTCTAAGCATGTACATTGATGAAACATTGAATTGGAAGAAACTCATTGATAACCTGCTGAAAAAGGTTTATCAGCTACTTACACTATTACGTTTATTGAAAATTTTTGTGATAAACGTATCAGTAAATTAACCTACTATGCATATTTTTCATTCATTGCTTTCAATAGCATCATATTTCGGGGTAATTCATCAATAAGAGGAAAAGTGTGTAATCAGAATGATAGCTGGAGCCCACCAAAGATCACCTTGCATGCATTTATTTAAGAGACTCGGGATATTTACATACCTTCGCAATATATATTTTCACTTATGAAATTTGTTATAAATAATCAATTCTAGTTCAAAAATAATAGCAAAGTGCATAGCCACAACACTAGAGGAGAGGATTATCTTCACTATTCTGGGTTAAATCTGACTTTGGCACAGAAAGGGGTGAATTATGCTGCCACAAAAATATTTGGTCATTTGCCAAATAGTATTAAAACTCTGACAGATAGCCAACCAGCATTTAAAAACAAATTAAAAGAATTTCTGAATGACAACTTCTTCTACTCAATAGACGGATTTTTGGATATGTAGCAGTAACTGTAATACATGCACATATATCGTGTAAAGGAAACTTACGTTAAACACTCATGTTCCACATCGTTACGAAATCTCGTATTCGTAATCAATAGAAAACGTATTAACGTAACGTATTGTAATGTAAAACTAGTAAAGACAACAGACAAGCAAGACAGTACAAATTTCTTCAATCCTTAGTTCCCAGCATTTTTTACTTTCCTAATCTTGCTACAGTTTTAGACGGCGTGCTTTCCTGTCTGCGAAACACTCTATTATCTCATCACAGTTTGTCAAATATTTTGTTATATTAAAAATCAAACTGTCGTTGTGTAATACAGAAAAAGCTGTTAATACGAATAGTACCGAAGACTTGTGTGGTTTCTCGATTTGATTGCGTCTATTTTGTCATCACTCTCTGCTAGATAAAACAAAATACATCTTTCTGATATTGCAGCAGTTGTAACACACGCCCAATAACCGGGACTGTTTAGGAACAAATGCTCATTTTTATGTAACTCATTTACATAAGTGACATGACAAAATATAATTCACAAAGTACCAATATAAAATGCATATGAGGCCTAATACAAATAAAAAGTTTTATGACAAACTGCCTATTGGCTTCTGTCTCGGGTTCTTCGGCCGACGTTCATCTAACGATTTTTCCGACGTTTCGCCAGCACGAGTGGCTGGCATTGTCAAAGCTTCACCCTCCATTGCCGGTGGTAACAATTTTGTAAAAAGTTTTATGTTGGGAAATAGTTCATACGCTCGAGTTTCTTAAAATGCGATAGGAAAAAAGTAGCACGAAAATTTTACATATATCTGGCATCGCCATATTATTCCATACAATTTGTGTGACGCCCCCATTTCTTCTCCTTCCCCGTTTTAAAAAACCACCTTGTCATCACTAATTTTGTAACTATTCCTGTCATTGTCAAAACTTATTCTCCAGTTAACTTCACTAAACATGCCGGATCACCAGTTTAGTTATCCCGCGTTTATTCTTCGGTTAGTCATTATTACGTGTTGGTACAACACTTTTTCCGACCTATTCCGAGAATAGAACTTAAGCAGCTGCTAAAAGGGACTGTACAACTGGCCCTTAGTAGTGTAACGTTCTGCCAAAAATTTCTACCAAAATTTCATTTTCTTGGACACACTGGGAAGATAATATGTAATCTTTCTTACGTGTTACTCCTGTTAGTCGTTTATTTCCACTCTGGTAGTCTGAATCTATGGATTTCGCTGGTAATTATAACAACTCTGATCATTCGCACACACAACAACCACATAAACGAACAGCGATTGCCATCTCCCGTTCGGGTTTATTCGGCTCAGCTCTTATAGACTCGTCTCCTTTTGTCTGCGGGAAAGCATTTCATTTATAGATGCGCGGGGGATTCCCCTGGCAGAGACATCATGTACACTATCAACTTAGAATGTGTTCAAGCATGTTTAAAAACCAACTGCGCTGCGTTTCAAAATCGTATGCATAGTCGACAGAATAATGAGCGCTGGATGCTAGGCGCTTTGTGAAACAAGGTTTTTTTCTTCAAGGATATGAATTTGGTGTCCCTGAAATTGCGCCCGGGAGAGATACCCTGGTTCCTCCCCCCCCCCCCCCCCCGCCCGTCTTCCTCCCCCGTCCCTCCCCAGATATGACTGCGACACAATCTATACTCCAACATGAACTTAATATCATTATTGATGCTTTTGTTGTAAGTGATTCATTAGAATGATCAAATGCTGCACTGTGAAAGTTTTTCTTGACCATTTGGAAATGGGTCCCATGATAAGGATAATGTCTTTAAATTTGGTCTAATTACTTCCTGAGTCAATGTGCAGTGTCTCCAGATTATTTCCGAATGTATGTTCTCTCTCTCTATCTTCTGACTTCATCAGAAGTAATGGCGCGACAACCTTTATTTGAATAATTATGTTGTTTAAGCGTAATAGATTATGATACATTTTAATAATGTTATTTGAAGAATAACGGACGATGTCTGTCATGTGTTGTTTGAGGCTTTCTCGACGTGTAAGCTGCTTTAAACAGTACTGGACATGGCTATCATAGAAAATGCAATATATTTCTTCGCAGCTCCTCGTCATAATCAGGTGAGATTTAACACGTTGAAACATTGTGAATTTTCTATTACGGAATCCGACGGAACGCTCGGTCCAAGTTGATATCTGACTAAAGTTGTGTAAAATAAATGGTTGTAGGAAAGGGTAAATTTTCGTCTGTAACATTAATGTTAATTATTATTGTGGCTAATGAAAAATGTGTGCTGGTTTTTAGAGAAGGAACAGTTTGCCCAAAATTGTTTGTGTGCTTTCTGTTCTATTCGTTTACGTTATGTCACAGTCCATAATTAGCTGCGACGTCAGTCGAAGTAAATATTTCCGTCAATGCATCTCTTTCTGTCTAAGGAATCTGCGAAACTGCTCTTCAAGAACCCCCTGACATATTAATATAAACATCTTTTTTCATAGAAATTCTGGAAGAAAAATGTTAATACAGTTCCCCACGATTTGCCAAAACCATTGTCACAGCGGCTGGGACGCTTGCTGTCATCCAAACAACAGTGAGAGCAAACCCCTTTCCGGCCCTACAAATTTGGATTTCCCATGGGTTCCCTATACAAACTGAGGCCAATAAAAGGATGAAACTTCGTGGCAGATTAAAACAATTTTCCAGGCCAGAATTCGAAACTTGGACCTTTGCCTTTCGAGAGAAAGTGCTCTACTAACTGAACCATCCGAGTCCTCACAGATAGGCGTCATACGTGCTTGGATACCTCAGTCGGTAGAGCATTTTTGCGCCAAAGGCAACCGTCCCATGCTCAAATCTTGATCGGGCTCACAGCTTTAATCTTCCAGCAATCTTACAATTAGCGCACATTCTGCTGGTGAGCGAACATTCGAAGTGGATAAAGGGGTGATTTGTTTGAACAGAAAATCCAGATTTTCCTACCCCATCCTTGTCTTATTAGACGTAGTGCTGCGTCTCTAAAGAAACGGTCGTCGACTACGGTAAACCTGAACATTAATTCCGTTTGTCACTTAGCGATAACGCTGACCAGACATGTTCTTGTACTGTAGACTTATAATTAAACAGAAATCAGAAACTCCTCCTACGCGGACATATATCTCCAAAAGCAAAATTATTATTGATAGTGCTTAATACTAGTGTAATAGAACAGTTACTACACTGACGGAAAAAATCGCAACACCGAAAAATTATTAACATAAAGTGATGGAATTTCGAGAATACGTCTGCTATGTATCATGTTTAAGTGATTAACATTGCAAGATGACAGGTTAATGTAAGCGCGAGATACTCCACTCCAAATGTGAAATGCTGATACCTCAGTAACCTGTGTAACCGCCAGAACGTTGAATGCAAGCATGCAAACGTAAATGTATTGTGTTCTGCAGGTGTCGGATGTCAGTTTGTGGGATGGAATTGGATGGTCGGTCAGTACAGGGACGGTTAATGCTGTTTGTGGATGACGCTGGAGTTGTCGTCCGATGATGTCTCATATGTGCCCTGCTGGAGACAGACATGGCGATCGAGCAGGCGAAGTCAACGTGTCGACCGTCAGCAGAGCATGTTGGCTTACAATAGCGGTATGTGGGCAAGCGTTATCGCGTTGGAAAACAACCCTTGGAATGCTGTCCATGAACGGCAGCACAATTGTTCGAATCACCATACTGATGTACAAATTTGCGGTCAGTGTGCGTGGGATAACTGTATGAATGCTCTTGCCGTCACAAGAAATCGCACTTCAGACCATAACTCGAGGTGTAGTTCCAATGTGTCTAGTACGCAGACACGTGAGCGCAGGCCCTCAGCTGATCTTCTCCTAACCAACTCACGGCCGTCACAGGTACCGAAGCAGAACCAATATTCATCAGAAAACACAGCAGATCTCCACCCTGTCCTCCAGTGAGCTCTCGCTTGACACGACTGGAGTCGGAAACCGCGGTGGTTTGCAGTCAGTGGAATGCACGTTATTGGGCGTCTGACTCGGAGCATTCCTTGAAGTAACCGTTCGTTGTGTCACTGTGGCGCCAACTGCTGCTCATATTGCTATTGTAGATGCAGTACAATGAGCCAGACCCATACTCCAAACACGATGGTGTTGCCTCTCGCTAGTGCCATGTGGCCGTCCGGAGCCCTGTCTTCTTGCGACCGTACCTTTCCGTGACCATCGCTAACAGCAATCATGTACAGTGGCTAGATTCCTGCGAAGTCTTTCAGCAGTATCACAGAAGGAACATCCAGTTCCTCGTATCCCCGTTACATGAATCTTTCAAACTCAGTGAGGAGGTTTTAGCGGCGTCTTTTTCACTTTATAGGCATTCTTGACTAACATCAACCCACCACGTCCGATATGAAAAGTATGTAACGATCACAATCGTTTATTTAAAGCAACTTGATTTACATGCTCATAAAAGAGCTAATAGTACCACTCTTACGCGCCGTGTGAAATCTGAATAGCCGACCGCTGTGACCGAGTGGTTCTACGCGCTTCAGTCCGGAACCGCGCTGCTGCTACTGTAGCAGGTTCGAATCCTGCCTCGGGCACGGATGTTAGTTAGGTTTAAGTAGTTCTAAGTCTAGGGGACTTATGACGTCAGATGTTAAGTCCCATAGTGCTTAGAGCCATTTGAACCAATTTTTGAAATCTGAATAGACATCATCTTTCAGGTTTAGAGACACACCTACCAACTTTCCTTTATGTTGCAAAACTCCTTCTTGGTGTTGCTATATGACCTGATAAATATCACCGATAACTCTCTCAGCCTTTTTTACGGTTAGCGTTGTTGTGTACGCGGATGTCGGATGGTCAGCGCTAGGTATGAATCGGTCACAATATGTGTAATACCGAAAGACGCCTTAAGGAATGGCCGGAAGTAACAGATAACGGGAGAAACCGCTCGTGCGGTTCGTTTCCCAGGCAGCGGAGAGAGAAGAACAAAGTACAGTGCACCCAGCCGGCAGCTATCATGTTCAGCAATCGCATTGGATTCTATATATTTGCGGTCATTAGTATTTAGATACCTTATCGAAGTATAGTTAATCTTAAGTGAACATTTAACAGTGAAAAATGGATCCAGTGACTACTTTGCTAATAAGACATTTCCCTCCTCTCAAGTTAGTGCTGCTTCGCAATGGACTTTTTACACGTTTACTTTTCTCGATGTGAGTGATTATACGCTGATGACAACTTGCTGCTGTACACCGCAGCTTATGAATGGAAAAATATTGTAACTTCGTGAAGTGATTTTTTGGTGATAGTCCCTGTATTCGTAATCTCTTAAGTTTTGTTTAAAGAAGCTTTGCGGGAAAGGCGTTTATAATGTTATCTTTACATGAACGATTGTTAACGCTCGCTGCTGTAGAGATGGTATGTATGAAATGGTTTCGTAACATTGCGTAGAACTCGTAGGGAGGCGTATTCTGACTATGTAATGGCTCTTTGCGGTTTGGTGCAATGCTCAGACTACGTTGAATCTGTAACCTATGTCAGCCAAGGGTGTTAAGGGCTACCGCGTCTCGATGATAAATGTCTTGATGCTGTATATGTCTCCGTAGATGTTTGTAACTCAAACACACATCGTCCCTGACTTACTTTTTTGAAAGTCTCTTGACGTGGTGCTAAGCATAGAGCGAACTATTGGGAGTGTTTCCCTATAAAGATAAAAAGGTAGGTTTACGGGAAGGCAATCTCTGACTGGCGGACGACGACTGTGTTGTACGTAGGACAGACATACAGTTTTAATTCTCATCTCGAGAAAATGAAGTAATTAATTTTTTGTTTGTTTGCAGGTTCATGCCTGGAGTCCTGCAGTCACTAAAATCCCAGGGTCACAATACCGATGCAGCAGTCCGTCAGATGAGCAAAAACAATATGCGCTGCCCATCTCCACTTCACCAATGGACTCCACCATTTTGTTTGGCTCTTATAGTGGAATACTACGGTACTACGGCCCAGGGCTTTCAATGTGGGACAGGAGTACAAACATACTAGCAAACTAAAGAATAATAATAATTGCATAACTGAATTTTATTGGAGGTAACAACTGAAATTTTATGACTACCCTTCGCAACGTGAGTCATTGTATTATATAAGTTCTGCCTACAGTCTGTCTCCAGGCACCAGCGAAAGCCATAGGCGAGCCTAATTTTAGAGTTTTCGCCCCCCCCCCCCCCCCCAGTACGGTTCAATCGTCTAAATCACGTTTTGGGTTTTGCGTTGCGTTTTCCTACATTTTACCAGCACCTAATACGATACACTTCAGGGTTGGCATCTAGCATTAGTTCCAAACATGACTTACTAAAATACTCTTTCGGTAATGCTTAGTTTCTTTGGTATTCAGAACGTTGCACGCTGCTTAAGCTCATATCTAAAAACGAATGATTCGTTTTAGCTCAATAGCCACCTCATCGATCCACCAGAGTGCAAAATTTAGGAGGATTTTTACTTCAGTTTGCTTTCCTTAAATCTGTCGGGTTATCTACGGTGTGACTCGAAGACGTATGTAAGACCTGATTAAAATAAGATAAAGACTGTGTAACAAATTTGTGAAATATGTAGTACTGAGCAGAGTTGTGATGTGTCTACACTAGATTTGTAATTGTGGATGTTGTTAAGTTATGATTGGCCACTCACCTGGTTTATCCCGATCCCACCCGGTTTTAATGCTCTGTTTCAACCCTCTTTTGCAAATTTACGAAACAGCAAATACCCCGATTTCTGGACTTCCATGTCAAGTTGTTGCTCTGTGCATTTAACTGACATAATGAAACTGGGCATAAATTGGGAGAAATAAAATCTGGGTGGCAACATCTCATGCGATGGTCGACTGTCGTGGCACGGTGGCCTGATCTTCCAGAGCAGCGATTCTTAACCTGTGGGGAGCGCCAAAGTACAGTGGAGGCGGAGGGGAGTTGATTGCGATAAATAGGGGGCGCAAGCTTATTGAAAAGAAAAAAAAGATATGAAGCTAAAAATTGATTAATTTACTGATAGCAAAGCAAAATACATTCCGACAGAATAAAAAGTAAAATTCAACCTACACTGACATAATGTACTTATTAATCAGAGTGTATCACTGCTGTAAAAATGCTTTTAATTTAAATTAGCTCCTAGCTAGAAAGGTTAAATTTCATTTGCATTCATTGAAACATTCACTTTTCCTCTGAAGTAGTACTTATGAGTGTGCATTGCAATAATGTGAAAGCAGGTAGCACGTAAACACAGCTGTAAGAGTATATTTTAGTGATAATTCCCAGGCCCTATCGAATAAAAAAAAATCTTCACACATGATAGGATGCGAAATCCTGTTCTCTGTCATAATCGGTTTGGCAGGGATTGGTTCGGCCTTCGTACACTGCGCAGGCAACCGATGCATGCCCAAGTTTTCTGATTCTACAAAAGCAGAAATGACAATGAGGCGTTAGGAACGCTTCGAAGTTTTGTGTCATCCGCACATTGTGCCTACCAGTTGTGATCTACAGCGTGTCCTACGTGAAACTGGCACGCCTCCTGTCCGTCATTAACAATGAACTAGCTAAAAGAGAACAGATAATCGCAACGTTAAGAAACGCAATCGGCCCTATCGCAGTGGTAACATCCTTTCCCGTCAGATCACCGAAGTTAAGCGCTGTTGGGCTTTCCTAGCTCTTGGATGAGTGACTGTCTGGGTCTGCCGAGCGCTATTGGTAAGTGGGGTGCAGTCAGCCCTTGCCAGGCCAATTGAGGAGCTACTTGACTGGGAAGTAGAGGTTCTCGTCACGAAAGCTGACCGTGGCCGGAAGAGCGTTGAGCACTTGCCCCGCCACATGCCCCTACATATCCTCCTCCAGTGACGACTATCGGCCAAGGATGACACGGCGTTCTGTTGATAGCGTTGGGCCTTCAGAGGCCTGTTCAGGCGGAGAGAGGAAACGTTGAAAAACATGTAGTCACCTGTTTATAAGAGATGCTGACAGAGGTGGCCATGGGCATCCGGGCCACTTCACAAGCAATTCGACCAGAGATGATTAACCGGTACGTGATGTGCACCGGTTTCTTGTGGGGCATCTTTTATAACGGCTGCAGGTAAGTGCCACATTTGAAGAAGACTGTCTCTGTAACGCGCGTTCGCGAACTCATGTTACTTTCGTGTGTAATTTTCGCCACTGTAACTGATTTGCATTGCCTCTCACGTCCTCCTACCCCGCACTCACCTGATGTAATGGAATAACTTTTTACGCGCTGCTTGTAAGACATAGAGTAACAGAGGATCAATGTAGCGGTTCGGTGTTGACAAATAGCAATACATTTACTTGTTCTTAGTAATTTGTAAGGTTTGTAACTTTGTAGCTTTAGCATCAAAACACTCAAACTGCCGTATGAGGAACGGATGGGGGTTATGGGGAGGGGGGAGGTGCAAGGAGAGGGTGATGGTAATTAAGGTGGTCAGAAACAGTCTGTAAGCTTGTAAGAATCTTACAGGAGAGACTGTGCTGAGAAATAATTGTTAAAAAAATTGATACTTTGCTCCTTTTCTTATTTAATTAGCACTGAATTTAGCCTATAAAACATTGCACGCGCAAATTGAAGCAGCCTGACCGAGATAGGGTCGCCACATGTGTTCCTCCTTTGGTTTCCTCGAACCGAACGAACGTAGCATCCTCTCACTTAGGTTAAATTTCCGCAAGAGCTTGAATTTGCGGGCGCGGCGGCCTCATTGGCTACCCGCTATACTAAATAACCCCAGAAGGCACAATTCATCGAATTTTTTTCTTAACAATTTTTTATCGGCACAACCTCTCCTGCAGCGCACTTTTAAATTTTTTGTACTGTTTCTGACCAACCGGTATAGCTTATTACAAGTGTAATTTAAAATTTACTTACTTGCAGACGTTTCTTCTCCTGATGGCTTGGTGGGAGATAAGACATTATGGATCATGTTAATACCAAAAAGCACGTATAAAGGTAAAGAATCACAAGGCACATCGCGAACAATCGCTGAGTTCTTCCCGCAAACCTACAATGAATGTGATCTGAAGCAGCAGCAGTTGAGTATGTACTTCATATCGTAAAACGTTATCAGAGTTTCAGCTCGATGGATTGTACAAGCAAGTTGGTGGGAAAGGCTTTCGATGACTTGAAGATTGCTGGAAACTTTTCTTGTGTTAGAACCAAATGTGAAGCGATAGTCAAGAATGTCTTAGTGCCTGAATGCCTCGATCAATTGAAAGTTCAGTTGAAGGGGCTAATTTTCTTAGTGTTACTGCTGATGCAAGCAACCACGGAAATATTAAACTTTTTCTTAAAGTTTTTCTTTTCTTTTCTCTGGCCATGGGGGCAAAGGCTAAACTCATTGGCATGCAAAATATTCGAAGGAAAATGTCAGACACTGTAGTCTAGTACATATTGGTAGACCAGCAAGAAAACAGTCTGTCATAAAAATGTGTTGCTTTTGACGGTGATAACGGTAATGTGAACTTTGGCGGAGTAGAACAACAGTGTATTCAGTAAACTGAAGAAAGAATTGGGGGGACAACATTTCAGTTCAAATGTGTGTGAGATCTTATGGGACTTAACTGCTAAGGTCATCAGTCCCTAAGCTTACACACTACTTAACCTAAATTATCCTAAGGGCAAACACACACACCCATGCCCGAGGGAGGACTCGAACCTCCTCCGGGACCAGCCGCACAGTCCATGACTGCAGCGCCTCAGACCGCTCGGCTAATCCCACACGGCAACATTTCAGGAAGTGGCCGTTTACATCATCACATAATGCGGATAGAATTTTTTCAGACATTCTTAAGACAGACGTGGAAGTTTTTGTCCAGAAACTATAAAATTTGGATTTATAATGTTTTAGGAATTGAAAATAAGACAATACTTCCATAATAAGGGAAGGTGGCTATCACTTACGCCTTCAATGGAGAGAAGTTTGCAAATGTACGACGCTCTAAAACCTTAACTACGTCTAATAATAATGTCCACACTAAATCATCCTTTTCCTGGAAAATCCTCTGACTGAAGGATATATATCCTTTCTTCATGGTGTCTCCAGTTACCTGCACAAACAAATCTTGCTCATTATAGGTGACAAAAATACTGTGGTGTGTCCTTTCCTGAGTGACACTGTGTCACGTTCGAAAGGAAGAGCTTAAAAAATAAATTAGTTCCCCGAAAAGTAAGAGATATCATCTCTAAATGTAACAATAGCCAGTTTGTTAATGTGGTCAGAAAAATTGGAATGCTTTTCTATTCTGAAATTACAATGAAATGCTGCTTACAGGCGTTGACATACGTCAACGGGGACAGATGAAAATGTGTGCCCCGACCGGGACTCGACCCCGGGATCTCCTGCTTACATGGAAGACGCTCTATCCATCTTTTTTTTTATTCTGGTTGTTCGTTGATCCGTTCACTCAGTTTTTTTATTACAGAGGATGGCTAAACACTCTGACCGAACACGCTGAGCTACCGTGCCGGCATCCATCTGAGCCACCGAGGACACAGCGCGACTGCAGGGGTTTATCTCTGGCACGCCTCCTGCGAAACCCACATTCTCAACGTATTGTCCCACACTACGAGGTGCATTCAAGTTCTAAGGCCTCCGATTTTTTTTAATTAACTACTCACCCGAAATCGATGAAACTGGCGTTACTTCTCGACGTAATCGCCCTGCAGACGTACACATTTTTCACAACGCTGACGCCATGATTCCATGGCAGCGGCGAAGGCTTCATTAGGAGTCTATTTTGACCACTGGAAAATCGCTGAGGCAATAGCAGCACGGCTGGTGAATGTGCGGCCACGGAGAGTGTCTTTCATTGTTGGAAAAAGCCAAAAGTCACTAGGAGCCAGGTCAGGTGAGTAGGGAGCATGAGGAATCACTTCAAAGTTGTTATCACGAAGAAACTGTTGCGTAACGTTAGCTCGCTGTGCGTTGACTTGGTGAAACAGCACACACACAGCCCTTCCCGGACGTTTTTGTTGCACTGCAGGAAGGAATTAGTTCTTCAAAACATTTTCGTAGGATGCACCTGTTACCGTAGTGCCCTTTGGAAAGCAATGGGTAAGGATTACGCCCTCGCTGTCCCAGAAGATGGACACCATCATTTTTTCAGCACTGGCGGTTACCCGAAATTTTTTTGGTGGCGGTGAATCTGTGTGCTTCCATTGAGCTGACTGGCGCTTTGTTTCTGGATTGAAAAGTGGCATCCACGTCTCCACAACCGACGAAAAGAAAGTCCCATTCATGCTGTCGTTGCGCGTCAACATTGCTTGGCAACATGCCACACGGGCAGCCATGTGGTCGTCTGTCAGCATTCGTGGCACCCACCTGGGTGACACTTTTCGCATTTTCAGGTCGTCATGCAGGATTGTGTGCACAGAACCCACAGAAATGCCAACTCTGGAGGCGATGTGTTCAACAGTCATTCGGCGATCCCCCAAAACAATTCTCTCCACTTTCTCGATCATGAGGTCAGTCCGGCTTGTGCAAACCCGAGGTTGTTTCGGTTTGTTGTCACACGATGTTCTGCCTTCATTAAACTGTCGCACCCACGAACGCACTTTCGACACATCCGTAACTCCATCACCACATGTCTCCTTCAACAGTCGATGAATTTCAATTGGTTTCACACCACGCAAATTCAGAAAACGAATGACTGCACAGTGTTCAAGTAAGGAAAACGTCGCCATTTTAAGTATTTAAAACAGTTCTCATTCTCGCCGCTGGCGGTAAAATTCCATCTGCCGTACGGTGCTGCTATCTCTGGGACGTATTGACAATGAACACGGCCTCATTTTAAAACAATGCACATGTTTCTAACTCTTTCCAGTCCGGAGAAAAAAAATCGGAGGCCTTAGAACTTGAATGCATCTCGTACATACGTAGTGCCCCCGCCCATTATACTCATTACTCGCGGCGTGTTGACGATTCCCGTAAGAGTTTTGGCACTGTTTGCGCATTCGCACAGAAGAAGAAAGTGGTCAAGTGGCCGGTGAGCCTTAACTATATATTTACTAAGATGGTATCCGAAAGAACAGATACCATCTGTTATCATGGAGCTCGTTAGAATGAAATTACAATGAAATGAACACCCTTAGCTGCTTACAGGTGTTTTCTATTCTGTTTGTAGTGAAAACGTCAACAAATGAACGAGGCACTACGATGAATTAACTATGTTCGATTGATTAACTTTTAGCTAAGAACCTGAGTGGAAAAGTGTGGAAAAGATGTAACCTTTTGCGAAAATGAAATGTTCTTGTAAATGGCAGTGAATCATTGGATGAAGTAAATCGCCTAAAATGTTTGTAAGTGAACACCCAAATCGAAAACTAGAGCTACATTTTTCGAGAAAACTGTATCTGATAGATGTGTGGTATCATGAATAATCGTTCCGTAGAAGAGTATTCAGAACTTCTGTAAATCGTGCAGAACTTTTTTTTTTAGGCCCTTCCCACAGTGCAGCTGTGGAAAGGATATTTTCCTTATTAAATGTACATTGGACTGAAACAGACTTTCCATACAACATTTAAAGAATTTGTTGATCATCAGTCATAACTACAAAGATCTCACTTGTTCTTAATACTGTGATAACATCAAATGCAAGAACGATTTACTTAAGAACTTTCGATGAAACTTGTGAAAAAGTTCAAATGACTCTGAGCACTATGGGACTTAACTTCTGAGGTCATCAGTCCCCTAGAACTTAGAACTATTTAAACCAAACTAACTTAAGGACATCACACACATCCAGGCCCGATGCAGGATTCGAACCTGCGACCGCAGCGGTCGCGCGGTTCCATACTGAAGCGCCTAGAACCGCTCGGCCACTTCGGCCGACTGGGACTTAAGATCTGAGGTCATCAGTTCCCTAGAACTTAGAACTACTTAAACCTAACTGACCTAAGGACATCACACACATCCATGCCCGAGGCAGGATTCGAACCTGCGACCGTATCAGGCGCACGGTTCTGGACTGAAGCGCCGAGAACCGCTCGGCCATCATGGCCGGCTTGTGAAAAAGTAAGCCATTGTAGTTCACATAAAGGTAGTTTGTCATACCCCTGCTTGTTTCTTTGGAATATAGTAAACCTATGTTAAGTGGCAGTAGACCGGGTAAACTCACTGTGGGGATGTGGATCTCCTCGTCAGAGGCAGGCGGCAGCGAGCAGCTGGGTTCCCCCACCACAGCGCCTACATACAGTATCGGCAACAACAGCAGTAGTGCAGCCATCTGCAGGCAGACAGTTATGCGCTAACAACTAGGCTACCAAGCACGTCAAAACTGTGTCACCGCAGTTATTCATTAGACAGTATACCGTGCCTAGTGATTTTGTATACACAGTGACCCAAAAGTCATAATGCACTAACCGACCTAATAATGTAGGTAGAGAAGTAAAAATTGATCAACGTGCCTAAGATGATACGTGGTTTTTTTGAAACCAGAAACGGTTGCAAAAACTGGCCAATACACCGTGTTGGACAACACGTCAGTAACGGTACATGAATTATTTTTTTACGAAAACCTCTCATTACTCCTCTAATAACAATTAGATGACAATGAAACTTTAACACAACGCTACCGAGATGTCAAACTGAGTGTTGCATACGTAGCTTTTATAATACTGCTTAAAGTTTTGTTTTAAATATTTAATAAATCTAAAAATGCGTACTTTTATCTCCACCTACGCTGATTTCCCATCGCACCTCAGATATGCTCTATGGGTGTTAAATCATGGTAACGGGAAGGACAGTCATGGATTCACGCATTCCTAAAGGCGTTTGAGGTTTGAACTACAGTGCAGGATCCTACACTATCCTGCTGGAATATGTCATTAGGTAAACCGGCCATGAGGGGTATGACAACAGGGTACACCAGTTTTGCCACACACTGGTGAGCATTCGGCCTCATGTCAACAATTGACAAACAGTCCTCTTGTCATATCCAACAACACACCATAATTCCAGGAGCTCGAGAGTTTACGATCTCAAGAGTCGCAGCGTCTCCTGGCCACTCACCAGGTCCCATACAGTCAAATTGGCGCCGGTTAGGCCCTCACAAACAGAAACGAGTCTCATAGCTGTACCTCATAGAGTGCTGCTCAGCGTCCCACTTGTCTGTGGATCTGCACGGTACAAGCCACTGTTGTCTGAAGTATAGTACCAGCGTTAAATGTCACACTGCAACTCAACGTTTTAGCAAGGATTCCAGAAATCGTTTAGTCAACAGTTCGTGATTACACTGTAACCTGTAGAATTCTCGGGTGTTCTGCGGGAGCCATCTCGTAATTACTCCACGATATTTCGGCAAAGAGACTCGTCGCCATCTTCAGGTGGTTCTTGATGACTGATCAGGGAACACAAGAAGATGGCAAAGAGTCTCCTTGTTCGAAAGATCGTTCAGTAATTACGACGATACCCGTCCGGACACCAGACAAATTTAGAAGTTACAGTTTCTGCTGTTGTCACCAGTCTATTTGTCGGAGCCAGCCGAACAGTCCCACGAACTACTCGTGACGTAGGTTTTCTGGAAGGTCCCGCGCCTGCTCTTCTTGCCGTTCTGTTGTCTTGACTCCATCTCGTCGCCACTTGTTATGCAGTCACTGCGCTACAGCCAACTACCTGCACGACCTGTCACCCTATATTTCTCATGCCAATAATTCCATATTTCCCCGAAAGAATGCGGCAAGCTGCACGTGCACGTCCTCTGGCTTGTTGTGCTCCAGTCTCAACCCGAATACTCCCAGTAGTGATAGACACTCTCAACAGCGACCATGTACGTACACGATTTTTCTTCTGTAGAAAGGTGTTTTTCTGTTTTCAAAATAAGTTTTCATAACCTACGAAATATTAATCAATGTGTTCAACAGGTATCTAAATAATAAGGTATCAGTTTGGTAGCAATGGGTTAAAGGCTTCATACTGTAATAGTCTCCTGTTCTATAAACGTACGAAGACGTGCCGAAAAGTAATGCCTCCGAATTTTTTATGGAAAACTCTTACAGCTTTTGAAATAAAACTAATTGTATCGACGTTCTACACCTTTATTCTTCATGTCCCCATATTTATCTTCCATCCTGGCGACGAACACATTGCTCCCAACGACAGGCAAGTTTGTTGATACCGTCATTGTGAAATGTCTGGCTTTGTTGACACAGCTAAAACCTCGCCTCTCCATCACTATCAAGGTGATGTCCTCGAAGGTGTTTTTTACGTTTTGGAAACATATGAAAATCGGATGGGGCCAACTCGTAACTGTATGGAGGTCGGTCAATGAGCGGGAGCTTGGAGGCGTCGGATTGTTCCAGATGTTCCAGCGCTCGTGTGTGTCCAGATGCTCCAGCGCTCGTGTGTGGTCTGTCATAGTCATGCTCAAGGAGAGGGTGCTCCATGTGTGAATTAACTCTTCTGCGGCTAGAAACTGGATTACAGCACGCTGTTTCTCACGCACTGAAAAATGGTTCAAATGGCTCTGAGCACTATGGGACTCAACTTCTGAGGTCATCAGTCCCCTAGAACTTAGAACTACTTAAACCTAACTAACCTAGGGGCATCACACACATCCATGCCCGAGGCAGGATTCGAAGCTGCGACCGTAGCGATCGCGCGGTTCCAGACTGTAGCGCCTAGAACCGCTCGGCCACTCCGGCCGGCTCACGCACTGACGTAGTTGCGTTACACACCGCCTTGTTACACGTTACAATTCGGAGCCCTCAAGTGGTAGACAGCTGCAGCTTGCAAGAGCGAAGCGGAAAAGTCGACCGAGTAATACGCATGGCACGTAATATCTATGAACCGTGAATTTACTTTCAAAACTTTTTCTTAAGAATTTACATTATTTACTAGCGATTCATCAAGAACATTAACACATGTAGAATATGTGAGCGTGGAAGTAGTTGCCAGGGAGTAACTGATGAAATTAAAATGAAATTCCCTTTAACAAATGTGAATTTTATTCGTAAAAGCTCTTTTTTTTGTTTTTGTTTTTGTTTTTTTGTTTTGCCGCTCCCTATTGACATGGCCGTAGTCACGGCCGCTCACTACAACCTCTGAAAGACTACACAGGTGCAAATCTGCAACACACCAGATTACCTTAAATGAAAGTTTTAACAATTCACACAAACACACAAACTATGCACCCCGTAGGAGGGATGGAAATGGTACAAAAAACTAAAATTAAAACATTAACTTTCCACCGAAGGTGCAACTTGATTTTAACTTCAAAGAAAAGGCTTACGTTGGAAGGGTGGTACCTTTATATACTAAAATGACCATTTAAATAAAAGCCCATTAAATTCAATCTTACATATAATTATACTAGGTTGGCCAAACATGCTCTACAGTACACATATACCGCCTCTCAAGATGATAGGCAAGATAAAAAAATATTTCAGGAATTAGGCCATTACACTTTAAGCAATAAATTCCTTAACACACCGAATCTGACAAACATGACAGAGGCAGCTATTAACGTACGGCAGATTTATAGGGAGATTACCGAACAACCCGAACAGCAGGTTGATCTAACCCGCACCTACTCCACCTTCCCGCGGGTGGGCAAACGGAGAAGATTGGTGGGACGATCCCAAAACAAAGCGGCTGGTGACCTCACCAAGAAAAAGTAAATGAAACAACATATCACCAATCACTTAACTTCTAATAAACTGCGGTTTCTGGCGAAGACCTGGTGCAGCACCCCCAAAACACTCTCCCGAACCGTCCGCTGCCACCGAGCGAGGTGGCGCAGTGGTTAGCACACTGGACTCGCATTCGGGAGGACGACGGTTCATTCCCGTCTACGGCCATCCTGATTCAGGTTTTCCGTGATTTCCCTAAATCGCTTCAGGCAAATGCCGGGATGGTTCCTTTGAAAGGGCACGGCTGAATTCCTTCCCCATCCTTCCCACACACGAGCATGCGCTTCGTCTCTAACGACCTCGCTGTCGACGGGACGTTAAACACTATTCTCCTCCTCCTCCTCCGTCCGCTGCCAGCCGCTTCAACGGACGCAGGAAGGCGCGCCGATCTCCCGTCCCACGGCGTCGCAGCTCGCACCGGCCAAACCGATGTCGTGGGTTGACTCCTGTTGCTCTCGTGTTGGCCGCGAAGCGACCACCCCTCGTTATACGACGCGGCCCACTGGACTCACGTGGCGACCTCACATGTGCCAACGCTCAAGGCGGACAAGTTATCTTGTGTCTCAGTGCGCGACCGACCAACCGTTCGATCCAACCGCCAATGACCGTTGCCTGAGCAAATCGAGCAGAATGGCGACCTAACGCGCAGACTCAGATGCAGGAACAAAGCCCCCGTTGAGTTTTCTTACTGCGCCACAAATTCGGACGAGAGGCAGACTAGCAAGCTGGGGACGAGAGACTGACCCCAGACTGACTCCAGGCTCACCCAGACTGACCCCAGACTGACCCCGATCTGGCTCAGACTGACGACTGGCGAGCTCATAGCGCCCCTTAAATTCACGTGAACAAACTACCTTCCCCCCCCCCCCCGCACCACCACCCCGAGGGAGACACCAAAGCAGCGGCGCCACCGCCAGAAACGGAGGGCGACTGCTTCACACTACGCGCTGCGGCGCGGTTTTCGAAACAGCAATTTTTAGCACGGCTGAGTCTCAAGTGATGTTGAGAACAGTACAAAAATGTCGGAAGTATTACTTTTCAGCACGCCCTTATACTAGGAGTAAAAATGTACAAGATACAGTGGCGTGAGCGTTGCAGCTACTAGTTACTGTCTTATGGTAGGGCTAGAGTTCATTGAGCTGGGGTATTCCGACAAACTTACCAACTTTAAGACATCTTTTAAGAGTTGTTTTAAAATAATTATTATATAAATGTGTATTAAATCAAGAAGTTGATTTTAACGCTGTAGTTTTCTTTCGGCATGATCATACTGGCGACTGAATCCCCTTGCCTTTTTGCCTTTCTCTGAAATTTCACCTGATTTGCCCAGGCTGTTGTACGGAATCACAAGGACTCCCACCCACGGTGCAACTTTTACTTTTTTACAAATCATTGCGAAACATTCGTGGATGCGGTAAATTACAGAAAAGGTTCTGAGGATTATACCTTGGGCTTTTTCCACATACAATACTACCTTAGGCTCTAGACACATACTTCTGTTGTGCTCGACACGAATTCTGCAAACGCTGGCTTTTGTGGCCGAGCGGTTCTAGACCCTTCAGTCTGGAACCGCGCGACCGCTACGGTCGCAGCTTCGAATCCTGCCTCGGGCATGGATGTGTGTGATGTCCTTAGGTTAGTTAGGTTTAAGTAGTTCTAAGTTCTAGGGGATTGATGACCTCAGATGTTAAGTCCCATAATGCTCAGAGCCATTTGAACCTTTCACGCGTTATGGGCACATAACTTTTATGCTAAAGAACTATGGTCTCAGATGACACGTAACTTAGTTGCTTCACCGACAAAGTTTCTCCTCTTGTTTTCGTACATACTGCAAGATATGCTACCATTAATCTGAAGGTAGTTTAGTTAGTACGTCCTTTGTCAAGGCTCAAATGGCTCTGAGCACTGTAGGACTTAACATCTGAGGTCATCAGTCCCATAGAACTACTTAAACCTAACTAGTCTAAGGACATTACACAAATCCATGCCCGAGGCAGGATTCGAACCTACGATCGTACCAGTCGCGCGGTTCCGGACTGAAGCGCCTAGAACCGCTCGGCCACCGCGGCCGGCCTTTGTCAAGGAAACAAGGTGATTCCAGTATCTAATTTGGAGGAGAAAACAATGAGAGATGGTGTAATATATCAACTACCGTATCTGGAAACTAACCACCATTGTAGTAGCTACCTGCTAAGAACGAACAGCGTTTTTGTCAAGTCGCTTACATATCTCTCAGTGTCCATTCTGTTACTCCGCAAGCTGGCAATATGGGGTATATATACAGCTTTCATTGAAATGCGGGTGAGCTATTATATAAATGACGAGCGCTGTCTTTAGACCACTGTGTTTATTCTGTATTGCATCTTTTGCGTGTGTCTGTTCCAGATTTAAAGTACTTATGATTACATGATAAAAATCAGATAAAATAAGGTTTACAATGCTTTCATACCTGACATTAACTGAAATTGAATTACAGAGGAAACCACTTTACGCTACTCATTCTATTACGGTCAACCAATCCGGAAGTGTGAACGAGGCGGTGTCCGATCAACGAGTCCACGACCGTTTTCAAAACCCGTTCTTAAGATTTCAAAATGATTTTCGTACAATCTCATGCATGTTCGTGAATGAGTGGTTGGACGTATGATCCAGACTTGCTACTATTAACCGGATTCTTTGATATTACTGAATCATAGTGGCATTTTTAGCTTATAAAGAGATTTTCTCAGATACATTAATTAATTTCTGTAAGCTGCTTCGATTATAGTATACATTATAAAACATTTAGTTTGGCACATATAGCAATTAAATCGTCATTCCCAATACATTTGGGTTCTATCGTTTGTTCTCACGCATGAATCAGCCACCTACCGCAGTAGCGCGTCACCTGCGCCTGACTTGCTCCTGGTCCCTTAAAGAGGCGCGGCCACCTATAGAACACGCCGCGTCTGCAGGTTAAAACTTCTCTGAGCTGCTGAAGACATTGCAATGCAAAATAAATACTGCAGAAGGCAAACAAAGTACGATACACCTGAAGAGGTCGGGGCGATGGGTTCTGTTCCACTGGCAGCCGGGTCACTCGATAGGGAAATGATAGTCTCATTTTTGTTTATCAAGTGAAGACCTTACTTCACGATAATACAGTTTCCCCGCCGCGTGTCCAGTCTGTTCCACTCCATGCTTCTTAGAACTTCGCGCCCATTTCAAGAATGGGAGGAATCATATTTTGTTTGTGTTTTTATAATCGTCCATTGACTCAAACAACAGCTTTTCCTGTGTATCCGCAGTCTTCGCAATTTTGATGGGTATTAGTGCCAGTTGCTGCTATAATCAAGTGTAAATTGTATGTTCGTGTTCCTTGTGATTATTTTAGAGAAATCGTTATATGACGAAATAGTTCATGGGTGAAAGTCGGATGTCAGTGTCCAACTGACATAATATTTCGGCATGCAATCACCTTGCCATCATTAGGTGCGTTGACGAACGGATTGCCTAGGAGCTGGCGCAACAGACCCACGTATATCATGGTGCATTCGCAGGGGATTTTGTAGACCCCAATGGACCTCTTAGGTCGTTCTTGCATTACCTAGCAGTTCCCATGTTTTAACTGGTGGGCGGAAGACAGTCTTCACTCAGCATTCGCGAAGAATTTTTCCGACCTTTCCTGAAAATGCGCCACAAAATGTAGCAAACGCATCCTTATGAGGTTCTTCTACTGTTTCCGTAGATTGTACAGTTGGTGTAGGGCTCTCCGAATTTGCCACTCTGTGTAGCTGTTTCCCTTGAATATAGGCCTCAGATATTAAGGTTCTTGGTTGAGGCTCTGGTTGCCATAGAGGATACGCGTGTGAATGGATGCAACATACAACTAACCAAACCGGAACTAAGTGTCGTACCCATAGTTTTTGAGGTCCTTTGTCTGAATTCTGACAGTCCTGGTTGCATTTAATACTTATAGGGGTTTGGGGGCGGGGGAGGGGGGGAGGGAGGGTTGATGTTCTTGATCGGTTTCTGGGAAAAAAGAATTCCACTATGGAACACATGATTAAAATGGAAGAGTCTTTGAGATGTCGGTACGTTGGAAGAAAACACTACTCAACGAAGGAAAAACTGCAGAAAAGAAAAATTAATTTAAGTTATCTAACGTGAACAGTGCGGCATCCAAGGCAAAAAAGCTCCAACAAAAAATACTTTGAATGTACAAATCAAAGTACAGGTTATGGGCTAAAAGTTCGCAAATAATATCTGTGCAATTCCACCCCAATAGATTTGCGTACCTTTACCCCATTCCAGTAGTCTCTTTTTCGGCAATCTACAGATAACACACGGAACTGAAGTCGTCGAAATCAACGAGGATATTGGAAGCTTATAGCCACCAGTTCTGGTATAGAGTCTAATTTTTAAGTAGATATAGTTTCACATAGTAAAAACGATAGAAATTTTACATCGAAAACGTACAAAACTCTAAATATCGTAGGTGTCACTGAAGTGAAATAGAAAGAAGACAGGGATTTTTGGTCAGATGAGTATAGGGTTATCTTAAGAGTAGTAGAAAATAGTATAACATGAGTAGGATTCGTTATGAATAGCAAGGAAGGGCAGTGCGAGTCTTACTGTAAACAGTTCAATGATACGGTTGTTCTTATCAGAATCGACAGCAAACCAACATCGACAACGATAGTTCAGGTCTACGTGCCGACGTCGCAAGCTGAAGGCGAAGACATAGAGAAAATTCAAGTATGGCTCTGAACACTATGGGACTTAACTTCTGAGGTCATCAGTCCCCTAGAACTTAGAACTACTTAAACCTAACTAACCTAAGGACATCACACACATCCATGCCCAAGGCATGATTCGAACCTGCGACCGTAACGGTCGCGCGGTTCCAGACTGTAGCGCCTAGAACCGCTCGGCCACTTCGGCCGGCCATAGAGAAAGTATATGAAGATATTGAAAGGATAATACAGTATGTAAATGAAAATCTAAAAGTCATGGCGGACTGGAATGCAATTGTAGATGAAAAAACAGAAGAAAACGTTACGGGAGAATTTTGGCTTGCGACAAGGAATGACATAGGAAAAAGACGGGAAGATTTCAGTACGATTACAAAAAACATGTCAAATGTGTGTGAAATCGTATGGGACTTAACTGCTAAGGTCATCAGTCCCTAAGCTTACACACTACCTAACCTAAATTATCCTAAGGACAAAAACACACCCATGCCCGAGGGAGGACTCGAACCTTCGCCGGGACCAGCCGCACAGTTCATGACTGCAGCGCTGAGACCGCTCGACTAAACCCGCGCGGCTGTACGATTACATCATAGTCAGACAGATAATGAATTGTAAAGCGTAGCCAGGAGCAGATACAGACCAGACCACTATGTATGCTGTTTTAATCTCTCAGGAAGTTTCACCACAACGTATGGTTCAAATGGCTCTGAGCGCTATGGGGCTTAACTTCTGAGTTCATCAGTCCCCTAGAACTTAGAACTACTTAAACCTAACTAACCTAAGGACATCACACACAACCATGCTCGAGGCAGGATTCGAACCTGCGAACGTAGCAGTCTCGCGGTTCCAGACTGTAGCGCCTAGAACCGCTCGGCCATCCTGGCAGGCAGACCACGATGTAGTAGTGATGAAGAGCAGGCTGAAGTTTAAGAGATTAGTCGGAAAGAATCAATGCGCAAAGAAGTGGGATAGGAGAGTTCTAAGGAATGATGAGACACGCTTGAAGTTCTCTATGGCTACAGATACAACAATGAGGAAAGTTGGGTGAGCAGTACATTTGAAGAGAAATGGGCATCTCCAAAAAGGGCAATCACAGAAGTTGCAAAGAAAAATATAAGTTCGAAGAACGCAACTGTGAAGAAACCATGGGTAACAGATGAAATACTTCAGCTGGTCGATAAAAGAAGGAAGTACAAAAATGTTCAGAGGAATTTAAGAATACAGAAATACAAGGCGCTGAGATATGAAGTAAATAGGAAGTGCAGGGAAGCTAGCGGTCCGCAGCTCGTGGTCGTGCGGTAGCGTTCTCGCGTCCCACGCCCGGGTTCCCGGGTTCGATTCCCGGCGGGGTCAGAGATTTTCTCTGCCTCGTGATGACTGGGTGTTGTGTGCTGTCCTTAGGTTAGTTAGGTTTAAGTAGTTCTAAGTTCTAGGGGACTGATGACCATAGATGTTAAGCCCCATATTGCTCAGAGCCATTTGAACCATTTTTGGAAGCTAGCGAAATGGCTGCAGGAAAAATGTGAAGAAATCGAAAAAAGAAATTATAGTCGGAAGGACTGACACAGCATATAGGAAAGTCAATACAACCTTAGGTGAAATTATAAGCAAGGGTGGTAGCAGTAATAGTGCTACGGGAATGCTACTGTTAAATGCAGAGGAGAGAGTGGGTAGGTGGAAAGAGTACGTTGAAGGCCTCCATGAGGGGAAAGATTTGTCTGATGTGATAGAAGAAGAAACATAAGTCGATTTACAAGAGGGGTGGCATCCAGTATTAGAATGAGAATTTAAGAACTTAAATAAGGCAGAAGTGATGGACAACATTCCATCAGATTTCTAAAACCATTGGGGGAAGTGACAACAAAACGACTATTCACGCTTGTATGTAAAATGTATGAGTCTGGCGACATATCATCTGACTTTCGGAAAAGTATCATCCACACAATTTCGAAGATGCTGACAAGTCCGAGAATTATCGCACAATCAGCTTAACAGCTCACGCATTCAAGTTGCTGACAAGAATAATATACAGAAGAACGTAAAAGGAAATTGAGGATGTGTTACATGATGATGCGTTTGGCTTTACGGAAGGTACAGGCACCAGATAGGCAATTCTGACGTTGCTGTTGATAATGGAACCAAGATTAAGGAAAAATCAAGACACGCTCATATAATTTGTCGACCTGGAAAAAGCGTCCGACAATGTAAAATGGTGCAAGATGTTCGAAATTCCGAGAAAAACGTCGGTTTAACCTGTAAAAAACGCACAACGTGGCATAAAGAAAGCGTGTAAACCGTTTGAGGATGAATCACAACGATTCGAAACCGGTAACGGTACCCTTTGAATAAAGGAACTGAAAGTAAATTTGTGGCTGGTTGCTGTCCTAACTAAATCAACATTTGTCTTCAAACAACAGCCACGTCTGCATCATGTCATCATATGACATAATTGCAATAACGTGAGAGTTAATGCACAGGTTTTACAGGATATTAGTTGCAGAATTCCAAGAACTGCTTCTGATCAATAAATCCAGAAACGTAGAAGCCTGTGGTAAAATCTCGAAGGTAAAAGTTTGTCAAGAGTTTCTCCTCTTAGTGTCCATGAAAAAAACAATAGCAAACTTTTATTCTGTAGGAAGTCTAATGACTGAACACACTACTTGCGGAGTATATGCGTATAAGTTTCTAATGCTTGTAAGTTACTAGTCTGACACGACCAGTGTCAGTTTGAATAAAATTCTTTCGGTATTAGGTTACTACATTATGAAACACAATTTCACAACCGACGTGTCGGTATGCTTCGGAGTGGTTTTTGTCAGTCCCCCTAACATCATACGGTTTCATTCAAATTAATACTTATGTGAAGTTGCAGACGAAAAAGATGGAAAATCGAAATGAAGTCCCATGCTTCTTTACAGAGCGTAGGGGAACGATGCGGGAGACCCGCACCGCCTTACTAGGCAAGGTCCTAACGGAGGTGGTTTGCCGTTGCCTTCCTCCGACCGTAATGGGGATGAATGATGATGATGAAGACGACACAACAACACCCAGTCATCTCGAGGCAGGAAAAATCCCTGACCCCGCCGGGAATCGAACCCGGGACCCCATGCTCGGGAAGCGAGAACGCTACCGCGAGACCACGAGACAACGAAAAAGATATCATTTCCAAACTATGAGAAAAAATACTTGCTGTCTGATACTTACTGTCTGCGATTCACAGTTGCTGGCACACCTCTGACTGGCAGGAAACGTCGCCGTCCATTTATATGTGATTAGTTAGGAGAGGGGCACCGATTCTCCACTGTGGGAAACCCAATGGTGCTGTGAAGACACTATTACGTAGGGTATTAGTATCACGGTTACAAATGTGCAATAAACCTATGAACATAGTACGTGTCTGTTTTATATTATACAATAAACAAAAAGCTAAATATCATTCTACAGAAAATATGAATATCTCTAATTTTTTTACACTTGATTGGAGAAATTAACGACAATATCATCTGATCACAAATGAAGATATTATGTCCTGTTTATGTTGTGTAGAATAGTTTTACAGAGCCCGATGCTATTCATACTGATAAAGAAGTACCTATACTATCGTTTTGCAGTAAAAATTATATCATTTATTCAGAAAATATTATAATTTTATTTACAATCTTCATCCTCTGTAGGTGACAAATTGACGTGTGATATCCTGAAGTGTTTTTCACGAGTTACTTTTGTTTGGAATTTCCGTTATATTTCATGTCCCGTTTTGTTGTTTTATAATTTTCATTATGTTTTGCTGCGTAAAGAACGTAATTAATATCATATGTTATTTACGTTTCTCAGAGTGTAGTTTCTCAAGAGTTAACTTTTGAATAAAAAGCATTGAGATCATTCTATTTAGTTAACATTAGTCAATTTTTGACCCTACGTTTCGACTTTATTTCAAGGATTACCAATTTTGTTAGAAGTTTATCGTTCTGTTTAAAAGCACTTAATCTTCATGTTTCGTAATAAGACTATACAGGATGTTCCAGGACATTCATGCATATGACAAGAACGATCATTCGAAGTAAAAGGTCTAGTACACATGGCTCTAAAATAAAATAAAATGGCTCTGAACACTATGGGACTTAACTTCTGAAGTCATCAGTCCCTTAGAACTTAGAACTACCTAAACCTAACTAACCTAAGGGCATCACACACATCCATGCCCGAGGCAGGATTCGAACCTGCGACCGTAGCGGTCGTGCGGTTCCAGACTTGTAGCGCCTAGAACCGCTCGGCCACCCCGGGCGGCCATGGCCCTAAGATGCATGCCATAAGAGCTACTGTTATCTTACTGTGAAACACAACTCTTCTACTGAACAAGTGCTCATAGCTCTTAAGGTGTGCGCTTTAGAGCCCATGTCTACAGGAAAAGTTTTTCGTTGTTTTGCTCCATACCACCTCCTCCCAAAATTTAGAAAAGAAAGAGATTGCGTTAGAAGAGATTTGTTTCACAGTGTAGAAGTTTAGAGCCCATGTTTACTAGACAACTGTGCTTCGAATAGCCGTTCTTGTCATGTCTACCAGTATTCACCGTTCGTCCTGGGGCATCCAGTATCATTATGCTCCATGTTTATCGTAAGTGTTTCATAGTGACCGTGAATAATATAGAAATGTCAGTTTAGGCTCAGCCTTTCAAGGGGCACTGGGAATTGCATTTTGTATTCCGAAACTCTACAGTAATTCCTTTACACCGTATTGATATGCGCCTGTTTCCTCGTCGCACATGCTTGTTTGTAACTTCCACAACTTATGAAAGCGTTACCAAATTTTTAATCTTAATTTATTATATTTTGCTTAATATTTTACCGTACTAGCCTTCTGTAGATGCCAAAGTCTCTACGAAATACATTCGACTGAACGTCTGTTATCGCCGCCGTTGCGGGCCTTACAGATTGCAGAACTTACTCGGGAATAGAGCTGTTTGTGTCGTACCTATTGGAACGCACGTGTACTGTTAGGTGAAAGACGCGACCTGATTCGAGTGCAATATGGTGCAGGCAATAGCGGAAATTATTGCATAACTGGCTCATGTAGGCAAACTGCTTTTCATACTGCTGTTAAAACCGACTGACGCTAACGAAAGGGAATGTGGAAAGCTCCTCGCCTTAATTGCCTTCCCGCCAATTGCTCTGCCGTGACAAACATCACAGCAGCCCAGATAAGTGGAAGCGGTTTTCTACATCCCAACAACACTTTGGGCAGTGCTGCATTTAAAATGCGGACGAGTCGTGGCAGCTGGTGAATGTAAACATCTGTTTTGTAATACGACGCGATCGTATTCTGTGGGTCAGAGAACTTCCAGGAAACTAGTGACGTAAAGCGCAGCTAAGTGACTGAATATCTTTTTCTGCTCAGCGGCACATTATAAGATATTGACAGAAATATATAGTCATAAATTTACCAATGCAATGAGCTTGTTTAGCTTACAGAAAGGAACACAAAACAAAGCAGTAAATTACGAGGGATTTCAAAAAGTAAGTATGGTAGGTCTAGTGGCTTTTATTGAATGCTGCATTAAACTTCAACGTGACACAGACACATGACACTATTTTTCAACGTAATGATCAGAACGTTCTGCTCCTCGACAGCAGAAATCCGCTCCGTGGTCACAGAATCACTCGACCAACGTTGTATGAACGTCATCGCCATCGGAAAAATCTCTTTCCCCCAAGAGGTTCTTTCACCTTACCGAAAAGGTGGAAATCACATGGTGCAACATCTGGACTTCTCGATCGGCATCACCACCGTCTATGTAGCTTTAGTCCAATTTTAGGCACTATTTATTTCTTTTATATGAAATAGGGAATAGAAAAAGAAAGGGAAGGTGTGGGTGGGAATTCGTGACTTCCAGCCGCACAGATCGTTGTTGTAATGGCGCGGCCAAAGTTGAATTTTTTTCTCTGTCTTTGGGCGGGAGGGGGAGGGGGGGGGAAGGGTGAGATTGGGCAAGGTTCGGACCACGAGGGTTGGCCACTGGACCCCCAACCCCCAGCTAACGGGACTGACTTTGAGAGTGAAGGAAGGGTAAATACATAGAAATTAGACTGTTCGATTTTTATTAATTTTTGTATTTATTTATTCATTCACTCATTTTCATTTGCTTTTTTTAGTTTAATTTTTGTTTTACGACAAAAAGCAAAGTAAGTCGACTAAGCAAAGGAAAGAGGCTGCGGCGCCTAACAGTCCTTATAGCGTTGCACATCCGGCGCTCGACCTATTGGGTACGTTTTCACGGAAAGCTTCATCAGTTCTCCAGAGTGTGGTTCTGTATGTTCGGAGTCTTCTGTTCGTGGACGGGTGTCGACTTCTACCCTGGAGGTTCCAGCGGCAGAGTCGCAGAAATCACTGCCTAGTAATTTGAAAAGAAATGTTGATTCTTCGGTTTGCGAACACTTTTATATGCTTTTCTTGTAAATAATTACAGGAGACCATGATATCTTTGGTATCATTCCAAAATACGGAACGGACCATGTGGCCTTTGATCCACACGACTGCGTTGGCTTTCGTATGAGGGTAGCAGGTTTCGGCTGGGAAAAGGAGGGCTGTGGAGCAATATGCACCGGCGTCACTTGGAGGAAGTAGGCCAGGATCTGTTGAACCAGGTGCTAGATAACACCCTCCTTTCCACAGCAAAGACGTTGTGCATCCGTGTCCGGCGTTCCGCATGTGTTGCAATTGCGTGACTCTGCCGTGTTCATCTGGTGAAGTCTTGATTGTGTCACCTTTTTGCAATTTACCGTTACGTGTCACCTGGTCTGAACGTCAATTTTTTACACGCCCTTTCATCGGACATGTGGGTATCTTGACTCTCCGACGTAGGGGAATCGACCTCTTTGGAGGACACGATAAACGTCCCGTGTCTTCATAGGACGCGTGGCATGTACTGAGAGGCGAACATAGCTAAATGCGACGTAGAAATGGCTTACGTGGTATAAAGAGGGGAGAACGTTTCGTGTCGTCACCGGGACTGCGAGAGAAGGTGGCTTAAACGATTCCAGGAGGAGGTCCGTCAGGCTTTGTGGGATCTACAGCTTAAGCTGTGTGTTCAGGAAGAGGACCACCGCCCTATCATAGACTCGAACGAGCCTGAGTCCCAGTCCAGTATTGGGAAGCGTGAGGGATTCGTGATTGACCTTGAATGACATGCCAATGGTGACGAATGATTCGAAAGCGTGGCTGGCATATGTAAGATCTGGACCAGCCAAGAGAGACAAGAAGCCAGGTAGCTGCTGATAAAGTGTGTTCGTTGGATGAAGTCCCTGTGCCGCAACCGCGGGTCGGCGCTGAGAGCCCTGACGTGTTGCAGAAGTCGGCAACAGTTGAGGGGCTCTGTTGGGCGTTTGTCGCTACTGAATTCGATGCCTAGGCATTTCATGGTGTCACAAAGTCGAAGTGGGGCGACACACGGTGAATGCAGTCCTGCCCCTACATTCATAGCGATAGATTTTTCAACATTAAGGGCGCGAACTGAGGCCATACCACACGTATGTACCCAGTCCAATGCGTTTAAGACGTCGACACTATTTCGGAGCGCAAGCACCAGATCGTCGGCGTAGCTGTATAATGAAATGTAATTTCAAGGGGCATTATGCCCGCAATCTTCTGGCAAAGGCCGCATAAAAGGTTCAAGGGCTAGAACATACAGGACTGTCGACAACGCGCATCCCTGCTCCACGGAACGTGCGATGGGAATAGAGCGCGTGAGGCTGCCGTTGATCCAGACTTGCCGGCCGAAGTGGCCGTGCGGTTAAAGGCGCTGCAGTCTGGAACCGCAAGACCGCTACGGTCGCAGGTTCGAATCCTGCCTCGGGCATGGATGTTTGTGATGTTCTTAGGTTAGTTAGGTTTAACTAGTTCTAAGTTCTAGGGGACTAATAACCTCGGCAGTTGAGTCCCATAGTGCTCAGAGCCATTTTGATCCAGACTTGACAGGTCGTCTTTCGAAGAAGGCGTATGACCACGGCAATGAAGAGCTGTGGATACCTCATGTTCAGGAGAGCGTGTGTCAAGTAAGTGTGGCTGAGACGCCCTGCTTAAGTCCGCAGAACAGAATAGGTAGTTGGAACTGTGGAAAGGGGCCAAAAGGGCGCTGTCAGTTACACTCAAACACATAACTTCATTTAGTTGTCCAAACAATACAGCAAAATTTTTTTAACTTAGTTATCGGCTGAATAGGCCACACTATCTTATGCCTTAAGGGCACAACCACTTGAATTTAAAAACGGCTCAGAGCCATTAACTTAAAATTCAGACTCAAAACAGAATATTTAGAAGGCAGAAGGCTTCACGTAAGTTCTATAACTTGGCTGAAGGCCCAAAAAATCTAACACTTGAAAAGCCAAAAATTTAAAGACGGCTGAAGGCCCATGATTTAAGACTTCAGGTAAAATTAATTTGAAGGCAAAACACAAGGCAGAAGGCGTTATCATCAATTAGGCTGAAGGCCCCACACAGTCTAATACTTGAAAGACAAAAACTTTAATTTAAAAACGGCTGAAAGTCAATTACTTAAAACAACTAAAATAATTTTTAGTAGGAGGAATGCCCAAAGCTTTATCTTTAAATAATATTGTACTCAGGCTGAATGCCCAAACAATCTAAGATTTAACAATTAAGGAATTTAAATTTTAAAGCTGCTGAAGGCCCATTACTTAAAACCCAACTAAAACCACACAGATTCAACCATCGTCTGTTGTTGTTGTGGTCTTCAGTCCTGAGAGTGGTTTGATGCAGCTCTCCATGCTACTCTATCCTGTACAAGGTTCTTCATCTCCCAGTACCTATTGCAACCTACGTCCTTCTGAATCTGCTTAGTGTATTCATCTCTTGGTCTCCCTCTACGATTTTTACCCTCCACGCTGCCCTCCAATACTAAACTGGTGATCCCTTGAGGCCTCAGAACATGTCCTACCAACCGATCCCTTCTTCTAGTCAAGTTGTGCCACAAACTTCTCTTCTCACCAATCCTATTCAATATGTGATCTACCCATCTAATCTTCAGCATTCTTCTGTAGCACCACATTTCGAAAGCTTCTATTCTCTTCTTGTCCAAACTATTTATCGTCCATGTTTCACTTCCATACAAATACTTTCAGAAACGACTTTCTAACATTTAAACCTATACTCGATGATAACAAATTTCTCTTCTTCAGAAACGCTTTCCTTGCTATTGCCAGTCTACATTTTATATCCTCTCTACTTCGACCATCATCAGTTATTTTGCTCCCCAAATAGCTGAACTCCTTTACTACTTTAAGTGTCTCATTTCCTAATCTAATTCCCTCAGAATTACCCGACGTAATTCGACTACATTCCATTATCCTTGTTTTGCTTTTGTTGATGTTCATCTTATATCCTCCTTTCAAGACGCTATCCATTCTGTTCAACTTCTCTTCCAAGTCCTTTGCTGTCTCTGACAGAATTACAATGTCATCGGCGAACCTTAAAGTTTTTGCTTCTTCTCCATGGATTTTAATACCTACTTCGAATTTTTTTTGTTTCCTTTACTGCTTGCTCAATATACAGATTGAACAACATCGGGGAGAGACTACAACCCTGTCTCACTCCCTTCCCAACGACTGCTTCCCTTTGACGTCCCTCGACTGTTATAACTGCCATTTGGTTTCTGTACAAATTGTAAATAGCTTTTCGCTCCCTGTATTTTACCCCTGCCACCTTCAGAATTTGAAAGAGAGTATTCCAGTCAACATTGACAAAGGTTTCTCTAAGTCTACAAATGCTAGAAACGTAGGTTTGCCTTTCCTTAATCTAGCTTCTAAGATAAGTCGTAGGGTCAGTATTGCCTCATGTGTTCCAATATTTATACGGAATCCAAACTGATCTTCCCCGAGGTCGCCTTCTACTAGTTTTTCCATTCGACTGTAAAGAAATCGTGTTAGTATTTTGCAGCCGTGACTTATTAAACTGATAGTTCTGTAATTTTCACATCTGTCAACACCTGCTTTCTTTGGGATTGGAATTATTATATTCTTCTTGAAGTTTGAGGGTATTTCGCCTGTCTCATACATCTTGCTCACCAGATGGTAGAGTTTTGCCAGGACTGGCTCTCCCAAGGCTGTCAGTAGTTCTAATGGAATGTTGTCTACTCCCGGAGCTTTGTTGCGACTCAGGTCTTTCTTCAGTGCTCTGTCAAACTCTTCACGCAGTATCATATCTCCCATTTCATCTTCATCTACGTCCCATAATATTGTCCTCAAGAACATCACACTTGTATAGACCCTCTATATACTCCTTCCACCTTTCTGCTTTACCTTATTTGCTTACAACTGGGTTTCCATCTGAACTCTTGATATTCATACAAGTGGCGCTCTTTTCTCCAAAGGTCTCTTTAATTATCCTGTAGGCAGTATCTATCTTACCCCTAGTGATATAAGCCTCTACAGCCTTACATTTGTCCTCTAGCCATCCCTGCTTAGCCATTTTGCACTTCATGTCGATCTCATTTTTGAGACGTTTGTATTCCTTTTTGCCTGCTTTATTTACTGCAATTTTATATTTTCTCCTTTCATCAATTAAATTCAATATTTCTTCTGTTACCCAAGGATTTCTACTAGCCCTCTTTTTTTACCTACTTGATCGTCTGCTGCCTTCACCACTTCATCCCTCAAAGCTACACATTCTTCTTCTACTGTATTTATTTCCCCCATTCTTGTCAATTGTTCCCTTATGCTCTCCCTCAACCTCTGGTTTAGTCAGTTTATCCTGGTCCCATATCCTTAAATTCCCACCTTTTTGCAGTTTCTTCAGTTTTAATCTACAGTTCATAACCAATAGACTGTGGTCAGAGTCCACATCTGCCCCTGGAAATGTCTTACAATTTAAAACCTGGTTCCTAAATCTCTGTCTTACCATTACATAATCTATCTGAAACCTGTCAGTATCTCCAGGCTTCTTCCATGTATACAATCTTCTTTTATGATTCTTGAACCAAGTGTTAGCTATGATTAGGTTGTGCTCTGTGCAAAATTCTACCAGGCGGCTTCCTCTTTCGTTTCTTACCCCCAATTCATATTCACCTGCTAAGTTTCCTTCTCTCCCTTTTCCTACTGACGAATTCCAGTCACCCATGACTAATAAATGTTCATCTCCCTTCACTATCTGCATAATTTCCTTTATTTCATCATACATTTCTTCAATTCCTTCGTCATCTGCAGAGGTAGTTGGCATATAAACTTGTACTACTGTGGTAGGCGTGGGCTTCGTGTCTATCTTGGCCAGAATAATGCATTCACTATGCTGTTTGTAGTAGCTTACCCGCATTCCTCTTTTCCTATTCATTATTAAAGCTACTCCTGCATTCCCCTTATTTGATTTTGTGTTTATAGCCCTGTAGTCACCTGACCAAAAGTCTTGTTCCTCCTGCCACCGAACTTCACTAATTACCACTATATCTAACTTTAACCTATCCATTTCCCTTTTTAAATTTTTTAACCTACCTGCCCGATTAAGGGATCTGACATTCCACGCTCCGATCCGTAGAACGCCAGTTTTGTTTCTCCTGATAACGACATCCTCTCGAGTAGTCCCCGCCCGGGGATCCGAATGGGGGACTATTTTACCTGCGGAATGTTTTACCCAAGAGGACTCCATCATCATTTAACCATACAGTAAAGCTGCATGCCCTCGGGAAAAATTACGGCCGTAGTTTCCCCTTGATTTCAGCCGTTCGCAGCTCCAGCACAGCAAGGCCGTTTTGGTTAGTGTTAAAAGGCCAGAACAGTCAATCATGCAGACTGTTGCCCCTGCAACTACTGAAAAGGCTGCTGCCCCTCTTCAAGAACCACACGTTTGTCGGGCCTCTAAATAGATACCCCTCCGTTGTGGTTGCACCTACGGTACGGTTATCTGTGTCGCTGAGGCAAGCAAGCCTCCCCACGAATGGCAAGGTCCATGGTTCATGGGGGTAATGACCATCGTCTATGAGCCATTAAAATACACAATGAAACACGAATAAGAAAAGACAGTACAGTCAGCGGCACTCAGAAGTTTCCGGGGTCGGTCTGCACTTGAATTATTAACGTTAGATGTTGTGATATGATAGTCCCGGCGAAGACGGACAAATTGCCAGAGCCTTTGGCATCCTTTGACTTTAGCCAGGCCTTCGACCAAGTCGACCACTGAGCCATGCGTGGCTCGTTTTCGTGCCATATCTCATTTGACATCCTGTTTTTACTGTACTACCACCTCGTTATGTTAATTTCAATTACTGGTGTCACTGAGTTGCCGCCTTGCCTGCCCGTCTTATCGATATAAGCTCTGGCGTATTATCTTTGCTGACCGCTATTAGTTCCCGGTTTTCGTGTGTTCGGAGATAGTTCGTATCTCAACGTGAGTTGGAACGTGCCAGCAGTTAGTTCGGACCTGACAGTGTTTGAGTTGGCACGCGGCACAAGTTCAAAAATAAATAAATAAATAAATAAATGTTCAAATGTGTGTTAAATCTTATGGGACTCAACTGCTAAGGTCATCAGTCTCTAAGCTTACGCACTACTTAACCTAAACTATCCTAAGGGCAAACACACACACCCATGCCCGAAGGAGGACTCGAACCTCCGCCGGGACCAGGTAATCGGCTAAGTTATATACGATCCGCCGGCAACCCAACCGAACGACAGTAACGGAACTACCGACAGGACATGTCCCAACAGACGACAACGAAATCTAACGACACAATGCGAACAGTCGTGACTGTCTGGTAGACTAAGTCAAACTTAACTTCCGTGTCCAGGATCGGTGAGCCAAGGACCTCGTAGCAATGGGAACAGCGGCACACACTCCGACCGAGTGTGGACGCGGCCAGCGGGCTCGGCCAAAACACGCGCCGAGGTTTCCTCGCTGCTCCGCGCCAACCGACCAGCTGCCCTCTTCTCCGTCCGCGACTGCTGCTTCGTCACGACTGCCCTGCTGGTGCGTCTCCCACTCACTTCCAGACACACGACGGCGGAAATACTGGCTCGGACCCAAACATGCAGAGAAAACACGCCCACTGCCTAAGCGACATCCCTGCACCAGGAAAGGACCGATCCAAGTTGCACAAGATGGTAACTGAAGGAGGCCAGAAGCGCTCAGAGAACCAGTTACACGTCGCCCGATGAGACAACCGACCTATGAGAGCCAGTACGCCGATAACATTTAAAATAACTTGTCAGTCAAAATCACACAAACTACACACAGTTTCACGAACACTTGCCCGACGACAATGCTAACGGCAGTGACAGTACAATAACCGGGACGAATCACGCGTCGGCACATACAACCAATTTATCAACGATCGCCGGCCAAATACACGTCGTCCGGCAAGACGACCGACTGACGACCAGCCAAAGTCGTCGCCACTCCAATCATGTGTGTCGGCAACCGTCGGGCGAGTCATGGCGTTCCGGACCTCACTGCTGCCGCGCCCCGATTGAACTTGTGCCGCCGCGCGGGGTTAGCCGAGCGGTCTCACGCGTTGCAGTCATGGACTATGCGGCTGGTCCTGGCGGAGGTTCGAGTCCTCCTTCGGGCATGGGTGTGTGTGTTTGCCCTTAGGATAGTTTAGGTTAAGTAGTGTGTAAGCTTAGGGAGTGATGACCTTAGCAGTTAAGTCCCATAAGATTTAACACACATTTGAACGTTTATTTATTTTTGAACTTGTGCCGCGTGCCAACTCAAACACGGTCAAGTCCGAACTAACTGCTGGCACGTTCCAACTCACTTTCACATACGAACTATCTCCGAACACACGACAACCGGGAACTAATAGCGGTCAGCAAAGATAATGCGCCAGAGCTTATATCGATAAGCGCCGCTGCTGCCGCTCACGGGCAGGCAAGGCGGCAACTCAGTGACACCAGTAACTGAAATTAACATAACGAGGTGGTAGTACAGTAAAAACAGGATGTCAAATGGGATATGGCACGAAAACGAGCCACGCACGGCTCAGTGGTCGACTTGGTCGAAGGCCTGGCTAAAGTCAAAGGATGCCAAAGGCTCTGGTAATTTGTCCGTCTTCGCCGGGACTATCATATCACAACATCTGCACCAAGAAGCTTGTTAGGGAGACATGGCGCTAGCCAAGAGCCGTATCAATATTTTCATATCACAATTAAGAAGCGTCAAGGGGCGATAGTCGTGAAACCTAACTCAGCCTTTCGGTTGCGGGATAGCTATGATCGTCCCTTCACCGAACGCAGCGGGAACTGATGTCTCCGTGTGTTGTCTTCACATGCGTTACATGTAAATACTGGAACGTTCGACAGAACGCCAAAGGGAGTTCTCTCAAGTCTGGCAATCCATGGGTCTCGCATTTACTGATGGGATCAAGCACTCCCTCTTCATTAACGTCCGTCATCTGCCACTGTGGAGATCTGCTGTGTGACTTCCATCATCTTCCGTCGGTCAGGGCTATGAGTGGAGCGTGGTATAGTGTTCGTTCAAGGCTTTGTTGATGCCGCGTTGTGTTGAAATGCGCTGCCCATCGCCTGCAGCAGTAACATGGATAAGGGCTCAATGATGTCGTTAGCACTCTGTACTGAAGTGATAAATAGATGGCCTGTCCATCGTAAACCCACAGGTGTCCTTGCTCGGTTAACCACACCTTCCAAGTGTCAGCGGACGTGTGCCGCGATCTGTCCTTTGACTCTAAAGGGTCAGTATAGTCAACTGGCCACAGCTTTGTATCTCACAACGAGACATTTATATTTTGTTAATACGGCAGGATGAATGGCTCGTGCAATGGGTGAACCCAGGACGATCTCCTTTCAGATGGTCCCGAGTATCCACCAGTCTAAGGTCCCAAACAAGGGCTCCTAGTTCAGCACACGGAGAATTTCGCGAGAACTGGTTCAAATGGGTCAAATGGCTCTGAGCACTATGGGACTTAACTGCTGAGGTCATCAGTCCCCCAGAACTTAGAACTAATTAAACCTAAGTAACCTAAGGACATCACACACATCCATGCCCGAGGCAGGATTCGAACCTGAGACCGTAGCGGTCGCGTTGTTCCAGACTGTAGCGCCTAGAACCGCTCGGCCACTCCGGCCGGCGAGAACTGGTCCTTTGGCGCTAGGACGATGTTAAAGTCGCCGCCGAGAACGATCTTGTCATGTCTACCGCTGAAAAGACGAGAAACTTCTCCCGTAAAAAATCGCGCACGCTGTCGGTGACGAATGGAGCTGGACGGAGCATAGACACCCTTTCAACAGTGAGCGCCATCCCTCTGGCACTGAGAATGTGCAACACATCATAATACTGTAGAATGCTGTAGTCCCTCCTTGAAGAGTATTGCGACGCCGCTGCCAGTGCGTGAAACGTGGAGTGTATAAGCATTATAACCATACACGGCAGGGTAGAGTGCTGTGCTGACCTCCTGAAGGAAATGAAACGCTTACAGCCATCCTTACGATTTTATTTATTTTGTAGCTATCAGTTTCGGCACTTCAATGCGCCATCTTTAGGCCATAGTTGATGCTGAGTGGGTTGACACGATCCCTATGTGTACCACATCAGTGGGCAACATAAGTGGTCACGCAGACTGTTGTAACCTTTCGAGTCAGCACTCCAGCCACCAACTGCCAGTCGACACTATATAGGGACCGTATCAACCCCTTCAGCATCGGCTACGGCCTGAAGATCGCGCATTGAAGCGCCGAAACTGGTAGCTACAAAATAAACAAAATCATAAGGATGGCTGTAGTTTCATTTTCTTATAGTAGTAAACGGCCGTGGTTCCCAAGACCTTCAGTCAAACGGATTGACATAGAAAATCTTGAAGGAAGGCTATGTCAACATCAGCTGAGTTTAAGATACCCTGTAACAACTTAGGATGGGTGCGAATGTTGTTGACATTAACGATTGCAATCCTATATATCTGAAATCCATTTCGTCTGTGAAAGGTCATCATCAGGTACTAAGGTGCGAAGGCGGCCCTTGGGCCCTGGCGCAACCACCGCTTCCAACGATTGCAATCGTAGTCCCTGTGTAGCATTGGGGGGGGGGGGGATGAAGGAGGGAGCGTCTTCATGCTTTTCATCGTCGGCCATTGACACCTCTTCTGTATCATTAACCCATGACATGTGGGCGAGTAATGGTGGTGGGGAGGTATCGTCTGGAACAGCGTAATGCAGACTTGGTGGTGACTCCTGCAGGGGATCGGCTGGAGGGCAGCTTGTGGGGTGGAGACGTGGCTGGCGCATTGCTCTCGGTGGCCGCAAGAGGTCCTCCTTCTGATGTTCGCAAGAGACGGTCTTCGGGGGGGGGGGGGGGGGGGGAGTGTCCGACGTCGCTTTTTATGCGTCTGGGCGCGTGTTGCTTGCGGACTTGTGACTCAGACGTCAATTGCGGATGGTGTTTTACCGTCGCATCTCCCTCCGAAAGAAAAGCAGAGGTCGGCGCAGTCTTAGCTTCTACGCCCAAGACGACAAACGCTGGGGCCGGCAATGACTGCTGTCGAACAGCACTTATGCTGAAGGACTGGGGTTACTGGGTAAAATTCTTCCTGCTGCAATTAGCTGCGTGTGACACTGTCGATGATGATCCGTTCGTCGGATGGGAACGTTAAGCTCGGTGCTCCCCCCCCCCCCCCCCCACTCCCACCCCTTCACGAACACATTACTGTCACATACTTGTACACTTAACAAATACGCTTACCCAGACGACTCTTTGCGAAGGAAAGCTGCCAGCGGGTGTGAGAAACCTTTCCGTTTAGGAAGCTGAACCTGCTCTTCGGGGTCTCCCAGTTGTTCATGCTATACGGTTTCACTTACTGTATTGTATAGAAAGCGAAACAGACAGAGCATAGAGGAGGAATATTTGTCAAAGTATTACCGGTCGTATTGAAGAGATGGCTTTCTGTCGTTTGTTTGTATTCCTCGCCCTCCGTGGCTACATATTTACTTCCTTGACGGCGGGAAGCCACGAAGCACAAAGCCGGCAGTCGTCTTCTCTATTGAAGTTACATTCTTTCCTGGAAATCTCTATAGCTTCCCGGACGTTCCCTTTATAGATGTTGTTTTCTCTGGCCATCCCACGTGCCTTGTTGAAATCAATGTCTTGGCCGCAGTATGCCTGATGTTCCACCACAGCAGATTTCACACTTTGTTTTACTGAGTGTGGTATTTAAGTTGTCCTTCAACAGTCCTTCCCTTTTCGCCTATATGCGTTGCGCTACAGCCACACGTCACTTTAAAGATTCCCGCTGTGTAGAGGTGATCTGGTGCGTCGGTTTTCGACCGGGAAATGTCTTTTACTTATTCTGACAGAAAAATATTGCCTATATACCTTCTTCCAATATAATTCTGCTAAACTAGTCTGTAAACCCAGAAACCAACGGTAACCTAACAGAATGAGAAGGCGATTCCTCGTCCTTCTTATTAGCATAATTAAAAACACAGGTTGACAAATCTTGACCTTTTGCTTGAGGTTTTCATGAAAATGTGAATTTCGAACTAACCGGTTCTGCTGATCACGAATATGAACCTGTTTTTCTACAGCTCATTGTGTTTTTGCACCATCCTTACCATCATCATAACCATCATCATCATCATTACAGGAAGAAGGAGCCTAAATGAGACAAAAATGATTAAAAAAGTAAACTTAGAGACAGATTAATTAGAAGTAAATATGGTGACTTTTACATTTAATAAGTGGAGGAAAAAATTACTTTCGTTTACGTGCCGGCCGGGGTGGCCGAGCGATTCTAGGTGCTGCAGTCTGGAACCGCGCGACCGCTACGGTCTTAGGTTCGAATCCCGCCTCAGGCATGGGTGAGTGTGAGGTCCTTAGGTTGGTTATATTTAAGTAGTTCTAAGTTCTAGGAGTCTGATGACCTCAGAAGTTAAGTCCCATAATGCTCAGAGCCATTTGAACCACTTTTTTCGTTGACGTTTGCCCGTGAATAAGGGCATCATGCCCTTCCTTTTGTGTATCACTTCTCCTTCACGTGTGACAAGCCATAAGCAGTCAGACATCATGTTTATTCCCCAACGACCTTGATAACGACGTCCCAGAGTTGTAATTTGCTGATGGAACCTCTCACCATTTTCCTCTAATGCGTCAGCCAAACAATCGTGAAAGTTTTCTATGTGTGACATTAGAAAATGTAATTTTGGCGAGACTCCATTCTAACTGTTAGAACGACTATAGCTCATCTTCCACTACGTCGTGTAATGAGGTTGTTTATTGTGACCAAGGAAGCGATGTACAACGTTTTTTAAACTTCTCCATGAATAATGTCCTATTTCTGACATCGAGTTCATAAAGTGTTCATCAGACTTCAAATTAGTATATCCGGCCCAATAAATACTGCTTCGTCAGTCCATATTTGGTGTCCAGTAGAAGTAATAAAATGTGATCTGGTTTAACCAAATGTTCATTGCAGGTCCTGTTTGCTGGCCGAGAAGTCACCACACTCAACCCACTCTGGAGGAGTACTTTCATGGCACTACATGGCTCTTTTACATGTACGTAATACGTAACTGGCATTGATGCTAGCTTATTTCACTTACACACTCACTTATACACTTCTCACGTGTGTAAGAGCGAAAAAAAGAGTAAGTGATTACATAAAAATCTGGGCTCTAGTTATCAGTGTGAAAATGTATACTCTTCCAATGTTCCACATTCGTTTTTGTGATGCCTGCAGGTAGCAGCACGACCGTGGAAGCGAATCCTGGGAACTCTCTACAGATACGGAAGTCTTCTGTTATATCTCACAAGTGTGTTGGGCAACTGGTTTGTGTAGTATTGCTTGGATGTCGTAAGTTTATGAGACTTGCTAATAAAATGATTGAAGTTATTTTTTATGACATATCCGCTCCATTCTCACTTCACCAACATTGCATCTGGGCACGTACAAATCCTGTGGCATACCTCAGAAAGAATGTCTAGATTTTCTGCAGTATTTCGGTTATGTATCATTAGAAATTCCTCAGTTGTCTCTGGTGATTATCCCGTCACAAAAGACGTCCATGAGTCTTACACAGCCCACATGCTATCATGCATTCACGGGTCGTAAATTGAAGAATCTTCTACCATGTTTCCCACACACGTGGAGGGCCTAGCGAACATTTCGTCCAGCTTTTGAAAAGAAAGACTACCGAATTATTAAAGTAATCTTACATCGAATCACAGATTCATAAATGAGAGGAAGTTAGAAATCTGATAACCAAAATCACAGGTCAACTTACGTTTTTTTTTAATAGGTCCGAAAAGTCAATATACATATTTCAACAACAATATCAATTTTTCTCGGTGTTGTGGACCTATTGATATGTTGATAAAGCTTGGGACCATTGGCAGTAAGCTCAAAATAATTTTAATGCTTACCACGAATATTGTTTAAAAATGCCCCCAAGATGGTGCGGTCCATTAAAGGCTGGCTTCCTAATAAGGTTGGCTGCACTAGTTTTATCCTGCGGGAGACACACTTTCCAGCCAATTTTGTAGCATTTCCTCATCGATGATATTTAGTATTACGATCGCTCGTAAAAATAGCACTAAAGTCTACTGCAATCTGAACTAGTAGTGCATTTTAGTCTCTAGTACCTTGTGCAGGAATGTGCCTAGAGTCATATCGGTGAGATCCTAGCTGTGTAGCACGAAGATATCTGAAACTACGGGTGCATGCAGTCTTCTGGTCTGCTAGACGGCGGCATGTCACACGCTGATACTGCATGAGTAAGAGTTGTCACACAAGCCGCTATTTGCTTCAAAGAAATTTAAAAATAAAATAAAAATGGCAGTTGTAGGTGATTTAAAAGCTTCAAGACAGCGGAGGTGGGAAATTTAAAAACGCAAGATGGCATAGTATTTTAGCAGTAATTAAAATTATAAAGGCTAATCACAGCCTAGTATTTTAGTGGGCATTAATATAAAACAGGGAATCAAAATATAGCTGTTAAATTTTATAAGAGGCGCTTGAATTGTGTAAAAATGGCGTAATGTTAAAAAAAAATATCGCAAATACTAGAGCATTTTCAAAACAAATTATATAACCTACACTTGAACTGCGTAAAATAGCGGCATGTCAAAGAAGAAAAGGAAAGAAAAATACGTAACCAATACAGTCTTTCTATGTTGCAAATTATGTACGTTTAACTTGATTTAGTTCCTTGTTCAAAAAAGTGCTGCCAATACTACAGTATTTTAAAAAAATTGCATAAATTTCTTCACCTGAATTCCGTACACACACACACACACACACACACACACACACACACACACACACACACACACACACACACACGCACGCAGAAAGAGAGAGAGAGAGACAGTGTATGTGCGTGTGTGTGAGAGAGAGAGAGAGAGAGAGAGACTCATGTGGGACATAGTAAAAAAAAAATATTGATCTGATTTACTTTTTCTCGTGTTCAGAAAAGCATAAATAGGCAAACTTCGTGGTTAGTAAAACAGGCACATAGACACATAATATGTTATTCAAAACATATTATGGACTTCAGTTCTGTTGTAATAGGTAACTTGCCTAACCAGCCGCTAAGGGGCAATACATGTCCGCTCCACTACTGTTATGTCAAATTCCATCTCTCCCTGTGATGCTTACTAGTATGAAGTGCAGGCAATATAATCTATAATAAAGAGAATTGGAAGGAACAAAACACAATTAAAGGTACTATAGATATAAATTTGAATATAAACCTTTTTTATTATGTGTTACAAATCACATGTAATGCCTCTTACATTTTCACACATACACTAAAATCGCTTCTAAATTTGTCTTGCAGCACAAATAGTTTATCATCTAATGGAAACATTTTAATTTAATATAATCCTCACATATGTACACTACCTTTTTAGTATCATCTGTTGCAAACAATAAGTTCTTGCAGATGTGAAAAATCTCTAATAATTAAACAAAATTTAACAGCTGTCTCTGTTTTAATAAAAACGAACTGGCACTTAATTGCATTTCATCGTGAATTAGATTTTCAAACATACTGCGTAGAAGAAAAGTCACATTTCCTTCCTAAGTTCAGATCCACTTTATTTCTACTCTTTAGTCTGACTTACAGTGTGCTATCTTGATGCCACGTAACCATTAGTATGTCAGAAAAAGCAGTGAAAGAAGCAATTTACTGTTATATGTTCTATGTATTTCCTTACAACAAAAACTGTGTTGCCCAACATCCAAACAACTGCTGCAAAGATGACCCACATTATGTCTCTTAAATTTAGATGACTGCTGCTGGGCTGGGCTCAACCATTACAGATTATGGTCTATTGATAGGGCGACCATTTCTATCCACGGCCGGCCGGAGTGGCCGAGCGGTTCTAGCCGCTTCAGTCTAGATCCGCGCAACCGCTACGGTAGCAGGTTCGAATCCCGCCTCGGGCATGGATGTGCGTGATGTCCTTAGGTTAGTTAGGTTTAAGTAGTTCTAAGTTCTAGGGGACTGATGACCTCAGAAGTTAAGTCCCATAGTGCTCAGAGCCATTTGAACCATTTTTAACTACCCACGAAAAGAAGAGACATTTATTTTTCACCATTTTTGAACGTTTTGCAATATTTTGTAACAAACATACCTGTAGTAGCAGTATAACAATGTCTTTGAAATGGCCAAGTTTTCCTGTTTTGAATGGAGTACCCATCTTTAACTTTGCAACTAGTTTATGAACATGTACAGTTTCGCGTTCATTAACTGGGAATCCACTCTTCTGTCTCTCCAAGATACACTTTACTAATTGGGCTACAAATTCTTCACCCAGTGAACAGAAGAGGCCCATTTGTCTTGAACTGGATATTATCCATATACAGTAGGTAAATTTATCACAATTTGGCTGTAACATGCAAGGTGTTTTGCTACAATATTCTCTAACATATAAGGCGTTATCTGATTGAAAGTATCCAGGTACTCTATGTAATCTGGAAGTAACCATCAGATGTCATGAGAGGCATACTTTTTAGTGTAAAAGAAGGTGTGGAATACTATGTTATTAATGTGGAAGCAGCAACAGCAGAATGGGCTGGTCAGGAGATTTTAGTGACTTTTAATGTGGTCTAGTCATTGGGTATCACCTGAGTTACAGATCCATCAGGGATATTTAAATCCGTCTAAAATTGCCCAGCCGGAATGTTGGTGATGGGACTGAAAAGTGGAAACATGAAGGAACCACTATAGCTAAAGTAGGACCAAGTACATGCTATGTAGCGATGGACAGGGGCCATTGAATAATGTGGAGGATGGCTGTTAGGAACCACATGAAATCAGTGGAACGCCTCATTTCTTAGTTCCAAAGTGCTACAAACTACCCAGCTAGCACAATGATTGTGTGTCGAGAGTTCAAAATAATGCCCTACAAATGTGTAGCAGCTCCTCATTAACCACATATTTCTTTAGCCAGTGCTAATTGATGCATTAGGTAGTGTGAAGAATAACACGAATGGACAATAGGCGACAGAAAACGAAATACTCTGAGTGGATAATCATACTATATCTTGAGAAAATCCAAATATAGGGCTTTCGTGTGGCCAATGCCTGGAGAATGTTATATGTTGCCATGTTTAGTGCAGGTAGTGGAGGGCAGAGGAGATGGTGGTGGCAAAGTATGTTTTTTTTTCTTTTTGTGCTTAAGTAAAAGATGAATATGTAAGGATATGAAAAATTTTATAGCATTGTGTACCATGTACAGTACACGAATAGTATGGAACAATAAATGTTTATATCAACATGACAATGCACGCTGTCATAAAGCAGCATCTGTGTGGACAATAACAATCCTGAAATGGACTGTCCTGCCCAAAGTCCACCCCTGAGCCCAATGCACATCTTTGAGATGAATGGAAGCGTTGACCCCAGTTTCCAACATCACTATCTTCTCTGGATTTGACTCCTGAGAAAAAATGGGCTACTATTCTTGTAGAGAAACTCAGACAGTCCAACACAAAGGCAAAGGGTGAACACACCCCATATGAATATCAAATGTTACAATTTTGCTGTAACATGCACAGAAATTTGTTACTATTTTTCAATAACATGTAAAATTTGTTACAATTTTGCTGTAATGCAGGGAAATGAGGGTGACGTATCAAGCATTTTGTTACAGTTTTTGATGCTTATGCGTAACTGAACATCAAATGGTCATACAAGGAACATTTTTACTTTTCATTGCAATTTGTTACCACATAACACCATCCCAATGTTATATATAGTTCCTTGTTATTTTTTCTTGTTACGTTAAAATGGGACATTAAAAAGAAAACAGAGGCGTATCAAAAGAGATATATAGGGGATTGCCAAAAGAAGTAAGAGCTGTTTCTTCACTGAGGAGAATCGCTAGTAGTTACAGAAGAAATATCATGACAATACAGCAGTTCTGTCAAGAAATCGAACCTTATTCTGTTCCTAATAACATTTATAGTGACAGATAATACTACAGATAAATTACCTAAGAAAATCTATTGTGTATAAACTTATGGTGTGAACATTTCAATGTAAATTGATTTCCAAATTTATTGCTAGTTTCCTCAGCAACCAAAGCGCATCAGTACATAAAATAACATCAGATATAATATGTGTGCAGTATCTTATGTCATTTAATGGAAAGAATAACGAGATATTATATTATTATCGTTTTCAGATTCTACTTCAGCATTGGCTACCATTGGATGCAAAAAGATCTCGCCAGGTTCTGTCAGAAAAGATAATCTAAGACACATATCAGGCAGAAGAAGCTGGAGGCAAAGGAAACAATGCATTTCTGAAAGCAGAAAGTGGTGAAGAAAAAGATTATGAGTATGATGAGGAAGATGATGATGATTCTGAAAAAAAAACCACGAAAGAAAATTCTGAGGGTTATCAGTGCTCATAAGGAAAACAATATTTCCCTGAAACATCTTCTTGTCGGCTTCCATTTTATTCCTTGTGGAAATATTCACATTTCAGAAGTTATGTATTCCTGCATGCATTATTGGAGTGTACCGGTCTGCCAAGCCGGAGTGAGTGCCCAGTTAATTTGACTTCCCGGAGAAGCCAACGGCGTTTAGAAATGTTTCAGCAACTTAGAAGCAATGGCTTTTCAGGTAGTCTTTCTCACATGTTAAACAGTGGTAGCTAATTTTTTACTGCAAGACTGCGGTTACTGGAAGCCGACACTACCACACAGCACAGAGGTGCCTGCAGTTGTCTTCCTTGAATCAGCGTATCTTCGAAATTTTGTTTCTTGATCCTTGAAATGTGGAAGCGAAATATGATGAGGCTTAGAGATGAAGATATAACACGGGTATTTGAGACTGCATTACATTTTCCTTGATTACGCACATCATGAAGCACACGTGTCTTGTATATCACATTTCTTGTTCCATGAAATATGGAAGCGCAATATGATGCTGATGCCAAGAAGCCATGACTTGCTGACTAATGTCACTTGCTGACTAATCGCATTTTTTGCCTTGCAGAGCAAGTCTAAACAAGTTGAAACTAGTTCGAACTTGTTGACTCAGCATAAATATGTGTTATAAAAGCAGAGAACGCATTTCAAATAGCTTGTTATTGTTTCTGGACGTCATAGGTGCAGTTGTTATCATAGTTATGATAGTCGTTGATAACTTTTTCTTCTGCACACATGATGTAAGTCTGGTATGCTTCTATTAACAAAATTTGTATTTTTCTTATCAGTTACTTGTTGTAGATAAAGAAAGCAGTGATTCTTGTCCTTGCTTGTTGCAGAACTTGAAACATCTGTGCGCAAACAGGACATCACCATGCCCTGAAAGACTGTCAACATCGGAGAAGGGAGAACGGCGCTGAATATTGACCTCTAGACACAACAACAAGAAACTTGGAACGGCAGTGCTTGTTTATCTGAAGGACGGAAAAATATTTCTACCATCAATATTCCAAACTGTCAGTGATCGTGAACTTTACATTCTCAGCAGCAGCGCCATGTGCATATACATCGTGGCGGACTGAAAAACGTGGATGCTGTACCTATTGTGTATATGTGGACCACATTTGATATTCCATGCGCGCCATGTCAGCTACAGCAGACGGCCCGTGTGGCCGAGCGGTTCTAGGCGCTTCAGTCTGGAACCGCGCGACCGCTATGGTCACAGGTTCGAATCCTGCCTCGAGCATGGATGTGTGTGATGTCCTTAGGCTAGTTAGGTTTAAATAGTTCTAAGTTCTAGGGGACTGATGACCTCAGATGTTAAGTCCCATAGCGCTCAGAGCCATTTGAACCATTTTTTTTTCTTAAATTTTGGATCGAATAGCAACCTTGGAAAAGCAACTACTCACTGCACTTATTATTTCTGTTTGCTGACGACACCAGCTTGGTAGTGAAGGATCTTGTGTGTAATATTGAAACAGTATCAAATAATGTAGTTCATGAAATAAGTTCGTGGCTTGTGGAAAATACTTTGATGCTAAATCACAGCAAGATTCAATTTTTACAGTTTCTAACTCAAAATTCAACAATAACCGACATTTTGATCAGACAGAGTGGGCATATTATAAGCGAGACGGAACAGTTCGAGTTCCTAGGCGTTCGGATAGATAGTAAGCTGTTGTGGAAAGCCCATGTCCAGGATCTTGTTCAGAAACTAAATGCTGCTTTATTTACCATTAGAACAGTATCTGAAATAAGTGACAGTTCAACACGAAAAGTAGTCTACTTCGCATATTTTCATACGCTTATGTCGTATGGTATTATTTTTTGGGGTAATTCTTCTGATTCAAAAAGGGTATTTTTGGCTCAAAAACGGGCTGTTCGAGCTATATGTGGTGTAAGTTCGAGAACCTCTTGTCGACCCCTATTCAATAGTCTGGAAATTCTGGCATTGCACTCACAGTATATATTTTCTTTAACGTCGTTTGTTGTTAGCAATATTAGCCTATTCCCAAGAGTTAGCAGCTTTCACTCAGTTAATACTAGGCAGAAATCAAATCTGCATGTAGAATGCACTTCCTTGACTCTTGTGCAGAAGAGTGTGCAGTACTTTGCTGCATCCATTTTCAATAAGCTGCTACAAGAACTCAAAAATCTTAGCAGTAGCCCAACCTCTTTTAAGTCCGAACTGAAGAGTTTCCTCATGGCTCACTCCTTCTATTCTGTCGAGGAGCTCCTGGAAGAGCTAAAAAATTAAGCAAATTCCAGTGTTACATTGTTGATTTTCTTTATTTAAACTTACGACTTGTCACCTGAGTATGTTTTTTATATTTCATTTTGTGTGTTTCTACTATCGTGTTGTAATTTCATGTATTGACTCGTTCCATGACCATGGAGACTTCTCCTTAATTTGGTCCCACGGAACAATAAATAAATAAATAAACTCAACAAATACAAGCGTTAGTCTGGTGGATTACCTGACTGCTGGATACACAAGAAGCCTAGCAGCGAGCTACGAGTGAAGCACAGAATATCGAAGATCAGGTGCCGCCTCCTCCCTTCCATCATTTCAATGCAAACCAAGAGGACTGCACGGAGTACACTACACCTGGAGCGGCAATTATCAGTGTATAAAAACTCAGGTGGCTCACGATGTTCTTACTGCATTTTTCTCAGGCAGGCGTAGAAATATTTCGTTTGTGTCGGAAGCTGTTTTCCCAAGTAGAATTACATATAATACTACATGAGGAATTTTCTAGGAAACTCGACGAATTATTTGACTTACAGATCGATGCAACAATTGTTCGTTTCTAAATTTCTCTAGTTTCTCGTACATGATGTCGCACTGATGAATATTACAAGGAACAGATCTCTGAATTGAAGGCCACGATTAGGAACTATAAATTTAACTGGATTTGTGGAGCCTCACTTCACGAAGAAATGAGTCTTGATGTAGTTATTCAGAACCTTGCTGGCAACAGTATGTGGACTAAGATTTTAAGGCATCACAATTCTGGTCTCACTGACGTGCTGAGATGATCGAAGCTCAGCAAGTACGGTACTTGGCAGAACTCTATATGCTCATGCTTGTTGATGTAATGCGACGGCAGACCCATTGAAGCACGCCAGGCTCCGTGTGGCGCATGTTCAACACAGCTGCCAGTAGTACACGAAGCGCCCACTTTCTTTTCCTGCTATTTCCCACGCTCCAAAGTCTTGTGTTGAGAAGGTTCACACAGGAAGTGTGCTCGCAAAAGATGCGCAAAATAAATTCTGTTTCGTGTAAATCTGGAACCGAAGAAAAAGAAATCAATATTGTCTTACATTCTGACTCCTCATCTGATCCTCCTCACAACCCTCACAGGAACCGTAGACACAAGCGCAAGACTCACAAAGATGTACACATAGTGCAAAATTTTGGTCATTCAGATCAGTTCTTCTCAAATAGACAAACAGTAAATTGCACTGTCACCCGCAGATCAGACAAAGGCAGCCTTCCAAAAATCAGAACTGGCAAACACATTCAGGTGAAGAATGTCAAACTGTTCATTTCTTTAACTATTTGCAATCAAATTGTACCGTTTCAGTTAAACACTGGTGTTAACAACTTTTCTTCTTTAGGGATAGCACCATAATATATGTCTGATAATGACGTGACTGTCAGAGTGGATGCACCAAGCAGCTGCTTATATTAAGTAATCTTTATTTACGACAGCCTGTTTCGACTTTATCGTCATTTTCAAATACCTGTGATTACAATTTTGGTGAGAACAGGTATGGACGTCAGTGTCATTTATACTAAAGTAGCTGTATTTTACTCACGTCTAGTTTGATGTGACGTCCATATTACGTCGCTAATAGACTGTCTTATAACTGTCACTGTTTTAATAAGGTGGGAAATGATGGCGTGATATTGAAAATAAAATGTAAATTACGATGTGACAGTGGTTTGACAGTTCCACTCTTACGATCCTATATGTTTGCAAACATTATGCAGGTGAACAGCGATATTATTTTATTAACTAAAATCGCCGGTCGGTGTGGCCGTGCGGTTCTAAGCGCATCAGTTTGGAACCGCGTGACCGCTACGGTCGCAGGTTCGAATCCTGCCTCGGGCATGGATGTGTGTGATGTCCTTAGGTTAGTTAGGTTTAAGTAGTTCTAAGTTCTAGGGGACTGATGACCTCAGTAGTTAAGTCCCATAGTGCTCAGAGCCATTTGAACCATTTTGAACTAAAATCTGTTACGATTGTCTTTGGTTGTTGCATATGTTACTTCCAGTTCATCCATTTTCGTGTTCTTAAAGTTCAATAAAGTTTTTGAGATAGTACTTGTGTCTTAATATTAGTATTCAACGAACCTCGTGTTCTAAAAGTTCAATGAAGTTTCTGATGTAGTACTTACGTTTAACTTCTTTATGTTTAATATTAATATTAAACGAACATACAGATTTTAGACGCAAGTACCAGCTCAAAATCTTAGTGAACTTTCAGAACACGAAAATGGTAAATCGGAAGTGACATATGCAACAATCAAAGACAATTGTAACAAACTTTAGTTAATAAAATGACATCGCTGTTCATCTGCACGATCTTTGTAAACAAATAGTGTCATAAGAGTGGAACTGTGAAACTAATGTCGCATCGTAATTAACATATCATTTTCAACATCTTGACATCATCTACCGTCTTATTAAAACAGTGACAGTTATAAGACAGTCCACTAACGACGCAATATGGACGTCACATCAGTCTAGAGGTGATTACAATATAGCTACTTTAATATAAATGAGATTAATAGCCATACCTGTTCTCAGCAAAACTGTAATTGCAGGTACTTGAAAATGGCGATAAAGCCGAAACAGTCTGTCGTAAATAAAGGTTACTTATTACAAGCAGTTACTTGGTGCATCTGCTCTAATAAACACAGGTGCTTCAGACACAGTAACTGACCAGACTATTGAGGAGTAGTTGGGACACCCTACGCTACAGACATCACGCCTGCACCTCACGGCCTACAATGGCAAAATTTCTTGGGAAGTGAACTTTCGAGAAAAATGTAAAAATACAGCTACATTTGCCATTCATGCTAGTTCAATGATGATTTAATCGCAATATTTTTGGCATGGACACATTTGATTTGTGGAACAAATCTGTGTTTTTTGAAACACGTTTCTACAAGTCAGTGAGCGTCTTCTCTGGTTATCACTAGAAAAACAAATGGGGAGATCCGACTGAGCCCAGACTTAAAAGCAACAGTTAACACTCAGGCGTTATTGATATCTTTCTCCTTACCATGTATCGATCAGCATATGGATCACATAGGAAGAGATGCACTCTATTCCAAATTTGCTTAGGATACCTTCAACTTCCCCTGGTTAAGGAAAGAAAAAATATCTCAGCGTCTTCCCTTCAGATACAGGTATGCTATCAGCGTCTTCCCATCAGACATGCATCTGCTGTCGCCTTGTATCAATGTGTTCTTGAACACGTGATGTCGCAATCTTCGTCCTGCTCAGATTATTTTGATGGCATGATTGTGTCCAAATAAACACCGGAACAGCATCTAAAAAATTTAGAGGATCCTTTTCAAGTTTTAGCTGAAGCAGGGATCCAGTGCATTTTCCATGTTCATTTTTCAATATCGAAATTGACTATTTGACACCCAGAGCACATCCCTCAGCTAAGAATTTAGATGGCAACTGAAAGTTATCTACTCCTGAAAATGTACGAGAACTACAAGTAGTTCTTGACAGATGTATCTATAACATTAAATTTATTCCGAATGCTGTGCAAGTTACTGCTCCTTTGCAAAGCCTTCGACTTAAAAATGTTTTGTACCAGTGGACTGGGGAATGCAAACGTTCCTGTCAAAGGCTGAAAAATTCAGTTGATAGTCACTTATGTTTATTCATTGTGATCCGTAAAAAGCAGTAGTGCTTGCAGCCGATTCACTTGGAATCGTGGCAGCTTTATCTCATAATTTTAGAAACACTGAATGCCTCATAACATTCGTGATTAAGACATTGAACAAGGATCAAGTCAGCTATGATAAACCGGAAACGAAAGTCTTAGCCATCATATATGGCGTCACGAAGTTTCATCAATATCTCGCGACTGATCATAAGGCGTTGACTGCCCTTTTTCATACTATAAAGCATGTGGTTGATGGTACAGTTCACGATCTACAACGTTGGTTATTAATTGTTTCGAATTACAAGTATTAAACTGTCTATAGCCTTTCAGGAAATCATGCAAACGCAGACACTCTGTCTCTCTTACTCATGGACAATAACCCAGAATTTGAGGCACCAGAAGCTTCTTGTCTTCAAACTGATCGGTCTGATTCGCAAGCCCTGTACACATTTCCCATCAATTCTGGGCGGATAGCACAAGCTACTCAACAGAATCAACTGCTACAATTGTCCAAGACTTTTTTTATGAGTCGACTCATAATACAAAATCAGTTCAGAAGCTGCAGTATGAAAATACCACGCACAACGTAACTGCCTTCCTCGTCATAATGGTGCGATTTTATTGCATACGCCTAATGAACAAACAAGAGTCATGATTTGCACACCTTTTCAGCAATATGTTTTACGACTTTTACATAGAAGACAATGGGGATAGTTGAAACTAAGCATCTAGCGCACCAGCATTGCATATGGCTCAGTCTTGAGAAGCAGATTGAACAGAAGATTGCACACCATCTGCATATGTGGATAACAAAACAGCCTGCGTCAAGAATTTTTCAGTTGGCTTCGACCTGACAGTCCTTGGCAATGTATTCGTATTGATTATGCTGATTCTTTCTGTAACAGCCTGTGGCTAATTATCATCGATATGTACAACTAACTCTACCACCATGAAGCATTCGCTTCGGTCTTTCGTTTAGAAAGGTAGCCTCAAACAGTTGTTTCAGAAGATGGTGAGCAGTTCTTCTCGTTGGAATTTCAACAGCTTTCCAACAAAATGGAATTCAACAGAGACGAACAGCTCTGATCTCTCAAGAATTTTCCAGTTGGCTTCGACCTGACAGTCCTTGGCAATGTATTCGTATTGATTATGCTGATTCTTTCTGTAACAGCCTGTGGCTAATTATCATCGATATGTACAACTAACTCTATCACCATGAAGCATTCGCATCGGTCTTTCGTTTAGAAAGGTAGCCTCAAACAGTTGTTTCAGAAGATGGTGAGCAGTTCTTCTCGTTGGAATTTCAACAGCTTTCCAACAAAATGGAATTCAACAGAGACGAACAGCTCTGATCTCTCCTCACTTGAATGGTGAAGCCGAACTTTTCTCTCGCTCTTCCAAGGTTCACATGCCTAAACTTCGTGCTTCGCATTCAAGGGAAAAAGCTTCTTTAGTGGTTTCTTAGCTGTGTAACTAAAAAGGAATCCAAGAGGGAGCCTTGTGTGATTGATTAATAATATTACGGAAATCGTTAATCTTAGCTATACTCTGTTCATCTCTCAGTTAGCTGAACCGTAGTGTAAACAAACGTATGTTCTGCCGTTGGTTATCGGCTACATTGCTCATACGCCTGTTGTGGTAACATCACTGGAAATAGGCCTTTCTTAATTTTAAGATAGATTTTGTTATACTAGCTAAAATGAACCTCTGTCATATTCTAAACCATAGAAATCTTCAAGTTCTATTACTAATCACTGTGATAAATGTTTAACGCATTTAATTTTTCTTTCAATCGTTTTCGTTGGGCCTATTAGCATTGTCCATATGCACACGTTATTCGTATGCGCATATCCGAAAATAGGAAAAAAATTTAGAAAGATAGTTTTATGGAGGGAGAGGGTGAGCAGGATAACTTCAGCAGTTCTACCAAGGGCGCAGAATTACCCCCGTGCGGATCTGTCTGTTATCTCGAAGGACAGACGGCAGTAATGTTTTCCCATATCTGTTCCCAACGAGTAAGCAAACCGACAGAGCAGCCATGATGCTCCCGGCTGCTTTTAGCTCTCATTAAGCGGGAAGCTATTAGCAAGCGGTTAAACGGTGCGGGGAGGCTCTGCGTATGACAGCAGTTAGAAACAGCAGCGTACATTTATTTCAGCCGGCAGAAATGCACGTATTCATTCTCGCTTTAATAATCACATCTCCGGAAACCACCAGAGCGCAAGACTATCTATGAAGTGATTCTGATAGAATTCCTGTCACCAACATACATTACTTCCAAAGTCACGTGACTATGGAATGGCGAATGGTGTGTTTATAAACGCTATGCAAGTTTTGAATATCATTACATTAACAGTACAGACAGATCTCGTGCCAAAGTACTGTGGATTCCAGACACGCGTTTCATAGACCTCTTAATAATTTGTAGTCGTTATGTGGAATCAGTTTACCTGAAAACTTTGAAGAGAAAAATGTAGTGGCGTTTCGCTTGTTTGCGACAAGTGTCTCAGCTCTTACACTGACGGAAAAAATCGCAGTACCAAGAAGGAGTTGTGCGGCATGAACGGAAGTTTGTAGGCGTGTTTCTATACCTGAAAGATGATGTCTGTTCAAATTTCACGCCAGTATCGTAAAAGCGGAGCTAGTAGCGCCACAAAGAGAATGACAATCAGCTTTGCTTTAAATGCACGATGTAACGGTCGTGAACGTAAGTAGCCTTTGAGATCCGGCATGCTGAGTTGATGTTAGTCAAGAATGTCTTTATCAGGAGAAAGATGCCACTATCACCACTTCACTAGGTTTGAACGTTGTTTTGTAAAAGGGCTACGAGAAACTGGATGTTCCTTCTGCGATATCGCAGAAAGGCTTCACAGAATATAGCCACTTTACATGATTGCTCGCAACAGTGGTCACGGGAATGTACGGTCGCAAGAAGACCGGACTCTGGATGACCACATGGCCCTACCGAGAGGTTTGACCATCGTGGTCGCGTGTGGCTCTGGCACATCGTACTGCATCTGTAGCAGCAATGTGAGCGGCAGTTGGCACCACAGGGACACAACGAACTGGTACAAACAGGCTGCTTCAAGGACAGTCCGAGCCAGACACTCTGTAACGTGAATTCCACTGAACCAAAACGACCGCCATTTGCAAGTTCAGTGGTGCCAAGCGAGAGCTCATTGGAGGGCAGGGTGGAGGTCTCTTATGTTTTCCGACGAAAGCTGATTCTGCTCCGGTGTCAGTGATGAGTGATGGCCGCGTATTGATTAGAAGGAGGCCAGATGAAGACCAGCTATCACACTATCTGCGCGCTAGACATTCTGTACCTACACCTAGAGCTAAGATGTGTGGTTATCCCCGCACTCTGACAGCAAATTTGTACGTAAATATGGTGGTTCGAGTATTTGTGCTGCCATTCATTAACAATGGATCCTGTATTGACTGACCAAGTGCAACAGGCATGGAATTTCATCCCACAAACTGACATCCGACACACACAGCGCACAATGCATGAACGTTTCCACACTCGCTTTCAACATTATCTCGGTTACGCTGGTTATTAATGTACCTGCATTTTACATTTGTAATGAATTATCTCACGCTTAAGTTAATCTGTGATCTTGCAGTGTTAATAATTTACATATTCCCTACACAAATGTATTCACGAAATTTGTTTACTGTACATTAATTTTATTTTGGTGTTGCGATTTTTTCCGTCAGTGTATGTCACCAATTACTTTGTTAAGGGAAAGGACGGGATAGTACCCCCTTTTTAGGTTGTGTACTGCATGCGATCATAGTGGCGAATCTCTGTTTTAGAAAACTAGGATGTGATGGCAATGCGAATTGACTTCCTGCTACAACAAAACTGGAAGCTTCCCGGAAAACGAATATGGAGCTGCGAAATGCAGAAAATTAAGGATTTGAACACTTTGAAATGATAGTCATTTGTTTACATTTTCTGATTCATATGTTCAAACTTTATTTATCGTTAACATAGCTATTTATCACTCATACTCATCCTCCATATCATAGGTACAATTACTATAGATTCCTATTGCTACTGTATTAAAATAAGAACAATTGTCTGGAAATCTGTATCATTCCGAGGTTAGGACTCGGACTACCATATAAAAGATGATTCCTTGATGATGTTACCAACCTCCACGGATGATGGAGATGAATAAATATATCAGTTGGAGGTAACAGACCTTTGTCCGTAAACTACCGAATTGAAAGGTATATGCGAAAATCTACTCAAGTTCCGCATAGCCTCGTGCAGCACTCAAACTAAGGGCTTCAACTTCCGCACCCTGATCACGACGTACATAATTCCCGCTTTGTCTCAAATTGATGCATTTCAGTTGTGCGTCGTCTCTGACAGTTTGTACCATCATTATGGAATCACCCTTTGTATAACTCTTACCTGCAGGTACAAATTACTCGAAATGAGTATATATTTAAAGCCTTCAACATTTCCAAATTACCTAATGTAAGTCGCATTAGTATAAGGCCATACAGTGACATTAATTAGCCCTGCAATAGTAACTTTTTATTGCACTATGTTTCGATATTCTTTAGCAGATAACGTGCCTCTTAGTAGTATGATAAGTATAGTTTGACATTTGTGGTACTATTAAAAGTAACTTTTCCTGTTTTGGCGTATTCCGATTTGCATCCATAGCAGCAAAAAGTAAATCAACATTGTTGTTACTAATACATAAATGTGTAAAAACGAGGCAAATTAGTATAACATTAAAATTTCTGATGTAATTCTTCATGCAGCAACCAGTCTCAGGTAGCACCTGAAGAAGACAGCGTGGCACGCTGTTGAAATGTCGTGCGAGAACGACGCGATGTGGCTGGATTCCCGAATATCCAAGATGTTACAATTTCTGTAGTATCATAAAAATGTCACGTGATAATTTCTGTTTAATACTAGCGACTTGTCTACAACCATACGCTCACTGCATAGATATTGTTGCTCTCTAAAAACTTTTAGGGGAGGCCTCCTCAACATTTATGCGGAAGCCATTCGATGAGAGCTGAGAGAGATGGGGCACTGGACAAGCACCCGTGAGCAGCATGACTATATCGTATCTGGTCATACACAATTAGGTTTTCCGGAATTTTCTTAGACCATTCAAGGGCTTGGATGTCAGTAATGACAAGAAAAATCAGAGTCATTTCAAATCTGCTCATTTTGCAGCATTCGTATTCCTGGTGATTTTGATGTACAGTACAAAATATTAGTCATCACCATAGAAAACCTCACTGTCACTTTGGAGTCCTATAGATAGTGTACAAACGGTACCAGGCAGTCATGTGTCCCTTTACTGCAGTCTATCACAGCCCTGATGTGGAGTGTATCTGCCAGTAGGTTGCGTGGAATCAGCGCAGTAACTTGTGTCGCCGTGGGGACGTGACAAAAAGGCAGAAATCAGCTGCCATATTCGGACGTGCCCATGACTACACCGTGAATGTAGTTTCCTGATCAGTTGGTATCGTTGCACAGCAGATCCAATTCCCAGGAGCGCATTTAAATTTGTAAAAATTGTTACTTGGGCCCCACGCCAGAGAAACAAATTCGGCGTATACTGTGTGTCACAAACGATATCTGGGACCCGCAATGAGTGCCAAGGACGCAGAAGGCAGGGCGCCGCTTGTAATACATTCCCACACCGAGTCGAGACGTAATCAGGGAGTGGAATGAGCGCAATACGACAGGAACCAATGCGTCATTCTGCGGGCTTTGCAATACGGAACCATAACATGTAACCCGAACTCAGCCGCTCTACAGCGTCCTAATACTGACGGAAAGTGCGAAGGCAAGGAGGACAATAATTGAGACACATCTGTGGGGACACGCTCGCTGGCACATACGAATAATGAGGGCAAATAACGCCATCGCCAGCCGTGATGACGTTCTGTGCAACTTGAATACCCCCGTTTCAGAGGGCTCAGTCTCAGTGTCTGGTCAACCCATCTGCATCTCTGAATCCGACGGAATTGCAGTCTCGCTAGTTACAGGGTAACTTGGTTGGCGAATGGTGACGTGCTGCCTGCTGCCTGAGTGAAGACTTGGCCGCAGAGACCATGACCAGTGGACTGTAGTGGAACTTAGACGCTGCCCTTTGGGCACCTCTACTACTGATAGAAGATGCGTACGAGTCTGGTCGTTCCCCTGGTGACAAAGAGGCGGCAAACTACCGCATGTAGCCTGTTGGGCAGCCCGCGAGTACCACCTTCCTGGTTGTATGCTGTACCGCCTCCCTGTCTTTACACTGTGTTGATGATTTGTAGCCTGGGGTATCCAACTTCACGACAGCCGCCGTCTGTGATATGGTGTTGACACCTGCTCAAGTGCGCGCCTGTAATCGAGAGCGTTGGGGTATGCCGCGTGAATTTGTGGTGAAGCCAGCTCCGGCTAACTTCACATCATCACAATTGGGTCCTGATCTTCTCAGTGACCACAGTCGACAAAGAGCTGCATCCACTTTATTTGTCGCAACCAGACCGCCATGCCAGAAAGACAATCCGTAATATGTTTCCAGACAATGCCGCTTGACTGTCACCATAGAGCGTTGACAGACACCCAATTCAAAGACCCAGAGACGGAGGTCTCACACTGCTCGTCTTGTGCTGGTAATTCACGGTGAGCAGTAATAGCAACTCCAACATGTTAGGAAAATCTCTGATCAGGATTCAGTCTGAGCATTGCAATTAACTGTACAACATCCATCACTACATAGGTAGATGCATGCGTTTTTTACGATTCAACATGCAGCCAAGGAGTCCCTGTTATCGATCAGTAGGAAAATCTTCAGTTATTACAGAAGATTATTGCGCTTGAAGGTGCCCATTTCAAACTTTCCATGTAACTTTGCCAACGTGACGATTAACTTATTAGGATCTCACTGTGCATTTGTATTTCTTTGACTTTGTTTGTTGTTTATAGTCATTTCCTTGTTTGTGCTTCGTTTGAATAAATTGTGCTCATTCAAATCTTGTTATTCTTAGCACATTAAATATGTTGATTTTTGACATTAGACTATTCCCCCTCCCCCCTTAGGATCCACAGCTACATCCCTAACATTACGTTGTTCAAAAATGGCTCTGAGCACTATGGGACTTAACATCTATGGTCATCCGTCCCCTAGAACTTAGAACTACTTAAACCTAACTAACCAAAGGACAGCACACAACACCCAGTCATCACGAGGCAGAGAAAATCCCTGACCCCGCCGGGAATCGAACCCGGGAACCCGTATTACATTGTGTTAATTAATCTGATTGTGTACAGTAATTTAGCTTGGGTCTTGAGGTTGCGTCTGTTTCATAATTGATTTTCTGCTTCAGGTTATTACACTCTATATGCATAGAGTTATGCAAACCAGCTTTTCAACAGCATCCAGACACCCCTATAAAATGTGGAACTGACCTATAGGTGTCACGAGAAGCGGACCCGTCGATATAAAAGAAGGCGAGGATTGTTCTGTTGTCAGTAGAGAAGCAGGAACAGCAGAATTAGTCAGTCAGAAGAGCTCAGCGACTTCGACCATGGGCTGGTTATTGGGTGGCACTTGAGTAAAAACTCCATCAGGGACATTCAACCCTTCTAAGCCTGTCCAAGGTACCAAAATTCCCGTCAGTAATGTGACTGTGATGTGGAAATGCAAAGGAACAAACACAGATAAACCAACTCATGTATTGACGGACAGGGAAAGTCAAACATTGCGAAAGGTAGCTGTTAAAAAACGCATGAAATCAAAGTAAGGAATCAATCATTAGTTCCAAAGTGTACCAGGACTGCAGCTAGCTCAATGACAGTGCATACGCAGTTAAAAAGACTGAGATATAATGGTCGAGAAGTTCCACATAAGCCACACATTTCTCTAGTGAATGGTAAACGACAAAAAATAGTTCAAATGGCTCTAAGCACTATGGGACTTAACATCTGACGTCATCAGCACCCTAGACGTAGAACTACTTAAACCTAACTAACCTAAGGACATCACACACATCCATGCCCAAAGCAGGATTCGAACCTGCGACCGTAGCAGCCTCGTGGTTCCGGACTGAAGCGCCTAGAACCGCTCGGTCACAACGACCAGCGGTAAACGACACTTGAGGTGTTATAGAGGGCAACGCCACTGAGCAGTGGATAACTGGAAATGAGTATTTTAGTGTGATAAGTAACGATATACACTTTGGCAATCCGATGGAAGGGACTGGGTTTAGCGAATGCCTGGAGAACCTTACCTTCCTTGATTTGTAGTTACAGCAGTGAAGTGTGGATGAGGTGACGTTAAGGCCTGGTAGTGTTTTTCGCGATGAAGGTGTGGTCCCTCATTGCACTTAAAGAAAACGCTAAATGAGGAAGGATGCCAAAAACATTTTACAGTGTTACGTACTGTGTACAGTTTAACTAGTTGTACAAGAAGATAATGCACCCTGTCGTAAAGAGGTATTTATGAGGCAATAGTCTGTCGACAATAATAGTCCTGAAATGGAATCGCCTGCTAAGAATCCCGACCTGAAACCTGTGGAAAACCTTTGAGGTAAGATAGAACGTCGAAACCAAATCCAAAATCACTACCTGCTCTGGTTCCGACTCTTGAAGTAGACTGGACTAACATTCCTCCACAGAAATTCAAAAGCTTCAGTGAAAGTGTCCCCAGCAGAGTCAAGCCGACATAGAGGTGAAGGGTGGACACACCCCACATTAGTAAGCATTAATAGGTTTTCGAATACTTTTCATTAGATGGTGTATAGGCCATGGAGCTGCAATTTTGACATGTCAGTGAAGAATATGTACTCTGTGTAAAACATGTGTGTGACAGTTGGAGAGAGGTCATTTCTTATGTCACAGCTCCCAGACTGTTATTGGCTGTCCAGCTGTCGTTGGGTTGCGGCATAAATTCGGACCGTTTTTCCAGAAGTTTAATAATCACAACAGATAAACCTAACAGAGACTTCAGTCGTCAACAGTATATTGACCTTCACTATTTCCAACAGTCTGTCAATGCTGGGGTAACTTTTCAATTCGGCGAATCCAGAAATCACGTGGGTGTGAGGCGAAGAACTCGACGAGACATATTCGGAGCACAATTGCATCCAGAAAGGAATTTCCTTGAAGGCTGTTCGATTGAGAGCGCAAAAGTTGAAAATTTTAGGGCGCAGGATCAGCTAAACAATGTGGATGTGGAATGACTTCCCAATGCAATTCCATTAGAGTGCTTTTTCTCAGTCTAGGACAATGCGGGCGGCCGTTATCGTCGAGTAGCCTCACGCAGTCATCTAATCGTTGCTCTTGAACTGCGTCTGCAAGACGTCGTAATTGTTCACAGTAAATGTCAGCAGTGATTCTGACACCTCGGGGATGCAATTCGTAGTACGCTGCAGCGTCACCGTTCCATCAGATGCATAACATTATCTTTGGTGGACACGCGGAGGCGTTTGTACGGGTAGTTGCTGCTTTGCTTGGGCTCAACCATCCGTTTCTTTTGCTCATGTTAACATAAAGCCACCGCTTCCCGTCACTAACGACGATACAGGATAGGATTGGTCGGTACTGTTGACGAGCGAGCTGATGACGACCAAGCACAGATGCACATATGGCCACCAACTGATTTTTGTGATTTTGGGTGAGAGCATGCAGCACCCATGCAGCCAAATTTTGAGCCTTTGCCATTGCATGAAAACTTCGTACGATGGTGGAATGAACACAGTTCATCACATTTATCAATCCTCGAATACGCTGACGTGGATCATTGAGGATTAAAGCGTTTATAGGATCTTCATCGAACCCCGAACGTCTTCCTGAACGTGGAGAGTCACTAACGTTAAACCGATCTTCTTCAAAACGAGAAAACTATTTTCTTGCAGTGCTCTGTTCAGTAGTATTAACCCCATACACGGCGCAAATACACTCCTGGAAATTGAAATAAGAACACCGTGAATTCATTGTCCCAGGAAGGGGAAACTTTATTGACACATTCCTGGGGTCAGATACATCACATGATCACACTGACAGAACCACAGGCACATAGACACAGGCAACAGAGCATGCACACTGTCGGCACTAGTACAGTGTATATCCACCTTTCGCAGCAATGCAGGCTGCTATTCTCCCATGGAGACTATCGTAGAGATGCTGGATGTAGTCCTGTGGAACGGCTTGCCATGCCATTTCCACCTGGCGCCTCAGTTGGACCAGCGTTCGTGCTGGACGTGCAGACCGCGTGAGACGACGCTTCATCCAGTCCCAAACATGCTCAATGGGGGACAGATCCGGAGATCTTGCTGGCCAGGGTAGTTGACTTACACCTTCTAGAGCACGTTGGGTGGCACGGGATACATGCGGACGTGCATTGTCCTGTTGGAACAGCAAGTTCCCTTGCCGGTCTAGGAATGGTAGAACGATGGGTTCGATGACGGTTTGGATGTACCGTGCACTATTCAGTGTCCCCTCGACGATCACCAGTGGTGTACGGCCAGTGTAGGAGATCGCTCCCGACACCATGATGCCGGGTGTTGGCCCTGTGTGCCTCGGTCGTATGCAGTCCTGATTGTGGCGCTCACCTGCACGGCGCCAAACACGCATACGACCATCATTGGCACCAAGGCAGAAGCGACTCTCATCGCTGAAGACGACACGTCTCCATTCGTCCCTCCATTCACGCCTGTCGCGACACCACTGGAGGCGGGCTGCACGATGTTGGGGCGTGAGCGGAAGGCGGCCTAACGGTGTGCGGGACCGTAGCCCAGCTTCATGGAGACGGTTGCGAATGGTCCTCGCCGATACCCCAGGAGCAACAGTGTCCCTAATTTGCTGGGAAGTGGCGGTGCGGTCCCCTACGGCACTGCGTAGGATCCTACGGTCTTGGCGTGCATCCGTGCGTCGCTGCGGTCCGGTCCCAGGTCGACGGGCACGTGCACCTTCCGCCGACCACTGGCGACAACATCGATGTACTGTGGAGACCTCACGCCCCACGTGTTGAGCAATTCGGCGGTACGTCCACCCGGCCTCCCGCATGCCCACTATACGCCCTCGCTCAAAGTCCGTCAACTGCACATAGGTTCACGTCCACGCTGTCGCGGCATGCTACCAGTGTTAAAGACTGCGATGGAGCTCCGTATGCCACGGCAAACTGGCTGACACTGACGGCGGCGGTGCACAAATGCTGCGCAGCTAGCGCCATTCGACGGCCAACACCGCGGTTCCTGGTGTGTCCGCTGTGCCGTGCGTTTGATCATTGCTTGTACAGCCCTCTCGCAGTGTCCGGAGCAAGTATGGTGGGTCTGACACACCGGTGTCAATGTGTTCTTTTTTCCATTTCCAGGAGTGTATTTATGGATGCCTCCGCTGCTGTTACCCCTCTACTCAACTCAGTCCGCAGTTCGGCGGGGTCAGTGATTTTCGCCTGCCTCGAGATGACTGGGTGTTTGTGTTGTCCTCATCATTTCATCATTTCATCATCATTCCTGAAAGTGGCAATATTGGACTGAGCAAAGGTTGGGAATTTGTACGGACGTTGATAACCGCGCAGTTGAGCGCCCCACAAACCAAATATCATCATCATCAACTCAAACAGAAGAATATGTCGGAGAAGTTCCGATTTCTTCCCTGGCACTAGATTTCCCAGCGACCACAGGTCCACTCACTATCTGATGAGAAAATGACAATACATAAACTCAAAAAGCAACAGTAAACTATAAATAAAAAATGACAATCCTTAAATAAACCCATAAAAACCGGGATACAAACATGCAAAACAAAAACGCTACGAACTTACGCACTCAGCTGATACAAACGACTAAATGTGCAAAGAGACGTGATCGTGTAGAGGTAGCAGGAGACATTGGGCGGTTGAAGTGTAGTGCCCACACGCAGCTAGTAATCAGCAGGGCGGCCCCTTCTGAAGTCCCAAGGCGCGTATTTAGACGTGGAGCTAGAAGCAACAGGTCCCAAATCAAGAGCGCGAGGGTAGCTGCGGCCACAGCGCTAACGAGGACCTCTCCGTCGGCACGGCGCTGAGCGCCCCCCCCCCCCCCCCCCCTTCTAGACTGCGCGCTTAACTCCTGTTTACACGCAGCTGCAGCACTTGGGTTTAACTCTACTTGTAAACATTAAACTAATGGAAGATAAGCGTGTATAACGGAGGTAGAACATGCGGCGATGTGCACTGGAGAGGTTTGCATTCTACGAGGGCGTGCTGAAAAGTAACACCTTCAAATTTGTTATTCTGTTCTCAGTATAAATTGAGGTATTACACGTCACGAGTATTACTCTGCCGACGACCCCGCTTCGCTGTTGCAAGTTGCAACCTTCTGCCACTAGAGGGCTTGTCACATGGCGGTGTATAACGTCGGTCTACTGCGAGACCCTTAGAAATTGAAAGCGCGAATTCGCGGGCTCGTGGACACATGGAGAGCGTACAAGACTTATAAGCAGTAAGATCACACAGAAGATCACGACCGGACACAACATAATACATTGGACAACAGAGATTCAAACACTGTTACGGAAACAGATGATGACATGAACACACCAGTATCACCGGATACAGGATACATATACGTCATAGTAGCAAATTACACGACTGCAAGAATAGTACAGGTAAAATATACGTGGACTTTGGAAATAAGTTAGATAAAAGAAACAGAACAACGAATTTTCCTGTTTGTACAAAACATGTAATTGTGTAATATGCATACTGTAAAACATGTCAGTTTTATGATATTGTACATAAACATATCCATGAAGTATCATAAAAATTAACTACACAAACATGAAAGCAAAATATAGACAAGAAGAGCCTTTCGAGGACACGAGGCTCAAAGTCACCACTCGGAGGCTCCTCTTCCACTTAGGGCGCGGGCGAATGGAGGAAGTAATTGCAGTAATAAATACTACTGTTCAACCTCACACACCATGTAGAGTTAATCTCAGGACATACATAAATAAAGTAGTATTCACAGTAGGATAGAATATGCTGATTCAGGTGGGACAGGCTAGAAGTTTTCACCGAAATCCTCCCACTGGAAATAGCTCTGGAAAGACCCCTTTTATGCAAATCTTTCCTTTCTTATATTATTTCTTCTTAAGATTGTAGTAAAATTTTTCCTTTGCCAAAATGTACTTTATGTATCACGTATTTTAATTAACACTGTAATTATGGGAAAGACAAGAAAAATAACAACACAGAGAAGCTCTAGAAAAAGACGAGGAGTCTGTCTCTGCAACTTGTTACGAATTTCTAGCAGCAAACGACTCACCATACTTACCAAGGTGGTGAGTGACTCTGTAATGTTAATAAAAAGATAAATTATAATAAAAAGCCTTTCCTTCAGCATGGCAACGCCAGACCACACAGGAGCTCTGTGATTTCTGGAACAATGCCACTCCTTGGGTTCGTTGTCATTGATCATCCGCCATACAGTCCTGACTTGGCCCCATCTGATTTTCATCTGCTTCCAAAACTTAAACAGCACCCTAGAAGACTTCGCATTTATAGTGATGAAACGGTGCAAGCAGAACTGAGGTTGTGGCTCCGTCAACAAAGTCAAACATTGTACGGCGACTGTATCAACAAACTAATCTCTCGTTGGGAGAAATGTGTTCGTCGCCAGTGTGACTATGTTGAGAAATAAATATGCAGACGTGAAGAATAAAGATGCAGAATGTTAATAAATTTTTTTTTTAAAAAAAGCTCTAAAAGCTTTCACATAAAAACGTCAGAGACACTACTTTTTCAGCACGTGCTCCTATAAGGGGTAGTCAAATGAAAACAAGACAGACGCAAAAAGTAAGTAAACTGATTTTTATTTCAAAGGTAATCTGTTAATATATTTATCTCGCCTTGAGGCAAAACGTCAATGCCTTCACGGAAAAATGTTTGCCGTTGCGTACGGACCCTTAGTTGTACGCTGGCGTGTATCTCTTCATCCGAAGCAAATCGATGGTCACGGATGTCTTACCTAAAGGCTTCAAAAATGTGGTAGTTGCATGGGGACAGATTGGTAGTGAATGGAGAATGTGTTAGGGCTTCCAGCGATTCTGCAGCGTAGTCTTAATAACCTTGACAACATGTCTTTCTCTCATTTCTTGTCCATTCTCCTATGCAACCTGTCTTTTACTGTACTTGTCTCGTTTTCATTTGACTGCCACTTATATTAATACACTTGTTAAGGTATTCCATTCGCATTAGGTAGATGTGGATCTGAAGTCCTCTTCCGTCCATCTCGGCCGATGTTTTATGTGGGTTCCCTCATCCGATGATGCCGATTCTGGAGAAGTTCCTCATAGGAGAACGCAGCTGATTTCCTTCGCTATCCTCTTCTGCAAAAAATTGTGGTCCGCCTATCATGATATATGTGTACGCCGGAATTTAATCCTAACCGTCTATCATTTTCCTTTTTACGTTTGTCTGAGAGAAGGGCCATCCACTGGTGTAAGTTGGTGTAACACTAGCGCAACGTTTCGTAGGGAGTATTCATTACCAGAAGGATATGAGAATCCGTAAAATGCAAACTGGCTGATGAGCTATCTTGGGAACGGTTCACGTAATTCATCAGAAGTTGTAGAGGCTAATTTTGGTGTAGCATGACGTTCATTGATGAGACAACGCATTATGACCACAGGAATAGTGTACTGGTCCATCCTTGGAAAGTAAGGGAGCAGCTATTCTATGTAGCATGGATTCGACAAGTCCTTGGTAGGTTTACAGAGGTAAGACGCACCAGAAGACGGCTACACCTAGGTCACGGAATTCCCATAAATTACGGTCCGGTTGGTTTGTGGGTGTGAAGCTGCAGTCTGGTAGCGTTCAAGACGTGCTCCATCAGTTTAACTTCAGGCTGCTTTATTGGCAAGGACATCAGTGCGAGTTCACTGTTTGTTCCTCAAACCAATGTAGCAGGGTGCATTAGGAAATGTTTTGCACTATGATATGGACAGCAATCCTGATGGAAGAAGTCATTCCCGGCGGGAAGTCAGCAGGCACCAAGAGATGCACCACTGTCATTGTGCCTTTGATTGGTACCACACATTCCATGAAAACTCAGCTGAATGTCCTCCATAGCATAATATTTCTCCCGACTGGCAGGTCTTCCCAGCAGCCGTTCGCCTCGATGACAGCGTATGTGGACACGACCGTCGACCTGGTGTAACAAGAAATGTAACTGATCCAGAAAGGGAACAGATTCCATAGATACATGGCAAATCTCTATCCCGTGCCCATTGAAGTCATAACTGATGATGTCACTAGGTTAGGGAACAACTGCGGCTTCTTTTGTTGCGGAGCCCCATGTACAAGTAAGTGCGCTGAACGATGTGGTCCAAAACACTAGTGCCCGCACCAGCATTCCACAGTGTCGTCAGACCTGCCACAGATCATTGTATAACCTGTCTTAGAGAGCGGGCAAACCTCCTACCTACACGGTCTGTGATTAGACGTGGACATCCAACACCTTGTCGCCTATTCGTGATTTCATTTTCCTCCAACCATTTTTCATAGAGACTTACAATATAGCCTTCATCTTCGCCGTTGGCGAGACGCTATATCCCAGGCACTGGGACATGGCAATCTGCCATTTGTCAAAGTCTTTACGTCAATGGATTTCAGCATTTACAACCCGAATCTTCGCAACAATGATTCTCCATTCGTCTCTGCTAGACTGGTAAACTTCACGTAGACTTCTTGGCACAGCCCCGAGCACCTGCCATGGGAACTAAACCCAAATTATTTCTTTACTCTTATTATATTTTGCTAGACTTCTTCAGTTCTTCTAACAGCTTCTATAGCTTGTATAATATACTAATGGGATGCGCAAACGACTAACATAATTGTTATTATTCATATCATTGTTATACAATCTAAAATGAAAAGACGCATCATGAAGGAATTATCCGAATGGGACGGATATCGGTACATGTGATATTCACTGAAGCGCCAAAGAAACTGGTACAGGCGTTAGTATTCATATACAGAGATATGTAAACAGGCAGAATACGTCGCTGCGGTCGGTGACGCCTTTATAAGACAACGAGTCTCTGGAGAAATTGTTAGATAGGTTACTGCTGCTTCAGTGGTAGGTTACCAAGATTTAAGTGAGTTTGAACGTTGTGTTACAGTCGGCTCACGAGCGATGGGACACAGCGTCTCCGAGGTAAGTGGGGATTTTTCCGTACTACCAATTCACGAGTGTACCGTCAATATTAGGAATCCGGTAAAACATCAAATTTCCGACATCGCTGCGGCCGGAAAGAGATCCTGCAAGAAGAGGACTAATGACGACTGAGGAGAATCGTTCACTGTGAGAGTAGTGCAACCCTTCCGCAAATTGCTGCGGGTTTCAATGCTGGACCATCAACAAGTGTCAGCGCCCGAACCATTCAACGAAATATCATCAATATGGGCTTTCGAAATCAAAGGCCCAGTCGTGTACTCTCGATGACTGCACGACACAAAGCTTTGCGCCTCGCCTGGGCCCATCGACACCGACGTTGGACTGTTGATGACTGAGAACATGTTGTCTAGTCGGACAAGTCTCGTTTCAAATCGTATCGAGCCGATGGACGTGTACGGATATGGAGACAACGTCATGAATCAATGGAACCTGTCTGTCAGCAGGGGACTATTCAAGCTGGTGAAGGCTCTGTAATGGTTTGGGGCGTATGCAGTTGGAGTGATGTCGGACGCCTGATACGTCTAGTTACGACTCGGACAAGTCACACGTGCATAAGCATCCTGTCTGCTGCATTCATTCATGTCCATTGTGCATTCCGACGGATTTGGGCAATTCCAGCATGACAATGCGACACCCCGCACGTCCAGAATTGGTATAGAGTGGCTCCAGGAACACTCTTCTGAGTTTAAACACTTCCGCTTTCCACCGAACTCTCCAGACATGAACATTATTGAGCGTATCTGGGATGCCTTGCAACGTGCTGTTCAGAAGAGATCTCAAATCCCTTACGGATTTATGGGCAGCCCTGCAGAATTCTTGGTGTCAGTTGCCTCCAGCACTACTTAAAACATTAGTCGAGTTCCTGCCACGTCGTGTTTCGTAACTTCGACGTGCTCGCGGGGCTCTACACGAGATTAGGCAGGTGTACCAGTTTCTTTGGCTCTTCAGTGTACTTGTACAGACAAACAAATTATTATAGTTTCAGAAGAAGTGGATGATTTATTCAAGAATAAGAATTTCACAAGTTGGTCCTTCTGCAATGAGCTATTCTCTAGAAAAGTCTTCGGCCTAGAAAATCGTATACTGGAGTAGAATTGCCTTCAGTGACGGATCCTGCTTCGAAATGAGTCCTGATGAGAAGCTGAGACTCGTCTGGAGGCGACTTGGACTGCAGTGAGACACCAGCCTAACAGTCACCCACCATACAGCATTTCAACCAGGAGCGATGTTCTGGGGTGCCATTTCATTTCATAACACGGTCCCTTTAGTAGTTTTTCGCGGTATCCTTAAAGCAAAGCAAAGCGGTACGTCGACGATATTTTACATCTCATTTTGTTGCCATTCATGGCAAGCCATCCTGGACTTGCATTTTAGCAAGATTATGCCCTCCCACACACGGCGTGAGTTTCTACTGGTTACATTCGTGCTTGCCAAACTCTACCTTGGCCAGAAACGTCGCCTCATTCTTCCCAATTGAGAACTTTTGGAGCCTTACGGGATTTTGACGATCTAACACATTCAATAAGTCTGTCAATCAACGGCATGCTGAGTAACTGCGAGCATGAGGTCTAGAGGTGGACCGGCACGTTATTGACTTACTCAATTTCCTCTTCCTCTTGAGTAAGTCATACAATTCTTCATCACATGCACTGATTTCTGTCCCAAGCGGATAATTCGTTCGAGGTGGATGGATTTTTTTCTTAGAGTTTATTTTTAAATAACGTGTATTTATGGATTATGTCAATAATGGAATGTAGGATCCTTCATAGTATCTCGACACTGACTATGAAGTTCTTGCAGCTAAAATTAACTGAGTAATTAATTAGTCGTGAATGGTATGGGTCTACAATGCCTTGGTTGTCTGAGCTTAAGTGTTTCAGTTGCCTCTGACTAATATGTTTCGTGTACTCTACACACAAGAATCCAAACTTGCAGAAATTACACACTTGATCGCTTGATAACAGGACGACGGAAATTACATGTGTGGGCAAACGTTTATTTAATGACACTAAGAACACACACTTCAAGACACACCTGTTTTTTAAATACGCTTGGTACGTACGTGAACTTCATGTTCATGGGTCATTCAGTGCTACGGACAAAGAGCAGAATCGAATAACTCGTTAAGTCACCCGCCATACAGCCTGCCAACCAGGAGCGGTGTTCTGGGGTTCCATTTCATTTCATAGCACGCTTTCTTTAGTAGTCATTCGTGGCATCCTTACAGCAAAACAAAGCTTTACGTCAACGATCTTCTACATCTCGTTTTGTTGCCCTTGTTGCTCTGCGATGAGGTGAGGATGTAGCAACCTAAGGAAAACAAAAGTCAGTACTGGGCTCAAACGAAAGCTGCTGGTTGAGCTTATATTTGCACACAAACCTCGCAACGGTTCTCAGACGTTATGAGAAAGAATAGAACTGCGGCCGTAAACGCTGGAACGACCACAGAAATGACGAGAAGCGGCTAAGCATTGCTTAGGGTCTTTACAGCATAAAGGGTAGTAAGGACTGAAGCCGTTTTCTTTAAATGGCCAACAAAGCATTTGGCTCTCTAAGGAAAAAATAAAAAGAGTTCTCGCTTAACAGACGTACCCTAACGAGGACTATATTTCCGCTGCGTTGGAGCTCATTTTCTGTTGAAAGCATCGCTTAAGGTATGTTGGAAGGTCGAAAAGCCACAGTCAGGTTTATATTGTCTCTTCCAAGATCCAGCTTGCGTATTTTTGTAAAGGTATTTGACACTGTCAATCCAAATCGACCTGGCAATAGTGTAACAAATGTTAACATTTCTTTCGGTTTGCTGTCGTTGAATCCATCGAAATTGCCGATTATTTATTGTTTTAAGATAAATATGGAAACCATATTGATTTCAGACTGATGGCAGAAAGGTACGGAATAGGAATCAAGAAGATGCACACATTAGCTGGTGCAGATATTATTAGCGACCATAGTTTACTTATAGCAGAAATTGAAAGGAAAATGAAAAAAAAGATGACGAAGGTTGCCATGGTGAATAAGTGGGACCTAGAGAAGCTAAGATGTGAGAAAGGAAGAAATATAGAAATGCTCTCAGCTGAACTTACTAACACACTGTGAGACAAAGAACCAATGACACTGTCGACGAGTATTAGAACATTTTGAAAGAAGCAATCATAAAAGCAGGGAAGAAATGAGTAGGACATGTAAACGGGAAAAGGACAAAAATAACGGGTTGCACAGGAAATGATTTAGAATATGGAGGAGAGAAGAAAATTCAAAACCAAGAACAACGAAGATGCAAGAAAGATGTACCGAAGGCTGAATAACGAACTGCATAGAGACATAGAACAGGCTAGGGAAAAGGTGGCTAAAAGAAGAGTACCACACAACTGGAGAACTGGAGAGGAAGGGAATGTGAGAGTTAACTGTACACCAGAGTAAAGACTACAACATGATATCAAAACAGATCTGGAAGTGCTACCGTGGAAACACACATTAAATCGCAAATGTTTTGTAAGATCGTAAGGACGTCTTACAGCGACGTGAGGACTATGTAAAAGAGCTATGTGACGCAGACCACATACGAACAATCCTGAAACTTAAATCATTGAACAGTGTGAGTGATGATGTGAAGAACAGTGTGAGTGATGATGTGAAAGGACTAACTACCATAATGGAGGAAGTAATGAGTGCAACAGTTTCAATGAAAAATGGGAAAGCGTAGGTACAGATACGATACCAGGAGAAATGAAAAATTTTGAGAGTAAGGGAAACACTGATGTTAAGTAACAAAATGTATGGTAGTAGTGAATGGACAGGAGACTTTCTGACAACGGGAATGATTCCAACACCAAAGAAACAACGAACCAAGAAATACAGTGAGTACAAGGCAATTAACCTCATTTCACACGTAGTCAAAGTTATGTTAAGAATCATTGATATAAAAGGACTGGAAAAGGAAATGGAGGAGAAACTGGTTGAAGAGAACTTTGGTTTTTAGACAGAATACAGGCACAAGACATTCAATAGGACTCTTGCGAATTTTGGAGAGAAGTTGATTGAAAAGAGAAGAGACACATACCTACGTTTTATGTACCAGAAAAAGGAATTTGATAGTGTGGATTTAGATAATCTTGCAACTCTAATGAGGTAAAAGAGATTAAATTAAGAAACTAGACGACTTATAAACTCTCTACACTTCAAAAGCGTTAGTGAAAGTAGAGGAGAAATGTAACTAAAAAAGAGAGTCTGTCTCCTACTACTTTCAATCTATTCTTAGAAAATGTGATTGACCACGGCCCACTAACTGACAAGGGGGAAAAAATAATCTCACTAAGTGGAAGTAAAAGGGAAAAGATAATGCTTAATGGAGCAATACAAGAACATATGCAAAGCTTTAAATATCTCTGAAGAAATGTAGAAGCCCACTGGAATGGAAGGACAGGAATTAAAATCAAAATAGCAATGGCGAAAGAGGCATCTTATAAGAAAAGGAGAATTTTCTGAGGAAGGAAGATAGAGCAAGACAGTGCAAGAGAGGGTGGAAAGAATTAGTTGAATAATAAGAGTGAAAAATGAAGAGGGCCTGAGAAGAGTGGGAGAGCGCAGACAATTGCTAGATGTAACAAAAAGAAGGAAACGAAACTGGAGACAGCACGGCGGCACTGGAGCCAACACGCTGTCGAGTATAGACTCCTGATGAAAGCTAGCCCACGTGTTCTAATGACAAGGATCCCACAGTAAATGCGCCAAGGAACTCAAATACTCTTTTGACGATGGTGAGGTGTGATGATGGTGGTAATGTGCCGTGGAAATTAGTCGTGTGATAGAATAAGGACATTCTCAAAATGTTTCTCACGAACGAAACTCGATTGGAGATACGTTAAGAAAAAAGGAGGGGCTTGCAAGAAGTTCTTAGAGAGGTCTTTGGAAAGGAGGAGGAGGTGGGGGGAGGACATCTCTGATCCTGGATGATGCGGCAGCACATACAGCAGCATAATGAAGGAAGAAATGGATTGCAGAAACGGAAACACAAAGAATTTGATAAAATAGCAGAAAATTGTTGATCATTTCAGTCGTTAGAAATTATATTAGGGCAATATTTCACTTCAGCGAATGAATTGGGACCCTCATTTTCCTTAAATAAACTGTACATGTTGATTCCGTTAGTGTTTTCTGAGTAATTACAGTGTTTAAAATTTTGGATCTATTTGTTCTGAATGTGAAGTTGACTGCTGTCTTATGAGGAAGTTCGTGATTAAATAACAAACTGAAGAAATACATCACGTAGGTTAAGACGGAAAGTGGATGTTGCACTGCTCTAATATCGGTACAAATGAGGCTCAGAGGAATTGCAGCTTTTATTCTGTCCACTTAGCTCACGTGTGTATAGCGACGGTTGGTGTGAATAAAATAAATGTGTTTTACCGTCCAGGAGAGAACTAGATGTGTTCCTTCGTCACACAGGTTGCAGAAGGAACGCGAAGAGAGCAATTTAGTTGTACGTAGAAAGTAATTCCAACTGCCGGTGTCCAGAAAGAATGACAATTCAGTGACCGTGCAAAAAATAAAAATAAAAAATTATACTGGAAGGCCATTGGAATACTACGCAAAGGACATTTCTGTGTCATTTCACCAACAGATTAACCAGCGGCATTCCAGAAGACACTTGAAATTCCGTCAGTGGGTCGTGATGTGAAATGACAACAATAGGTCCTTTTTCCAAAGAATTATACACCAATGAAGCTATCTTAAAAAATCACTGAAAGCTGAATGTTAGAAATTGTATCATTGGGCCTTTGAGAATATGTGCTTGCTAAGGCAGGGTGAACGTCAGAGGCACAGAAGAGCGCATGTGGGATTAGTAAAGACTACGTGGCTGATTCTTACCTCATTGAGAACACCTTAACGGATAAAAGATATGCACAGTATCTTACAGAATTACTACTGTCTCTCATAGACGTAGTAGCACTACAAATAAGTGCCGGCCGAAGTGGCCGTGCGGTTAAAGACGCTGCAGTCTGGAACCGCAAGACCGCTACGGTCGCAGGTTCGAATCCTGCCTCGGGCATGGATGTTTGTGATGTCCTTAGGTTAGTTAGGTTTAACTAGTTCTAAGTTCTAGGGGACTAATGACCTCTGCAGTTGAGTCCCATAGTGCTCAGAGCCATTTGAACTACAAATAAGTAAATGACCATGGTACCTGCGAGCAAGATGGCTGCACGGTGCACTACTCGCTTACGGCAAGGAAAGCGCTTCTGGCAAGGAAAGCGATCACCCAGCTCTTCCCTGCTTGTGCAAGGAAGCGGAGAAGTTACCAGCTAGCCTCCAAGCTCACCAGACTTCACGCCCCTGGATGCCTTTTCCCTGGGATAAACTCAAAGATGAAGACAATGCACAGGTTCCGACGACCCACGAGATTTTAGACATCACGTCGTTTAACGCAGATAAGAATGGGGTCCTGTACGTAGGACGCTACGCATCGTTTCGTTTAGAACCCTACTGTATGATACCATTATGTGATCAGCAGTTGGTGGCTGCTGTAAGCCATTGTTAGAAGTTTGAATTGGTGTCAGCAATCAGAATCCTGGAGTAATAATTTGCATTTGTGACTAGCATATTGATGTTCCTGGTAGAACGCTTCCGTATTGTGTATGAAAGGTTTGTCTAATATGCATTATATTTATTTGTAACAACTTATCTATACACTTGAAAACAAGGCTATGGCTGCATTACATTCAGTGTGTCAGTCGGAAAGGGGGGTTCATTTATATCGAATCATAATTTACTATTGTTTCTTTTATACGAGAATTTCAGTCTCGATCAAGTTCTGAGAACACTTGAACAATTAATACGATAATGACATCGTGGATGCCAAAAGTCAGATTTCACTAACAGCCCTTACCCCCCCCCCCTCCCTCCCCCCCCCCCCTGCACTAATGCTTGTGATGATGCAACTGATGAGGATATTCAGGCGATGAAAATATTGCGAATTTAGATAATTTATCAGGCATTCAATTCAGAACTCAGACCAATGTAGAACTAATTATTGACAGACATTGTTTCGTGATTTCCTAATTGTTGCTCCTGCTGATATAATTTCAAAATGTAAGTGTGTATCCTGAAATAGAACTCACGACGTGAAGTTAGTATCAAACAATCTTTATACCTGTAATCTCGACTTTTAAGGTACGTTCAATTTTTGACGTGTAACGTTCTTTAAAGGGTCTGAGAGAAACAGTAGCAGAACCGTTGCCGTAGTTAACTGTTGAATCATTCTTACAGGGCTATTACAAATGATTGAAGCGATTTCATAAATTCACTGTAGCTCCATTCATTGGCATATGGTCACGACACACTACAGATACGTAGAAAAACTCATAAAGTTTTGTTCGGCTGAAGCCGCACTTCAGGTTTTTGCCGCCAGAGAGCTCGAGAGCGCAGTGAGACAAAATGGCGACAGGAGCTGAGAAAGCGTATGTCGTGCTTGAAATGCACTTACTTCAATCAGTCATAACAGTGCAACGACACTTCAGGACGAAGTTCAACAAAGATCCACCAACTGCTAACTTCATTCGCCGATGGTATGCGCAGTTTAAAGCTTCTGGCTGCCTCTGTAAGGGGAAATCAACGGGTCGGCCTGCAGTGAGCGAAGAAACGGTTGAACGCGTGCGGGCAAGTTTCACTCGTAGCCCGCGGAAGTCGACGAATAAAGCAAGCAGGGAGCTAAACGTACCACAGCCGACGGTTTGGAAAATCTTACGGAAAAGGCTAAAGCAGAAGCCTTACCGTTTACAATTGCTACAGATGTTCGGCATTTCTTAAACAGGAGATTGGAAAACCGATGGATCGGTCGTGGTGGAGATCATGATCTGCAATTCATGTCATGGCCTCCACGCTCTCCCGACTTAACCCCATGCGATTTCTTTCCGTGGGGTTATGTGAAAGATTCAGTGTTTAAACCTCCTCTACCAAGAAACGTGCCAGAACTGCCAGCTCGCGTCAATGATGCTTTCGAACTCATTGACGGGGACATGCTGCGCCGAGTGTGGGAGGAACTTGATTATCGGCTTGATGTCTGCCGAATCACTAAAGGGGCACATATCGAACATTTGTGAATGCCTAAAAAAACTTTTTGAGTTTTTGTATGTGTGTGCAAAGCATTGTGAAAATATCTCAAATAATAAAGTTAAGCTGTGAAATCGCTTCAATCATTTGTAATAACCCTGTACATGCCACGTCGCTTTCCTTTTGTTTGGTGTGTCGGTTCAACCACGTGTAGCCTGGAGTGATTAATATCAGTTACAAATTAAGCTTTTCTCTACTACTTCGTTTTTGTAGGGAGACTCTCAGCTGTGTTCAGCTGGATCACCCCATCAGCCTGACGCGACAGTTCTGTATAACAATATGAACTTCTGCATTAGAAAGAAATCGGTTTCTTGTTCAAAACAGATGAAGTCAAAGTTCTCAGTATTGTAATCCCTTCGAAATTACTAATTGGATTCTGGAGACTGACTTTTGAGTTCGTCTCTTTGAAAACTATGATACTAACAATAGAAACTGCTGCAGTCTCATTTGGAAAAAAGTGAAGCTCGCACAGATATTCATGTAAGCACTATAGCTGTAAAAAGAGCCTACACATAGTGTAGTGTGGACTTTATACAATTCATTTGGGTGGAACAGAACTGCGATATCTACAGTTCAGGAAATGTCTGAGGTGAATAGCTTCGGTGAAAAATCCTATATACATTTTACTACTTATGTTGTTACGTTGTACTACCAACGAAAGTGCAACAGCCTAGAGAATTGATTGATTTAGTCTTTTAACGCTAGTCAATATGCACATGGCAAGTCAGAGTGGCTGAAAACAAAGAGAAACTAAAGGCTTTATGTTTTCCGAGGACATACAGGTGTACTGTATAGGTTATTGTTATGGCGCCTTTTCCAGAGGTGAAATAGGCCCCCCCTCCCCCTCATTCTGATTTCGAAGGTGGGGCCTACTACCGTGTATTTTGTCATCACGAGACACCAATCTGGTGTACTAGCGTCAGAGCGTGGAACGCTAGACGCTTTATTCGTATAGGAGATTAAAGAACTTGAAATGAGAAATGAATGCATTGAGATACTGGGAATTAGTGAAGACTGGTGGTAGGAGGAACAGGATTTCTGGTGAGTTTAGTACAGGATTTTCAAGATGGAATCAAATAATTATCACGCAGGAATAGGTCAACTAATGAACAGGGAAACAGGTATGTGCGCGAACTATTATGAATTCCATACTGAGCGATTATCGTAGCCAAAATGCAAAGCCACAACCTACCAAAGTAGTAGTAGTATAAATGCCTACAGTCCACGCTGTTGATAAATACTAGCTAAATTATTCAGATCGTTAGGAAGACAAAAATTCAATTTTGATGGTTCTCTGGGATTCAGTAGTGAGAAAACAGATAGAAGGAAAAATAATTGGGGTACATGGACTGGAAACCACCTTGTAGAATTTATACCATGACAGTCTGAACGGCTAAATATCATTAAAGGGCGTTGTATACACAGAAAACACCTGGAGACTTCGAACGATTTCAGATATTTATAGAACGGTAGTGGAGATTTCATGACCAGATTTCAAACGAGAAAACATTTCCAGAAGCAGTTATGAATTCTGATCACTAATTACCGATTAAGAAGTGCACATTAAAACTGAAGAAACTTCAGGAATCTAGGAAGAACACGAGATGGGATCCGGATATATTGAAAGAATCAGAGGTTCTTAACAGGTTCAAGGGAAGAATTGGGTAATGACTGAATGAAAGAGGGTGTCATGAACAGGAGCCTTCCTAATATTACTTATGTCAGAACTGACCTTGTTCTTGTAAAGAAATTTAATTGCAAAGGCAGTCACCTGCTTGAATTTTGCACATAGTGCAACTTAATCGTTGATAACATTTGAGTTAAGAATCATGAGAAAGGATGTATACGTGGAAAAGACCTGGGGCACATGAAGACTTCAGATAGATTATATAAGACAGAGGTATCGAAAACAGATTTTAAACTATGAGCCATATCCAGGGGTAGATGTAGATTCTGACAATAAATTCTTGTTTATGAACTGCAGATTAAAACTGAAGTAACTACAAGAAGGAAGGAATTTAAGGAAAAGAGATCTGAATAAATAGAAAGAATTGGTGGTTGTTGAAAGTTTCAGAGGGAGCATCAGGCGACATGGGACACAAACAGAACAAAGAAATACGGCTGATATGAAACAGGTAGTTCTGAGGGATGAAGTAGTCAAAGGAGCAGAGGATCAAGTAGGGAAAAGGTCAACGCCTAGTAGAAATCCTTGTATAACACAATAAACATTGAGTTTAAATGACAAAGGACAAATATAAAAATGCATGAAATGAAGTAGGTTAAAGGGAATACAGACTTGTAAAAAGTGAGGTTGATAGAAATTGCAAAATGGCTTGCAAGGATGGATGTAAAAACAAGCGTGACTAGGATTAAGATGTATGCCACCTATAGGAAAATTAAAGAAGCAATTGGAGAAAAGAGAAGCAGCTGTACGAATATCAATAGCTCAGATGGCTAGCCATCCAGTACTTAGCTAATAAGGGAAAGCTGAAAGGTGGAAGGAACATACAGAGGGCGTACATTAGACGATCGCACTTGAGGAAAACAGCATAGGATAGAAAGTGGAAGTAGGTGAATATAAGAGGAAAGTAAATGAAGATGAGTTGGAAGAAATTATATTGCGAGAAGTGTTTGACAGATCACTGAAAGACCTAAATGGAAACAAGGTCTCTGGAATAGCCACCATCGCATCAGAATATTATTGACATCTTCGGGAGAGCAAGCCATAACAAAACTTTTCCACAAGGTGTGTAAGAATATGAAATCTTATGGGAGATTGTAACAACTCCAATTTCTAATAAGGAAGGTGCTGCCAGAAGTGAATATTACCAAGCCATCAGCTCAGTAAGCAATGGTTCCAAAATATCAACACGAATGATTTACAGAAAATGGAAAAAAAAGTGTCAGACGCTAACCTTGGGGAAGATTAGTTTGGATTCTGGAAAAATAGAGATACGCAAGGCATTGCTACCCCTACATCCGATCTTAAATGGTTGGTTGAAGGTAGGGAAAGCTAGATGTATAGCATTTGCAGATTTAGAGAAAACTTTTGAGTATGTTGGCTGGGCTATACTCCTTGAAATTTTTAATGTAGCAGGGATAGAATACAGGGAACGACAGATTATTTAAAACGTGTGGAAACCACGCTGCAATTATAAGACTCGAAGGACATGAAAGGGAAACAGTAGTTAAGAAGAGACTGAGACAGGGCTTTAACCTGCCACTCGATGTTATTAGATCTGAAAGCTGAGGAAGCAGTAAAGGAAGCCAAGGAAAATTCGGAAAGTAAATTAAAACTGAAGGAGAGCTGTAGCATGTTTTGATTAAAAAAACAAACAGTGTAAGTGAAGATATACGTGTATGTGATATTCCGTATAATGAAGGGGGCACAATACTTTGTAACACCTACAGTGTAAGACAAATAGAAAATCACACACCCAAACATTACAAAAAGTGTTTAGGTTAAGAAATTCATTTGAAAATGAGAAAAATTTCTCGAAACGCGTTGTGATAAGCACAAAAAAACAAGTACCTGGTGCAGTTTATCATTATTTAAATCAGAAATGACTCAGTTGAAGGCTTTTTAAAAACATTGATTATGATGAACGAAATTATTGCGTGTTTTAAAGTTTTCGTGCGGTCTAAATGATTCGTCTAACTCTTACTGGCTTAATGTGGAGTACTATATGACGCGCGTATTATACTAATAGACGGCATAAAACAATACATAAATGGACATGTAATTTCTATAGATATGCAAAAGAAGGGAGTAACATTCACGAGCACTGCAGATACACATTAGGTATCAATGAAGAAGACCGTATAAAACACGTGTACGACACAAGAAGGTCAACAAAGAAAGCGTTTGAAAGTATATAATATTTGTATGTGAAGAAGCATTTAGTTCAATCGTTCACGTTAGGTGAAGTACAAGCATGTTTAGTCGGCGTCGTAGATCAAAGGAAGCACAATGTGCGCCAGCTGCACTGCACTTGATAAACATTTGTCGATAGTGCTCAAATGCTACAATTTTTATATTATTTTCTTAGATATTACTTGGTGACGGGAAGTACTTCAATACGTTTACATTTCTAGTTCACAGCACGCGGTCAGTAACAAGAACAGTTCACTTAGCAAATCCTTCATCCGCTCTCCGAACATCGTTCAGTTTACCTAGTGAAATATTAGTGGACGACAAGAAGCACTGCATTACATTTATACTTAGTTCCACATTCTTCACTGCGCATCGAAGTCAGCCAATTACCAAATCCGTCTCCCCACTGTTACAGTGTCGAAGATTTTCACGTTATTGTTTTTTGCGACATTAGAAAAAATGGTTCCAATGGCTCTGAGCACTATGGGGCTTAACATCTGAGGTCATCAGTTTCCTAGAACCTAGAACTACTTAAACCTAGCTAACCAAAGGACATCACACACATACATGCCCGAGGCAGGATTCGAACCTACGACCGTAGCGGTCGCGCGGTTTCAGACTGAAGCGTCTAGAACCACTCGGCCACAGCGGCTGGCTTTTACAACATTAGATTATAGCGAGAATCACTTACGTACATTAGGTTCGCAGTCCACGCTATTCGCATAGCCCATAGTTGCCGCTATAAACACGCCATTCCATTCCTTACCTACGAGGAAAATCAGTCCCTCCACCTCTCTCCAGACCGCTTCACATAGCGACCTACCGATGCATTACAAAGCTTGCATCTCTCGCAAAATATTACATTAATTTATATCTTTTTAGATTTTCACTCGAATATACATTTCCTAGCGCCGTGGAAGTGTCTACTTCAATGGTGATAACATGTTAATAATGGTGTGCGTACAAAACAGCACAAAATGGAAAATAAGAATTCAATAAACGGCAATTTCAGGACGTATACAGAAAGAAACACACCACCTGCATTTTTCAGTTATGCCTTCATTGTGAAAAGGAAAGAGAAAAAACGAAACAAATATTATATCGGATTACGGTAAAATCTTCACAAGTGGAAATGAGTACAACAGAAGATGAATGGGTAGCTTTGAGAGATGAAATAGTAAAGGCAGCAGAGTATCAAATAGGTGAAAAGGCAACTCCTTGTAGAAGTCCTTGGATGACACATAGCACAATGAACTTAACTGCCGAAAGGAGAAAATTTAAAAACCAAGCAAATGAGGGAAGTGAATGAGTGCAGGGGCGACTCACAAATGAGACTAACAGAAAATGCAAAATGGCAAAGGAAGACTGGCTGGAGGAGCAATGTGAGGCTGTAAAGCTGATTGAGTGATTGATTACTATTCATACTGCAGCGAAATACTAGTAAAATAACGGAAAATTACTGTCGGTAGTCCTAGGGCGGACAGTTTGTTTTAGAACGAATTACTTAGCTATAGAAATGAGATCACACAACGATCAGTTATACTCTTTATGATGGCGTCAATCACTCTTATACAGAAGGAAACTTGCCACTTAAGCGACCGTAAAATTCAGTTCAGTCCAAATTTAGGGTCATAAAATGTAGAACGGCTTAAGATGAAGATTACTTCAATTATAAATGAATGAATAACTGCCATAAGCAACACAATAATAATGAAGCTACGTGACCTCAGTGTAACTGTTACTGCGAAGAATTTTAACACACAGCTCTTTTCAGATACCCACATACACTCCTGGAAATGGAAAAAAGAACACATTGACACCGGTGTGTCAGACCCACCATACTTGCTCCGGACACTGCGAGAGGGCTGTACAAGCAATGATCACATGCACGGCACAGCGGACACACCAGGAACCGCGGTGTTGGCCGTCGAATGGCACTAGCTGCTCAGCATTTGTGCACCGCCGCTGTCAGTGTCAGCCAGTTTGCCGTGGCATACGGAGCTCCATCGCAGTAACACTGGTAGCATGCCGCGACAGCGTGGACGTGAACCGTATGTGCAGTTGACGGACTTTGAGCGAGGGCGTATAGTGGGCATGCGGGAGGCCGGGTGGACGTACCGCCGAATTGCTCAACACGTGGGGCGTGAGGTCTCCACAGTACATCGATGTTGTCGCCAGTGGTCGGCGGAAGGTGCACGTGCCCGTCGACCTGGGACCGGACCGCAGCGACGCACGGATGCACGCCAAGACCGTAGGATCCTACGCAGTGCCGTAGGGGACCGCACCGCCACTTCCCAGCAAATTAGGGACACTGTTGCTCCTGGGGTATCGGCGAGGACCATTCGCAACCGTCTCCATGAAGCTGGGCTACGGTCCCGCACACCGTTAGGCCGTCTTCCGCTCACGCCCCAACATCGTGCAGCCCGCCTCCAGTGGTGTCGCGACAGGCGTGAATGGAGGGACGAATGGAGACGTGTCGTCTTCAGCGATGAGAGTCGCTTCTGCCTTGGTGCCAGTGATGGTCGTATGCGTGTTTGGCGCCGTGCAGGTGAGCGCCACAATCAGGACTGCATACGACCGAGGCACACAGGGCCAACGCCCGGCATCATGGTGTGGGGAGCGATCTCCTACACTGGCCGTACACCACTGGTGATCGTCGAGGGGACACTGAATAGTGCACAGTACATCCAAACCGTCATCGAACCCATCGTTCTACCATTCCTAGACCGGCAAGGGAACTTGCTGTTCCAACAGGACAATGCACGTCCGCATGTATCCCGTGCCACCCAACGTGCTCTAGAAGGTGTAAGTCAACTACCCTGGCCAGCAAGATCTCCGGATCCGTCCCCCATTGAGCATATTTGGGACTGGATGAAGCGTCGTCTCACGCGGTCTGCACGTCCAGCACGAACGCTGGTCCAACTGAGGCGCCAGGTGGAAATGGCATGGCAAGCCGTTCCACAGGACTACATCCAGCATCTCTACGATCGTCTCCATGGGAGAATAGCAGCCTCCATTGCTGCGAAAGGTGGATATACACTGTACTAGTGCCGACATTGTGCATGCTCTGTTGCCTGTGTCTATGTGCCTGTGGTTCTGTCAGTGTGATCATGTGATGTATCTGACCCCAGGAATGTGTCAATAAAGTTTCCCCTTCCTGGGACAATGAATTCACGGTGTTCTTATTTCAATTTCCAGGAGTGTATAATAACATTCGTTCACTGAAATAAAATACATTTAGAAAACAACAAAACATTACTTTAATGCTGGAAAACGGTAGCCAGAGGTCATTACAGACAAATACCCCAAAAAATTTAATTAACGTAGTTAAACAAAAAAATTAAGAAAATTTGAATATTATGTTCATTCCAATAACTCTTCCATACAGTAACTTCAAAACCGCATCATTTGTTGTTATTCATATTATGATTTAATTGCTTAGAGGCTATGTGGACTTTCAGCCATAGAAAGATTATAGTTTTTAAATTTAACTCATCATAAAAATCATCATAGGACCTAGTCATCCAAAATGAGCCGGGACAATGATAACTGTCTGCGTTTTCAGCTCATAAAAGCGTTATACTGTATATATTATATAAAAGAGTGGCAGACGTTTTACACTACTGAAAGACTACGAGGGTTTTATCTTATACAGTTTCTACTGCAGCAGACACTCAGCAGCAGTTGGGCAACAACAACGTTCCGTTCTTCCACTATATGATAGCTCGCTTTCCGATGCAGCAGGTCCTGGTCTTGCTATGGGCAAGTAACTGCTGCTAGTCGGCAGTACTCGTCCTTTTTTTATTTATTTGTTTGTTCTTCGGAGTATCGCCTCGAATTAGCCATCAATAACACATAGTTACAATTTACATAGAACGCATATTTAAAAGTAGAGGAAGCTCAAACCGTCACTGCTGTGTCCACTATATTTGTGCAACAATGAGATTAAAAGGTAGTAAAAATTGTTTTGAGCTGCAGTTCACACCATTCTTAAAATATCTTAGGAAGCAAGAAAGAGATTTGGAAATTTGTGGTAAGGTCTTATGGGGCCAAACTGCTGAGGTCATCGGTTCCTAACCTTTCACACTACTTAATCTAAAACACATACACCCATGCCTGGAGGACTCGAACCTCCGACGGTGAGGGGGGGGGGATGGGGGAGGGGGGAGGATGGGCAGGGGGGGGGGCGACCCGCGGACCGTGACAAGGTGCCCGAGACCGCACGGCTACCCCGCGCGGCCACAAGAAAGAAAAATACAGTATGTACGCTATTAAAAAACCTACAAATTGTGCCCAGTACTCTTGAGGGACTTAATAATCACTTTATAAAGGCGAATGTCTTTGGTAAATAAAACATAAGTAGCTGACTGAGGCAAATGTTATCCCATACTCAGCAATGTCTTCAGAAAGTCCATCTGCTCGCAATCAAAGCAGGGACACATAAACAAGATGTGGCTGACATCATCTTCCGGCTCAGGATCACACTCACATGCCTTCGAACTGTTAACGTTTGGGTCGGGGTTGGAGGGAGGTGTCAACAACAAAAACTTTCTACAATGTTTGTAATTATGTGTAAAGGTTGTTGGAAGTCGCTAAGTGCTGTCGTTTCAAATACTGGAAAGTGCAGTCTAGGCTTCAACGGACTAGAAATAAACCAGTTGCAAAATACAGATTTATTAAACCGTGACCATGGTTTCGACGATTTCAAGACCGTCTTCTTCAGCACATATTGTGCCTATTAACAGGACTATGACAGAATGTGGAACAAAGGTAGTAACCCTAAAATACGTAAAATTACAGGAAATGTTTGCATTTTTTTATGTTATCCACTTTTTAGTCAAGCATACTGATGCAGAATCACGTTATCTATAACCAATGTGGCAGTCGTTGACTCTGTGTAGTACATGTCATCCACTTAATCACCATATAAAATAGATTATATTAAATAGGTAACCGTCTACTGTAGGGCTTTTTCTATAAATTTTAAAAATACACTACTGGCCATTAAAATTGCTACACCAATAACAAAAGCAGATGATGAACAGGTATTCATTGGACAAATATATTATACTAGAACTGACATGTGATTACATTTTTATGCAATAGGGGTGCATAGATCCTGAGAAATCAGTACCCAGAACAACCACCTCTGGCCGTAATAACGGCCTTGATATGCCTGGGCACTGATTCAAACAGAGCTTGGATGGCGTGTACAGGTATAGCTGCCCATTACATCTACATCCATACTCCGCAAGCCAGCTGACGGTGTGTGGCGGAGGGTACCTTGAGTACCTCTATCGGTTCTCCCTTCTATTCAAGTCTCGTATTGTTCGTGCAAAGAAAGATTGTTGGTATGCCTCTGTGTGGGCTCTGATGTCTCTGATTTTATCCTCATGGTCTCTTCGCGAGATACGCGCAGGAGGGAGCAATATTCTGCTTGACTCCTCGGTGAAGGTATGTTCCCGAAACTTCAACAAAAGCCCATACCGACCTACTGAGCGTCTCTCCTGGACAGTCTTCCACTGGAGTTTATCTACCATCTCCGTGACGCTTTCGCGATTACTAAATGATCCTGTAATGATCGAATGAAGGGTAGACCCACGGGTCGTAACACGTCTGAAATGTAACGTCCACTGTTCAAAGTGCCGTCAATGCGTACAAGAGGTGACCGAGACGTGTAATCAATGGCATCTCATACCATCACGCCGGGTGATACGCCAGTATGGCGATGACGAATACACACTTCCAATGTGCGTTCACCGCGATGTCGCTAAACACGGTTGCGATCATCATGGTGCTGTAATCAGAACCTGGATTCATCCGAAAAAATGACGTTTTGACACTCGTGCACCCAGGTTCGCCGTTGAGTGCACCATCGTAGGCGCTCCTGTCCGTGATGCAGCGTCAAGGGTAACCGCAGCCATGGTCTCCGAGCTGATAGTCCATGCTGCTGCAAACGTTGTCGAACTGTTCGTGCAGATGGTTGTTGTCTTACAAAGTCCCCATCTGTTGACTCAGGGATCGAGACGTGGCTGCACGATCCTTTACAGTGATGGAGATAAGATGCCTGTCATCTCGACTGCTAGTGATACGAGGCCGTTGGGATCCAGCACGGCGTTCCGTATTACCCTCCTGAACCAACCGATTCCATATTCTGCTAACAGCCATTGGATCTCGACCAACGCGAACAGCAATGTCGCAATACGATAAACCGCAATCGCGATAGGCTACAATCCGACGTTTATCAAAGTCGGAAACGTGATGGTACGCATTTCTCCTCCTTACACGAGGCATCACAACAACGTTTCACCAGGCAACGCCGGTCAACTGCTGTTTGTGTATGAGAAATCGGTTGGAAACTTTCCTCATGTCAGCACGTTGTAGGTGTCGCCACCGGCACCAACCTTGTTTGAGTGCTCTGAAAAACTAATCATTTGCATATCACAGTACCTTCTTCCTGTCGTCATCTTCGTGGTGTAGCAATTGTAATGGCCAGTAGTGTATCACATACTTGACGCTGAACACAACAACGTATAGCAAGCCACTTGAAATATTTTTTCAAAACTGGCATTTAATATAAAACGTGGCATCGGATCCTATAGAGCTACTAACAGGCGCTGACTGGCTAAAGAGTAGATGCACCAGCCTTTAAGTCACCTGCTGTTGGTGGCCCTGCTGCGCATCCTACATGCGCGTAGCTGCGACGAGCAGTGTCTGTGATTTCAGTAGCACACGTCATTAACAGAATTAGCGTATTAACTAAACAGTTGAAAAGAGGGAGAAGAGAGGGGTAAAAAAGTGTGTCATTAAAGTCAGGTAAACAGAGCAGACTCCTTCTAAAATGTGCAAACCGTATGAGAAGCACTTTTGCGTCAATATGCAACCTTAACAAGCATGACTACGGTAAGCATAACCGTTGCAAGGAACATTGTCACTATAAAAGAGGCTCAGTGCCAGACATACCCAGTGGTGCCCCTGTTTTACTGCACTACTGTAAAAGGACAGACAGTGGCAGCAAAACTGCAAATATTAAAAGCTAAATGCAATTTGGGAAAAAAGAAAGGGGTGGGATGTAGGTGGGGGGGGGGGGTAGATCAGCACTTGTAAAGCATAAAGCATTATGCTGAGGGCAGTGGTCGTACTCATAAAGAGTGCTGTATGAGTAAATACACCAGAAGGGATGGGTGCTATAAAAAACAGTAAAATAATAAACGAAGCCAAGTTGCGTATATGCCTAGAAATGACGATGTTATGGGAGGAATAAAAATACATTAAAGATAAAAAAAGGGGAGAGGGCAGGAATCGGTCTAAGGTGATTCATTACTAAAATGTTGAACAGCAACTTAACTATGGATGACAAAGTACATTGTAAAATAACAGGAGACGTATTCTTACTGAACACAGAATTTTGAGGCCAGCACCGAGCGGTCAACTTGCCTACTCTGAGAAAAGTAGAGGCTTCCCGGAAATGTCTACTTGCAAGTTGAAGTCGATCGTTTAAAATGTAGCCATCGTTTTTCTCTATGTGTTTCAAAATTTCAAGCTTTTCCCATGAATCTAATGTACGTCCTTTTACTTCTGTATGTAAGATTACGGTATCCTGTAAATACTTCGCAGTATGACCAGCAATAAATAAAAGCTCTGTAAAAGTGGAACTTCGTACATTACTATCTTTCTTTCCCAATAGAAGTTATTTATATATCACCTTGATTACTCTACCGATTTATCGAATATAGTAACCGGAGCAATTACTGCAGATTTTTTTGTTAACGCCAGAATTTGAGAGCGAACCCTCAGCGACTTTGATAGCATGCACAACGTTGCTAGTAGAAAAAGTTACCTTGCATTTCTGCGAGGGTTGAATGAAAAGGAATGCCTCCAACGCCGTTAATTAGGTTTGGATGGAAATATTTCAATAAATCAAACGCAGAAATAATCCTTAGAATATGATCTTTTACTACCAATATTCACTTTTCCACGTAAGCACCAACCAATTGAGTACATTTCTGCGAACGATGAACAAGTTTTTTGAAGCTGTCACGAAGAAGTCGACACTCTGTTTCCGCAACCACAGTCTCACAGTTCTCTCAATGTCTTTATCAGAAGCATAATGAAGTCCCCGCAGATCGTCTTTCATTATCGAGAACAGATCGAAGTCAGACGGTGATAAATCTGGACTGTATGGAGGATGCCGTACGGTGGTGAGATTCAGCCTCTGAAGTTCTTTTGTGGTGGCACGTGAAGTGTGTGGTTTGGCATTGTCATACTGCAGGAAAACATTTCCCTTTTCCTTTCGGACACTTGTTAGCCGTCTCTATGAGTGATACGACGATCGTCCTGAATCAATCTGTCAACATTTTGCTTGTGAGACTCGGTGGTTGCTGCCACAGGACGACCAACTGTTCGTTTATCACGCAGGTCAGATGTTCCCGCCTCAACATCTCTAAGCTTACTCGCCCAACGACGCACAGAACTCACATAAACACAATCACCATAAACTGTTTTCATTCTCTGATGAATCTCCTTTGGGGTGACACCTTCTGCTGTCAAGAATTCAATGACAGCACGTTCCTTAAATCGCATTGACCGACCCTCTGCCCAAGATTCCATACTTCATACACCGTAACGACACAACCGTTCAATGCTAAGGCTTCCCGCCAACTGGACCTGTAGAGAAGAGGCTACGGAACAAGCGACTACCTGCCGCATACCAATGCTGCCAACTGTTAAAGAGTTACGAAGGTGGAGGCATTACTTTTCAGTCAACCCTCGTATTTATTCACCGGAAGGCGTTTATTCCTACAGTACACATTGCCTAAAAACTGGATGGAAACGAATTTATTATTGTCCTCTTTACTGTAAGTGTCTCTTACCTTGTAGAGTTGAAAATTTTTTTGGTAGTTTTCTTGCTTGGAATACGACATACTATATCTTGCTTGTATTCAATCTTAGTAGCATTGGATTTTATTACATTAATTTTGTGTTCAGGTAACCAAGAGACATGGACGCTGTCCCTCGAAGCATTTCCAGACGAACATAATCTGGACAGAGTCTAACTGGAGAAGTGTTCGAAGGTTGCGAATGTTCCTCTTTGCAAATCATACAACACGCCTAGTCCAACGAAAGGCCGATGAGGCGTTTAACCTGTATTTAACCTGACTGCACGACTCAGACTGTAGATGATTCTGTGATCTTTTGAGGAATTATTCCTGTCATCAAGTGGAGGTCTGTGAGGGGACGAGATGTGGATGCAGATTGATGGCTATTTGCCAGAATCCGAATGCTGCATAGCTTTCTGCTGTAGAAAAAGCAGAAATGGCTTCCTGGGTCAGAGACGGGGTCAGTGTCACCTGGGTCTCTCTCTCTCTCTCTCCTGTTTTCTTTTTTCTTTCTTATGAAAGGTGTTTCACATTTGGAATCGTGGATGAAAATATTTATAAGTAGTGACATCTAGTGTAGTTCACGCATTCGTAATGGCGGCTAAAATATACGCTAACAATCATCACTTTTGTTACGTAGGCACATAATTTCAATTTACTGATGTTGTCAACACACACGGCTAGCTGAAAAATACACGTGGTTTGTCTAGAACTGCAGTAGTTAATGCCCGATGGTTAAATATTGTTGGAGAGAGAGAGAGAGACACGATATAATCACTTCCGTAGCTGCACTATTATTCACAATCTTACGTAAATTCTTTATTAGACACTAACCTTATATACCGTTAATTATGTTTTGAAAACAAGATTTTTACCAGTCAGCGATTTACTCATAAGCAAGCCTGTGCCTCATTTATTATCTTTGCGTTCGTCGTATATATTTAATGAAAACTTTCTGCAAAAAAATATTTGATTTTCGTGATAGCAAAATATTTAAAGTATTTCTTTCTTGTTATCTTGTGCGTGAAGCCCGAAAATCATGTGCTTCTTTATATTTCAGGTAATGATTGCCAATGTGCCATTACGACAAAGGAACGGCAGATGGCCTATGATAAAACTTAAATTCCAGCTATAATTATTTCCACTTAATTATATTCACATGGAAGGAGAAGGATGAAATGTGATTAAAAGGAAAAATACTTTTGTACATATGTTGCAAAAAACTTTACGTTCAGTTAACGATATCGTGCGTTCAGAAGCAACCTCGTACAAAAGCGTTCAATATGTTCGGGAATTGAACAAGAGTGATTATTTTATTCATCCAAGTCCTTATCCTCCAATTATGTAAAAATTCTGTGAGATGATGTATTCATAGTCTGGTTTTCCTTAGTATTTGTTACAGAGAAATATATTTATCACCAATATTTTTAAGTGTAAAACACGTAAACGTGGAGAGCTCTCTCGTTCAAAAATAATATTTTCATTGATTGCACATTTACATACATACATACCCACATTTTTTTTCGTTATTGAAACAATTCACTTGTGTTTATCATAACGTTTTACTACGGTTTTTAGAAGGCGTTCCAGGAGACGGTGCAGGCTGATGCTGAGATCTGTGTGTAGACAAGAGGTATATTCCCACAAAAATAATAATTACATTTAATAACTGTAGACAGTAAAAGTTCACGATTGTAGAATGTCATAAACATACAAAACAGAAATGCAGAGCTGGCCATGGCACGCCAAACCACACGCGATCTGGATATGTGGATTGCGTGCGGTGTCAGGCTCTGCCTGTCTCGCCCCTGCTGGGTCCCACTGGGAAGTTCCCGTGCAGCGCTACGTTTCATTTAATATTGCGGTTTGGCATTTTTCGGTCGGCATAACTCCCTTACAGTGGAGCAGAATCGTTATGTCAGCGCTGTTTATCCGTCGCTATTTCTTCGTGGTATGAAGGACATTCACAGCCACTGGACCAGTGGGCGTTTGCAAAAAAAGGGGTAATCAAGCGATCTATCGTCAAAAGCGCTTAAAACGAGTGGGAATGGCAGGGGCGAGGGATGAGAATTGTCTATATCTGTTATGCAGTCACATAATTGATGGGCAGTGCAAATTCCCTATTAAATGACAATACCGTGTAGAACATACTTAAAGATTTAGTTGACAATGAAAGAGTAAAAAATTACAACGATTCATTCTTCTGCAGATCAAGAAACGCCTTGTGGCAAATTAGCAGGCGTAGAGCACGTGCAGAAATCGATAGTACGAATAGCAAAATTTCTGAAGTCACACACATTATTTCACTGACACTTGCAACGATTTTCGACGGAACTGAATGACGAATATGGATACTTCAAGCGTATAATACCGCAAAGTACGTTGGTAATGTTAAGGGCCATGCCTGGAATGATTTGTCGATTTAAATCCCGCTATTGTTGAAATTTTGAAGGAAAAAGAAAAGCCGGAACGAAAATTGGAGCATCTGGAATGGATGGCAGACGTCGCATTTTAAGTGGACGTGACTGCACACTGCTCACAATAAGGCTTTGTAAGGTTAGAAACAACTTACTCCTGATCTGATGCCAGCCGTGGTGGCTGAGCGGCTCTAGGCGCTTCAGTCCGGAACCGCGGGACTGCTACGGTCGCAGGTTCGAATCCTGCCTCGGGCATGGATGTGTGTGATGTCCTTAGGTTAATTAGCTTTAAGTAGTTCTGAGTTCTAGGGGACTGATGACCTCCGATGTTAAGTTCCATAGTGCTCAGAGCTATTTGAACCTGATCTGATGGGGATGCATTTAAAAACAAAATAGTATTTTAGAAGGTACATATTCTGACAAACACACTTCTGTTCCCTAAGGGCTTACTGGCGATAAAGAGAATCTGTCATGTTACTCGTAAGTAGAGTTGCTACAAGCCAGCGTGAATTCATTGTACAGCTGAACTCTAGCAGGCCCAGGACTCATGGCGTGCTGTGGCCGATCCGGTCAGGTAACTGGTATTGGCTAGATAGGTACAAAGAGGAGCAGTGTGGCCAGAAATGGGGAAAAAGCCAGATGGCTATGCTGGACAATAGTCGCTCACTTAACAGAATGAAGAATGGAACAGCAATAGTGGAGACACCGAGACAAGCTGAAACATGGCTTCTTGCAGCTTGAACGTTAGCCCGTTTGTGGGCTGTATAAAAATGATTGATTGAGAACCTGGCACGATCGTACACAATGAAAGTTACCCTGGCAGGGTTGTACACAATCAAAGTTATCCTGGCAGGATAGTACACAATGAAAGTGATCCTGGGATGGGACGCCATAATGAAAGTTAGCCCTTGGGATGACTATATAAAAGTGATGATTTGATTGAGAAAGTAAGCAAAATTTAGTTTACTGACAATACTTATTTTCCCAAAAATAAATACAAAGACTGATTTACTTAAAGTTAATCAAATTCTGGTAGAATATCGTAAACAATTAACAGGTGGTTTAAGACCACAATGGACAAGGATCCTGAGTGGCAGAAATAAGTACTCTGGCCCTAAAAATGTGTATAACGCAATCTGAATTGTTCGGCTGCTGAACAGACGTTGATCGATGATCTATAGAAGTTTCGATAGGTGCAGCTGAGAGCAAGTGGCGACTGGGATTTGTACGTCCTGACAAGGCCGCCTCGGGCATGGGTGTGTGTCATGTCCTTAGGTTAGTTAGGTTTAAGTAGTTCTAAGTTCTAGGGGACTTATGACCTAAGATGTTGAGTCCCATAGTGCTCAGAGCCATTTGAACCATTTGATAAGGCCGGAGTAGCAGTACTCTATCCTGTTTACTACGTGTGGCAATGTAACTTGTACCTGGTGAGTCGTGTGCAGCAGAGGCGTGGCATAAGGCGGCTCTTGTACATCGATTAGGGCCATGAAATAAATGCAAAATCTCACGATCTAGCGATCAGGCAGACGGATCGCAATTTACTCTCTACCAGAGCCCTGAAATCATGGTATATTTCAGTGTGTGAGACACTCGTTTGCTGGTCGTACCAAGGACCAAATTGGCTCACTTATGCGACGGAGCGCACAAGGATGCTGCACGTCAAGACTGGTAAACCAAAACAGAATAAGTGTTCCTTCGGCAGACGAGTAGTCCGAGACGTTGGAAGTTACACTGTTGGTACAGTACGGACTTCACCACAGGCTCCCTAGTGTAACTACTCGCAAGTGAAGTCAGTCTTAGGACTGGTCCCAAGTTCCAACCACACATGCCAAAACTTCGAGCAGAAGTTCCATTCAGACCAATGTGCAGAGCCAGAGTGCCACACACACCTCCAGACACAAAAATTCCGTTTTCACGCAAAGTGCACGAACAACACCGCCTTCACCCCGCCTTGAGCCAATCACAGGGCTTTAGAAGTGCTGAATCTCCCCTCCTACACGACATCTCATATTGTACCAGAGCAAGAGTTAAGAAACCTGCGTCTCTATATATATATATATAAAAAAAAGAAACCACCAATTACTGGCCTTCTTAAGTTTTCGTGGATGGAGAAGGTGCTTTTCTCTGAAGTCACGTCACTTCCGGAGGCAACAAGTAAATGGATAAAATCTTACAGATCTTTCTCTAAGTCGCCTGTGCCTTGGAGCATGTTAGTCCTAGCTATGAGGTGTCATAAAGATTCTATCTCTCAACGTTTCTCAGATGGCAGAGTTTCTTCTAAGACTGAGCGGCCGATGGGTCTCCGGCCTATTTGCAGTATCAGCGAACATGAAAACTTGTAAACTTTTATTAGGTGTGACACAGCACACAATGCCTGGTCTACGACTCCACTGTGTAGACGCGTCCCTTCAGTCCGTTGCCCCCAGCCCAGCCTTCGGCTGGCGCCAATGCAAGTATAGCTTGGCATTGTCCTGCTGGAGACCTGTCTCAACTACGGGGTGCTCTGTCTGCCCTGTACGGCCGTGGGCCTGTCTGGCAAGATTTACTGAGGAATGCACTCGCCGCCACTTGCTTTCAACTTCCGAAATGCCATTTCTACGATCTAAGAACCATAAAAATTCCTCATGCTTTTAGCGCCCAACCAGACTCTATCAACGCCTGCTCACTTCATTAACATTCTAGGGTCTTGCTCAAGTTGCGTAACGTCGTAACAAAATCTTTATTAAAAATAAGTGAGAGAGTAACTTGTCCTCTCTGTAGCTCTTTGATATTCGACAGTAATTCCCTGCAAATATTAAAGCAAATCTAAATACATCTAAATTTCAAAAATATGAGTTACAACCGAAGACATAACGATATTTCCTTTATCTTTAAAACAACAAAAGTTAGTAATTTACAGTGGCTAAACATTTTCAAAATGTACTTCCGAAATGACAACTTTTAAATGCTTCATGGAATTTCGATAAACTATATCTCACGGGGTAGCATTACGCTGTTGCTATCATCCCTGAAAGCTACATGTAGATATCAATTTTATTCCTTGTTTTAGTATGATTTCTATATCTTTTCATTATGCAAATGATATTCAGAACATCTCATTCTCCACAGTAACACAGCAACTGATGCACTATGAATACTTCATATCTTGTCATACTAGTTACTGTGTTACTATTTTTGGCCGATATTTACTTAACTGTTGATTACAATTGCTAATATAAAATCATGATGATTTATGAAGTAGTGAATCACATACGCTGAATGACACCACTACTGTAAAAAGAACCAAAAGATGCTTCTCTCAAGAAAGTCTAAACAGTTGCTTAATTTAAACAATACTTTGTGACAATCTGCTGTTATTTAAACTGATTGCACTCACACAAGAGTACTGACTTATTTTGTTATAAACAAATATTTATTTAAATCAGAGTGTGACCATGTTTATAATATTTATTTTGTTTAAATATTGTAGAATTATATTATCCTAGTCTGGGAAATGATCAAGTTGATTCAAGTCATATCCATGGAACTTACGAATGACTTGATTTTGGTGGAGATGGCCTTCTGGCAATAGAGAGCAGACAGTGGTGGAAGAGCGCCGGAGTCGAAAGAAAAGAGGGACTTTGGAGCGAAAAACTCAAGGAAGCGTTTCTGCACACTTTTTAGGGAAATCTTGAAGGCAGACCTGCCTGCGATATCATGTGGTATTTGATCGTGTTGGTGATAGGTTCTGAACGATGAATGGCTAGCTGCTACTGTACCTTTTTTTGAAGGGACTTACATTTTGAGAGATTTTAATGTGCTCTATTGTAGGACTCTAACTTTGTCCGCTCGCATTACTGAGCACCTATTCTTTGTATCAAGTATGTTAATTTGTGAATCATGTTGAACTCTGAGCTACTTTGAGCTTGTTAATATTTCCTGTATTGTGCTCAAGTGTCGAAGGACTACTTAGCTTGGATATTCTGCTACCATTCTCGTAATGCTTTACTGTGTGCATTTTAATTGGATATCATAGGACCACTTTCCAATAACTGGAGATGTACTTTCTTGAATAAACAATATTCAATATAATTATCTATCGCATACATCAATTAGAGACATTAGAATAGAATCCTTTTTATTAAATTATTCATTTATCTTTTTTTTATATTTCTGTGTATTAATTGCAATTCTAGCTAATGCACTGACTATCTGATTGCAGGATCACAGCTACAGTTTATTATTTGCAGCGATTTAGCTGCTAAACATGAAAGCAGATGTGCATGGCTCGGTCCTATGACTACATTGAGCTATTCCTTTTAAACAGAACTGTGCATAGCTCAACTATCTAATATGCTAGCAACACCAGGTAAAGTCGCAACTGGTTTACTGGTATGAACTGCTGAGTAGGTTGCAGCTACTCAGCAGAAGAAAACAGTTATGTAGCGTCGCAAATGCGAGGTTTGAAGAATTCATTGTGGCGTTAAAAGAATTACAGGGATAGTTCTCTAAACGCTTTGACGACAGTGCCAGTCTTACATCTGTTTTCGAGCTGTTTTCTAGAGCGTTTACCGTTCCAATCGAAAGCGGCCCTGTTCATGTGAAATGTAACTGACTGATCTGCAGTGTGAAATTGTCTGCGTCTGTCTGTATGCCTCAGTTTTTACAAGGTAAAATTACGTCGTCGGATCGCCAGGAATAATTAAATAACATCAAAAATTTGTTGCTTTTGCAGAGTGTGTTGTTGAGGTTATGAAATAGGATACCAAGTCCTATGCAGTGCGACTGCGTTGCCATCTAAATATGGCAACAAATAAATTTAGAACAGTCAGCGGTGGTATTTATTTATCGGATGACACTATTATAAATCAAATTATGTACATAAAATAAGAACAAAATTGAAGGTTAAATTTTCAAGAATGGTAGGCTGCGCTCTTGCGCCACGTTCCACTTCAAATTCTGTGATCTATGTTTCGACCCGTCTGCTGGGATCCCCTTCAGGATATTCTGGTGTTTACGGTTAGCTGGACACTCAGGTAACCTGGAACACTAGAAGATCGTCTAGAAGAAACTGAAAAGAAACGTGACGCTGCCTAACAACCTAGAAGATTTTACTTTCAATGGCAGTTGTCACTAAAGCGTCCAGATTTACATAAGAATAACACTCATAAAGAAATACCTATCTTACAAATATAGTTAACTGAACCATTCAGAACGTCTTCAAATTGTCCCGTGAAGGCTCATAGTGAATATTTCTGCACTATATGTTGGATTTTTTGCTTATCTGTTGCCCTGTCGCACTTCGGAGATATGTTTAGTTTATATTTGTGTAATGAGTCTCACGTTTCCTACTGTTCGCTCTAATTCGGTGTAGAATGACGCAGGATTTTCTTTGGAGATGAGAGCCAGTCGGGTCTCCAGAGCCATCAGTCTTATTTAGAATGTCTTCAAACTGTCCCGTGTATGTCCGCAGTGAAAATTTCTGCGCTATACGCGGTAGTTTTTGGCGATCTGCTCCACTGCCGCTCTTTGGAGACTTGTTTGGTTTCCATTTAGACCCCGTACTTTTGACACTGTTGGTTCTAATGCGGTGCTCAGAGATACATCGCGATTTCTTGAGATTCGCAGCTACAGTATCACCCCCGTATTTCTTGTAGTATTGCACAATATGAGAGCTGTTACTTTCCAAGCATATGGCTTCCGCAAAGGGTGATTTTCTAGAGCAGAGTCATATGATATTTATATAATCAGGGAACGAATGAAAAGGAAGTTGGATATTGTTTCGAATTTTTCCAAAATGTTTTAAAAGCACTCGTTGACTTCGCTGTTGTGGTTGAAGTGAATGATTTAGGACTGGTAGCCAGAAAGTGAGAATAAATTATCATTAACCACGCCTAAAATTATTCACAATGTTTTATTATGTTCGATGTTTGTTTTCTTGGTCTGTGGGCAAATAAGTCGAATGGGAGTAACAGTATTCTGCTATTGAAACCAGAACTAAATCTGTTGCTCATAATGTTGATGCCAAAGAGCCCCATATAGTGCCACGTAGCTTCTATATAATGATTTTCCTTGTACGGTGTTTTTCAGGTGTCTTTGACATTTGTTTCTTACAACTTAACGTCCTGTCTACAGTAACTTCTCGGTACTTTGGAGTTTTACTGTGGATTAAGGTGACATTGTTGGATGGAATTCTAAGTTAAATGATTCCAAGTTTGTTGGTTCAGGTGAAATCATGTAGCCTCCATCTTAGCTGAATTGGGCTGGAGCCTTCATTTATCGATATACAGTAGTTACCCATTCAAAACAAATCTTTGTTAGTCAGTCGTCCGGTATCTCATAGTTAATGTATGCCACATATCGAGAGAAACATAACCATGCCTAACGGTTGATGTTAGTGGAGCTGTAGGTCGTAGGTGTAAGTGCAGATATTTCTGTTCGTGCCTGAGGACAGTGCACTGAACATTACACCAGTATTTACGTCTTTGAAGACTAATTGTGGTGTCACCGCCAGACACCACACTTGCTAGGTGGTAGCTTTTAAATCGGCCGCGGTCCGCTAGTATACGACGGACCCGCGTGTCGCCACTGTCAGTAATTGCAGACCGAGCGCCACCACACGGAAGGTCTAGAGAGACGTACTAGCACTCGTCCCCAGTTGTACAGCCGACGTTGATAGCCATGGTTCACTGACAACTACGCTCTCATTTGCCGAGACGATAGTTAGTATAGCCTTCAGCTACATTTGCTACGACCTAGCAAGGCGCCGTATTCAATTGATATTGAGATTATATTAATATATCATCAAGAGCGATGTTCTACAAATGTGGATTAAAGTTAAGTATTCCAGAAGCTACGTACTTTTCTTGATAGCATTCATTACGTATCCTGTTTCAGACCTCACGCCAGCCTGCGTGAGTTTAAGCGCGTACCTTTCGGTTTCCTCTCATTGTGTCTAGGCTGTCTTGTCTAGACACAACACTAATAATTATGGGTACTACGAATATTGCGTTTTTAGGTTTGTTTAGTACTTCCGAGTACAAATGGCACGAGCAAGTCATTAATGTTCATTTGCCATGGGCAGCACGTCAGGTACTGAAGCGTTGACGCTTGGGCGCAAAACGGGTAATCTATACTGACAGGCATAGTTTACTTAGCGGAGCAGTTACGACCGTACAGAAAACGACGCGTAGCAAATTGTGTGACGTGTTTGTGGGAATATTGTTAGACTCAGAGAAAAAATAACTGAGACACTGAAGTGGGTTTAACACAATATCTGTACCTTTACCCCTAAGACCATGTATTGTGCCAAATGTTGGGGCCCTCACTTGCACGTCATGTGACAACTTACTTTGTCACATACGTGACAGTTTTGAAAACTGGCTGTATTTCACAAGCAAACTCAGATTCACCTGTGAACAAAGTGGAGATCACAGCACATTTTTCTCGAATATATCAGAAAAATTCACTTTGGCCTAAAAACCTTCGTTGCTGATACGCTGATGGATCGAGAGGGCAGATTACAGTACGCTGCAGTTGAGCTTGCTACACATACCTGATAATATCACGCATCAGCAACAAATGTGTTTCAGAGAATACGTTTCTTTGCACAGTATATTAAGGTTCTCCTCATGCTACTGACGGATGGAGTGTGGGAAGAATGGCTGTTTGGACACCCCATTTCGCTGTATTATTAGCCTAATCTTAACTTAGAGTCTCTGCAGCATAGATTAGTAGGAGGGTGGAGAAAATCCACATTTTGCGGCCCGCAGGAAGCATATTCTTGGATTGTTGTGGCAGAGGATTTTGCCTCTCATATAGTGCCTGCGATTTGAGACTTTAAGCATTTGTATTCCACTATTTCCCCAGTCAATTAGACCACTAAGCATTCTCTGCGACTTGATGTGACCACCTTCGACGTATCCTGTCAGTATGACTCACACACTTGAGCAATATTCTAGTAGTGGCCACTAAGGTCTTTGGTTAGCTGACACTTTCGTAGACAAAATGCAGTTTCCCAAGACTATACCAATAAAGAGAAGTCGGCCCTTGCTTTATGTAGAAATGAGTTTATATGATTTTCCCGCTTTAATTGTTTGGTACCACTGACTATAGCTACGATTAAAAGTTCTTGCATAAAGTGAGGTGCGTCACTTTATATTTCTCTACAGCTGCAGCTACGAAAAGACTGAGGCTGCAGCTGATGTTATCCAACAAGCCCTTTACATATAACATCCAAATTATACATTTTCGTTGTAAACGTAAGAAATTAACGTCTGTAGATAATTCAGTTTGAAATAAATGGTTATGCAGTTTGCATTAGTTTAATTTCTGATTTTAATAGAGCAGCCTGCTTTACAGTTCAGGTTGAAAGTGGAGAGAAAGGAGACGATGTACGACCGCTAGTAAACCTCAATTGAAACATTATCTGGCTTGCACATCCATGAAACTGGCAACGTTTTCGGGCCAGTTCTCTTCCAGCTTTATTTGATTTACTCTACATCATACATTACACCTGGCAGTGGTGCATGTAATACGTGCGCAGTTATCTACTGTAATTTTCTTATTTTCTTTGGTGTATACTTTTTTATCGTTATCTACACTTCAGGTTATAGGCACACGACTGCTACAGTAACCAAATCAATGTTTTCTTTGTCTGACTAGACTTTCTCTCCGTCTTAGTTTATACCTTTTAATTTTGAGTAGTAATCTATCACTGCATGTAACACTCTGCGCACATTTCAAAGTATCCTGATGTCTTAATATTTATTTCTGAGAATGTAGTAGTTTCGTCTTTTTCAAACTCACCCTATGCAAGTCTGGCTGTAGTTTCAACACATTTCCTCTCTTTCAAAGAAACACAACTTTAGTGATTTTGTTTTCAATAATATTTCAATAATATTTTATGCTCCCATGTGTTGTATCTCCTATCTTAAGCACTATAAAATTGAAATAATTACCACAAGCATAGCCACAGTTACGTGTATACACTCCGATTCCTGAATAAATGTTTATTCTTGTATTCGTTCCAACCTTCAGTCTTAAATTATATTTTATTTTAAAATCCTTGCAAAATTGTATATCTTATAGCGCTTTATCTGGCAGTTTTATGCTATTTAATAATTTTTGTTTATACAAAAATAACACAAACAGGAAATCACAGATGTGAAGGAATGGCTGCAAGAAAAAAAGTTTAGAAGTATTAATAATACAGAGAGTAGACTCGAATGAGCATAAATGAATATCTCTGAAGTAATCGCTGTAGTGGGGGTAAAATTGACAGCACTTCTGATCCAATGAACATTATGCGATTTGAAAGTGAGATGACACCACATTAGGTTTACTAGCGGTCGTACATTGCCTCCTTTTTGTCCTCTTTCAACCTGGAATGTAAAGCAGCCTGCTCAATTAAAATCATATTTACAGCCAAAGCCGTTTTACGTTTGTTTATTAACATCAAGCCATCAACCTTTAGCCAAATCCAGAGATAGCTTATTTCCTTATTGACACTCTACGTATGTCCTTATCTTTGATATGAAATAGCACCTGTACGTGGCCGAACCTTTGTCGGCTCCTCACTCACTATATTTTAAACTGAACCTTTTAGTTGTTAAGGGGTTTGCGTCCATGCGTTTTAAGCGATGTCGTTTCCTTATTTTTCCGTAACCTCTGATTTCTCGCACCCTCAACGTCATCGAACAAGCTTAAAGTTGCTATAAATAATTGTGTCAAAAGCTGAGACACAGTGGCACCACACGCTACTACCAGATTAGTCATCTCACTATTGCCATTGCTGTTGTTAACTTTATCTACAGTTTTACATTGCGCCATCTGGTAATTCCTGTGGTGTCATCTCACTTTGGTAATATTGTATAATGTTCATTGGATCAGAAGTGCCGTCAATTTGACCTCCACTACAGCCATTACTTCAGAGATATTCATTAATGCTCATTCGAGTCTACTCTCTGTATTATTAATACTTCTAAACTTTTTTCTTGCAGCCGTTCCTTAACATCTGTGATTTCCTGTGTGGAGTGAACACATGTATGGTCTATAGAGCCTTCCGTTACAGTATTTGTGATCAGTTTCCTACCGAGCACTTCTTAACTCTCTAGCAAAACTTTTAGTATCTCTAAATTTTAGAGATTGATCTGTTACACCACTGAATTTATGAATTTTTGATCTGATGTTTGGGTCGTTATTGTGAAACTATGAGCTACTGCATCATTTCGTTATACACTGGCGGAAGAAAATGCAACACCCTCAAGCTCAAGGTCATTTTCTTACCAAATGAGGTGATAGGTGGTTCATCACTGTAGGTGTGTATCACACCAAATTCATACAAATGAAATACGCATGTCGCAGTAAAGGATTACCAAACAGCCGCACCAATATCCCCCTCTTGCTGCGTCCCAGGGCATGAATTCCGGCACGAAAACGGTCATACAGATGTCGAATGGCATCCTGCAACAGATTTTGCTTAGCATCTTGTATCGTTTGTTGCTATTCTGCCACAGTTCTTGCAGGCCCTGGAGAATGATTAAGTTCTCACTTAATCATGTCCCATACATGTTCACGTGTTGAGAGATCTGGTGATCTTGCTTCCCAGAACAGTAGTTATACACCACAAACAGCATGCTGCGTCTCAAGATCCGTATGCGAACAGCATTGTCCTGCTGAGAAAGCATATTATATTCCTATCGAAGCAGTGGCAGTAACACTGGGATTATAGCCTGTGCAATAAGGCGAGCAATGGTTACTTTACCTTGCAGGAACACCAAAGGCCGGCCGCGGTGGTCTAGCGGTTCTGGCGCTGCAGTCCGGAACCGCGGGACAGCTACGGTCGCAGGTTCGAATCCTGCCTCGGGCATGGGTGTGTGTGATGGCCATTCCACTCTCCAGTCAACTCTTTCACGGCACCAGAGTAGCCATGCTCGGCGGTGTCGTCGTGTTAGTGATAGCCAGACCAGAGGCACACGTGATCGTAATCCTACTGCACGCAGACGGTTCCTGGTCATATAGCAGGTGACAGATTTGCCAGGATTTCGTCTCTGGATGATGTTCAATGGGCCACCGAAGCTAGGACAGTGCATCGATCTCGACGTACTTCTGTATTACGCAGATGCCCAAAATTCGTCCTACAGGTGTGAGAATGTCCGACAGACCGCTGTTGAAATCAGTCACACACCACTGATACAATGTGCGTAACACCTGCAGCAATCCGTCGATACGGCCATCCAGGTTTCCGAAGGCCTGCAATACCTCCATGTTCAAATGGCTGGAGCCGTTCAGCAGCAGTATTTACTCGTCGGTGGGGCACGGTTGCACCCTACGACGAATATTGCGAACACTGTTCACCTGTAAACTGAGCACAGTTACTGCCAGCAGAGTAAAGACAGAGTGTGCACAGACAGTCCAGAGTATCGTCTGATCTCCGATGATCACTAACACTACAACCCCTCTGTGTGCACGTATTATACCTTGGTGCTGCTGAGGCTGTTGCAATTTCTTTCCGGCCGTGTATAGTGCTCAGTCAGGCCCTAATTTACGTCCCTTTGATTTCAATCTCTGTTCTCTTTTTGAATTGTCAAACCATCACTCAGCACTTTATCTGAATTTTCCTTTACGAAGTCAATTTAATTACTGTCTCGTCTTCCTCACTTGAAACTGACTATAAAAAAATGTCAACCATGTTCAGTCATTACCTCTACTACTCGTGCTTCAACACGAAAACGCTCCCTGACACTAGCGGCCTGCGTTTCCGTGTAGCGATCTTTTACCTCACAATGATCCAAATAATCGGTTCCTTTCTTTTTATAATGACTGTACGAAATTTCACAGCTAATCCAAATCCAATGATTCTGGAGAGGCAATAACAGTACACGTATTATCTGAACGTAATTATCTTCCCAGAAATTGAAGTAATCTATATCACTCCATATCTACTTGACTATTCTGCAACTCGCCTTAAGTGTCTGCAGAGGGTTTTTCGAACCACGTTCAGACTAGTTCTCTACCATTTCACTGCCGAACATTGCGCTGGAGAAACGAACACTTCATTCATTCACTACGAGATCTGATTTCTCATGTTTTCTTATGAAAATGATTTCTGCCTATGTAGACGGGCGTTTATAAAATATTTTCGGATTCGGAGGATCGAAATTTCGTCGCCGCAACGAAAAACACCTTTCTCTAAACCATTGTCACCTCAACTCACGTATCGTATCCGTGACACTCTCTCCCCTATTTAGCGGTAATACGAAATAAACGGTGCTTCTTTTTCAATATCCGCCGTCAATCGTATCCGGCAAGAATCCCATATCTCGCAGCAGGCAGCAGAAGGGGACGGAGAAGTGTAGCGTCTCTTTAGCACATCTGCTGCATCTTCCAAGTGTTCTGGCAATAAAACGCAGTATTTGGTTCGCCTTCCCCGCGACATTTTCTATGTGATCGCTCAAATTTAAGTTAGTCATAACCGTAATCCCTGTGTAACTGTAGTCGTTGGAAGACGCCAGATATCACGAAATATGACCTCTCTTACAGGAAATCACGAATCCAATCGCACAACTGTACTCCATAGGCACGCAGTTTGATCAGAAGCCGCTTGTGAGGAGCGGTGTCAAAAACCTTCTGGAAATCTAGAAATATGGAGTAAATGTGAGTTACCCTGTCGATAGTACGTATTACTTCGTGTGAATAAAGAGCTAATTGTATTTCACAAGGAAGACATTTTCTGAGACCACGCTGACTGAATCAATACATCACTTTTTTCGAGCTAATGCATGATGATCAAATCGACGTTCTTTCAGTAGCAGTGTGAGCTGCACAGCTTTGCAGTCTGTACATATGGGTCTTTCGCCAAGTGTTTGAGATTAACGCCTTTTTTGTATTTTATCGAGACTTTCTAAACTGAAAAACTGCCCGCTCTACTCCACACAACCCCCGCTATCAGTGTGTGTAACAGCCTGAGCTATAAAGCGGAACTTGATACCCTGATACCAATCATATGGTGCAAGTCAAAGCGATCTGCAGCCTACACGATCGAAGAATAATATGAGCCTCTGATTGAGACCATTCTCTGTGACAAAGGTCCGCAAATTGTCTTGTCGACGAGGCTACAGATGGTGAGCTTTTCCTTTATCTTAAAAGAAATACTATTAGTCCTTAGTACTTCAGGAAGCCGTCGGACTGCGGATGGTGAATCGGCAACTGTGTTGGTATGTTAAAGTTTCGGGTTCTTTTGACTCTGTCCCAGGACGGTTTTTGCCAAGGCCGTTCTACTGCTCACAGTTTGGTCCGTCTGGAATCTGTTATCTTATCGGCCAGCCAAGCGTCAGCACCTGCAATAAGCTTACGACACTACATGGCATCACCACATCCTCGTCACTGTGCATGATGAGGTCTCTGAGAGCTGCTCTATATTTTTGTCTAGTACTTCTTGGCACACTGTACATACTGGATTAAAGTCAGTGCTTCCCACAGTGCGCCACATATATAAGAGAGCTGGTCCCACAGGGCTCTCTATCACGTCTGCCCCTTTTTCTGGTGGCTGTCAGTGGTCTAGCTGCAGACGTGTGGTGTACAATGTCACCCTTCCTGTATGCTAACGACTTGGGCATTTGCTTTTGGTCCTCAACTGTAGGTGTTGCTAAACGCCGTCTGCAGGGTGCCATGTGAAAGGCGCATTCCTGCGCTCTCTTCCATGATTTCTGGCTTTAAGCTGCCAAGACATGGGTCATGCCCTCCTATCATCACTGCACTGCCCATTCTGTTCCCAGAACTCTACCTCGATGACCAATCACTCTATCTGATGGAGTCTTATCGCTTTTTCGGACTGGTCTTTGATGCATTTCCCACCTCCAAAGCTTAAGTGAACATACTGTTCACACCTTAATTTTCTTCACTGCTTCAGTAACACCAGCTGGGGCATAGTCCACTCTACAGGCTTGTAGCTCTACAAGCTCTGATCTGATCCCGTCTTGATTATGGTAGTGTGGCATATGGTTCTGCATCACCTTCAGTATTGCAGATGCTGGACCCAATACACCATTGTGCCTTGTGGACCAGGTGCCTTTAGGACCAGCCATGTGAACAGCCTACTCGTGGAGGCCAGGATCACCCACCCCCTCATACAGATCAGATGCCAACGACATCCACTCGCCTTTGTAATTCACATTTGCTGCTTCACTGAGCATCTGAGCTTCTGAGTCCCTTTTCCTGGTAGGGAGGTCCACTTCCCCCAAAATAAGCCCAGCTTTGGATTTGCAATCACAGTTTGCGTGAAGGGTCTCTGTTCTGATCTCCACTTACACCCACTGTAGGGAGCAATTGCTTATGCCCCCCAAGATATGTACCCTGTCATTCGAAATGTTTCGCTCTAGCCTGTGGTCTGGCAGATTCTGTTGATCACATGGTTTCTCACAGCCTGTTCCTGTCTGTCCTTGATGGAGTTCTTGGTTTGTAACTGGTATTCACTGATGGCTGTACAGACTATGGATGAACTGGTTATACCTACACAAATGTAGGGTGCAATGAACTACACTCCCTGCTGAACAGATGCCGTGTATTCACTGCAGAATTGGTGGCCATTTCTCTAGATCTCAGCCATGTTCGCTCTTGCACTGGCCATACTTTCTTCATGAGCAGTGACTCCCTGATTATTCAGGCTACTGACCAGTACTACCGTCAGCACTCACTGGTTATGACTATCTAGGATCTTCTTTCTGACCTCCACCGAGCTGGATTGTTGGTCATCTTTGAGTGGACCCCAGGTCATGTGGGGATCCCAAGGAATGAACATGCTGACTGTTTGGCCAAGTTGACTGCCAGAATGCCAACCTTGGAGAACTGGACTTCCGGTCGACTCTACATTGTCAGATTTTGGGTGCTTGGATCATGAACTGGTGTGCCCTGCCTTCTCTGAATAAAATGTGAACCATAAAGGGGACCACAACAACGGGCACACTTGGCTAACTCACAGCCACGTCCTCCAACGTGAGAATCCACTCACTGTCAGTGTGATGCAATCTGGTGCTAGCCCATATCCTAGTGGAATGCCCGAATTTGATGACCTTATGGCGGAACCGTAAACTTGCTGACATGCTACCTCTCGTGTTAGTGGAAGACACCTAATCGGCTGATTTGGTTTTACGTTTTACTCATGAAAGTGGTTTCTGCTCTGTGACGTAGGGTACCGTAGCCTCGTCGGCTGATTGGAGGGTTGGAAGGGTGTCCTGCCCCTTCTCCAACCTGAGTGGCCCACGGCTGCCCTTGCTCCGTGGTCTTGCTTGACTCCTGCCCTTCCCACCTTTTTGATTCTTCTTATTTTTTTTACATCTGTCATTGGTTTACTGACTCGTGGTCGCTGTTCTTTCGAGATTTTATCCATTTTTCGGTGTCGCTAGTTTCCTTGTGGCAATGGAGGATGTGGAAGAACTGAACAGTTGCAGAGGGTACGTCTCCCGTCGCATAATGTGTCCCGAGGGCCTGAAAATATTTTTTTTTTTTTTTGGTGGACCCATCTCTCACTTTTATGTGCTTCTTTCTCTTGGTTTTCTCGATTCTCGGATACCATCTGGATCATTCGCACCTGTGTTTTGTGTCCTTCCTCTCTGGGGACTGTGTCCAATTTCACACATAAAGGATAAAGGAACTGATGACCTGTTAGTTCGGTCCTTTTGACCACATCAATCTTCCATCCATCTATCTGGAATGAGCACTTTTGTGATGACGGAACTGCTATCGTAATTCCAAGTAACTGCGATATTTCTAAAGTGAAGTGATCTACAGCTATGGTTACACTAGTTTCAAAAATGAAGCTTCAGTGAACCAGAAATTCCTGTCACCAAATGGCAGTGTTAATTAATGTTGTTCCAATCAGTGTGTGTTCAGTGTTTTGTAATCTTAATGCAATAATTCTGTGCACTCAGGAGTGCTCATTGCTAATTAATGAGCTACTAAATTATAGCAGTTCGTCTTAAAGAATTACATAATGTTACTCACTTGTTCAGAGTTTTTCACTTTTATGTAAATGTTTTCCTTTATCAAATGCTAGTGACGAGCCACAAGAGCTAGCTAACGTGCCCTCAGTACGCAGAGAAATCATTACAATTATCAATATCATTATTATTATTATAGGCAATGTATTTCTTGCGTCACAATACATAGGGACTGGAAAGGAACTGACTGTGAAGAGATTTAAACTATCGTACTTTGAGAATGACAATGCTTAAATACTTAACTCAGAAACGTGATGAAGTTGCATTTAATGATTGTAGTGCTGGAAGAACCCGTTTCGATACCAAAGTTACCGTCACAGTTACGATCGTACATAATAAACAAAACTGCAATAGAATGTAAATTTTAGAAATCAGAGAAATATTTCTGTTAACTGTAATATTGTCCAAAAATAGTTGTAAAAATAAGCAAACTCACTGACGTCATATGTGGAGTTTCGGAACGTAAAGATGAGTTCTTGACATCGTGATACTGTCAGATTTAAAATTCCCACCAATGAGAAGTAAACTTCTTAATTCTGATCGGTCGTAGGCAGAAACTTAATGGAAGACGCCGTTGCTCGCACACGTTTTACCAAATAGAACAGTCAAAAACGCGCAAAATTATCTATTCTGGGAATAGACGGACAGAACAATGAGGATAGAAGGGCATGACGCATGACTTGACATACAAAGCATACCTCCCAAAACACACATAAAGACACACAAAATAGCAAACAAATAGGGAAAAGCAGGCTACAATAACATATCCGGGCGTAATGGACGAAACCAGCTGAGTGACGCCACCTGCACTATGTTGTACAGAAAAGCCGACTGGCGACCCTTTTCCTGCGTATCTGGCGACGAGCTGCCAGCTTCCGTCTTGGTGCTGTGAAAGGAAAACTTATAGGTAAGCCTCTAACTCCTTAGTTTTATTCATATATACTCATTCATTACTACTGTAGGAAATTACATGATTGAGAAAAGTATGTTATCTTGTAATGCATACCTTTAGCTATATTTTGAGAGGTAGGAGATTCTACTAGAGCAAGCAGTAGTTGAACGTCTCTCGAATGTATCAAAGAAGGCATTTCAGGCTACAATGACATACCATGTGTCAGGGTAAAATGACAGTTTGTCATTTTACTCGATGTGGATTCTAGATCTATTCTGTGTGATCTTCATATTAATTAAGCTATTGGCTTTACGTATCTGTTTAAATTGTACAACAACAGAAGTAGATGACTCTATAATAAAATAAATTAAACGAAACGTTAAACATGGATTGATAAATCTGCAATGATACACAAATGCACTGAATTTACTCGTATGCAGGCCAAATATAAGTACCTGAATATCCCCTCTCAGATGGTTGACAAAAAAGTAAGGAAATGGTCAAGATAGTCTTGGGATTCGGTACAGGTGCAGCAGGCTATAGGTGCTGTTAGCAGAAACAAGATGCGATGGCTCCGACTGTCGAAAGTATTCGGAGTTCCTCAGGCTACGCTCAGAAGACGATCTAGGAGTACAAAAAAGTCTTCGGTGGTGTTTAGAAAGGACTGAGTAGATTCCAGCCAACTTTCAACATTGCATTGGACCATGAACCGGTAAAACACCTGAAAGTATTGGAGTCGCGCATGATTGGTATGGCTATGGAGGAGGTGAGACAACTTGCGTCACAAATAGCCGACAAAAATTGTATTGAGCACAGATTCAGAAAGGAAAAGAAGATGGATGGGTGGGACTCGATTGCTAGCTTCTTAAAGCGAAACCCAGACCTTAGCCTAAGTCGACCTGAGGTGACTTCTGTGTCTGTGGTAACAGGTTTTAACAAACCTGTTGTCGAAAAATTATTTTCGATTTTTGAAGATGTATAGTGAAGTGTTTCACCAGTTAAAGTTTACAATGTTGATGAATCTGGTTCTGAGCAGTGTCCAGAAACCTTTGAAATTATTTATGCAAAGAGGATAAAAGCATATAGGAGCAATAACCAGTGCAGAAAAAGGTTTTCATGTTACTGTAGTATGCTGCGTGAGTCCCTCTGGCTTTGTCCCAACAATGCTAATTTGCCCTAGAAAAAAACTGGAAGAAAGAGTTAACCGACTGGGTAGCCTTAGGAATTGTTGGAGTTGCTCAGGTAACGGTCTGGATGACGGGAGACACTGTTTTTGCAGTGGCTGAAGCATTTTTGATCTTTTGCAAAGCCCTTTCTAGCCAATAAAGTACTCCTGCTAGATGGTATACAATCCATAAGAATGTTGAAGCTGTCTGTTTTGCTAAGGAGAATGGTATCATTATGATCTGTTTTCTTGCACACTGCACCAGTATGCTCCATCCACTAGACGTCACATTTCTGGCCTACTAAAAACTTATTTTGATCAAGAGGTAACAAAGTGTCGTAAGTGTAATGCAGGAAGAACAATTTCCCCGTATCAAATGTGTCTTCTATTTACGAAAGCCTATGGGAAATCAGCAACCCTTGCTAATGCTGATAGTGGCTTTCAATACGCCGGACTGCGGGCTCCAAACTGTGATGTATTTCCAGAACACCCTTTTGCTCCAGCAACAACTACAGATATTCCGGATTGTACACTTCCAGATACATCTGAAGTGTCTGCTTAGTCGACCACCTCTCTTTGTGAAAACAAAGACAAAGAACCAAAGAAAGATGTTGAACCTGTAGACATGAATGTGACTACCACTCAAGTGGCAGTGGCATACATGTGCCCTGTTCCTTCCAGTTCATAAAAAAAAGCAGAACATTTACTGTGCTCACCAACAGCCCCTAAGTAAAACAACTTCAACAGAGACGTGAAGAGAAACGCGAGAAAGAAGAACGCACTGCAAAGAAAAAAGTGAAGAGTAAACTTAGTTCTGCAAAAGAAATATTGACGAAAACTACATTTGCGGCAACAACAGTGCCGCTTCCGAAGATTCTCACTGTTTGTACTGCTTGGAAAGTACTCGCATCTAAAACCCGGAGAACACTGGTTAAGATGGCAGGAATGCAGTTTTGTGGGCACACAATGAATATGCTGGAGTAAGCCCCAGAACAAAAGCTTTGTTTGGGATGTCTGCAAATATATAGGATTGATGAGAACTATTTTTTCAAAATCTGATTTTGTTGTTTCATGGATTAGCATTTGTAATTCTACTTTCGATCTTCACTTTTTGTGCGAGTGAACCAAGAAACGTTAGTTGATACTGTTAAAAACTGTCTTGTATGTACTCTTAAGAACAAATCTATTAAATATCGTATATTAAATATCTATTGTTTTTCTGAATGCTTATTTTCCTTACTCCTATGTCCCTTTATCCTGACGTCTGTTTAGAATGACATATTATACACTTTTTACAAGAATGTCAATAACATATGGTTGCATTAATTTAAAAGCATGTCACCAAAATAGCGAAACCTACAACTGAAAGAAGTATGGTCCTGATACATATGTTACTTCACACCATGGTTTATGAAGCAATAATGATCTAAAAGCTAAATGGTACGTCATTTTAGCCAGACTTCCCCTTTAAACGGGAGGCGAAGTAATCAAAGAGTAGCGTAAGGGAAATAATACGCCCAACAATGATAACATGGAGTTTTTTCAATCTAATTACTACAGCACTAAATTTATTGAGACGAACACATAATTGATAAAGTCAATAAAAATTACGTGAGAAATTATTCGGTCTGCTTCCAGTGTCTTTACCGAGGGAGAGCTTTATGGGAACGTAAAATTACGGAGTTGCTTATCTGTGCTTGATGGATGACTTGGGGCTATGTCATCAGCAGCTGGCGGCGGCGAAATTGTAGCAGATCCATCACCGTTAACTGCAGCTGTTACATCCTCTTCAAGAGTGTTTAATCCATTTGGCCGTGAGAATTCTCCTCTGCCGATTCCCATTGGATAAATGCTGGTCGAAAGTAACTGCCATAGTAATTCACCGACATTCGCAGGCCTATATGCAAGACGACAGTATTTGTGTTACGAGATACACTTATTACTGTCAAGTTCACAGCTTTCTAAAATGTGCAAAATTCATGTAAAGTCGCGAATTCTGAAATTTCAGTTCTTCCTTTCTTGCTACCTGCATCAATGTCTGGAGGATAAGTTTAACATGCAGGAACTTGAGTTAGTTTGCAGATGAAACATTAAAGAACACGTTAGTTTTGGATATTCATAGTCACTAAATCAATCTGGCAAACGAGCAATCACTGCTTACTCCCCTCCCCCCTTATGCATTGTCAGTTTATAAAATTTCACGAGGTGTACATTACCTGAATTACTCTAGCACTTTCTTTACACACTATTCGTCGCAGTATTAAGTCTATAACGTATTCAGAACGTAATTGTTCGCCAGTAAATGATATATTTTACACCCAGACGACACTGTTCCCTTAATCACAGTGTATACGCAAACTCGCAGCCCTGTTCGACTCTCTACTAATGCCTCGCTCCTCTCTCCCTCTCGTGTAGCAGTTATTTTATAGCCGAGTTCACACACGCATCTACAGTGACAACACAGCTCATGGCATGCTCTAGTGGCACCGTGAGCTAACGTTAACACACGGCGCCACAAATTCTGCTTAGTTGCGTAAGTCTTCAATATGCCGTCAAGTGAACTAATGTGGGCGGGCAGTGAAATTACACAGGGTGAGTCACCTAACATTACCGCTGGATATATTTCGTAAACCACATCAAATACTGACGAAACGATTCCACAGACCGAACGTGAGGAGAGGGGCTAGTGTAATTGGTTAATACAAACCATAAAAAAATGCAAGGAAGTATATTTTTTGAGTGGAGCCGGAGGTGGTCAAATCCAAAAAATACGATTTTGTTTTGTTACCGAAAATTAATTGGAACATTCCTGTTTAATGTAAACTTTGAATTATTGTTCTACTCGCCCTAGAAGTGGAGTTATTACCATTTTCCCCCACGCCTGCAGAGGAAATGGGCGGCCGCTGAATACATCTAACACACCCTCTCGTGACTTCCTGGCGAACTGCTTGGGATTTTCTCGGCCTGTTACGCATACAGCGCCTTATATTACGCATACAGCGAGTGTGCAAGGGTTGGCTACATTGTTTTTGTGACAAATGAAGCGCCAAGAGCGCGGAACATCGTCTCTTTGCTGTTTACCGTTTCGAATTAGTTCAGTGTTGCGCCTGTTGTTGGTAGTATTATACTTCTTGTGTAAAGCGTTGTTCTGGTTACGATGCCACGTTTTAGTAACCGTGTATATAAGAAGAGGAAGAACGTAGGGAAAAGAAAATTAACACTAATACGAAGTTGCGATACTATAATTACTGAAACAGTGCGTTCTTCTGCTAAGCAACACATGGCCGGCCATAGCCCTGTGACATCTTCTAGCAAATACTACCTTGGGGATGGTGACTCCAAAGGTTTCAAGACTATAGAGGAACTGAAACCATATGGAAATGAATTTGTAGTTGAAAAGTTGGAATGCATTGGGCATGTGCAAAAGCGTATGGGTGCATGGCTTCGAAGGCTCAAACAAACTTTGGGATCAAGTAAGCTCAGTGATGGAATGACAATAGGAGGGAGAGGTAGGCTTACTGATGAGGTGATTGAACGTCTACAGAGATACTATGGGTATGCTATAAGGCAAAATACTAGTAATGTTAGTGACATGCGAAAAGCAGTGTGGACATTGTTCCGTCATACTGCCTCTTCCAATGAATACCCTCAACACAGCCTGTGCCCAAAAGATTCCTGGTGCAAATATAATGCAAAAAAGGACTATGATCACAAACATTGTTTGCCAGCAGCCGTGATAAATGCAATAAAACCAATTTTGCATGACTTAGCACAGCCAGAATTGTTACACAAATGTCTACACGGAAAGACACAGAATCCTAATGAGAGCGTAAACAATTTGATTTGGAAAGTGATTCCTAAAAGGGTGTTTGTAAGCAAAAAAACACTGCACTTTGGCATTTATGATGCAATAGCAGCCTACAACCAAGGGAACAGTGTGAAGTGTGAAGTTATGAAGGCATTAGGATTTACAGCTGGGGTGAACACTGTACGAGCACTAAGAAATATTGACAGAGAAAGGATAAGAGGAGCAGAAAGAAGAGAAAGGCATATGAAGTATGATGGAACAACAGGCCAGAAAAGAAGACAGAAGCGGAAGCTTTTGGAGGATGAAGAAGAAGACCCAGATCATCCATCCTATAGTGCAGGAATGTATTGAGAAACTTTGATAGCCATTTCCCGTAAATTAGAATTTTTCGAATATAAAGAACATTTTCTCAAAATCCACTCAAGCTAGAGAGATGAAATTTTTATACAGCACTCCTAGTGGTCAGCCATTGTGACACAGCCATTTGGCAATATGTTCAGTAGTTTCATTTCAGTTTAATTATAAAGCAATTATTTGTAAAAAAAAAATTTGGGTCATTAATAAAAAAATAATTGGAAGGAAACTAGAAAAGATACTCCAAAATCCTCTGTCATAACTGCAATACTAAATCACTCTATATGTAAAAAAAAATTCAAATTTTTCTATTTGGTAGTTTATTCATAAATGTTCCTCAAACCTAGTGATTTTTAAATAGAACTCCGATAGTTTTGTTAGCACATCTGAACATATAAACAAATACGTAATCAGTGCCGTTTGTTGCATTGTAAAATGTTAATTACATCCGGAGATATTGTAACCTAAAGTTGACGCTTGAGTACCACTCCTCCGCTGTTCGATCGTGTGTATCGGAGAGCACCGAATTACGTAGGGATCCAAAGGGAACGGTGATGGACCTTAGGTACAGAAGAGACTGGAACAGCACATTACGTCCACATGCTAACACCTTTTTATTGGTCTTTTTCACTGACGCACATGTACATTACTATGAGGGTTGAGATACACGTACACTCGTCGTTTCCGTTTTCAATTACGGAGTGGAATGGAGTGTGTCCCGACATGTCAGGCCAATAAATGTTCAATGTGGTGGCCATTTGCTGCACAGAAATCTGCAACCTGCAATCTGCAATCTGCAATCTCTGGCGAAATGAATGTCGTACCTGACGGCACTGGAGCAGATGCATCGTGTTCGGAGCGATCGATTTCTTCTCTGCTCCGATTCTCTTAGTGCCTTACAGTCACTGCGGAACCTGTACCCGACTGAAGAGATGGTCCAGCTGATACATGACCAACTGTACTTGCTCCAACGGCGGGGTAAAGAGGTATCCTTCTGCTGGGTGCCTGGTCATGTCGGCATATTGGGCAAAGACCAGGCTGATCGGGCTGCCAAGGAGGCCTGCAGAGAGCAGGATGTGGTCCAGTGTCCTATCCCCTTGCAGTCCGTCATCGCTGCACTCCACAGGAAGTGCATGGAGTTGTGGGAGGACGAATGGCTGGCGGTGACGGCCAATAAACTGCGGTCGGTAAAGTCAACCACTCGGCCGTGGCGTTCCTCCTGCCGGCTGCTCAGGCGGGAAGAGGTGGCGCTCACACGTCTTCGGATCGGGCACTGTCCTCTGACACATAGCTATGTATTACGGCGGGAGGATCCTCCGTTTTGTGATGCTTGTGGTGTGCACATCTCTGTTCGGCACATTTTAACAGACTGCGTTTTATACCGTGATGCAAGGGCAGAAGCACAAGTTGATGGGGATCTGCCCTGTGTTTTAGCTAACGATGAGACGTGTGTGTCTAGGGTTTTTAAGTTTTGTGATGTGTCTGGACTCTGGCCTAAACTTTTAGGCTGGCGGTTTTAGTGTATTGCAGAGTGGCTGACTCCTCCCTTTTGTCCTTGCGGTCAGCCAGCCACTTCCATCTGCTCCATTGTTTTAGCTCCCTCTACCTTTTTCTTCCTGTGTTGTTCATGTTTTACTGCTGACGCCCTGCTTCGTCCCATACTTCGGTGTGGGTGAGCACATATTTTTCCATGATTGTTCCCTGTGTTTTACGTTCCGTTTGATGTAAATGTTCTGAGTTTTTTTCTTGACACCCGTCTCACTGTGATACTGAACGGGCGCTGAGGACATTGCTGTCGTGCGCCCACAAAACCCTTCTACTACTACTACTACGCCGCAGTACATCTGGTGTAATGTCACCGCAGGCTGCCATAACACGTTGTTTCATATCCTCTGGGGCTGTAGGCACATCACGGTACACATTCTCCTTTAACGTACCCCATAGAAAGAAGTCCAGAGGTGTAAGATCAGGAGAACGGGATGGCCAATTTATGCGTCCTCCACGTCCTATAAACGCCCGTCGAACATCCTGACAAGGGTCAGCCTGGTGTTAATTGCGGAATGTGCAGGTGCACCATCATGCTGATACCACATACGTTGACGAGTTTCCAGTGGGATGTTTTCGAGCAACATCGTCAGAACATTCTGTAGAAACGCGATGTTTGTTGCAGCTGTTTGGGCCCCTGCAATGAAGTGAGGACCAATGAGGTGGTCGCCAATGATTCCGCACCATACATTTACAGTCCACGGTCGCTGTCGCTCTACCTGTCTGAGCCAGCGAGGATTGTCCACGGACCAGTAATGCATGTTCCGTAGATTCACTGCCCCGTGGTTTGTGAAACCCGCTTCATCGGTAAACAGGTAGAACTGCAACGCATTCTCTGTTCATGCCCATTGACAGAATTGCACTCGATGATGAAAGTCATCACCAAGTAATTGGTGATGTAGCGACACATGAAACGGGTGAAAGCGGTGACGATGCAGTATGCGCATGACACTACTTTGACTCAGTCCACCGGCTCTCGCAATGTCCCGTGTACTCATGTGTGGGTTCATGGCAACAGCAGCTAACACACCAACTGCACCCGCTTCTCCTGTGACGGGCCTGTTACGGACCCGTTTGAATGCTACGACCATACCTATTGCATACATTTGGCGGTAGATGTTTTCCAATGTGCGGCACGTTGGATGCTCTCTGTCCAGGTACCGTTCTGCATACACCCTGCAGGCTTCAGCTGCATTTCGTCGACACTCGCCATAGATGAGTATCATCTCCGCCTTTTCAGAGTTCGAATACACCATGGTCACAGTTCCTACAACACTACACTATCACAGACGTCTGGTAACACGGTGTACTACAGTTGGTCTGCGTGCGGAGACGAATGCAGAATAACAATAGCAGCAAGCGCTACATGCGGACGCTGCGACAGCTAGACCAAACCACAACAGTGCACTACAGCCACACTCGTAAACACGGTCGTCATCGTAAACATGTCCCTGCAGATGCTGCTCGCCGACCGTGGCCCGTGTTTGTTATAACACGCAACCGAACGTCGGACATTTCAAGCGTCAACTTTAGGTTACAATATCTCCGGATGTAATTAACATTTTACAATGCAACAAAAGGCACTGATTACGTATTTGTCTGTATGTTCAGATGTGCTAATAAAACTAACGTGGTTCCATTTAAAAAAAAAGTAGGTTTGTGTTAAAAAACATACTTCCGTGCATTTTTGTATGGTTTGTATTAAAAAATTACACTAGCCCCTCTCCTCATGTTCGGTCTGTGGAATCGGTTCGTCAGTATTTGATGTGGTTTACGAAATATATCCAGCGGTAACGTTAGGTGACTCACCCTGTATACTACAGGTTATGGCATTAGCGCAGTGAGAATAGTTGAGTACAAGGAAAACGAAACGCAGATGTTGGATCCAAAAATATATTTCGCACAGGAAAAAAATAGTGGCAACAAATAAATTTATAAAAGAAATAACACTAGAAGAAGAAAATTTTGTATGCTATGGCAAACCAATAAATAGTTGGCACCTAAATAAGATTTCAGATTTTTACTGTATTCGTTAATGTAGTCATTTAGAATAAGAAACGTCTAACTTTAAGTTTCTCACAGCAACCACAACACACTTAGGGGCTATTTCCTACATACAATGCGCAGTTCATACAGTGCTTGATTCTCAAACTGTGGAACTTGTTGATTCATTTATTAATCCAAAAATCTGTCAAGAGTGTGGGATACGTCACATGTTTGCAAATACTGCACACACACACACACACACACACACACACACACACACACACACACACGCACCGACGCAGAAAATTTAACGCTAATATAAGGTTTTCTTGTTCTTTTGAGGATATTTTCGTTCTGTCGTTGTAACTACAAAGGTGCGTATTTTTCTCTTTTTCTCCCACCGAACGCGTTTCGCTTTACTGTGGTAAAGCATCATCAGTGGTGTGTAATTAAGTTATTTGGATTTTGATTTGATTGAAGATGGAAAGCCGGCTGTGGTGGCCGAGCGGTTCTAGGCGCTACAGTCTGGAACCACGAGACCGCTACGGTTGCATGTTCGAATCCTGCCTCGGGCAAGGATGTGTGTGATGTCCTTAGGTTAGTTCGGTTAAAGTTGTTCTAAATTCTAGTGGACTGATGACCTCAGTTGTTAAGTCCATAGTGTTCAGAGCCATTTGAACCATTTGAACTGCAAAGCAACTATGGGCAGTATGGCTACGCAGATGAAGAATTGCCTTCGTGTAGTTCCAGAAGCTGCTAAAGTGTACCTGCCGACCACTGTTTCGACTTTTTTTTTACAACCAAAAGACCCATGCGAAACTTCAACGCTTTTATAATTTTGAATAATGACAGTGTCTCTAATAATTGTAGCGTTATCTGCGACGTATTCTTCTTTACTTTATTACTCATGTTTACTTCTCTCTTCAAAATAATCTTCACCAGACCAGTTATAGTGCTGCTGTGTTTTGTAACACGAAAGTTACTCGATTTAAGCAGGTGAGTAGACCCTCTCTTGTTGATTTGTGTCACTGCGTCAGTTATGGCTTAATGTAGGTCCTACTTAATAATTAGTGGTGGATTTACCTGACGTGTTTCGTATAGTTATGCCATTAGAGTATGAACACTTTAGGTCAGTTACGTAGATGTTTCAGTCCGTTCGGTTTTATGTTACCCTAATGGCTGATGGAAGTATTACATCCATGCAGTTTTCATCTGCATTTAAGGGTTATGACGATGTTATAAAATAGTCCCCCGGAGGTAAAATAGTCCTCCATTCGGATCTCTGGGAGGGGACTACTCATGAGGATGTCGTTATCAGGAGAAAGAAAACTGGCGTTCTACGGATCGGAGCGTGGAATGTCAGATCCCTTAATCGGGCCGGTAGGCTAGAAAATTTAAAAATGGAATTGGATAGGTTAAAGTTAGATATAGTGGGAATTAGTGAAGTTCGGTGGCAGGAAAAACAAGACTTTTGGTCAAGTGAATACAGGGTTATAAATACAAAATCAAATAGGGGTAATGCAGGAGTAGGTTTAATAATGAATAAAAAAAGAGGAGTGCGGGTAAGCTACTACAAACAGCGTAGTGAACGCATTATTGTGGCCAAGATAGACACGAAGCCTAATCCTACTGCAGTAGTACAAGTTTATATGCCAACTAGCTCTGCAGATGATGAAGATATTGATGAAATGTATGATGAGATAAAAGAAATTATTCAGGTAATGAAGGGAGACGAAAATTTAATAGTCATGGGTGACTGGAATTCGAGAGTAGGAAAAGGGAGGGAAGGAAACATAGTAGGTGAATATGGATTGAGGGTAAGAAATGAAAGAGGAAGCCGTCTGGTAGAATTTTGGACAGATCATAACTTAATCATAGCTAACACTTGGTTTAAGAATCATGAAAGAAGGTTGTATAAAAATGGAAGAAGCCTGGAGATACTAAAAGGTATCAGATAGATTATATAATGGTAAGACAGAGATTTAGGAACCAGGTTTTAAATTGTAAGACATTTACAGGGGCAGATGTGGACTCTGACCACAATCTATTGGTTATGAACTGCAGATTAAAACTGAAGAAACTGCAAAAAGGTGGGAATTTAAGGAGATGGGACCTGGGTAATCTTACTAAACCAGAGGTTTTACAGATTTTCAGGGAGAGCATAAGGGAACAATTGACAGGAATGGGGGAAAGAAATACAGTAGAAGAAGATTGGGTTGCTCTGAGGGATGAAGTAGTGATGGCAGCAGATGATCAAGTAGGCTAGGAGAAATCTTTGGGTAACAGAAGAAATATTGAATTTAATTGATGAAAGGAGAAAATATAAAAATGCAGTAAATGAAGCAGACAAAAAGGAATACAAACGTTTCAAAAATGAGATCGACAGGAAGTGTAAAATGGCTAAGCAGGAATGGCTAGAGGACAAATGTAAGGATGTAGAGGCTTATCTCACTAGGGGTAAGATAGATACTGCCTACAGGAAAATTAAAGGGACCTTTGGAGAAAAGAGAACTACTTCTATGAATATCAAGAGCTCAGATGGAAACCCAGTTCTAAGCAAAGAAGGCAAAGCAGAAAGGTGGAAGGAGTATATAGACGGTCTATACAAGGGCGACGTTCTTGAGGACAATATTATGGAAATGTAAGAGGATGTAGATGAAGTTGAAATGGGTGATACGATACTGCGTGAAGAGTTTGACAGAGCACTGAAAGACCTGAGTCGAAACAAGGCCCTGGGAGTAGACAATATTCCATTAGAACTACTGAATGCCTTGGGAGAGCCAGTTATGACAAAAGTCTACCATCTCGTGAGCAAGATGTATGAGACAGGCGAAATACCCTCAGATTTCAAGAAGAATATAATAATTCCAAACCCAAAGAAAGCAGGTGTTGACAGATGTGAAAATTACCGAACTATCAGTTTAATAAGTCACAGCTGCAAAATACTAACGCGAATTCTTTACAGACGGATGGAAAAACTAGTAGAAGCCGACCTCGGGGAAGATAAGTTTGGATTCCGTAGAAATGTTGGAACACGTGAGGCAATACTGACCTTACGACGTATCTTAGAAGAAAGCTTAAGGAAAGGCAAACCTACGTTTCTGGCATTTGTAGACTAAGAGAAAGCTTTTGACAATGTTGACTGTAATACTCTCTTTCAAATACTAAAGGTGGCAGGGGTAAGATACAGGGAGCGAAAGGCTATTTGCAATTTGTACAGAAACCAGATGGCAGTTATAAGAGTCGAGGGGCATGAAAGGGAAGCAATGGTTGGGAAGGGAGTGAGACAGGGTTATAGCCTCTCTCCGATGTTATTCAATCTGTATATTGAGCAAGCAGTAAAGGAAACAAAAGAAAAATTCGGAGTAGATATTAAAATCCATGGAGAAGAAATAAAAACTTTGAGGTTCGCCGATGACATTGTCATTCTGTCAGAGACAGGAAAGAACTTGGAATAGCAGTTGAACGGACTGGACAGGGTCTTGAAAGGAGGATATAAGATGAATATCAATAAAAGCAAAACGAGGATAATGGAATGTAGTCGAATTAAGTCGGCTGATGCTGAGGGAATTAGATTAGGAAATGAGACACTTAAAGTAGTAAAGGAGTGTTGTTATTTGGGGAGCAAAATAACTGATGATATTCGAAGTAGAGAGGATATAAAATATAGACTGGCAATGGCAAGGAAAGCGTTTCTGAAGAAGAGAAATTTGTTAACATCGAGTATAGATTTAAGTGTCAGGAAGTCGTTTCTGAAAGCATTTGTATGGAGTGTAGCCATGTATGGAAGTGAAACATGGACGATAAATAGTTTGGACAAGAGGAGAATAGAAGCTTTCGAAATGTGGTGCTACAGAAGAATGCTGTAGATTAGATGGGTAGATCACATAACTGATGAAGAGGTATTGAATAGAATTGGGGAGAAGAGAAGTTTGTGGCACAACTTGACAAGGAGAAGGGACCGGTTAGTAGGACATGTTGTGAGGCATCAAGTTTTGACAAATTTAACATTGGAGGGCAGCGTGGAGGGTAAAAATCGTAGGGGGAGACCAAGAGATGAATACACTAAGCAAATTCAGAAGGATGTAGCTTGCAGTAAGTACTGGGAATTGAAGAAGCTGGCACAGGATAGAGTAGCATGGAGAGCTGCATCAAGCCAGTCTCAGGACTGTAGACCACAACAACAACAACAACAACTTGCTTGTTTTAGACAATACAATCTGTATTTTAATATGTACTTGTTGCTCTGTTATAGCCTTCGTTGTATAGGCCTGAAGATGACTTAACGTAAAGTGGAAACTGGTAGCCTAAACAACGGCTGTTGGTATTGTATTACTGGAAGTTAAAATATTTGTGTGCCAACCTGCTTCAAGAGAGAGCACAAAGGTCTTATATCACTCTTCCCAACCGAATCAGTGTACACGTTCAGGCCAGAGATGGTGCAACGCCATACTAATAAGTGGGCTCATATTGGCAAGTTGCTTGGAAATCTGACTTAATTTTGGAATTACTTAAATAACATCGCATGCCCTCTCAAACCGCGGAGTTATGTCTCGTTTGTTCTTCGCCTTCTGGGTTCTCACCAATAATTCCGGATCGTGTAATTACAAAATACCCAGTTAAAAATCATAAGAGAAATGTCGGAAGCCAGCAGAACGATGTTCACAGCGTCAGGCGGATATTCACAATCTGAAGATAATACAATACGTGTCTAGCAGACCACGCGGACTAACCGATCTCAAAGCCTCGGCACCAAGCAGTACGACTGAGCGTCAAGACCCCACGTACCTTTTTGAACCTCTGCCTATACATTGTGTTATGTGGCTATGAGTGCTACGTCATTCCTTGCACAAACGCTTCAACACTCCGCATTGATACACCAACAAAATAGGCAATGTAATTAAATGAAACAATAAGTTTACTGTTACCAGTCACTGTTTATTTATCTCCACGATGCGTTTCAAAGGTTTAAACCTTCATCAACAGGTGGATTTACATTTGGTAGCATAGCATGTTTGTGTGTGTGTGCTGTGTTACGATTTTGTTGAGGAACTTAGTGCGCTGTCTAGTGGAGAAACAAAACACTATTTCAGGACATGGTTTGGGTTTCTTTTGACAAAAAAATAAAATAAAATAAAAAAATAAACGTATATCTAACGGTAAAAATAAAAATAAGTAAAATAGAGTACCTCTCGTGGTCACAGGTTCCTTTCTATGTCGTATCACTTCACATGTATAATGTCATAATTTGTAAACAAATATGGCGTCTGGAAAGTATTAGGTGCAAGGATCATGTAGCAGATGAGAAAGATTTTCACAAAGTATAAAGAATATACATCGTAACAACATTATTATAGAATAAGATTTAAAGAATTTTGGAGAGATGACAAAGCTAGTGCAACTGTTGTAATGAACAGAGCAATATACATTAAAAAAACTTTAGACTTCTTGCAAACCAACAACATAACAGAAATACATAAAGATCCAACATCCAGAATACAAAAGGAGATTAAATATTTTAAAAACATCACCTTTGGACTTACCATTCAAGAAGCAAGAAACATTTAACAATGTGCCCAAAAGCACTTCGCCTTATATCTCGACCAAAGGTACACAAAAACGCGTCCACCGCCAGGCCCAACATTCAAACTCAATAAAGTGCTTTTTGAAGCTCTCAAAGAAGCTTGCACATTCAATACTGAGATAACACTCAAAAACACACCAGAGTTTAGTCAACATGTCAAAAACATGGATCTTCCTGATGGAGCCATACTTGCCTCATTTGACGTACAAAATCTTTATTCCCATGTGCCAACACATCCAACACTTTAATTCCAACCAACAGAAGCACTAAAAAATCCCTTCAACTCGCATTACTGAACTAATGTACCTGCTGGAATTCACAGTTTCACATACGTATTTTAAATTTAACAATAGTCTACAAACAGATGCCCTGGCAATGGGCCCAAACCTTTCCAGATTGTTAGCTGAAATATTTATAAATAGTTTAGAAGACAAAATCCTGAGTTCCAGTCACCAGCTCCTCAGAAATGTCATCTACTACTACACATATATAGACGATATCACCATTTCAATCAATGGCACAACGGATGACATCAACGAGTTGAACCAATTATTCAATAACTCCCATGAAAATGTAAAATTCACAGTTGAACACCAAGCACGTGACAGTACAAATTTTTTAGACCTTACCATTAGAATAAGGAATAACAGGCGTTGAAATTTATCGAAAGCCTACCGTAACACATACTACAATCCCCAACTCCTCTTGTCAGCCCACAGCCCACAAAATGGCAGCATTCTGGTACATGATCAACACAGCTATCCAACTAACACTCTATGAAGACAAATGTGAGCAAGAGATTGAAATACTAAAACAAACAGCTATTGGAAAGGGTTATTACAGCTTCATAGTATTCACGCTAAAACACTCAATAGCGGAAAAGCAATCACACAAAAAAAAAAAAAAAAAAAGGAAAACATCTTCAATACAGACCCTCTCTAGGTAATATTCCGTATCAGATTGCCGACGTCAGCAAAAGGAAAGGCATAAACGTATCTTTTAACACAGACAACAAAATTGGATAGAAATTACATAGGTGCGTGCCAAATGTTTGGACTGTCACAGCGTTTACGTAGGCCAGACAGGTAGATCATTTGAGATTTAGATTCAAAGAACATATGGAAGCAAAAAAAACAACAAAAAATACTACACATCAGCAATAGCCACCCTCTTGCATGAAACAAAACATTATATTAACAACACAAGTATCAGCATCCTACACATCTAACCTAAAGACAAAAGGCTAGACATCCGTGAGACACTCTGAATGGTTTCTACATGAGCCTCTTCATCACTTTAACTGAATGTTTACACTTCTGACACCTCAGTTCTGGGAAAAAACTGTACCTATTTATAATTAATTCATTATCCTAATTTTGTAGATTTCATCTCCAGTCAAAATTAACGTCTTGCTCTCATTGCTCGTTGAGCAGTATACGGAATTTTTCTGGTTAATTTCGGAACATTAAGAAGTTTCATTTAGCCACGTATGCAAGCCAATGTTCTGCTCTACCGCTATTCAAACATGTGGACTCGTGATGTACAAGTTCAACCTGATTTAGTTCGTTGCTGATCTCACAAGTATAGTATAACTGAAGAGGTTTTTGAAATTTTGCTAATTTAAATTTCAGTTCGTAATCTAGTTTCCACGTGTCTTTGTCGCCTCAGCACCTGTCAAGTACGTATCTTAGAGCCTTAATTTCACAGATCGTATCTCAAAGTAATATATTCTGTACAACTTGCTTAGCACTTATAGATTTTACCACACATTTTACGCAGAATTTTTCTTTGGGACGACTACGTGTTCGGGGATTATGAGAATCGCTACATACCACAGTTACTGATTCTCGAGGTAAGACTTGCAAATTAGTTTCAGAACTTCTTCTATGGTGTGACTATTAACAATCTATTGTTATCGGAGAATTCTTGTTAACTTGCTTCTTGCACTCGAGACAAGAAAACGACCGTTTGCCAACAACGTACACACTGGTGAAGTTTTTCCTCATTCTTATATTTGTTCTGAATTTCTATTGTATGTGTATATGTGCGCGAATGTCGAGACTGAAAGATTCCTCTGACATTTCCAAGATTAATAATTTATGATAAATCTTGCTGGGATCTCCAAGACGCAGTTGCAAATGTAGCTTTGTAGTACAGCCATAAATATTATGAACAACAGCAGTCATTACTCATTTATTAGTTGCTTAGCGTATTATTTTGTTCAGCTGTCCTTGAATAAACGTGATATTTTTACGAGAGCGCATGCTTACGTATTCCCACACAAACATCCATTTTCCGTCCTACTGCTATCCGTTGTGCAACAAATAAATATGACCAAGTTACTTATTTAATATTTATTCAACTATCTTAAGTTAAAAAAATGTTCAAATGTGTGTGAAATCTTATGGGACTTAACTGCTAAGGTCGTCAGTCCCTATGCTTACACACTACTGAACCTAAATTATCCTAAGGACAAACACACACACCCATGACCGAGGGAGGACTCGAACCTCCACCGGGATCAGCCGCCCAGTCCATGACTGCAGCGCCTTAGATCGCTTTTTTTTTATTCACCAAAAAGTAACAAAAATGGCTACAATGAAATGACATAAATAAGGTGACAGATAATTGCAGTCGGCTACAACTACCACAAGTGTGCAGATCTCTCGCTGATAAAAACCCTTCATAAAGTGACCCTAGCAAACGAAGCAACCTGAATCCATCTTAAATGACAAAAATCACAATATTCACGAGAGTATCATCTCTGTATTCAGTGACTGCCAACGTCACTAAATTTGCAATGTGCGCACCCATACACACACACACACACACACACACACACACACACACACACACACACAGGTGCCCTCGCTGGCGCACAAGCACACATTAATATTTCACCTTAATATTTATCCTAAATTTTTAGTTATGTTAGCATGACATCCCCCAAATCTACAAGGGGTTGACTTCATTTAGAAATATACCATCACACCCGCAACTTGTACCCCCTGTCAGCTTGAAACTATATGTACATCAACTACTGGCACAAATTGTACATCGATCAGCATATTTTAAAACATTAACCTAGTTATTAGCCCACTCTTTAGGCAGTTATAACATGTAACACAAAGCTTTGGAAAGTTTGCTCTCATCCAATCACTCCTACCACCCTCTCTCTCCCTTTCACTTTCTCTTTCTCTCCCTCTGTCTCCAGCCTTTCATTCCTATCTGTGAACCCCAACCAAACTTGTTATTTACGTATAATTGTACCACTGTACCCAACATAATTATTGTAAATTAAATTTGCTTCGTGTCAACTGCGTTATATAAAGGAATATAAAGTTTAAGCTGTATTAACTTTACGAAACCGGATTAATATGTAAGGTACTACCTGAAATATTTATTCCAACGTTTGTATTCAACTCTTCAAAACAAAGAACTCCAAAATCCTTTAGACCTTATTCTGTAGTAATGTTGCTGCGATGTATATTCTATATACTTTGTGATAATGTTTCTCTTCTGCTACATGATCCTTGCACTTAATACTCCCCATATCTGTTCACAAAATATGACGGTATACATGTGATGTTTTACGATAGTGAAAGGCGCCTGCGGCCATTAGATGTACTCTATTTTACTTATTTTATTTTTACCGTTAGATATATGTTCATTTTTTTGTCAAAAGGAACCCCAAACCATGACCTGAAATAGTGTTTCGTTTCTCCACTAGACAGCGCCCTAAGTTCCTCATGATTAGTAGCCCTGCACAAGGCCGCACGTATGGAGACAGAGCTCTCGTGAAAGATAAGTAGTTTAGGTTGTAATTAATTGTAGTTCAACACTTTTAACTAATTTAATACGTTCTTTAGTGTACTCTTCAAGCTCACCATTAAAAGTTTTGCTTTTATTTGGGTAGTGTTCTAGTAATCGCGAAAAGTTCGTTTGTTTACTTACTGCTGCTTAGGCCTAATTTTTCGAGTGTGCATATTCACCGTTATACCGCAACTGGAAGTGCATTTGCTGTAGTTTAACTGATTAAATACGTTCATTAAGGTGCTTTTCAAGCTCATCATTAAAGGTGTTTCTTTTATTTACGTATTCACCACTTATCGCAAAGCGTTCGTTTTGGTTACATTCGTCTGTTTAGGCTTAATTGTTGATCGTGCATATTTAGCGTTATACCACAAATTTAAGTGCATTTGGTAATAGTTGCCTTACATATTAGTTTCCAAAGCATATTTAGCTTCCTTTTGCATCTGTATTTAATATATTATCGTTATCACTTAGTAAATCTCTTAACTAATTTCCAAACTACCATGGATACTAAGTGTGTGAGCTGCAGTAGGAAAGTTAGTTCAGGGGTTTTGTGCAGCTGTTGTGACAGGTGGTTTCACTGGGGAAATTGTAGCGGCGCGGGAATAGGGGAAGCAAACGAGACTCTTCCATTCTTTTGCAGGGTTTGCTCAAGAGATAGGATTATAGCTGAACAGGAGGAGAAAATTAGAGTCCTTCAGGCTGATTTGGACAGAGCGAGGGAGGAACTGAAGAGGTTAAGGGGGCAAACAGCGGTGGGAAGTGGTAGCTGGGAACAGGGGCCACAGAAAGAGGACAGTGTCTGTCAGTTTCCCAATTGACACAACGAATAGATTTGCCTTGCTACCACAGTTAAGTAAGCAAGAGGCTCCGGTAGATGTAGTTAAGATGCAACAGAATCTCACTAGGAAACCAACTGTTTCAAAAAAGTAGGAAGTAAGAAGAAAGTTCTGTTGCTAGGTAGCAGCCATGGAAGAGATGTGGGCCAGATTTTGCAGGAAAAATTAGGTGACAGGTTCCAGGTCACAAACTTTTTCTAGCCAAGTGCAAGTCTTAGCCAGGTGGTAGAGGATATAGGTTCCTTGTTCAAGGAGTTCACAAAGCAGGATCGTGTGATGATAGTGGGAGGAGAGGGAAACAGTATTGATAGGGATCAGAGCTACACTATTGAGTGTGACCTGGTGAAAATAGCGTCGGCAACGACCCATACCAATGCTGGGCTGGTGCCTGCTTTCGTGCAGCATGATCAGCCCCAGTTGAACCGCTCTGTCAGGAGGGTAAATATGGAGTTGGATCAGTTGCGTAGGGCAGCCACTCTGTCAGACATTGGATTGGTTCCTGTCGAGGCTATTGATAGGGAGAATTTCACAAGGCATGGCCTACACCTCAATAGGAAAGGAAAGGGTAAACTGGCTGGGTTGTTAGCGAAATCCATAAGGGAGGACACTAGTACTCTTGGATGGACCTCTTTTTAAACTAATATCAGTGTCCAATGAGAAGTTCTGGCAGGCAGTTGCTAAAGAGGTCCAAAACTCACAAAATTCTCACAACAGGAAAGTAAATAATAGTGTTATCAATTTTAACCAAAATATTGGTGGATGAAAGAAAAAAGTAGATTCTCACAAAAGTAAAGTAAAAAATAATGTTACCATTTTCACCAAAATAATCTGGGATTGAAGAATAAAGTAGATGAGTTCCTTGTTTGTCTAGATGACATTGAATCTGATAATGCAATAGATATACTATGCCTGTCTGAGCATCACATTGTGTCTGATATGGAAAAAGTAAATATCAGTGGTTATACATTAGATGCACATATAAGTAGAGAGAATAAAGTAAAAGGAGGAGTTGCCATATATGTCAAAAGTTATCACTGTGTAGAAAGCATAGATACAAAAAAGTTTCGTCTAGAGCAACATATAGAAGCATGTGCCTGTCAAATTGAACAGAAGGAGGGCTCATTTATAATTGTAACAGTGTATATGTCCCCTTCAGGGAACTTTCATTTATTCCTGGAGAACTCGGATGCCTTATTGTGCTATCTGTCAGATAGGGGAAAGCAAATTGCTATTTGTGGGGACTTCAATGTCGATTCACTGAAAAAGTGTAATAGGAAGTATGACCTGAAAGTCTTACTCAGTTCTTTCAATTTGATATCTGTCATTAATTTTCCTACTCAGGTAGTAAAGGGCAGCAGCACGTTGATAGATAACACTTTTATAGACCAAGACAGGTTTAAAAACATAAATTCTTGTCCTGTTGAGAATGGGCTTTCTGATCATGATGCTCAGCTAGTTACAGTATATGACATAGCTCCATTCAGTAATTCAAAACTACCCTCCAAAGTTGTGCATTCAATTAATGACTCAACAATTAGTAATTTCAGAGAAAATCTTCAGCAGTTATACTGGGATGAGGTGTACAAGAAACCCAATGCTAATTTAAAATATAACTTATTTCATGATACACTTGTAAGAGAATTTGAAAACTGTTTCTCCAAGAAAGTAGTCAAATCTAATTATAAGAAACCATGCAAAAAACCTTGACTTACTAAAGGAATAAAAATATCTTGCAACCACACAAGGGAACTGTATCTGACAACATGTAAGAGTAATGACCTAGAAACAGCCTAATATTATAAAAACTACTGTGCTACATTAAGAAAGGTTATTACAAAGTCCAGAAGCATGTGCATCACGTCTGAGATTAATACCTCTGATAACAAAATCAAAACAATTTGGAATATTATTACAAGGGAGACGGGGCAACCAAGAGTACAGGATGATGGCGTCACCATCAAAGCGAATGGAAACTTGATAAACAACAAGCCAGAAGTCGAAAACATTTTGAATAATCATTTTTTAAATGTTGTAGAGAAAATAGGATCTAAATGTTCATTAGAAGAAGCAAGGCAGTTAATGGAAGAGGCCTTACCCACACCATTTGATACAATTGAAATTCCACCCACCTCTCCTTCTAAAATTAGGAAGATAATAAACTCTCTCAAGAATAAACGCTCACATGGAATTGATGGCATTTCCAGCAGGATAATAAAAGCTTGTTCCCAAGAAATAAGTGGGATTCTCAGCCACATATGTAATAGCTCTCTGAAGCAGGGTATCTTCCCAGATAGACTGAAGTATGCCACTGTTAAACCACTGCATAAAAAAGCGGATACGTCTGATGTCAACAACTACTGCCCAATTTCTCTTCTGACTGCCTTATCCAAAATTTTTGAAAAAGTAATGTATTGTAGAGTAGCTTCACGCCTTTGTAAAAATAAAGTTTTAACAAAAATAAAGTTTTAACGGAAAATGCTATATATACTTTCACTAATGAAATATTAAATGCTCTGAGTAACCGGAAGTCAGTAGTTGGGATTTTTTGTGATCTATCAAAGGCTTCTGTTTTTTGTGATCTATCAAAGGCTTCTGATTGTGTAAATCATGGAATACTTCTAGATAAGCTCAAGTGCTGTATTATGAATGGGACAGTTCTCGAATGGTTTAAATCATACCTAACTGGAAGAGTGCAGAAAGTTGAAATAAGTAGTTCACATAATATGCAAAAAACTGGTGATTTCTCAAACTGGGGAACAATCAAGAATGGGGTGCCACAAAGTTCGGTCTTGGGTCCTCTGCTGTACTTAATATATATTAGTGACTTGCTTTTCTATATTCACGAAGATGCAAAGCTGGTTCTTTTTTCCAATGACACTAGTGTAGCTATCGCACCCAACAGACAAGAATTAACTGGTGAAATTGTACACAATGTTTTTCAGAAAATCATTAAGTGGTTCTCTGCAAATGGGCTCTCATTAAACTTTGACAAAACACAGTATATACAGTTCCACATGTACCAAATGTAAATCCTCCTGTTGATGGAGGTTTGAACCTTTGAAACGCGTCCTGGAGATAAATAGTGACTGGTAACAGTAAAGCTGTTGTTGCATTTAATGTCATTAACACTCACCTTGAAGCCTAACCTAACATGTTCGCATTTAAAATGGACAATGTCATTTGCTGTGTGGTCAAGGACGCCTCCAAACACGGTAGCTAATTTCATCCATTCTGTCATGTCTCCAATTCGCCCAGTCTTACTGCTTGTGGTTCTATTCAAGCAACTTCACTGAAATGATTTATGCCAGTGGTGGAGGTTCGCGTGACTCCCTGGTACCAATTATACAGTATCTACAAATCTCCAAAGATAATAATGTTGATACTTTTTGCCTGGTGAGGTTGTTAGATGTTGTGGCAAGTGCGCATTATGCTTGTAATAAGTGAACCTAGACTGTAGCATATCAACAGAATAATAAAGCATATTTCTTGTAAATACTGCGATAAATTATGGTGCACAAATTGTTTGTCATATTTCGATTGCAAACAACAAATTTTCAAGTAGGCATGTTTTTCCAAAGTTCACACAGCTTTATACTTTTTTTACATGCAAATTAAGAAGTTTTGTATACTATGACCAATCAGGAAAGTTTATATTACAAGAGAAATGTTTTTTAATGCTCTCTGTGAGCAACATTTGTAAATGTCAGTCATAATTATGGCATAGTTTTATTTTGATATATTTTTATATTAATTATTATTATCTATTTTTCAGGATTTCACAACAACAGTAATCACATTTTCATTGCTCAGAGGAAATTTATATACCATTATCAGTTTCATACAATTCGTAATAAGTTGTTCACCATCAACTTCAGTGCACTCCTATAGTCTCGTGGGGGCACGTAGCATTTCTGATATTACTGTCTCTACATTCTGATTGGTGGACAGCAATGTACAAGAAGCAAACAAAAGTTTATTTTACATATCCACCTTCCTATATCTACATCCACATACATCTCCGCAAGTAGAACGCGAGTATAATGACTGTGTATATCCCTTTGTAGGAACCTTAATTTCTCTTATCTTCGTGGTCCATAGGCAATAAGTATGTTGGTGGTCATAGAACTGTTCTGCATTCAGATTCAAATGTCGGTTCTCTAAATTTTCTTAATTGTGTTTCTCGAAAAGAACGTCGCCTTTGTCCAGGGGATCCTATTTGAATGTTCGAAGCATTTCAGTGACACTTGCAAGTTGCTCGAACCTATCAGTATCAAATCTAGCAGCCCACCTCTGAATTGCTTCGATGTCTTCCTTTAATCCGACTTCATATGGATTGCGAACACTCAAACAGTTCTCAAGAATAAGTACCACTAGCGGCCTGTATGCGGTCTCCCTTACTGATGAAGCACAGCTTCCAAAAGTTCTCCCAATACCGAAGTCTACCATTCGCCTTCCCTATCACAGTCCACAGTCTTCATAAGCTCATTCCATTTCATATCACTTTGCGACGTTACGTCCAGATGTTTAAACAAAATGACTGAGTCAATTAGGAAACTACTAATGCTGTATCCGAACATTACGGGTTTGTTTTTCCTTCTTATCAGCATTAACTTACATATTTGTACAGTTAGAGCTAGCTGCCGTTCATGACACCAATTAGAATTTTTGTCTGAGTCGTCCTGTATCATCGCACAAGCACTCAACTTCGACACCTTCCTGTACACCACAGCATCATCAACTAACTATCACAAACTGCTGTTTGCCCTGCCCGCCAAATCATTTATATATACAGAAAATAGTAGTGTTCCTACCATACTTCACTGGGGCACTGCTGACGATATTCTTGTTTCTGATGAAACACTCGCAGCCGAGGACAACATACTGGGTCTTAGAGCAACTCGCCTGTCTTCGAACCCGTTCTCTATGCTCGCACGTTAGCTAATAGTTTGCAGTGGGGCGCCGTGCCGTGTCAAATGCTTCCCGGAAATCTAGAAGTGTGATATCTGCCTGTTGCCCTCCATCTGTAGTTCGCAGTATATCATGTGAGCTCAGGACAGTAGTACTCTAATAGATAATGTATCTGTATAAACAAGAGGATGTAGAACGAACACTTGCTTTCCCTGAGGTAAATGGATTATCTGCCCATGATGCACAACTGATTAACTTACAAAACCTAACAGGGCATACACTTCAGAAACCATTAAGTAAAAGTGTGAAGGTGCTCAACCCAATATCAATAGATCACTTTAGAGAAAGTTCAGGAAATGTAAACTGGGAAGATGCATATAATGAGCCAAATGCTAATGATGAATGCAGCATATTTCTTGATAAATTTACACTCCTGGAAATGGAAAAAAGAACACATTGACACCGGTGTGTCAGACCCACCATACTTGCTCCGGACACTGCGAGAGGGCTGTACAAGCAATGATCACACGCACGGCACAGCGGACACACCAGGAACCGCGGTATTGGCCGTCGAATGGCGCTAGCTGCGCAGCATTTGTGCACCGCCGCCGTCAGTGTCAGCCAGTTTGCCGTGGCATACGGAGCTCCATCGCAGTCTTTAACACTGGTAGCATGCCGCGACAGCGTGGACGTGAACTGTATGTGCAGTTGACGGACTTTGAGCGAGGTCGTATAGTGGGCATGCGGGAGGCCGGGTGGGCGTACCGCCGAATTGCTCAACACGTGGGGCGTGAGGTCTCCACAGTACATCGATGTTGTCGCCAGTGGTCGGCGGAAGGTGCACGTGCCCGTCGACCTGGGACCGGACCGCAGCGACGCACGGATGCACGCCAAGACCGTAGGATCCTACGCAGTGCCGTAGGGGACCGCACCGCCACTTCCCAGCAAATTAGGGACACTGTTGCTCCTGGGGTATCGGCGAGGACCATTCGCAACCGTCTCCATGAAGCTGGGCTACGGTCCCGCACACCGTTAGGCCGTCTTCCGCTCACCCCCCAACATCGTGCGGCCCGCCTCCAGTGGTGTCGCGACAGGCGTGAATGGAGGGACGAATGGAGACGTGTCGTCTTCAGCGATGAGAGTCGCTTCTGCCTTGGTGCCAATGATGGTCGTATGCGTGTTTGGCGCCGTGCAGGTGAGCGCCACAATCAGGACTGCATACGACCGAGGCACACAGGGCCAACACCCGGCATCATGGTGTGGGGAGCGATCTCCTACACTGGCCGTACACCACTGGTGATCGTCGAGGGGACACTGAATAGTGCACGGTACATCCAAACCGTCATCGAACCCATCGTTCTACCATTCCTAGACCGGCAAGGGAACTTGCTGTTCCAACAGGACAATGCACGTCCGCATGTATCCCGTGCCACCCAACGTGCTCTAGAAGGTGTAAGTCAACTACCCTGGCCAGCAAGATCTCCTCCGGATCTGTCCCCCATTGAGCATGTTTGGGACTGGATGAAGCGTCGTCTCACGCGGTCTGCACGTCCAGCACGAACGCTGGTCCAACTGAGGCGCCAGGTGGAAATGGCATGGCAAGCCGTTCCACAGGACTACATCCAGCACCTCTACGATCGTGTCCATGGGAGAATAGCAGCCTGCAATGCTGCGAAAGGTGGATATACACTGTACTAGCGCCGACATTGTGCATGCTCTGTTGCCTGTGTCTATGTGCCTGTGGTTCTGTCAGTGTGATCATGTGATGTATCTGACCCCAGGAATGTGTCAATAAAGTTTCCCCTTCCTGGGACAATGAATTCATGGTGTTTTTATTTCCATTTCCAGGACTGTATATCCTTTTTTGAACATTGTTTTTCAAAGAAAATTACTAAATGTAACACCACAAACTTTTAAAAAAACCTTGGATTACTACAGATATTAAAGTGTCTTCAGAATGAAAGAAGAAAGCTGTATGAGACAGAAAGAACATGTAAATATCCAGAAGTAGTTTTACACTACAAAAATTATTGTAATATACTGAGAAAAGTTGTAAGGAAATCAAGAAATATGTATGTTAGTGAAGAAATTAACAACTCCAGCAATAAAATCAAATCAATGTGAATTGTTGTTAGTAGAGAGACAGGAAAAGTAACCACTGGGGTAGGTAGTATTACTGTTAAAGACAATGAGACCATCTTAACCAACAGTACACACGTAGCCAACGTATTTAACAATCACTTCTTAAGTGTAGGAGAAAAAATTGATGAGAATAGTTCAAAAGAAAAAGCCAGGCAGTATATGGAAGAGTCAGTTTTGAAAAATGTTAGTCAGATTAAGTGTCATCTAACAACCTCTTGTGAAATAAGGAAAATTATTAAATCTTTGAAAAATAAATGTTCTGTTGGAGTAGATGACATCTCTAACAAGTTATTAAAACAATGTGGAGCAATTACAGCTGATGTTTTGAGCCACATATGTAATGCATCACTGACTCAGGGTATTTTTCCAGACAGGTTAAAATACGCCACTGTCAAGCCTCTCTACAAAAAGGGGGAAACCACAGATGCCAATAATTACCGGACAGTATCCTTGCTTACAGCATTTTCAAAAATCTTTGAGAAAGTACTGTAGTCAAGAGTTGCTGGCCATCTCAATAGTAATGGGATACTTAGTAAATCACAGTTCTGATTTCAGAAATGCTATTCTGCTGAGACAGCAATATACAGTTTCACTGTCCACATAATAGAGTCTTTAAATAGTAAAATGTCACCAGTAGGAATATTCTGTGACTTATCCAAAGCATTTGCTTGTGTGAACCACGACATTATGCTTGAGAAATTACAATTCTATGGTATAGATGGAGCAGCATATGTGTGGTTTAAGTCATATCTATAGAACAGGAAGCAAAAAGTCTCTTTATATGCTTCAAGTGATTCAAAGGAGTTTGCCATTCATCTAACTGGGGTGAAATTACATTAGGTGCTCCATAAGGTTCGATCATGGGTCCCCTCAGTTCTTGATATATATGAATGACCTCCCTTCTTATGTGAAACAAGATGCTGAACTGAGACTGTTTGCTGATGATACAAGCATAATTATTAATCCCGTAAAAGAAAGTATGATAGAAAATGATAGAAATAAGGTCTTTGGAAAAGATATTAATTGGTTTTCTGCGAATCGGTTTGCTCTGAACTTTTAAAAAAACGCAGTACATCCAATTTTCTGCTGCAAAAATGTTAATTCTTTCAATAAACATAACACATCAAAAGAAGTCAGAGTAGAGCATATTACATTTTTGGGTGTGCCTATAGATGAGAATCTTAGCTGCAGAAGTCATATTTTGGATCTCCTAAAGCTACTAGGTTCACCAACTTTTGCAATCAGAATAATTGCCAATTTTGAGGATATAGAAATTAGTAAGCTAACATACTTTGGATACTTCCACTCTCTGATGTCATATGGAATCATATTGAAACGTCCCCTTTGAAACTACTGCAATACAGCGAGCGCCACTACTGCCAGCTAAACAAAAGATTCAAACTACTAAAGGCACTAACTACTGATAGGCATAATTAGCAAATGAAAGACTTTGATACCGAACAGACAATGTATTTACCTTGATAGTGTTCAAAAGTCTTAATATATATATCAGTCCATGAATCCAATATTACAAATTTACTCTTTCTGCTGGACACACGTCCAGATCGTCCACTTTCAAAATTCCGCCATCTCTCTCCCCACATCTACGACTGCTGGCGGCTCACCTCCAACTGGGCAACGCTACGCGCTGTTAACAGCCAACTGCCCAACACTACAATAGCCAACAACAATGCAAACCAGCCACAGCCACAGCACAATCAGTGATTTTCATACAGAGCGCTATGTGGCGTTACCAATATGAAAACCTAAACAGTCTACTTACAATATGTTGGGGCAACTCAGCACTTAAGCAAAAGGTATTCACTGCTCAAAAGAAAGTAGTTAGAATAATGTGCGGGGTTCATAGTCGCACATCTTGTAGGCATTTTTTAAAAGGTTTGGAATTCTTACAACTGCTTCACAGTACATTTACTCAGTAATGAAATTTTTTCTCAACAACATGGACAAGTTTAAAATCAACAGCGACATTCATGATTACATTATCAGAAAAAAGACCTACACTATCCTTTACTTAACCTATCTTTGGCACAGAAAGAGGTAAAATATGCTGCTATAAAACTTTTTGATAAATTACCAGATGAAATAAAATGTCTGACAGCAGTAATAGTTTCAAAACAAATTGAAATCATACCTCCTTGACAACTCCTTCCATGCCATAGATGAATTCTTGAATATGAGTAAATAAATCTGGAGGTATAATATGTGCATTTTGTGCCATTTAAGGGAATGGAATAGATAATAGAAATACACTCCTGGAAATGGAAAAAAGAACACATTGACACCGGTGTGTCAGACCCACCATACTTGCTCCGGACACTGCGAGAGGGCTGTACAAGCAATGATCACACGCACGGCACAGCGGACACACCAGGAACCGCGGTGCTGGCCGTCGAATGGCGCTAGCTGCGCAGCATTTGTGCACCGCCGCCGTCAGTGTCAGCCAGTTTGCCGTGGCATACGGAGCTCCATCGCAGTCTTTAACACTGGTAGCATGCCGCGACAGCGTGGACGTGAACCGTATGTGCAGTTGACGGACTTTGAGCGAGGGCGTATAGTGGGCATGCGGGAGGTCGGGTGGTCGTACCGCCGAATTGCTCAACACGTGGGGCGTGAGGTCTCCACAGTACATCGATGTTGTCGCCAGTGGTCGGCGGAAGGTGCACGTGCCTGTCGACCTGGGACCGGACCGCAGCGACGCACGGATGCACGCCAAGACCGTAGGATCCTACGCAGTGCCGTAGGGGACCGCACCGCCACTTCCCAGCAAATTAGGGACACTGTTGCTCCTGGGGTATCGGCGAGGACCATTCGCAACCGTCTCCATGAAGCTGGGCTACGGTCCCGCACACCGTTAGGCCGTCTTCCGCTCACGCCCCAACATCGTGCGGCCCGCCTTCAGTGGTGTCGCGACAGGCGTGAATGGAGGGACGAATGGAGACGTGTCGTTTTCAGCGATGAGAGTCGCTTCTGCCTTGGTGCCAATGATGGTCGTATGCGTGTTTGGCGCCGTGCAGGTGAGCGCCACAATCAGGACTGCATACGACCGAGGCACACAGGGCCAACACCCGGCATCATGGTGTGGGGAGCGATCTCCTACACTGGCCGTACACCACTGGTGATCGTCGAGGGGACATTGAATAGTGTACGGTACATCCAAACCGTCATCGAACCCATCGTTCTACCATTTCTAGACCGGCAAGGGAACTTGCTGTTCCAACAGGACAATGCACGTCCGCATGTATCCCGTGCCACCCAACGTGCTCTAGAAGGTGTAAGTCAACTACCCTGGCCAGCAAGATCTCCGGATCTGTCCCCCATTGAGCATGTTTGGGACTGGATGAAGCGTCGTCTCACGCGGTCTGCACGTCCAGCACGAACGCTGGTCCAACTGAGGCGCCAGGTGGAAATGGCATGGCAAGCCGTTCCACAGGATTACATCCAGCATCTCTACGATCGTCTCCATGGGAGAATAGCAGCCTGCATTGCTGCGAAAGGTGGATATACACTGTACTAGTGCCGACATTGTGCATGCTCTGTTGCCTGTGTCTATGTGCCTGTGCTTCTGTCAGTGTGATCATGTGATGCATCTGACCCCAGGAATATGTCAATAAAGTTTCCCCTTCCTGGGACAATGAATTCACGGTGTTCTTATTTCGATTTCCAGGAGTGTATTTAGGTGTAACACTTTAATGCAAAAAAATCCTTGTTTCCTGTGCGCATTTCTTGCGCATTTGACACGTTCCACGTCATAACAGTTTTTTCATGCTATTGATCAATGGAACACGTAACTAACTAACCAACTGAGAAAAGAGCAAACTGAGTTTCGTACAGCGGTGTTTTCTAAAACACTCATGGACATAAGCTTCTCACTCTCAAGAAAATTTGTTGTATTCGAATTGACAATACGTTCAAGGATCCCGCTGCAAACTGATGTTGGGGATATTGGTGTTTAATTTGACAAGTCCGTTCTTTTACCCTTCTAATATACAGGAGTCACCTGCTCTTTGTGCTGGGCGAGAGATTCGCGACAAGAGCAAACTAAGTAAGGGACCAATGCCGTAGAGTGCTCCTTGGAAAGTCAAATTGAGATTCTATCCGGCCCTTTCTTCTATACGTTATTATCTTCGTCTGACTATAAACAAAAATATCACATTGTTATATCTGTAGATCGAGGTGGCCAGGCAAGGTTTACATAGTGATAAATCTACCGTTTGGAACAAGTGTGATTGAAATGCTCTGTTACACGTGTTTTAGAATGTGAAAGCCTTTTTACGTATTGAACATACATTATATTTCGTGAGGCTAGCGGAACGTGCCCTATTCTTTAAGAACGGAGATTGAAAGAGATCTTCACTGACGATAAAATTAATTGTGCATGAAATATTCTGTAGCTCGTAAAGCAGCCAGAATAGAGAATACATTTATCTGAACTTGTTTCCCTGAAATGAGAATTCTCTGCCACACCCCGCAATATTGATCTTTTTCTGCAAGAGTCCTATCTTTAGGGCCGAGGTCTTTTCCTTTCTGCTCCTGGAGACTTTTAAATGGAAATCTCGTGACGTGGAATAAAAGCTCCTCGAATCAGTGGCGGCTTTGGCGCGGGTCTTCTCTTCGGCTTCCTCACGGAGGAGTATTAAATTCTTATTTCAGTCTCCACTAACTCAGGCGGCTCGGGAATCTCCAATATTCCTAGACAACTAGAGCCGATAGTTGGGTAGGATGCTCTATATGTCATCGGCAAAATAAAGTGAACACCCTGACAAGAACACCTCATATCAGAAAGTTATATTCTGTGTCATCATTTGTTTTGTTCCTGGGCAACAACTCTGGACGAGATCCGAACTGTCAGTACCACAGTCGTCGTTCAACTGTTATTATGACATGCCTTATACACTTCCAATGACGCCAAATTCTCAGTGTTCTCTTAATTAGATATCTCTGAAATTAATCGAGGATCCACTTGGGACATCTAAAATCGTGTCTGTTAAATAGAGTTGCGAAATAAGAAATACTGGTATAGAAACAATGTATGAATAAAGACAATTGTTACTCCTAATGACCCATGGCCACGACAACGATTCCTGAGCTTAGAATGATTCTAGAAAACAAAACCAACAAAACCAGAACATCTAGAACTGCACGAACAAAATATCCTTCGCAACTCCATCTGTTACGCTTTCACGACTGAACTGCTGAACAGAATTTGAAAAATTTGGTATGGAGATAGTTTCAAGGCTGAGGAAGAACATAGGCTACTTTGGAAAGCGTGTAGGACAACTTATTTTTTGATTTGGAGAATATAACCCGAATAATGGAAGAATAACTACTCTTAAAAAAGCTGTTTACTCTCTGACTTTTGAACTTTATCGTATTAGTAAAAATACTTTTGTTGCTTGATATGTTGTACATAATACGATTCAACATAATGAATACAATGTTTATACAATCCTCAACGTGTTCATTCAGTGCCAGTCCCGACTTCCATACTAATATTATAAATCCGAAAGTAACTCTGTTTTCATTGCTTTACCGCTTAACCGATTCCAATGGTATTTAATAAGGAGATAGCTTGAACCGTGAGGAAGATCATAGGCTCTATTGAAATTAGTATCTTTTTGAGTACTATTAACTTTTATATATGGTATACATTAGTGGCATGCAGACGACGCTGGCACGATGGTCGGCCACTCTTAGCCAACATCTAGATATACATCGTTACTCTGCAATTCACACTTAAGTGCCTGGCAGAGGGTTCATCGAACCATTTTCATACTACTTCCTACCGTTATACTCTCGAATGGTGCCTGGGGAAAAGGAACACCTAAATCTTTCCGTTCGAGTTCTGATTTCTCTTATTTTGTTATGATGATCATTTCTTCGTAAATAGATCTCGCCACAAAGAAAACCACCTTTGTTTCAGTGACTCCACCCCAACTCGCATATCATATCAGTGACACTCTCACCCCTATTGCGCGGTAACACGAAAATAGCTGACCTTCTTTGTACTTTTTCGATGTCCTCCATCAATCCAACCTGGTAAGGATCCCACACCGTGCAGCAGTATTCCAGCAGAGGACGGACAAGTGTGCTGTAGGCTGTCTCTTTAGTGGGATTGTCGCATCTTCTAAGTATTCTGCCAACAAAGCGGAGTCTTTATTTCGCCTACCCCACAATATTATCTATGTGCTCTTCCCAATTTAAGTTGCTCGTAATTGTAATTCCTAGGTATTTAGTTCAACTGACAGCCCTTAGATTTGTGCGATTTATCGTATACCCAAAATTTATCGGATTTCTTTTAGTACCCATGTGGAAAACCTCGCACTTTTCTTTGTTTAGTGACACTTTTCGCACCATACATAAATTCTCTCTAGATCATTTTGTAATTGGAATTGATCGTCTGATGATTTAACTAGACGGTAAATTACAGCGTCGTCTGCAAACAATCTAAGGGGGCTGCTCAGATTATCACCTAGATCATTTATGTAAATCAGGAAGAGCAGAGGGCCTATGACACTACCTTGCGGAACGTCAGATGTCACTTCTGTTCTACTCGATGATTTACCGTCTATCACTACGAACTGTGACCTCTCTGAGAGGAAATCAAGAATTAGTCTATAGATTAATCCGTGAAAGGACAAATCAAATTTTATTGTGCGCGTGGCTTATGATATTGAGTTCCTACAGCACCTGGCACAACTGGAGAGTTTTGCTGGAAATAGTTCAGTAAAATCGGACGGTAAGCCTGAAAATCATATTTAAAACTATTACTATAAACTTCACAAACGTAAGTATAATTTAGCGCGTAGTTCTAAGAGAGTTCAAGCTGCGTATGTCAGTCAAATCCAACAAACCTCAGGCAATTTCATATCCTCCGCAAATTAGATGAGGCTGCATTTATGATCTATTAACTGACTGAGTTAATCATAATTTAGTACTTATGAATCAAAAATATAGGCACCATAACGCATTTAAATGATAGGGAGAAACGATTGGTATGTGTTGCTCTGGTGGCGAAATCTCATATCGAGTACTGGGTGAGCCAGCAAAACCCCTGAAAACTCTACTTCTACACGAATGTAAGGCATCGAGGGATATTTTTAAAATATAATTAGAAAATATAATGCAGGTTTTCCGATTCGACACACAGCAAAATAACAGAAACACACTCATTATGTACCTACATATCAGCGCTGCATACATTTTTTGTATATGCAGTCAGTTCCACAAGAAAGTGTACGCCATAATTTCAAATGTATTGTGCGCAGCGACATATCTGGTAGTGGTCTCGAATCTGTAGTCAGTGTGCTTTTGCACAGTGTAAACAATATGAGAGTTGATTGTTCTGTTTTGTCGGTTGCATTTTAAAATGACTGCAAAATATCTGAAACGTCACGAGGCAACGTCCCTTGTAAATCATCTTTTTGGGCCTGGTCTCCTCTTTCACAAGACTGCTGTGCAAAGCGTGAAAGGTTGCTTCAACGAACTATCAAAAGTGCATGCTTGGAGATGATTATCAAAACGCGGTTTTGGCTATTTGCACTTATCTACAGCCAGTTTAAACGCTGAAAAAATGTGCGAATTATATAAAAATGTTTCGAACTGGGCGAACTGGGTGCTTCGAGAGGATAATGAGCAGCCGTCTCTGTACAGCTTGGAAACAAGACAATGGTGTGTCCACGATGGATTGACCTGCAATGTATCCAGATGCAAATCCGATCGAATTGCTTGGTTGTATATTAAGATGAAGCTTAAAGGAAAGCTAATATATAGTTTGAAGTAGCTGTAATATAAAATCAGAACGATATGGAGGTCATTACTGAGAGAATATACAGAAAATTTCGTGAAAAGCATGCCAAAAAGGTGCCAAGCTATACGGACAATGGCGGCGATTGGATTAACTGTTACGTAATTGTGCAGTTACTAATAACATGTATTTTCATGTAAACATATACTTATAGTAGTGTCTTTTATTTCATACAGATAACGGCATACACTTTCTTGTGGAACTAAATGTACGTCTCTACAGCACTAATACACTGACATCTTGTAGAAGTACTAACTTACTTATTCACCATCACATGTCACATCAAAATATTGACATGTAAGCGAAAAATCGCGTAACAGTTAACACTAAATAAAAACTCTACAAATGGGTTCTACTTCAGAGGGCTGAAGGTCTGCAGTTAACAGATTCTACTTTTATTTGCTGTGAAACCATACGGAAGCACCCTGTATGCTTAATGACTCACGTGCGGATACTGCTGGGTGGCTAGACTCAAAATAACTGTTGGAGGCATTTCGGCGGGGCAGGGTTTTGTTCTCTGTGCAGGCTGCACGTTAAAATTCACCTACCCTTCACTCGGCAACGTAGATACTTATAAGATGATGTAAAAGCAGCGTTGATGAAAAACACCATCTGATACCAACAATTACTTAGGCCGTGCAATTCTAGAAAAAAAAAAAAACGGCTCTGAGCACTATGGGACTTAACTTCTCAGGTCATCAATCCCCTAGAACTTAGAACTACTTAAATCTAACTAATCTAAGGACACCACACACATCCTTGCCCGAGGCAGGATTCGAACCAGCGAACGTAGCGGTCGCGTGGTTCCAGACAGTAGAGCCTAGAACCGCTCGGCCACTCTGGCCGACAATGAAAGAAATATCTGTAGAAAAACTGTCATTCAGTTTTATCGGGCAGTAAGAAAATGGATTAGCTTCTGGAAAATGATGTCCGAAATTTCCACACAAAAATGTTTATTTTGTCCTTATAGCCAAAGAAAGGGGGCTACTTTCTTCCAGTTCACAATTCATGCACACATTTCATACGCACAGTAGTCAGAAATCCGTCGAGACCCGACCCAAATTAAACAACGTTTTCACAGTCATTACTTTCACCACTAGTCTGAGTTATTACATTCGGTCCTTCTTGTCGATTTATAAAAAAGAAATTGCTCGCCAAAAATGCTCAGTGGTTGAATACTGAAACATGCCACGCGGATACTATGAAGGTCAAATTTTCACACGCGAATATCTTTCCAACAAAACAAATCCAAAACTTCTAAACTTCACAGAACTGTCCGTAAATGCAACTGTTATTATGGCCACGCAATCTGGACGCCAGAAGCCAAATATTTCTTCATTTTACACATTATTTTGACTCGCACTAGTAACATGACTGTCCGCGTTAAAAGCTAGCGAGCGATTCCTCTTCTTGCAGCCTCACTCCAACTATCAGGTAACGAGCGGAACCGTCTCAGTTCTGATTGGGTGATCATACTCGCTGCTCGCGCCAAAACTGGCCTGCACCAATCCTTACACACAGACGGATTTACGCAATTCTGACATACAAATACTAAAGTAATGTTTAATAAACGAAAACGAAAAGGCAAAAATTCTGGAAACATTCTTTAGATACTGATTTTACTCTACCTGACTTTCTGGCTGCTCTGTTACAATAGCAATCACACCTAGACATACATCATCAGCAAAGTGGGTAAATTCCCTAGGATCATTTTCCCACGACAGGCTTGTGTAACTCATGCAGGTTACTTTGAATACCATGCAACATTCGAATCTGACGAATGTCTCACATACACACTCTCATTCAGTCACATTTATTCCCACAACAATATTAGACACCAACAACAATTACGTCTGATTTTTATATTACGAAAACGAAAAATAATTAAAGCTATAATATGAAAATCTTAATTAATTAATTCCGTTTATATTTTCCAATTATACCAAAAAATAAACTATTATATTTTCTAACTGAATTTCGTTTCCTAAGTGTCAGTTTTTGATTTGTTAGCAATTTTTTTATCTCCGAAACTATGATAGTTACAATGTTGAAATTTGTCTATAATCTTCTCCTGAATAACAAAAGGTAGTGTGCCAATTTTGAAACTGATTGAATAATATTTAGTATCATTTATTTGGGTTCATAGGTGCCATGAATATACAGTAGCTCGAAGTAACACAGGATCCGTTCTCACGCTGCAGTAGCAGCAGGTGTATATGACTCAAAGGTAGGACACAACTTGCGATCTCCTTCACAGCCTCTGGTTCCAATACTGCGGGCTGTACTGCAATGTAGCTTACTGCTGTAATTGTTATCGCGCAATAACTCGCGACGTCACAGCATGTCTTGCAATTCCTAACCAAAGGCGAAGGTATTCTAGCCGACCGAAACATTGAATATGTAGGGTGTTTCCGCAAGAGCGTGCAAAAACTTAACAAGACATGGAGGATACTCCATTGAACAATTTGAGGCAGGGAACCTGGGATCGGAGAAGCCAGCTGAAGGATATAATAGGAATAAAATCAGGTTACTGTGTACTTTTTATTTACTTTAGTTACAGTTATCTGCAAATACCATCACCGCCGCAATGGAAGTACCATTTGTACTGTATTTTACAAAATGTGCTGAAACTGACAGCGATCAGCCTCGATGCAAGCATGACATCGGCGAACAAGATTCTGACGCACCCTGACAAATGCCCCTGGTGTGTTTCGAATCACATCACAAGCAGCTAAAATGACCTCACAGTCCTCCCCTTCCAATCCAGCAGCCAGGAAATACAGCACTGAGATGGTTACGGACATTTACACTGAAGGGAGGCTGTGCACAATCATGCTGTATCCACATCCTCTCACGAGCAGCCAAGGGTACGTTCTCTAATAACTCAGGTACAACTCTTTGCACGAACCTCAAGCATAAGTGGCCATTCAGATGGCCAGGTAGAAGATATGGCCCAATGAGTTGTCGCCTACAATGCGGGCCCAGATATTACCTACTTAATGATGACTCTATTACAGCAAGAGGGTTTTCCTCATCCCTCACATGGCTGTGAATGCTATTCCAAATACCATCACGATCAAATGAGGCCTCGTCAGTAAGCAGCACGATTTGGAGGAAATCTGGTCGATCAATCCATTGTGGGAGCAGCCACTGACACAATCAGACATTGATGCAAAGTCAGTCACAAGCATGCATGGACTCGGTGTGGGTGATATGGGTGTAGTTGTTGTTCGTGGAGTACTCGCTACACGTTGGTATGTGCAGCGCCCATTTCATGGGCAGTACGACGAGTACTTGTGGTGGGGTCCGCTGCAACACGTTCACGCACCTCCTCTTCAAAATCGGATATGCGAGTGGTCCTCATGTTTGCCACGTCCCTAGTTTCTTCTTTCCAATGAACAAGTCTCCCACATTCTTCGATCAAGAGACATAAAAACCCGTCATAACTGATGATGCCTGTTAGTAAATCGTTCCCTGTACAGCCTTTCAGCAGCGAGAACAGTGCAAAGTACTTTTCCACACACAAGGTACATGTCAGCGAGTTCAGCGAAACTCTACCGGTACTGCTCAATCGTACTGCACTGCCTCTGTCGTTGACCGTTCTGTCATGGAACAATGTAAATATACTGAAGCGCCAAAGAAACTGGTATTGGCATGCATATTGTCCAGAATACGGTGCTGCGGTCAGCAACGCCTATATAAGACAACAAGTGTCTGGCGCAGTTCTTAGATCGATTACTTGTGCTACAATGGCAGTGGTGTTGCAGTCGGCGCAAGGGCAATGGGACACAGTATCTCCGATGCAGCGCTGAAGTGGGAATTTTCCAGGACGTTCATTTCACTAGCGTACCGTGAATATCAGGAATTCAGTAGAACATCAAATCTCCGACATCGCTGCTGCTGGAAAAAGATCCTGCAAGAACGGACCAACGACGACTGAAGAGAGTCGTTCAACGTGACAGAGGTGCAACCCTCCCGCAGATTGCTGCACATTTCAGTACTGGGCCATCAGCAAGTGTCAGCATGCGAACTATTCAACGAAACATCATCGATATGGGCTTTCGGAGCTGAAGGCCCTCTCGTGTACCCTTCATGACTGCACGACACGAGGCTTTACGCCTCGCCTCCGGACATCGACACCGACATTGGACTGTTGATGACGGGAAACATGTTGCCCTGTCGGACGAGTGTCGTTTTAAATTGTATCAAGCGGATGGACCTGTACAGGTATTGAGACAACCTCATGAATCCATGGACCAGGCATACCTGCAGGGGAGTGTTTAATCTGGTGGAGACTTTGTGATGGTGTGGGGCATGTGCTGTCTGAGTGATATGGGACTCCTGGTAGGTCTAGATACGATTCTAACAAGTGACACTTACGTAAGGATCCTGTCCACATGCATCGATTCATGTCCATTGTGCATTCCGACGGACTTTGGCAATTCCAGCAGGGCAATGCGACACCACACACGTTCAGAATTGCTACATAGTAGCTCCAGGAACACTCTTCTGAGTTTAAAAACATCCACTGGCCAGCAAACTCTCCAGGCATGAAGTTTATTGAGCATATCTGGGATGCCTCGCAACTTGCTGTTCAGAAGAGATCTCCACTCCCTCTTAATATTACGGATTTATGGTCAGCCTCGAAGAATTCCTGGTGTCAATTTCCTCCAACACTACTTCAGACATTAGTCGAGTCCCTGCCACGTCGTGTTGCGGCACTTTTGCATGCTCGCGGGGGCCCTACATGGTATTAGGCAGGTGTACCAGTTTCTTTGGCTCTTCGGTGTAAGATAGGACAGAGCCAGCTGATGGACAAGTAAAGTAAACAAAAACTGCATCATGATTTCCTAGGAATCATGCTCATCCTCCTTGTTTGCTTGCAGGAAATAAAGAATGTCCATGTAAATAAGCAGCACAGTACGTGTAAACCTGTACGCATGTTAGTTACAAATAAACTGGAAAACAGTAATGCTAGACAAAGAAGTAGACAAGTTAAGTTCCATATCTCCTTAACCTGGCTTGACCAACCCAAGATTTCCTACCTCATATTGTTCAGTGGTGCATTCTGTATGTCCTGCTACATTTTTGCAAGGTCTTAAGGAAACGCCCTGTATATTCAATGTTTCCGTCTGCTAGAGTACCTTAACCTCTGGTTGGGAACTCTAAGGAATGTCTTCAGAAGTGACTTTCAGACTAGCGAGCTAGTAGTACTGTTTGGTGTGGGGAATTCGGTTAGCTAGGATGGCGTAGTTCGGTCGCCATAGACACACTCCTGTTTTCCGGCTGCTGTCGTGAACAACACTCTCTGGTCGCTTCCTTCAGCGTGTTGACTTCAAAATTTAGATCCTTTGCCCTGTGGTATTGCGACTGGCGCACTAAAACTATATTGCCCGGAGTTTTTAGTAAGATGATTGCTTGCTCGGGTTGCATTTGCGTGATTATATGAAATGTGATTTTTGTGCCTTATTTACAAGGCTGGACAAAAATACGGAAATAGTGCTAGAAATTTATGCATGAACATAAAAAATGGTTCAAATGGTTCTGAGCACTATGCGACTTAACTTCTGAGGTCATCAGTCGCCTAGAACTTAGAACTAATTAAACCTAACTAATTTAAGGACATCACACACATCCATGCCCTAGGCAGGATTCGAACCTGCGACCGTAGCGGTCACGCGATTCCAGACTGAAGCGCCTAGAACCGCACGGCCACACTGGTCGGTTGCATGAACATAAATGCAGATGCTTGCGCTTTTGTATTTGACCACTAGAAGCATTTGTATAATGTCATTAATACGTTGCATACGTCATTTATGGTCAGAATGGTGTTCTGTGTAGTTGGGATTGCGTTGTATCAGAACTAAGTGAATTCGAACGTGGGGAACAGTTGATGCACATATGGTAGGTGGTTCCGTAACCAAGACACACGAGGTGTTTGTTGTTTCAAGAGATATTGTATCGAAGATCTTTAGCATAAAGAAGAAATGTGGATAAAACGTCACCCGGTAAACCACAACACGCTCGAAAGTGTGTGCCGAGTGATCGTGGCGGGCGGCCATCGAAGAGGATTGTGACGAAAAATAACACAACAGCACCTCCAAAAGTCATTGCAGAACAGCTGCAAAAGTCACTGCAGAACTAGACACTCGCGAACTCTTCAGCAACAAAACAACACGAAATGAGCTCCATAAAAAAGAAGTTGCAATGCGAATTGGAATTCCAAAACCACTGATCGGTGATGGAAATGCCTGTAACAGTAAAATGTGGAAAAAAACCATAATGTCTGGACTATGGACCAGTGGAAGAATGCCATATGGTCGGGTAAGTATTGCTTCGCACTGTCATTGCCTTCTGGCCGAGTTTATGTCTAAAGCTCGAAACATGGTGGCGGTTCAGTGATGACATGGGCAGTCATATGGTGGTATGTGATGAGCCCCATGGTTACTCTGTAAGGCAGCATTACTGCAAAGAGTCATGTGATCATTTCGGCTGATCACATCCATTCCACGGTACGATGTTTTTTCCTCACTGGTGACGCTGTGCTCCAATATGGTAGGACCGCTACTCACACGGCTCGCATAATCTAGGACTGATTCTGTGAGCACGAGTTACCTAATCTCGCCTGGCCACCACAGTCAGCTTATCTCAATATTATAGAGCATTTGTGATCAACATTGGAGAAAAGGAAGCGGGATCGCTGTCCACATGCGTCGTCGTTACCTGAACTTGTCACTGTTTTACAGGAAGAATGGTATGATTCCCTTGAAAACCCTGTCTGACCATTATTTGTGGTATCACCGCCAGACTCCACACTTGCTAGGTGGTAGCCTTTAAATCGGCCGCGGTCCGTTAGTATACGTCGGACCCGCGTGTCGCCACTATCAGTGATTGCAGACCGAGCGCCGCCACACGGCAGGTCTAGTCTAGAGAGACTTCCTAGCACTCGCCACAGTTGTACAGCCGACTTTGCTAGCGATGGTTCACTGTCTACATATGCTCTCATTTGCAGAGACGACAGTTTAGCATAGCCTTCAGCTACGTCATTTGCTACGACCTAGCAAGGCGCCATATTCAATTACTATAATTACAATCTTCAAGAATGTATTCTGAACAGATAATATTATGAATCATATACCGTCAAGAGCGACGTTCATCATTAATGGATTAAAGTTAAGCATCAAACTAATTACGTCCGCTTTCTGAATTCTCATTCCTTGTCATGTTCCAGACCTCACGTCAGTATAGTTCTTCCCTCCTCACGCCAGCCTGCGTGAGCTAAACGCGTGCATTTCGGCCTCCATTCGTAGCATGGTGTTGGATCTTCTGCTAACACAAAATTATTGATCCATTCCGATACAACCTGAAGCGATTTTGAATGCCAACGGATTTCCTACACCGTACTAGGCTTGGTAATGTGTCGGGCTTGTGATGTTTCCATATGTTAGTCCTCTCCTGTACGTGAGGTACTCTGCAGTTGCACTTCATGTGAGCAATGCTGGTTCTCTGTTCAGAACCCATGGGGATCGACATCTAACATCTGTCTGGTCTTCCGCACATACAAGTCTCTTACTTCATTATGTTCCCAGTCATTATATAATTGTACAAGCGTTGATGTGAATGAGGTGGTACTTCTTTTGTCTTTTGTAAACGTATGGTACCGTGACGTCTTGTTTTCCGTTGAAGTACGAAAATTTTTTCGGTGTTAAAAACACGCAGACGTGCTCATTCAGACATTGTTCATGAAACGACAACGTTGGATCTCAAACATAAGGCAAAGTGAACGGTCTTCAGGAGAGATAAAATTTCCTATTTTAAATGAAATAGTCAGCTAACAAGGTAAGTGTGGGTCGCAGGGTGACTTCAAGATACGAGTTCTTTAGTGACGAAGGCGGTGAGACTTTGCCAATAAATGAGTAGTTTTCAGTTTGTTAGGTATTGTAGAAGATAGTGTGGAGGTCCACGTGCACTGCACAACTCATTTCGATATGGAGTGATTCACCTGGGCTGATAGACTGCTTTACTTCGGTTGTAAAGATCATGGGTTCATATTGCTATAACTGTGTTAACTGTTTCTTTTATTATTACGTTACTCTATGTTAGTCAGATCGCGTTAATATTCGTTTATGGGTCAGATATCATACAAAGGGGAATGTTTCAGGGCACTAAAACCGGGTTCATAATGTGCTTAAATGTGAATATTTGCAGCTGATGAACTGGGTTCTCACGGTAAAATACTGCACTAGCCACATGTTGCAAGATGGAAATCCTCGAGCGGTAGTGACAGCACGTCCGCTCAAGTATCAACGCGGAGGGAAGAATTATGTATAGCAGAATCAAAAGATCATGCACTTTATGGGACAAATTAATAGGTGCTGTTTATTATCCATTTTTCCGTTTGAAGGCCATTATCCACCCAGAAAGACAACGCATGTGATACAGCAAAGATGGAACACCTCATTCGAGAATACTTCACAAAAACGTGGACGATGGAGACATCGAATACGTCCACCATCATGGCCTCCCCGTTCACCTGGCTTTAAGCCGTAGCTATGGGGAAATATAAAGGAATTGATGTATTCCATGTCCATGGAGGACTGCACAGGTTACAGTAGCACGTATTTCATACATATGAAGAATTCCGAGAGTAACCTTGTGCATTCGCACAAGTTCGTGATCCTTTAAGAAAGATGTGGTAGCTCCCTTTCTTAAAATGAAATGAGGCTGATTAATTAACTTATTTAAATGTTTTACCTTCAGTCCCGAACGCTCCAGTTCACATAATACACTACTGGAAATGGAAAAAAGAACACATTGACACCGGTGTGTCAGACCCACCATACTTGCTCCGGACACTGCGAGAGGGCTGTACAAGCAATGATCACACGCACGGCACAGCGGACACACCAGGAACCGCGGTGTTGGCCGTCGAATGGCGCTAGCTGCGCAGCATTTGTGCACCGCCGCCGTCAGTGTCAGCCAGTTTGCCGTGGCATACGGAGCTCCATCGCAGTCTTTAACACTGGTAGCATGCCGCGACAGCGTGGACGTGAACCGTATGTGCAGTTGACGGACTTTGAGCGAGGGCGTATAGTGGGCATGCGGGAGGCCGGGTGGACGTACCGCCGAATTGCTCAACACGTGGGGCGTGAGGTCTCCACAGTACATCGATGTTGTCGCCAGTGGTCGGCGGAAGGTGCACGTGCCCGTCGACCTGGGACCGGGCCGCAGCGACGCACGGATGCACGCCAAGACCGTAGGATCCTACGCAGTGCCGTAGGGGACCGCACCGCCACTTCCCAGCAAATTAGGGACACTGTTGCTCCTGGGGTATCGGCGAGGACCATTCGCAACCGTCTCCATTTAGCTGGGCTACGGTCCCGCACACCGTTAGGCCGTCTTCCGCTCACGCCCCAACATCGTGCAGCCCGCATCCAGTGGTGTCGCGACAGGCGTGAATGGAGGGACGAATGGAGACGTGTCGTCTTCAGCGATGAGAGTCGCTTCTGCCTTGGTGCCAATGATGGTCGTATGCGTGTTTGGCGCCGTGCAGGTGAGCGCCACAATCAGGACTGCATACGACCGAGGCACACAGGGCCAACACCCGGCATCATGGTGTGGGGAGCGATCTCCTACACTGGCCGTACACCACTGGTGATCGTCGAGGGGACACTGAATAGTGCACGGTACATCCAAACCGTCATCGAACCCATCGTTCTACCATTCCTAGACCGGCAAGGGAACTTGCTGTTCCAACAGGACAATGCACGTCCGCATGTATCCCGTGCCACCCAACGTGCTCTAGAAGGTGTAAGTCAACTACCCTGGCCAGCAAGATCTCCGGATCTGTCCCCCATTGAGCATGTTTGGGACTGGATGAAGCGTCGTCTCACGCGGTCTGCACGTCCAGCACGAACGCTGGTCCAACTGAGGCGCCAGGTGGAAATGGCATGGCAAGCCGTTCCACAGGACTACATCCAGCATCTCTACGATCGTCTCCATGGGAGAATAGCAGCCTGCATTGCTGCGAAAGGTGGATATACACTGTACTAGTGCCGCCATTGTGCATGCTCTGTTGCCTGTGTCTATGTGCCTGTGGTTCTGTCAGTGTGATCATGTGATGTATCTGACCCCAGGAATGTGTCAATAAAGTTTCCCCTTCCTGGGACAATGAATTCACGGTGTTCTTATTTCAATTTCCAGGAGTGTATGTTTCGGGTTAACCAACACTATAAGGAGTCTAAATAAAAAAAAATCTCTGCGAAAATTAGTTCACAGGCATGAACATCGTAACTGGGGCCGTAGAACTAAAAACTGACTCCATTCAATAGATAACAAACCCGGCAGTGATTAGCAATTGCTAAATACACTCCTGGAAATGGAAAAAAGAACACATTGACACCGGTGTGTCAGACCCACCATACTTGCTCCGGACACTGCGAGAGGGCTGTACAAGCAATGATCACACGCACGGCACAGCGGACACACCAGGAACCGCGGTGTTGGCCGTCGAATGGCGCTAGCTGCGCAGCATTTGTGCACCGCCGCCGTCAGTGTCAGCCAGTTTGCCGTGGCATACGGAGCTCCATCGCAGTCTTTAACACTGGTAGCATGCCGCGACAGCGTGGACGTGAACCGTATGTGCAGTTGACGGACTTTGAGCGAGGGCGTATAGTGGGCATGCGGGAGGCCGGGTGGACGTACCGCCGAATTGCTCAACACGTGGGGCGTGAGGTCTCCACAGTACATCGATGTTGTCGCCAGTGGTCGGCGGAAGGTGTACGTGCCCGTCGACCTGGGACCGGACCGCAGCGACGCACGGATGCACGCCAAGACCGTAGGATCCTACGCAGTGCCGTAGGGGACCGCACCGCCACTTCCCAGCAAATTAGGGACACTGTTGCTCCTGGGGTATCGGCGAGGACCATTCGCAACCGTCTCCATGAAGCTGGGCTACGGTCCCGCACACCGTTAGGCCGTCTTCCGCTCACGCCCCAACATCGTGCAGCCCACCTCCAGTGGTGTCGCGACAGGCGTGAATGGAGGGACGAATGGAGACGTGTCGTCTTCAGCGATGAGAGTCGCTTCTGCCTTGGTGCCAATGATGGTCGTAAGCGTATTTGGCGCCGTGCAGGTGAGCGCCACAATCAGGACTGCATACGACCGAGGCACACAGGGCCAACACCCGGCATCATGGTGTGGGGAGCGATCTCCTACACTGGCCGTACACCACTGGTGATCGTCGAGGGGACACTGAATAGTGCACGGTACATCCAAACCGTCATCGAACCCATCGTTCTACCATTCCTAGACCGGCAAGGGAACTTGCTGTTCCAACAGGACAATGCACGTCCGCATGTATCCCGTGCCACCCAACGTGCTCTAGAAGGTGTAAGTCAACTACCCAGGCCAGCAAGATCTCCGGATCTGTCCCCCATTGAGCATGTTTGGGACTGGATGAAGCGTCGTCTCACGCGGTCTGCACGTCCAGCACGAACGCTGGTCCAACCGAGGCGCCAGGTAGAAATGGCATGGCAAGCCGTTCCACAGGACTACATCCAGCATCTCTACGATCGTCTCCATGGGAGAATAGCAGCCTGCATTGCTGCGAAAGGCGGATATACACTGTACTAGTGCCGACATTGTGCATGCTCTGTTGGCTGTGTCTATGTGCCTGTGGTTCTGTCAGTGTGATCACGTGATGTATCTGACCCCAGGAATGTGCCAATAAAGTTTCCCCTTCCTGGGACAATGAATTCACGGTGTTCTTATTTCAATTTCCAGGAGTGTATTTATGGGAATTTGATGTATATGTACTAATCTCCTTTTCCCCTCTCTCTGTCCATCTCCTTCTTCCCCTCTATATCTCCATTTTCTTATCCTCACTCCCCTCTGTCCGTCACGTCCACCACCTCTATCTATGGTGTGCGTCTCCTCCTCCTGCACTTCGGGCTGGTACATCTTCTTATTCCCCTTGTCTATGTCAATTTCTTCGCCCCCTTCTTTGTCCACCTTCTCCTCCTTCTATCTCAGATCGTGAGCCTTGTATGTTGTTGCAAATTCAGTTTCTGTAGTAGTATTCTAGACATAAGCTGGTAAGCCATTAATACAACTTGTCTGCGAGGAATAAAACAAAACAGCACATTACTGTGCGAACAACTTTTGCTGAAAAATATGTGTGACAGAAATAATTTTTGTAATGGTCTGTATGCCTCACCATCGTGGTTCAAACTGACTGCGTGAAAGAAAACAAAACTGCACAAATCCACATCAGAGTAAAGCCCAGCATTTTATTTCCCGCAGTCGGTTTTAACAGCTAACTTGTACATTTTTGTTTAAAAACGCGGAAACATAACGGATTGTTTAAGTAACTTATAACAGTATAATGTAGATTGGTCAAGAATTTTGTGAGATTTTTGCAAGAAACGCATCGATTTTATATTTCATTATCTAATGATATATATGTGTTAAAAAATATGGATCTTTCGTTTGTCCGAATGTTCATTAGACTATCGCGCAAAAATTTGAAGAAAACAGGTCTAATGATTTTCGAGTTTTTTCGTATTTATGTATTTACGTATTATGAGATAGCGCTCCTGTAAATGTATAAAAGCACGCGCGTTTTCGAATGCAAGGTTGTGTCGAAATTACAAAACAATCGGTGAGGAACTTTCGGAGATTTAAGATTTAGAATAAAAAGATTTACATTTTTAATTGTGTGGACAAATGTTCCGCCATTGAATACCAATGAATACAAATTGACAAAACAAAGAGCAAATAACTGTCTCAGCTTCACGTAGCGATTTTCAAATTACTGAGAATTAAATGACAATAACATAATACCAAATCACTGAATAAGATAAACCAGTGACCACTGCATTAAAATCTCAACATACCTCGAATAAAGTTACAGGCACTGCACCTCGTAGTAATAACTTCTTAACAGCCTTTAAGAAAACATTAATAATAACTGGAATAGCCCCAGGCATGCAGAATTATAAACGCCTCAGTGTAGAACGAATACAAGAGCAAAGACTGACTGTTATAGTTTCTTGTTAAGACTCCCTTGTTTCTTTAGAGAGAGAGAGAGAGAGAGAGAGAGGAGGGTTGTGGCTGCTATGCCTGTTATACAACTGTCCTGTGTGTCCACCACACTTAGTAGTCACGAAGATAGTGCATGCCGCAAAGCGCGAAGCTGCGCTGTGACTCAAACCTGTTTTGGCTGATTACTTGAAACAAAATTTTTTTCTCCCGCTTTTCGCCCTTCTTCTGTCACTCAACACAGTTTCAAAATTCATAATCCTCTCCTTACATTTATAATCAATGACTTTCCGAAATAAAAAGAGAAAAACACAGTATCTTTATTAGGATGGATGTAGGATACGTAAGAATCTCTTGTAATCACGGCAAGTAACTAATGTAGTGCAGACAGATGGCTTTCATAGGACGGAGCCGTCCATAACTAAACAAGTATTGGCAGCGCCTTTTGCAATCATTGGCAGCTGACTGTCAAAATTAATAATTGTTAAAAGCTGCATTATAAAGTACACAGCTGTGCCACTATTTTTTATTGAAGACTGTCGATGTCGGCCCAACATCAGACCACCTTCGTGACTCCTGCACAAAAAGCGAAAAACAAAATAACAAGTGTTAACAATTCTAATACATAACCACACGTGTAAAGAAATTACATTTAAACCATCACATTTTAAAAGACGAGAATACTTACAAAAACAACTCACATACGCAGTTTCACAGTTACAATACTAATTATAACTTAAAGACAGTTCTATTATTATTATTATTATTATTATTATTACCATTATTATTAGCTGTTATTTATGTCCTGACAAAACCTGAGGCTGTTGTATGCTTCCTGATATCAAGTTTTGAACTGATTGGGCTGAAGACCTTAACGATGGACGCCTTAAACATTGCAGAGATGTAATGATAATTAATTTGATCAATATATTACTATCCATATTAATTTTGTTTCATTAGTAGTAAGCGATGTGATTCGGCAATCTTAAAACATACTTGTTAGTCGAATTACGAGCATTACTGGCATCTGTGAGATGCAGACAGTTTGACTATATCAGTATCTCTGCAATGTTTAAGGCTTGCATCACATGATCTTTGGCCTGTTCGATTTATAACGTGACAATATTGCGCGTGCAGCCGCCTCTGATATTGTCAGGACATAAATGTTACGCATAGATAGATAGTAATGGAACACTCTGCTATTTACGGTTGGTGCTGCAATTGTGAGAATGCATAGCTGAGTACCTTTTGTAAGCATTCTGTTGTATTAATAAGTGATTGTACACATGTAATGTCTAAACACATAATGTTTATTTATTAGAACTGCACATACTTGTTATATGGTTTTGACTTTTTGATGCAGAAGACCCTTAGATGACCTGCTGATGGGTCGACACCGACTGCCTTCAACAAAAAATGGTGGTACAGCTGTGTATTTTATAATGTAATTTTTAACCTTTATAAAAGCTGTTCAGCACCATCTACACAGAATATAAATAAGTGCAATATAATGCGAGTAAACAGACGAAAAGTTCCATTAGTCACCGGAATTACGTGTTTAGGAGTTTTTATTCGAAGAGATATAAGACTTAATGACATATTAAAAATACTTGTGAGAAAAGCAGATGTCAGACTCATATTTGTTGTGAGAAATCTGAGAAAGAGTGGTTCATGTTAGAAAGAGGTCGCCAGCAAAATTCTCATTCTTCCAGTTTATGAGCACTGTTCGCCGAACTGAGACCGTTACAAAGCTAGATGAACTGAACAGCTGGAAAAAAAAGAAAAAGAAGATTCGAAGGGGAGCTGCACGACTTGCCACGGTTTAGACAGCGTGAGAGGCTTTATAAAAACGACTTTATGCAACAAGCAGAGCCTGGCGAAATTTCCGGAGCCCACGTTCCCCGAACAGAGAAAAAATTTACAAGTTTCTGCATAATACTACTGGCATATTACGAACATGCCAAAGTTAGTGAAATTGGAGTTCATTCCGACGGTATCGCATTCTACGAGGGTTGTTCAATAAGTACTGCAACACTTTTCTTTCCTCGACCAATTTCGGCTGAAAAAATGCAGTTTGTTGTGAGACATGGTGGACTATTTCCGCATCAGCCTCTATAGTTTCATAAAGTTTCGACTGGTGGCGGCTCTATACGTAGACTTCAAAATGGCGTCTCTAACGGAAGTGGGTTCCAAGCAAAGAATTGTCACTGGGTTTCTTTTGGTGGAAAACCAGAGCATCACAGATAATCATAGACACATAATGTCTACAGACTTGACAGCGAACAAAAGCACGGAGTTTCGTTGGGCGACGCGTCTGTCACCATCGTGGCGCAAACCTGTCCGATTTCCGCGTGCTGGCCGGCCGTACACAGCAGCGACTCCTGCAATGTTGGACGTGCGGACACGCTCAATCGAGGTGATCGACAGATCACAGTCAAACACCCCCCTGCATAAATTGACATCTCTGTTGGTAGTGCTGACACATTCGTCCTTCCTCATGGCACAACGATCAGCTCTGAAGTGTGTTGTGCCACCATCAGGAAACTGAAGAAACGACATCAGTATGAAACTTCCTGGCAGATTAAAACTGTGTGCCCCACCGAGACTCGAACTCGGGACCTTTGCCTTTCGCGGGCAAGTGCTCTACCATATGAGCTACCGAAGCACGACTCACGCCCGGTACTCACAGCTTCACTTCTGCCAGTAAAGCTGTGAGTACCTGGCGTGAGTCGTGCTTCGGTAGCTCATATGATAGAGCACTTGGCCGCGAAAGGCAAAGGTCCCGAGTTCGAGTCTCGGTGGGGCACACAGTTTTAATCTGCCAGGAAGTTTCATATCAGCGCACACTCCGCTGCAGATTGAAAATCTCATTCTGGAAACATCCCCCAGGCTGTGGCTAAGCCATGTCTCCGCAGTATCCTTTCTTTCAGGAGTGCGAGTTCTGCATGGTTCGCAGGAGAGCTTCTGTAAAGTTTGGAAGGTAGGAGACGAGATACTGGCAGAAGTAAAGCTGTGAGTACCGGACGTGAGTCGTGCTTCGGTAGCTCATATGGTAGAGCACTTGCCCGCGAAAGGCAAAGGTCCCGAGTTCGAGTCTCGGTGGGGCACACAGTTTTAATCTGCCAGGAAGTTTCATATCAGCGCACACTCCGCTGCAGATTGAAAATCTCATTCTGGACATCAGTATGTTCGTTGCCACAAAAACACAACGAACTTCTCCTTCCTATGACAGCTTAAGGTCTCATCCAAGTCTATGCACCTGAGAGGAGATCATAAAACTTCGTTGGATTATTCTTCCCTATCAACCCTGCAGTTCGGATCTTACTCCTCCTCCTTCTGGCTTCCACCTGTACTCCGCCGGGGACAGTATGTCGATGATAAGGGGGGGGGGGGGAGAGGGGTTATTAATACAGTAAGATGTCGGCGCCAATGTCAACCAATGGAGTGGTACCATGAGGGCATACAGACCCTCCCAGTAAAGTGGCGTAAAACCGTAACACTGAAAGGGGGTTATGTTTTGAAAAGTAGGGTTTTGTAGTCCAAAGAGCGTGGAATAATATGATGTATAGGATTCCTGAATAAAATCAACATGCTTACTACAAAAAGAAGTGTTGTATTATTTATTGAATGCCCCTTGTACGTTTGTAGGCACCAACCCTGGGTGGATTAGGAAAGGGGAGTGTGGGGAGAGGGAAGGAAAATAATGCTGTACACCATATAGTGGAGTACAGATCTAGACATACGAGGTGCGACAATAAAGTAATGAGACTGATTTTCTTTGCAAGATGTGGCAACCCTGCTGTCTTGCGTAGGCACAATATCTTTGACCTTGGTCTATAAGCTGCTTCTAGTCCAAGCGACACATCGATGCAACTGCTCAGTCGTGAGTTGTGCTGTATGTAATAAGTTAACACGTGTTTGTGTCTCTCGTCACGGAAATGGAACCGCATAATATTGCGCAGCGGTATGCCATTTCTTTTTGCGTTAAATTGGGAGAAATCGCGACGACAACTCACGGTAAGCTTCAGAAGGCTTTTGGAGAGGAGCTTATGTCAAGAGCTCAAGTTTTTCGTTGGCATAAAATGTTTAGTGAAGGCAGAACGAATGTTGAAGATGAAGACCGCAGTGGACGATCATCAACCTCACGGACAGACGTCAGCTTGGCCAGGGTGCGTGAACTCGAACGATCTGATCGAAGATTATCCGTGAAAATGATTGCAGAAGAACTGAACATCAATCGAGAAACGTTTCGTCTAATAATAACTGAAGATCTTGGTATGAGAAAGATTTGTGCAAAAATGGTCTCCAAAAATCTCACACCACAACAGTGAGAAACACGGAAAAATGTGGCAGCCGATGTGTTAGATCAAACGCAAATCAATCCAGAATTATTGAGCCGTGTTATCACTGGTGATGAAAGTTGGTTTTTTCAGTACGATCCAGAGACAAAACGCCAAAGTTCGCAATGGTGCTCAAAGGGATCATCCAGACAAAAAAAGCTCGCATGTCAAAGTCAAAAGTGAAAAGGATGCTTGTGTGCTTCTTTGATCTCAAGGGAATTGTTCATAAAGAGTGGGTGCCTCCTGGACAAACAGTTGGCCAATATTACTACAAAGAAATTTTAGAAAGACTTCGTAAAAGAGTTCTTCGTGTCCGTGCCAACACTGCTGATAATTGGATCTGCATCACGATACTGCTCTCTCAGTACAGCAATTTTTAACCTCAACACAAATTTCAGTATTACCACAGCCACGTTATGCACCAGATATCGTTCCGTGCGACTTTTTTCTGTTTCCAAGAGTCAAAACGGCGGTCAAGGAACACCATTTTCAAACATCACAAGACGTCCAAAAAGCTGTGACGAGGGTCTTGGAGGATATTACAGAAGATGAGTTCCAGAAATGTTACCATCAATGGCAGAAGCGCTGGAGAAGTGTGTGCAGTCAGGAGTGAACTACTTTGAAGGAGACAACACTAAACGTCACTAAAACGATAAGCAACATTTTTTTCACATCAGTCTCATTACTTTATTGCTGCACCTCGTAGATAAGGAATTATATAAAATTCCATCGACTATTAATGAGGAGGGATGGGAACTGATTACGAACAGAATTAAGGCTGCTTTTGAAACTAAAGATGGTCTTGCTGTATACACTATACTGAGTGTCAGTTTACAGCTTTTCTCCAATACTAAGAACGGCTCAAATGGCTCTGAGCACTATGGGACTCAACTTCTGAGGTCATCAGTCCCCTAGAACTTAGAACTTCTTAAACCTAACTAACCTAACGACATCACACACATCCATGCCCGAGGCAGGATTCGAACCTGCGACCGCAGCGGTCGCGCGGCTCCAGATTGTAGCGCCTAGAACCGCTCGGCCACCCTGGCCGGCATACTAAGAACGATATTGTGGAAAGACTAAGACAGTTGGATCAATATGTGACCGGAAATCAGTTTTACCAGCACACGAAAATGAAGCTTTGTTTCGGTCCTATGTTGTTGTTCCTTCCGGCAGGGAAAGAGCAACGTTATGATTCGCCATCTTTTGTTTCGCGGATAACATTCGCATATGTCCCCGGAAGTAGTCTGTTAGAGTCTAGACCTCGCATACCATTATATCTTCATGATGGTGGAATTAATTATTTCCATAACTGCGATGTTCCCGTTGCGGCGGAATGTAACAGATTAACCGAGACACTGGCGCTGGCGGGCAGCAGCAGGTTCCAGAATTCCCCACCTCGAATATCGCAGCGGGCCGAGTTTTTGCGACAGTGAATGCTGCGGCGCGGGGTCGACGCTCTCATTAGGCAGTCGGTCGGCGCCGCGGCGAATTAACAGCAGGGGTTAGCGCGTCTGGTGGAAGTTATTGCTGCGCAGATATGGTGGGATTGTGAGCTCGTGGGCGCGGAGCTGTGGCGAGGTGGCTGCGCGGCTGCGTGGAGCGGGGTGGGGCGCTGCTGCGCTGGGCGGGCGCGGGGCTTCCCGGCAGAGAGCGCGCGGGGGCGAGCTGGCGGCTCGTAAACGTGCACACAAAAAGAGTGTCGACGGTAAGCCACTCCAGCGCTAAGGCCAGCGCCGACACTACCCCCAGCATTTAAATTACTTCCAGCCTGCGGGAATCTCTGAAAAGAGACCTCTGTTTTGCTGTATAGAGTTCCCGCTTATGCAAGAGACACTAGACAGAGATAACTGCAGGTACGTTTCATTTACATATAATTTTTCATAGATCCTCCGTTACTGTAGCTTCTATGTTAGGGACTGTCTTTAGTAGTGACAGTATGTATTTGACTATGATACACTGCTGGTGGTGAAAACTGTGATACCAGAAGGTTTCAAAATAACGAAATGCATCAAATTATTAGGTGGTTTGTGGGTATAAATGGTGCGAAATTTAATGTAGAGAGATGTCAATGACACTATTTCGACGAGACATCAAGGTGAAGTGAGCTTTGATGCCTCAAATGCCTTCACAAAAGAAGACGAAATAAATATTCCAGAATTCAAATCGAGTACAGCTGCCAATATGAGTAACGTAGAGGTAAATATCCTCGAAGTAGTGAAGCAACTCAAATCACTTAATAAAAGCAAGTCTTCTGGTACAGACTGTATACCAATTACGTTCCTTTCGGAGTATGCTGATGCATTAGTTCCATACTTAACAATCATATACAACTGTTCGCTCGACGAAAGATCCGTACCCAAAGACTGGGAAGTTGCACAGGTCACACCAATATTCAAGAAAGGTAGTAGGAGTAATCCACTAAATTACAGGCCCATATCGTTAACGTCGATATGCTGCAGGATTTTAGAACTTATAGTGTGTTCGAACATTATCAATTACCTTGAAGGAAACGGTCTATTGACACACAGTCAACATGGGCTTAGAAAACATCGTTCCTGTGAAACACAACTATCTCTTTATTCACATGAAGTGCTGAGTGCTATTGACAAGGGATTTCAGATCGATTCCGTATTCCTCGATTTCAGGAACGCTTTTGACACTACCACACAAGCGGCTCGTAGTAAAATTGCGTGCTTATGGAATATCGTCTGAGTTGTGTGACTGGATTTATGATTTTCTGTCAGAGAGGTTGTAACACCATAGCTCTAATGCTGTACTGATTTATTTTGCTTTTGTTTCACTTAATGTTACATTGCTGTGCTTCTGTAAATGTGTTTGTTTGAATCGGTAACATAAAATTGTATACTCCTTTCTTTGTATAAACTTCTATGCAAAGCAGTATGTCTGTCATTTAATTTCTTTGTCCCATTTGGAGGGAACAAAACTTAGTGTATATAATTGTAATTTTGTGTGAATAATTTTTTGTAGAACTACCTATATGTGCAAATGTTCTGTTTTATTTAATGTATTTGGTTGCTGTTATGTAAACTGCTGATCCTCACTTAGAGTTCTTAGTTATTCTGTATGTAAAGATTGTTGTGGTTCCCCTCGGGAACGGAACTGTGTAGCGCGCGCAAATTGTGGTTGGCCTAGGTAGAAAAGGTGGAACTGGTAGCGAGTCGGGGACTAGCTACGAGTCTGTGCACTGCCATATAAAAGATGCATATTGTGCTGGTTCCGAGAGAGGCTTTGTCTGCTACTTTCCAATGCCTCGGATGTATGGATTAATAGCTGGAACTATTCTGGAATTTGTATCTATCATCGCCACCAAGAAATGACAGAGTCTAGCAATTCTACCTGCAATTCCACCTAACAACATGCAGTTGCCACCACATTGCGCAATCATTGCATCGGAATACTACAATGATGTACAGTGAAGGATCAGCTTAATGGATGTGTTAGTGTGCTCAAATATAAGGTAATTTATATCTGAATTTAAGTATCTACCTTGATTTTTTTTTTCTTATCATAACGCCTCTCAGGGTCCTCTCCGTTTGAACTAAAGTGATTACCGAGTGGCCCTACTGAAAGAACATTAAAAACCAGTGCCGGCCGAGCGGTTCTAGGCGCTACAGTCTGCAACCACGCGGCCGCTACGGTCGCAGGTTCGAATCCTGCCTTGGGCATGGATGTGTGTGATGTCCTTAGGTTAGTTAGGTTTAAGTAGTTCTAAGTTCTAGGGGACTGATGACCTGAGAAGTTAAGTCCCATAGTGCTCAGAGCCATTTGAACCATTAAAAACCAGTGTTTTTTTCTAATTAACGCCTCTTGAACATAGTAAAGAGAAAGTTAAAGTTATTGTGGCAAGAGAGTGAGTTAAAGTCAATGATGCTTGCTGAATATAATTTTCCTAGTAAAACTGCTTATTAATTTGTTGTTGCCAACTTCAAATTAAAACTTCTTAAGACTGATGCTTATAAAGTTTTGCTTAGTAAATGATCACATTACTGCCTGTTGTAAATCGCAGAAGGTGAGTCAGTATCTCACAAATATGTTAATGTTCTCAATGTAGTGAAAGTGGAAAACTCCAGTGTGAAACGTTATATACTCATGTCTGCTAAGTCTGTCTTGTGTATTGGAAGTGCATATTAATAATATAACAGGATCCACAGTTTGTCTATTGTGTTAATGCTAGGTAACAAGTAATGGGAAGACCACTAATTATGAAAACCATAATTTCTTTATTCAAATGATAGTGAGAAGCAACCTGTTAGTGGATTCCAATTAACTTCCATTTCAAATAGTAAAGTATTTAACTGAGAGAGACTTAACCGATGTCCAACTTATGATCCTGGAGGGAATGTTAATGGTAATGTTATAAAGACCACTCAGTTTGTGTAAGCCCTGAAAGTAATAGTGTGTTTCGGTATCTGTTATAATTTTGCAAATAGTTTTTGCTGATCTGTTAGTGTCAATCTTACCGTAAACATATGTATGTGTGAGAGTTCACTGCACTCGCGTGTGACGAAGTATAGGTTGTGTTTATCCATTAAAGTTACTCATAACTATTTTCTTGAACGAGAATGTTAATCATTCTCTTGCCTAGTTAGGCTGACGACCGTTTTCTTTATCCGTTGAACAGTGCAGATAGGCAAAATTTTGTTTGTTACTGTTCGAATATTTACGTAATTCTGACTTTCATTTCCGATAAGCCATTTCCGTTAGGTACAACACGGTCATAAAACAAAATTCCTCTCAGAGGGTAACACTGCTCTGTTGCTTTATACCATAATGGTTTTAACTAGATAATTATATTTCACGACCTGCCTCCTACTTTAAGGTTATGGTAAAGCAATAGCAGACAGGAGTGTTATAAGGTCACAGTTCGTAGTAAATGACGGAAAGTCATCGAATAAAACAGAAGTGATTTGAGGCGTTCTCCGAGGTAGTCTTATAGGCCCTTTCCTGTTCCTTTTCTATATTAACGATTCTGGAGACAATGTGAGCAGCCGTCATCGGTTGTTTGCAGATGACGCTGTCGTTTATGGACTAAAAAAGTCATTGGAAGATCAAAACAAACTGCAAAACGATTTAGAAAAAAATATCTGAATGGTGCGAAAAGTGGTAGTTGTCCCGAAATAACGAAAAATGTGACGTCATCCACATGAGTACTAAAAGGAACTCAAACTTCGGTTATACGATAAATCAGTCTAATCTAAAAGCTGTAAATTCAACTAAATACCTAGGTATTACAATTACGAACAACTTAAGCTGGAAAGAACACATAGAAAATGTTGTGGGGAAGGGTAACCAAAGGTGCGTTTTATTGGCAGGAAACTTAGAAAATGTAACAGACCTACTAAGGAGACTGCCTACACTACGCTTGTCCGTCCTCTTTTACAATACTGCTGCGCGGTGTGGGATCCTTACCAGGTAGGACTGACGGAGAACATCTAAAAATTATCGCGAAATATGGGAGAGCGCGTCACAGAAATGATACAGGATTTGGGCTGGAAATCATTAAATGAAAGGCGTTTTTCGTTCCGACGGAATCCTCTCACGAAATTCTAATCACCAACTTTCTCCTCCGAATGCGAAAATATTTTGTTGACACCGACCTACATAGGGCGGAACGATCACCACGATAAAATAGGGGAAAACAGAGCTCGTACGAAAAGATATAAGTGTTCACTCTTTCCGCTCGCTATTCAAGTTTGGAATAACAGAGAATTGCGAAGGTGGTTCGATGAATCCTCTGCCAGGCACTTAAATGTGATTTACAGAGTATCCATATAGATGTAGATGTATCGTTCCATGGTGATTCAACATCGAGCCGGAGTACATCGATTGTAGTGGATTGCGACTAGTGGCGAGCTAGTCAGTCGACAACGGATGACAGAGATGTCTAAAAGATATTAAGTAGGGTTACTGTCGAATACCCTCTGTAACGATGACAAGATGCGCGCATCCGTTATCTTGTTGAAAAGTAACATTGTGAAGTCCTCGAAGACAGGGCACAGCCCACGGTCTTAATATTGGCGTAGCCATATCGTGGTGTTCCTTGGGCCCCCTTGGTTACTCTGCAAGGCCGCATTGCTGCCAAAGCCTACGCGACCGTTTTCGCTGATCAGCTCCATCCCATGGTACATTGTTCCCCAGTTTGACACTGTGTTCCAAGACTACTTGGCCACTTTCATACAACTGGCATCGTTCAGGACTGGTTTTGTAAACACGAGGATGAATTGTGGCCACCACAGTCACCAGACCTCAGTGTTATTCAGCCTTTGTGTTCTACTTTGGTGAGGAAGACGTGTGATTGCTCATCACATCCATCATCTTTACCTGAACATGCCACTATTTTGCAGGAAGAATGGTATAAGATTCACATGAAAACAGTACAGGGCTGTATTTATCAACCCTGAGACGAGTGAAAGCTGTTTTAAATGCCTACGGTTTTCCTACACCGAATTAGGCATTGTTCCAGGAGAGGCAGATAACAAACTGGTATTGTTGCTGGTGCTGTCTCATATATCGTTTGTTTATAATGAGAAGTTTACATGTCTGTTGCAAATGGTTCAAATGGTTCTGAGCGCTATGGGACTTAACATCTGAGGTCATCAATCCCCTAGAACTTATAACTACTTAAACCTAACTAACCTAAGCCGGCCGCGGTGGCCGTGCGGTTCTGGCGCTGCAGTCCGGAACCGCGGGACTGCTACGGTCGCAGGTTCGAATCCTGTCTCGGGCATGGGTGTGTGTGATGTCTTTAGGTTAGTTAGGTTTAAGTAGTTCTAAGTTCTAGGGGACTTATGACCTAAGATGTTGAGTCCCATAGTGCTCAGAGCCATTTGAACCATTTTTTTTAACTAACCTAAGGACATCACACACATCCATGCACATCTGGATGTTGCATCTGGTTCCACCAAAAGATATCTTCTTTAATGACGTGTTCTCATCTGCTCCTTGACTCCCTCTTAATTCGAGCGTCTGTTTGTCTTCAGGGTATTGATCTTTCATTGCAGAAGCTCTCAGAACTTTAAGTGCCTGTGACTGATCTTGACACTGCTGTTCGATCCGGTCCTCTCTCTTCGAGAAACGACGTCTCTTTTAAGTACGTCTTGCGACAGAGACAGACTGAAAAACAACCGAACAAGTGTTCCATACGCCCATTAGAACGATGACATAACTCGTTACTTCTCTTTCGACGTTCTCGTCTTTCTTGAGGTCGATATATGTTAATCAACGTCCACTTCTCTGGAGAATATTGTTTTCAGGTATTTTGCAGCTCCTGTGTAGACAAGAGACGTTTTTCCAGCTATGCTTTCTTTGGTTTACCTTCTGTTACCTGCTACTTGAGCTGCTATGGATCTGAATGTCATGCCGTGTTATACCTGTTGTCGCAACTCCACTTTGATCTAGGGCGGGAACTGCTCTGTCATTTGAGTGATAGGCGTTTTAACACTTCCTGTGTGTTACAGTATATTTTTCAAAATATAATACTTCTGAACAGAAGTTTCTGGCATAAAACCTAAATTGGACTTGTGTACAATTTTTCGTCTTTTTCCACGTGGTCTAGGTAGACAACTGTCTCACTTTCTTTGGAGACCAAATTACTCACAATCCTTTTTCTTTTTGTGTAAAAGGACTAATCTGGGAAATAGTGCAAACAAAAAATGAAACTTGAAAAATAAGTGCTCCCTAGACTCCATCCACTGATGGCGAACATTTAACAAATTACAGTAAATACTCTTCTTTTTTTCTTTTGGATTTGAGGTCCGCCAGTTATGCAAACGTTTTTCTCAGTACCCAAATACGTTTCGGCACCAATGGCCATCATCACTGGGTTTTCGTTTTTATTTATTCTGCAATGTGAACATTTTTGTTACATGATTATAAAATTATGTGCATTTTTAGTTCAAACAACAGATCGTTTCTTTCTGTAAATACCTTTACATTTGGTGAGCATTAATTTCAAATGGCTCTGAGAACTATGGGACTTCACATCTATGGTCATCACTCCCCTGGAACTTAGAACTACTTAAACCTAACTAACCTAAGGACATCACACAACACTCAGTCATCACGAGGCAGAGAAAATCCCTGACCCCGCCGGGAATCGAACCCGGGAACCCGGGCGTGGGAAGCGAGAACGCTACCGCACGACCACTAGCTGCGGACACACGAAAAATAAATACACTAATATCTGCAAAGACGCACCATTTACACACAGATAGGAATACCATATAAAAGACAACACACACAGCTAAGAAGCACACAGAAAACACACACACAGACGCGCAGATACACACACACACACACACACACACACACACACACACACAAAGACAAAATGCAAATGAAATTCAAATTTGGCGCCGAACTCTCTGGTGAACAAATGAACACTGACTGGGCTGGGACACACAACAAATCGCAATCACACTGTGTGCTGGTGAAGTGAAAAGCGTTTTATTACTTTATTTGTGGAAAATACTTGTTATAGCTAGTATGCTTAGACAACATCTCAGCGTGATGCGGAGAATGGAAGTGCTTGCCACACGAAAACGTAAGTAGATACGAAAATAGGCGCGAAAACATCGCGAAAAACTAAATTACAGTCTAGAAGATAGGTGAACTCCTAGCAAAAAAACTTTCTCATCAACATCGTTTGGTTGCAGATGAAAAGCTACCTGTAATAATTAACACGTAGGTGGTCCAGAAAATTAATGCTTACCAAGTGTAAAGGTATTTACAGAAAGAAACGATCCGTTGTTTAAAACTAAAATGCACATATTTTTATAATCATGTAGCAAAAATGTTCACATTGCAGAATAAATAAAAACGAAAACCCAGTGATGATGGCACAGTGGTGCCGAAACACGTTTGGGTACTGAGGAAACCGGTGTTTTGCATAACTGGCGGATCTCAAACCCAAAAAATTTTAACTGCAAACACGGCCAATACAAGAAGCTGCAAATCAAAAAGATGGATATTCAGTAAGTACATTGACAGACTTAGGTCCTGATTGGAGGATCTGATCTGGTTGTTCAGAATTGTCAGATTCACACCGACTCCAGACAGAAGTAGTTATTTCATGTGAGTCATACCAAAGCTAATACACTACATACCATAAACGGACTGAATAAAACACTGTGTATCGTACGATAGCTACCTTCCATCAACAGTGAAAGACTGCAGAGGTGGACCGCTTTGGCTTGCAAAAGGCGACACCACACCTCACTCTGCCCTCTCTCGCTCTCTGTATTTGGGTCTTTGACCCGTCAGTTCACTCGACCTCGGTGATATACGAAATAACTTATCATGTGACAGTAGTATTTTTCGAAGGTGATGGTTTTATTTTCCATTTTTCCTTTTTTGATCTCCCAGGGGCACCCTTACCACTCACCATTTTTATTTACGGTGGTTGAGTGAATAGTAATGCCTCCACCTTCGTTAATTGGGTTTGAATGGGATTATATTAATAAGTCCAACTCAGAAATAATCCTTAGAATGTGATCTTTAATTACCAATATTCACTTTTCCACATAAACACCAGCCAACTGGATACATTTCTGCGAACGATGAACAAGTTTTCTGTAGCCTTCACGCAAGAAGTCGACACTCTGTTTCCGCAACCACAGTCTCACAGTTCTCTCAATGTCTTCATCAGAATCATAATGAGGTCCCCACAGATAGCCTTCCATTATCGGGTACAGATGAAAGTCAGACGGTGCTGAATCTCGACTATATGTAGGATGCCGTACGGTGGTGAGTTTCCGTCTCTGTAGTTCTGCTGTGGTGGCACGTGAGGTGTGTGGTTTGGCATTGTCATGCTACAGGAACACATTTCCCTTTTCCTTTCGTGCCCCTTTTAGACGTCGTTTCAGAGTTCGCAGCATTGTGATGTAACGCTCTGAATTTATTATTATTCCACAATCAAGGAACTCAACGTGGAGAACACCATCTGCGTCCCAGAATACCGTGGCCGTGAATTTTCCATCTGAGAGCTGCGTCTTGAATATCTTTTTCTGGGTGAGTCCTTGTGTCGATATTTCATAGACTGACGTTTCGTCTTCGGGTCATAATGGTGTACCCACGTTTCGTCTCCTGTCACAACTGAACGGAGGAAGGCGTCACCTTCATTCTCGTAACGCGAGAGGAGTTTCTGGCAAATTTTAAGTCTGTGCGCTTTCATTTCAGAAGTCAGCATCCGGGTTACCCATCGTGCACTGATCTTCCGATAGCCAAGCAAAGCAATAATGTGACCCACACGTTATTGTGAAATGCCGATTGTGCTTTCAGTATCTCTCTGATTGATGCGACGATCGTCATGAATCAATCTGTCAACATTTTGCTTGTGAAACTCGGTCGTTGCTGTCACAGGACGTCCAACTCTTTGTTTGTCACGCAGGTCAGATGTTCCCACCTCAGCATCTTTAAACTTACTCGCCCAACGACGCACAGTACTCACATCAACAGAATCACCATAAACTGCTGTTATTCTCTGATGAATCTCCTTTGCGGTGATACATTCTGCTATCAAGAATTCAATGACTGGACGTTGGTTAAATCGCATTGACCGACCGTCTGCGCAGGGTTCCACACTTTACGCTGTAACAACAAAACCGTTCAATGCTAACGCTTTCCGCTAGCTGGAGCTGTAGAGCATAGGCTAGGGAATAGGCCAGTACCTGGCGGATACCAATGCTGCCAACTGTTGAATAGTTACGAAGGTGGAGGTATTACTTTTCAGTCAACCCTCCTATCTATTTATTGTGTTAACTGTCATTTGATTGCTTTGATGCATCCCGCTACGGATTCCTCCCCTGTGCCAACCTCGTCATCTCAGATTCTCAGAGCAGCATTTGCTTCCTGTGTCCTCAATTATTTGTCGAATGTATTCCAATATCTGTGCTCCTCTGTATATTTTGACTTCTGCTACTCCCTCTGGCACCTTGGAGATTATTCTCTGATGTCCTATTATTCTGTCGCTTCCTTTTGTCAGTGTTTCCCTTATTCTCCTTTCTTCGCCGATGCTGCGGCAATCTCCTCATTCGTTACCTTATCTGGCTACCTAATTTTGAGAATTCTTCTGTAGCACCGCATCTAAAATGGATAGATTGTATTTCTCTTTCGGTTTCCCCACAGTCTGTGGCTTACGACCACACAATGCTGTGTTCCAAATGCACATTCTCGGAAATTTTTTCCTCAAATGAAGGCCTATGTTTAATACTAACCTGCTGGCCATTTAAATTGCTACACCACGGAGATGACGTGCTACAGACGTGACATTTTAACCGACAGGAAGAAGATGCTGTGATATGAAAATGATTAGCTTTCCAGAGCATTCACACAAGGTGGCGACACCTACAACGTGCTGACATGAGGAAAGTTTCCAACCGATTTCTCATACACAAACAGCAGTTGACCGGCGTTGCCTGGTGAAACGTTGTTGTGATGCCTCGTGGGAGGAGGAGAAATGCGTACCATCACGTTTCCGACTTTGATAAACGTCGGATTGTAGCCTATCGCGATTGCGGTTTATCGTATCGCGACATTGACGCTCGCGTTGGTCGAGATCCAATGACTGTTAGCAGAATATGGAATCGGTGGGTTTAGGAGAGTAATACGGAACGCCGTGCTGGATTCCAACGGCCTGGATCACTAGCAGTAGAGATGATAGGCATCTTATCCGCATGGCTGTAACGGATCGTGCAGCCACGTCTCGATCCCTGAGTCAACAGATGGGGACGTTTGCAAGACAACAACCAACTGCACGAACAGTTCGACGACGTTTGCAGCAGCATGGACTATCAGCTCGGAGACCAGGGCTGCGATTACCCTTGACGGTGCATCACAGACAGTAGCGCCTGCGATGGTGTACTCAACGACGAACCTGGGTGCACGAATGGCAAAACGTCATTTTTTCGGATGAATCCAGGTTCTGTTTACAGCATGATGATGGTCGCATCCGTGTTTGGCGACATCGCGGTGAACGCACATTGGAAGCTTGTACTCGCCATCGCCATACTGGCGTATCACGCGACTTGATGGTATGGGGTGCCATTGGTTACACATCTCGGTCACTTATTGTTCGCATTGACGGCACTTTGAACAGTGGACGTTACATTTCAGAGGGCTCTACCCTTCATTCGATCCCTGCGAAACCCTACATTTCAGTAGGATAAAGCACGACCGCATGTTGCAGGTACTGTACGGGCCTTTCTGGATACAGAAATGTTCGACTGCTGCCCTGGCCAGCATATTCTACAAATCTCTCACCAATTGAAAACGTCTCGTCAATGGTGGCCGAGCAGCTGGCTGGTCACAATACGCCAGTCACTACTCTCGATGAACTGTGGTATCGCGATGAAGCTGCATGCGCAGCTATACCTGTACACGCCATCCAAGCTCTGTTTGACTCAATGCCCAGGCATGTCCAGGCCGTTATTACGGCCAGAGGTGGTTGTTCTGGGTACTGATTTCTAAGGATCTGTGCACCCAAATTGCGTGAAAATTAATCACATGTCAGTTCTGGTATAATACATTTGTCCAATGAATACCCGTTTATCATCTGCATTTCTTCTTGGTGCAGCAATTTTAATGGCCAGGAGTGTAGAAATCTTCTCTTGGCCCGGAATGTCCATTTTGCCAGTGCTAGTGTGCTTTTTACGTCCTCCTTGTTCCGTCTGTCATGGGTTATTTAGTTTTCTAGGCCACAGAAGTCCTTAACTTCGTCTACTTCATGATTACGTTTCACTCTGAACTTTAATCTCAGTCTTGAACCTTTAGCCCGCATCTCGTGGTCGTGCGGTAGCGTTCTCGCTTCCCACGCCCGGGTTCCCGGTTTCGATTCCCGGCGGGGTCAGGGATTTTCTCTGCCTCGTGATGGCTGGGTGTTGTGTGCTGTCCTTAGGTTAGTTAGGTTTAAGTAGTTCTAAGTTCTAGGGGACTGATGACCATCGATATTAAGTCCCATAGTGCTCAGAGCCATTTGAACCATTTTTTTGAACCTTTATTTTATTTCCGTTATTGCTTTTCCGACGTACACAGTTAACAGCAGAGGCAACATACTGCATCCTTTTTAAGTATATATTTTAATCCGAAAACGTCTTTCTTGGGTTTCCAGCCTTATTCCTCCCTCTTGGTTCTTGTACATATTGCACATTACCCATTCTTTCCTATAGCTTACGCTTATTTCTCTCAGAATTTCGAACTTCTTGCACCAGCTAACACTGCCGAACGCTTTTCTCAGGTCGACAGATCCTGTGAAAGCGTCTTAATTTTTCATTAGTCTTGCTTGCATCATCCAGCGTAACGTAAAGACTGCCTCTATGGTGCCTTTACCTTCCCTAAAGCCAAATTGATTGTCATCTAACACATCTTAAGTTCCCTTTTCCGCATATTATCCTTGTCAGTGGCTTGGATGCATGAGTTGTTAAGCTGATTGTGCGAAAGTTCTCGCATTTATTTTCCCTTGCTAACTTCGGTATTGGGTGGATGATATTTTTCCAAAAGTCTGATGAGATGTCGCCAGTCTCACAGATATTACACATGAACTTGAACAGCCGCGGGGTGCCATTTCCCCCAATGATTTTAGATATTCCGACGGTTTGTTATCCATCCCTTCTGCCGTATTTGATCTCAAGCCTTTCAAAGCTCTATTGAATTCTGACTCCAATACTGAATCCCCTATCCTTCCATAGAGATCCCTATTTCTCCTTCTATCACGTCATCAGACAATGTGTCCCCTTCACAGAGGTTTTCAATGTACTCTCTCCATCTACCTCCTCTCTCTTCTCAGCTTTCAACTGTGGAAATCCCGTTCTCAATGTTTGCACTCTTGCTTCTAATTTCGCCGAAGATTGTTTCGACTTTTTTATATGCTGAGACAGTCTAACCGATATTCATTTCTTTTTACGTTTCTTCGACTTTTTTCTGCAGCCATTTCACTTTGGCTTTCCTACATTTTCTGTTTATTTCATCCTTAAGTGATTTATACTGCTGTATTCTTGTCTTTCCCTTGACAATGTTGTGCAGCCTTTTTCCGCCTATCAGTTGAAATATTTCTTATGTTACCAAGGGTTTCTTCGCTGTTATTTTCCTTCTACCTACGTTTGTCTGTCCAAAACCTGTGATAACTATTTTTAGAGACGTCTACTGCTCGTCAACGTAACTGTGTACTCTGGTTTTCCTTACTGCAGTATCCACATGTGTAGCAAACTTCAAACGTGTCTCATCATTCCTCCCACACAGATGCTTCTGGACGAGTCTGTTAAACTGCAGTCTGCTCTTCATCATTAATAAAACGTGATCTGAGTCTATATGTGCTCCTAGTTTCGCCTCAATGCCCAGTGTCTGATTTCCAAATCTCTGTCTGACCTTGATGTAATTCATCTGCAATATTCTCGTGTCTCCGGGTCGTTTCCAAGTGTACCACTTCCTCCTGTGATTCCTGAACAGGGTATTCACTGTCACCAACTGTCATTTATTGCTGAACTCAGTGTTCCTCCTCTCTCATTCCTACTGCCAAGTCCACATTCTTCCATATCTCTTTCTTCTACTTCTTGCCCTACAACCGCATTCCAATCACCTATGGTTATTAGATTTCCATCTCGTTTTAAAAAGTGGATTACCCGTTCTGTGTGTTCGCATAGTTTCTCTAACGCTTCATAATCTGCACGTTTCGTCGCCTTGTATACCTCAACTATTTTTGTCGGTGTTGGTTTGGTATCAGTTCTGATACGAACTACCCTATGACTGAGCTATGCGCAGTAATTCACTCTCTGTCCTACTTTCCTATTGATAACGAATTCTACTCCAGTTATACCGTCTTATGCTACTGTTGAGATGACTCTAAATTCGTCTGACCAGAATTCCTTATCTTATTTCTATTTCATTTCACTATACCCCACAATATCTAGACTGAGTCTTTGCATTTACGTTTTTAGCACTGAGTTACAGATTACTGTAGCCACTGCTCACGGAGCTGTGCTGAGCGAATAGTGTGTATTGCGCGATGGCATGCTGAAGTGAATATCCATACAAATTATAAAAATGGATGTAGGATGTAGGCATGTTTGTACGTATGTGTATATGTGTGTAAACTCCACATCTCCTTCGAAAGCACTGGACTCATTTCAACCATACTTGGTACAAATATAATTTACTATCTGAGAAGAATCACTGTAGGGTTAAGAACCACCCACCTATCAAAGGCCGGCCGCGGTGGTCTCGCGGTTCTAGGCGCGCAGTCCGGAACCGCACGACTGCTACGGTCGCAGGTTCGAATCCTGCCTCGGGCATGGATGTGTGTGATGTCCTTAGGTTACTTAGGTTTAAGTAGTTCTAAGTTCTAGGGGACTGATGACCACAGCTGTTAAGTCCCATAGTGCTCAGAGCCACCTATCAAAGGTGTGAGGATGAAAAAGCAGTGTAGCCCACGACGCGAGACTACCCATACTTTAGTCATCCGGTATGTGAGAATGAGAGAACTTGGAGACTAGAATCAAACCTTACATGTGATTTCAAACATATGCGTAACTTGTTCGCAGGGACGATCCCCAAAAAATTATTAAAGGAAAAATTTTCTCTTTTACTACATTTTCACTGTTCATGCAGTGAAACTGCCTCTTTTAATTTTTTACGTTTTTACACTAACTACAGTAGCGACATGTTTTATAGACAGTATTAACATATATCACGGAATGTATCTGAAAAATTACATCATTGTACGACACTTAGTTAAAGAGATATGACGTCATTATGCGCGAAGAACAACCGCATCATAGTGCATAATGCAAGTTGTTTAAATTTATTACCTCGTTCCTACTAATTCTATTCACAACTCTTTTCGCAGGTAGTATCCATTTTTACCGCTGAATGTACGTACAAAAATACACCATTGTACGACACGTCAAATACAGAGGCGCGAGAAATAAACCTGCCGCATCATGCATGACGTTTTCATTTATTGCTTCTTTGCTACTAGCACTATTCGCAGCACATTTTGCAGACAGTATCACATATGCCGTTGAGTGTACCTACAAGGAACAAATCTTTGTACGATACATAGTTCACGAGATATGACGTCACAAACAAATGACATGCGTGAGAAACTGCTGAATCATCCATGACGTTTCAATTTATTACTTCTGAAGTACTAACTCTATTCGCAGCACACTTCGTAGACAGCATCCATATATGCCGCTGAAAGAATCTAAAAAATGTACCATTGTATGATACATAGTCCAGAAGATACGACGTCATAAACATCGTGCTACGTAGAAATGAAACTGTAGGACGAAATTCCCTAGACATACGGGTGAAATATGTGTTCAAATGAATGAAAAATGTTAAATATGTATGAAATATATTTCACATATGTGTATGCGATCAAACTTTAAAACTATTTAACGATTCCAATCAGATTTAGTACACATATTAGTTACAATCTGGGAAGAAATACAGTAGGGATGTGTGATAATGTGGAGAGAGAAGGGAGGACAAGGAGATGGACAGACAACGAGGGGGAGGATGATACAGAGACGGTTAGGAGGAGGAGGAGGAGGAGGAGGAGTAGGAGATGGAGATGGATAGATGTAGAGGAAGGGGACAAAGATATGAAGGATAAGGAGAAGAAGGTAGGAGATGGCTATAGGAAGGGGGAGGAAGAAACATAGAGATGGGGAGGAGTACATGGACAGAGAAAGAGAAGATGAGAAAATGGAGAGAAAGAGGGGATTCGGAGACTGACACAGAAAGAAAAGGGGTTTAGGTGAACAGGGAGAGGGGTGGGAGGAAATGGGCAGAGAGAGGGGGAGAGGGAGACGGCAAAGATAGGGGAAGGATGAGATTGACAGTGAGAGGGGTAGGTGGAGACGAGACTAGAAAGGGAAATAGATGGATAGAGGGTGGAGGAGCATATTACCAGAGAGAATAGACAGGAGGAGATGGATAGATACAGCTGCAGGAAGGGAAGGACATTGAGAGAGGGTGGGGGAGGGGGGTAGAGGAGGTGGACAGAGAGAGGAGACGGCGGAGATGGACAAAGAGGGAGAGAGAGAGAGTGGGAAGGAGGGGATGCACCAATAGAAGACTGGAATAAATCCATACCCAGGCAATGCCTAGTACTCAGCTAGTAGTGTCGTAAAGGAAGCCAGTTGATGATAGTCTTCATGCACAATGCGAGTGACTGTGCGAAAGTTGTATGTAATTTAAAATCTTATTGCAACTGTGGATATGTTTCATACACAGCAGTCTTTATGTTGATTTAGTACGGATCTTGTTATTGAACCTGTGGTTCATTCAGATGTATTAATAATTGCTATATTCTCTTATATGAATGAACTTCTTTTATATGTAACTGGGGTGCCAATCACGTAGAATGTAAGAAAGGGTAGTACATTGGTAGAGACAGGGGGGGGGGGAGGCTTGGCGATGGGGCAAGGAATGGAAAAAAGGCAGAATGGCAAACAGTAACTAACAGCTAATGAAATATGGGTAATGTGGAAACAAGTATAGTAATGAGTAATAAAATATGAATGTGAGTAATGTTCTATGAACGCATTATCCAGCCAAGACAGATACGAAAAAACATTAGTACAAGTTTCCGTGTCCCATCTCTTCACAGATGATGAAGATGTTGAAAGAACGTATGAACGCGATTACTCAGATAAGGGAGGCGAAAATTATTTGTGTGAATGTCTGGAATTCGATAGTACGTATAGGACGAGAAGGGAAAATTGTAGATGAACATAGACTGGAGGAAAGGGACGTAAGGTGAAAGCGCCTGGTAGAAACTCGTTCAAATCATACTTTAATGATTTGCTAACACTTGGTTTAAAAATCATGAATGAATGTTGAAGAGACCTGAAGACACCGAAAAGTTTAGAGTGCTTGAATAATGGTCAGACAGTGAGTTAGATATCAGTTTTTAAATTTTAAAACCTGTACAAGAGGAGACAGCGACTCTGACAATTATTTATTGGTAATGAACTACACATTACAACTGGAGAAATTAAAGGAATAAGGAGATTGTTTAGAATTTCAAATGGAGCATTAGGTAACTATTGACTGAAACAGCGTAAAGGATTACTAAAGAAAATGAGTGGGTAGCTCTGAGAGTGAAGGCGGCAGATAATCAACTGGGCAAGGCGAGCAGAAATCCTTAGGTAACACAAGACAAAAAAAAATGGTTCAAATGGCTCTGAGCACTATGGGACTTTACATCTGAGGTCATCAGTCCCCTAGAACTTAGAACTACTTAAATCTAACTAACCTTAGAACATCACACACATTCATGCCCGAGGCAGGATTCGAACCTGCGACCGTAGCAGTCGCTCTGTTCCGAACTGAACCGCCTAGATCCGCTCGGCCACCAGCGGCCGGCTAACACAAGACATATTGAATTTAACTGTATGTAGAAATGCAGCAAATGAACTACGCAAAAGCATACACAGACGTCTGAAAAGGAGATTGACAGAAAGTTCTAAATGGAAAAACAGGACAAAAGCAAAGGTTTAGAATCAGGCATGACTGTGAGTAAGACATATGCCGCCTATATGAAAATTAAAGATACCTTCGGAGAAGAGAGATGTACCTGTATGAATATTAAGAGCTCAGATGAAAAGCCAATACTAAGCAAAAAGGAAACACTGAAAGCTCGAAGGAATATATAGAAGGAAATCAAAAGGGAATCAAACCTGAACACAGTATTATAGAAATAGAAGAGGAAGTAAATGAAGAATATATGAGAGATAAAATACTAGATGATGAATATGACAGATCACTGAAAATCGTTTGTTCAAATAAGGTACTGACAGGTGCGAATGTTACCGGACCATCAATTTAGTAAGTCATGTTTGCTAAATACTGACAGTAAGTAGTGGCAGAAGACTGGAAAAAACTGATAGCAGCCGATCTCTGAGAAGAGCGGTTTGGGAGCAATACTGACTGCGGAACTTATCTTAGAATATAGACAAACCTATGATTGTCGCAATTGTAAAGCTTCTATCAATGTTGATTCATTTATACCCTTTCAAATTTTGGTGTTATGGATAAAATACAGGGAGTGATGGGTTTTCTACAAGTTATGCGGAAACCAGGGTGCATGTTGTAAATGTACGAGTAGAAGGGCATGTAACGAAGGGAAATGTGTGAAGGAATGAGAAACGCTTATAGTCTATGCCTTATGTTATTCAAGTCGTACACTGAGCAAAGCAGTGAAGGGAACGAAGGAGACATTTGGGAATTAAATTGCTGTCCAGAGAGAAGAAATTAAAAGTCTGAGGTTTTCCGATGATACTGTAATTCTGTCAGGGACGGCAAACAAATAGGGACATCAGTCCATGGGAATGGATACCACATTGAAAATAGGTTAGAAGATGAACATTAATAAAAGTAAAACATAGCTAATGGAGTGTAGCCAAATTAATTCAGAAAGTGCCGAGATGATTAGATTTGGTAATGCGACAATAAAAGTAATAGATGAATTTTGTTGTTTGGCAACAAAATAAGCAACAATGACCGATGTAGAGAGGGTAATAGTTACAAAAGCATTCCTGAAAAGTATAATTTTTTTCGTTATCCAACATATTTTTTATAGCGGGTGGGACAAATAAAAGTGGCCTGGAGAACAGAGTTCCAGGGTACAAAGAAACATAGAAGAGGAAAGAAAATAGAGCACTAACCTGATTATAGCAGAAGTTGAAAGTGAACACCATTCATGTCTTGGCACCATTGGACCATGGTCAGCCACTTGCTGAAGGCGGATCGAATCTGGTCTGCTGGAATTGCCGCAGTCTCATCCAGAATGTCTTGCTGCAGCTCTTGAAGACTGTGAGGGTTGTTGCAATATACCCTTGGCTTGAGGGATCACCACATAGAGTAGTCGCAAACTGACAGATCAGTTGACCTGGGTGGCCAACTAGTACCGCGACCCGACTGACCTCTGCTAACAACTCTGGCAGATTGTGTATATGTGCTCCAAGGATCGACCGGTTGTGTGGGCACTTGCTCCATCCTGTTGGAAGTAATTGTGGTCTTTTCCTCCTCCGTTAATGCTGCCACAAATTCACATCCATTCTAATCAACTCGTTTGGGCCGCTTTTATTTGCCCCATCCTGTATATGTTACGAAGCCTTTTATGAAAGTATTTGAAGGCGTGCAGCCATGTATGCACGTGAAAATGGACGACAAACAGTACAGAAAAAAACAGAAAGTTTTGAAGTGTTGACTACAGGTGGGTGCTGAACATTAGATGGAGAAATAATGAGGAAGTACTGAACAGATGGCACAATTTTACTGAAAAAAAGAAAAAGGATTGGTTAATGGGACCAATCCTGACGCATGAACGAATAGTCAGTTTCGTAATGAAAAGAAGGAAACTTCTCGAAATGTTGCTTCAGTGCGAATCTAAGAATACCCACATTCACATACTTTTAAATGCTCTATATAAGATGGTGAGAACAAAATACAAAAATGATGAGTCAGAGAAAGTCAGGAATTTTCCCCTCCGCGTTTGTACTTGATGTACACTCCTGGAAATGGAAAAAAGAACACATTGACACGGTGTGTCAGACCCACCATACTTGCTCCGGACACTGCGAGAGGGCTGTACAAGCAATGATCACACGCACGGCACAGCGGACACACCAGGAACCGCGGTGTTGGCCGTCGAATGGCGCTAGCTGCGCAGCATTTGTGCACCGCCGCCGTCAGTGTCAGCCAGTTTGCCGTGGCATACGGAGCTCCATCGCAGTCTTTAACACTGGTAGCATGCCGCGACAGCGTGGACGTGAACCGTATGTTCAGTTGACGGACTTTGAGCGAGGGCGTATAGTTGGCATGCGGGAGACCGGGTGGACGTACCGCCGAATTGCTCAACACGTGGGGCGTGAGATCTCCACAGTACATCGATGTTGTCGCCAGTGGTCGGCGGAAGGTGCACGTGCCCGTCGACCTGGGACCGGACCGCAGCGACGCACGGATGCACGCCAAGACCGTAGGATCCTACGCAGTGCCGTAGGGGACCGCACCGCCACTTCCCAGCAAATTAGGGACACTGTTGCTCCTGGGGTATCGGCGAGGACCATTCGCAACCGTCTCCATGAAGCTGGGCTACGGTCCCGCACACCGTTAGGCCGTCTTCCGCTCACGCCCCAACATCGTGCAGCCCGCCTCCAGTGGTGTCGCGACAGGCGTGAATGGAGGGACGAATGGAGACGTGTCGTCTTCAGCGATGAGAGTCGCTTCTGCCTTGGTGCCAATGATGGTCGTATGCGTGTTTGGAGCCGTGCAGGTGAGCGCCACAATCAGGACTGCATACGACCGAGGCACACAGGGCCAACACCCGGCATCATGGTGTGGGGAGCGATCTCCTACACTGGCCGTACACCACTGGTGATCGTCGAGGGGACACTGAATAGTGCACGGTACATCCAAACCGTCATCGAACCCATCGTTCTACCATTCCTAGACCGGCAAGGGAACTTGCTGTTCCAACAGGACAATGCACGTCCGCATGTATCCCGTGCCACCCAACGTGCTCTAGAAGGTGTAAGTCAACTACACTGGCCAGCAAGATCTCCGGATCTGTCCCCCATTGAGCATGTTTGGGACTGGATGAAGCGTCGTCTCACGCGGTCTGCACGTCCAGCACGAACGCTGGTCCAACTGAGGCGCCAGGTGGAAATGGCATGGCAAGCCGTTCCACAGGACTACATCCAGCATCTCTACGATCGTCACCATGGGAGAACAGCAGCCTGCATTGCTGCGAAAGGTGGATATACACTGTACTAGTGCCGACATTGTGCATGCTCTGTTGCCTGTGTCTATGTGCCTGTGGTTCTGTCAGTGTGATCATGTGATGTATCTGACCCGAGGAATGTGTCAATAAAGTTTCCCCTTCCTGGGACAATGAATTCACGGTTTTCTTATTTCAATTTCCAGGAGTGTATATTCTGTTTACTTCTAGGCTAGTACAAGCTTTAAATACCTCTCCTTCATTCCGTTTCCAGCGCGCCCAGTGCCATGTTGCATTCTGCGTGAATGCGGATGTTGCGTGAAGATAGATAAAGCACGGTGCAGCTCGTGAATGTTGTAGCCTGCCGACATGTACAGCGGTACTATTTTTGCGGTGTTAGTTGGCGCTGTTCCGCAGGTGTGAGGTGTGTGTTACACCGCGCAGCTTTATTGGGTTAACCGACCGTTCCGACAGCTCGCAGCGACTAATGAAATTTATTAGCGCACCCGCTCCGTTTATACCGAAAACTTTGTTTACATTTCCCGGCGGCGGCGTTTGTGGATCGTGTTAGAGGGGCGAAGCAATATGGCGCCTCCGGTCGCGGCAGAGAGGAAACGACGCTGGGTGGGTAGGCGGGGTGGGGGTAGCGGTTGGAGAAATTGGGTTACAGCCGCCTCACAGAGGAGGCTGCGTTTTTGACCTCGTCGTGCCTTTCCAGCTCGTGAAGGTGTGCGCGTGCGCAGAGCGGCGCCCGCGTGGAGCTGGCGGGCACGGAAGTCAATTCGGCGACAATTGAGTTTCGCGGTCGTCGTCTGGAATCAGCGGCGTTTCAATCCGTCCCTCGGCCGCTGCGGACTCTCGAAGGCTGCTGTGAAACCTGCCTTTGGTGCTCCTGGTAAAATTCCATCGGTGTGAATACCGTTTAACGTTCAGAGTCCAGTCATTCGAAGGCATACTTTGACATTATGTCCTTACTGCTTCTAGTCTGACGCGAAAAGTAGTTACTGTAACAAAATGAACTACGGAAAGGCTTGGTAAGATCTTGCGGTCACATGAATTCGCTTAAAGATCCCAATTCATTCATTCATCCATCCATCGATTTTGCTCCTTGGATACCACCAAGGATGAGAACCTCCCAGCAAGTGGAACTTGTCGAGATATACGTCAACATAAAAACAACATAGAGTCGTAGTATATATACTGTATTAAAAATAAACTGTCAACTACACTCCTTAATGGTATTCACGTCTAAACCATCTAAATTTGATAGGATGCATTTGGAAGAAAGCTCCTAATTTGAGAAGGTAACAGCGTCCTCAGTTCTACTATAGAGGGCGAGGCTACCGGATGATCTCAACCACATTTAGTAATACAAGAAAATCTTTGCAACGAATGCGTCCTTTTTTTATTATGGTAATGGCTAATGGGACCAAACTGCTGAGGTCATCGGTCCCTAAGCTTACATACTACTCAATCTAACTTGAACTAACTTATGCTAAAGACGGCAGACACTCCCTGCCCGAGGGAGGACTCGAACCTCCGACGGGCGAAGCCGCGCGGACCGTGACAAGACACCTCAAACCGCGCTGCTACAAAAGGCGTCTTAACTTGAAGGGGGACATAGTGTGGTGCCCATCATTTTCTCTTAGGTGGAATGGCAGAGGAAATGCAATAGGAAGATTTATTATTTTAAATAGAATGGCATGTTACACTATTTACTTTTTAATAATACTATTGTAAACGCGTACAATGTTTTAGGTTCTGTTAGGTTTGGTTATGTATGTCAGTTATGGAGTATCAGCGACAAAGAACAGGTACACTACGTGGTTGCTTTAGTGTACAGCCTACATCGACTGAAAACAATATTCTACCCGCTGCAAGGTTTGTGTGTGTTTATCTGTTGCATGAAAATCATTAGTCTGTGGTTTGCTGTCGTAGCGAGTAGACGACATCTTCGTAAAATCATCGGATCATCACAATGTTCTACGCAAAAGCTGAGAAAGTTGGTATGTTTCTTATTTACGGTGAATGTCACCAAAATATGAGGGTAGAGGTGCGATTGTATGTTGAGAGATAACTTGATGGTGCAACACTTTCGGGATCTAGTTTTGCTAAACGTAACACAAACATTTCAGGAAATAGCAAACGTCAAAAGTTAAAAAATGTAAACGGATCAGATCAGCAACCGAAGAGTGACAGGTAATTGACATATTTGTAGCTGTAGCACCCAGTCCACGCGCTAATACAAGATAGCTAGAATCAGCGGGTGGAATCAGCTGACGAACTGTTCTGCGATTACTACATTCTAACAAATTTCACCCACAGCACATCTTACTTCGACGAAGGGTACATTTTTCCAAATGAGGCACCCGGACACTGCAAACAGATGACATATTGGTAACCAAGATGTTATTGCCTGATGAAGTATAATTTACAAACCATGAGCACGTTAATCTTCGCAACATGCACTACTGGTCCTCTGAAAAACCACCGTGGCTACAGAGTGGCTCCCGGAACACTTCCGCTGGCCACCAAACTCCCCAGACATGAACATTATTGAGCCTATCTGGGACGCCTTGCAGCGTGCTGTTCAGAAGAGGTCTCCTCCCCCTCGTAGTCATACAGATTTGTGGACAGCCCTGCAGGATTCATGGAGTCAGTTCCCTCCAGCTCTACTTCAGACGGTAGTCGAGTCTATGCCACGTCGTTTTGCGGCACTTCTGCGTGCTCGTGTGGCCCTAAACGATATTAGGCAGATGTACCGACTATTATGACTACACTACTAATGGCAGGATTGTCACAAACATTGATACTGGCCATGTAGCCGAAAAACGTTTCAGTCTCTGCATCTAGGTACTGATATAATTCATAGAAAGAGTGGCTGATATGTTCCTTTTGTAATTTTCTTATTAATTCGTGCGGTAGGTATTCCCAATTTCTGACTCTGCTGTTAGACGTGAGGTGATTCAGCAGATTACGACCAGATTACATATTCCGAGCCTGAATCCTGCACAAGCAGCGAAATTGTACAAATTAATTATTTTTGTTTGTCACGTTGTGACTGTGTTTATAACAGTTCATATAGAATAGATTTTATTGGAAAGTGCGTGTAAGAATTCCAAGATCCTTACAAAGGTTTATGCAATTACGTATGTTCACCTATTTGGTACAACAGACGTATTGTTCACTTCTTCTAATTAAGAATTTCATTTACTTTATAGATAGATAAGTCCATAAGACAACAGGGAGCCAAAATATGCAAAATATACCAATCCTCCTATTTTTAGGCTAACACAGTGAGAAGTGGTTCTAAGGCCATAACACACTGATCTGAGCTTCTTGCTTAGTTTATCCATGTGTTGACTCCATTTTAACTTACCATACAGATGGACACCAGGAATTTTTCACTGTGCTTCATTGAGTGTATGACCATTAACGTTTGCCTCTTTTGCTAATATGTCATTATTGTTTGTTTGAAAGAAGTACTTATGTCATCAGCAAATTCTACAATTTTGAACCGTTCTTTAATGACACTGAAAGATCATTTACATATGTTAGAAACAACAGTTGACCCTGGGCCGATCGGCTTCATTTTAGTCTGCGGAATATATCTTCAGGAGGGCCATAATTTCGGTGTACGACAATGTTCGCCATTGACTGAGGATGTGTGATTTCGGTAATGCACATCATATAGATAGCTCAAAGTATCTTTCGGAGAATCTGAAAACGATGGTATCAAAAACAAGAGTGCAGAAGATACTGCAATGATAAACACAGAGGACAGAGTCTATAAGTGGAACATTGCTCTAAAGACTTTTACATAGGCGAGGAACATTGTGATACCGTGATAGAAGAGGAAACAGGTGTCGGTTTGGAGGACGTTGGTGATTTAATATTAGAGTCAAAGTTTTATGGAACAAAGGGGTTAGCCATCAAACAAGGCGGAAGGAATAGATAACATTACTGTGGAATTTCTTAAAGCATTGAGGTAAGCATTAAATAGCGATTATGCAACCTAATGTGTATATCCTATGAGACTAGAGGAATTCTCGAATTTTCGAAGAATACTATCCACTCAGTCTCAAAGACAAAAGAAACGAATAAACGAGAAAACTGTCAAGTAGTGTCCTTGACAACTCATGCATCTAAGTTGGTGGGCAGTAAAATGAGAAATAAAAAACAGAACTCTTACATAACGATCAGTTCGGTTTTAGGAAAGATAAAGTTACCAGTATCGTAGTTCTTACCTTGAACTTGATAATCGAAGTAAGAATTAATAAAATCGAAAGCACTTTCAAAGGATTTCTCGACGCAAGGAAAGCGTTCGACAGCGTTCAAGTCCTTAGAAAAGCAGTTATACACTATAGGCAAAGATCAGTAACATACACTATGCGCAAGAGTCCACAATGAACAACAAGAATAGAAGACCGAGACAGATTACTCAATTTAAAAATCGCGTGAAGCAAATGTGCAGCATTTCTCCTCTGCTACTGAAATTGTATGCAGTGGCTGAAATAAAAGTAAGATTCAAAAATTATGATTATGATTCAGGGTAAAAGGACTTCAGTGACAAGACTCGATGATGACATTGCCACTCTTTGTGAAATTGGCAGAGACTCAGAGTATCTGATGAATGAGATGAATATTCCACTGAGCGCTGAATATGGGCTGTGATTGAACCAAATATAGGGTATTAGATGAAAATAAAGAAAGAATGCTGCTATCTTGAAAATAAAATAACACAGCAAGGACACGTAAAGAAGACTGTAAAAAGCTGAAAAGCATTAGGAAGGCTGCTGCGATCAATCATTGGAGTAAGGTATCATAGGCAGTTCTGGAACAGATAACAATCTAAGTTAAGTTCATGACACACGCCTTTAGCGCATTTACGTGTTGTAAATCCAAGGATGTAACCTGATACCTATTATGTGTCCAGATAACACTCCTTGCACAGCCCATGCCTCTAGAGTCATTGTATAACGTAAAAACTGCAGAAATCGAATGTCACCCATCCACTGGAATGGTTCTAAGATCAAAATCAAGGTCACCTTTCTCCCATTGATATAGTCCAAAAGGATGACTTAAGATGATGGGAAAATTGAGTCCCCCATCCCCTGCCCTTCTCTCTCCAACCCAATTGTGTGAATGCTGTCATTCAAGGTCTGTGCATCGTAGCTAGATGATCACCATGAAGCTTCATCAGAGGTCAGCCACATCTTCCAGAGATAGAATAAGAAGACTGCTATATTTGAATATAAATTGTAGTGCGCCCATTTCTCTCATTATTTTTCATTTATTAATTTCTATGTCATTTTTGTAAATACTTACGATTTTTTCTTTTTTGGAACAGCGCAACGTCATGGGTAGTCATACGTCAGAACGCTGTTATATGACTTTGTAAGCTATCTGTGTTAGGGGGGTGTATATATGAGTGCGAATAATGCACAAATTCATGTGTTCATGCAATACCAAAGTATGTTACTATCGTCTCCATCAGTAAGAAGTCCTTAGAAGCGTAATTTACACATAGAATACCTAAGTATTTTGTTGCTTCTAATGGTTTGAATGCAATACAAGGTGAATTTCAGGCTCACATAAAATAACATTTTGCAAAAACTGAAAGTGTATCAAAGTGTGCATAAGGAAATAATCTTTCCTAAAAGGATCTTATATTTTCCTCCTTCCCAACCTCTCAATGAAATGTTTATATAAAGATATGCAGCAAGAACACACACTTCCTTGTCACAGGTACCATTTCACATATGTCATAACAGCATTTGGCTGGAGAAATGCAGCTTGCTGGAGGGAGAGAGTCACCCACCCACAATTATGTTGCATTTAGTTCCATGTTGAGCAGACACCTTTGAAACCCAAAGCATTAGCCCAAGAAAGCGATGTGATCAAAGCAACTGCAGTAAAATATGGATATTCCGAAAAATCAGTTGAGAACTATACAACAAAATATGGGCCCAAAGAAAAAAACATTTTATAGTGCAACCTTTTCATAACATAATCCACATTCGACATATTCACAAATATTTGTGCAGTAAACAATGTCCTCTAAAGCTAATAACATAATGGTTTTGAATTTTCTATGAAATAATAGCACGTGTGTATTTGTAGAAATGTACCATCCTTATGTTTGAAATTCTTTGACACATTTTTACTTGTGATTACAAAATTTTCTGTAGAACGGTAAGTATATATACGTAAATAAACTTATTTATTCATCCTGGCATCAGAAACCATGTATCCATCACTGGAATCAATAGGTCATTTATCAATTTGTATTAGATTTGTAAACTTATAATCACAATGTACCTGTATTGTAATCTTACCAGGACCAAATTACCTTATAGCTGGAAAAATTATCGATGCAGACTGTCAGAGCACCTGGAGGTGAGCGCCCTGGGCTCGAAATGCATCGTACATTGAAACAAAATGTGACTGAAGGCGGTTGTTCTTTATTTTATGAAAGTGATACAGCCACAGAAGAAACACAGACAGAAATGTATAAAATGAAGACTTTTTAAATTATTTTGTTCCTTCAAGGCTAAATAACTTTGTTTCATTGTTAAAGTCAGATTTATTGAGTAATGATAACATTTTGAGCTAGCTGCAAAATCTTTTTAGTAAATTAGAGGCTGTGGATTTTTGAAAGTTTTTAATACTGCATTTATTGAACTTTAAATGTAACGTCCCTTCTGAATGTTTTGGACGTAAAATTGTCCTGTTACTTCATATGAATCTCATGTACGGTGTTGCTTGCCTTATGTAAAAGGATGATGATATGACTGGGTCATGGTTCGTACACCGATCTCAGTTACAGGTTGGTGGCCATTACTAGGGGGTTGGTGGTGCTCAACTTCACTTTCCAGCCTGGTGATCCTGCATCCATTGCAGAATGTGTACTGTAATCTGCAAAAATAGTTGAACCTACCACAAGTAAATGTTGCAGTTAATGATATTCAGCTCAACCTTATCAGTTAATAAAAGCTCAGCCCTCTACTCGAAACCACCAAAGTTTTGGTAAGAGCATCACTCTGAAACAACTGAGGTAGCCAATGAAATCGGTGTGAAATATCACCAACCAATGAATTAGTTTTTAGTAAACAAACAACATTCAATTTAAACTACAGTGCCTTTCTGTAAGTTTCTTGTAAAGTCTAAAAGCAGCTTATACGTAATTTATGTTTAAGCCACTGGACAAGTAATAAGCAGTACCAGTTACCTCTTTTTTCTCATCAAATCAGCATTCCTCCAGATGCAGCATCGAGACATATTCAGGAATAATTAGTTCCAGAATATTTATGATGCTTGTACTTTGTAATTTATTGAATACAAAAGCGTCAAAGGGTCATCATTCCTTAACAGTGAGTTACTAAATGTGTTCAAATTTTGCAGTATACAATCACTGCCATCAATTATATTAACAAGTAGTGTTATTTCTTTGCACTTACAAGGTTTAGCGTCAAGTATCAAATCCTCCTTTATTTTTCAACTGTATCTGCATAAGTGACAATGATAAACTGACTGTAGAGCCCAGCATATTTTTTATTATATACCTGAAAAAGCACATATGAAGCAAATTACTCTTTTTTCATGTTGCACACAAGGTTGCTAATGTTATATATTTACAGCAGTTGATTAATAGTTCACCTAGTCTTCTAAGAACTCTCAGAGGGTGATCATGTCAAAACATGTAGCATCACTCCCTGTCTGAAGGCAGCATTAAATTTACGTATTTGTGATGATGAATATTAATGAAGTTGTAAAAATGTATCTGGGACTCATAATTGTGTTTTTTCCATGCTGGTGAGGCAAAGCTATCACAGTGTCATGACATGAAAATTGTGCTGTTTAATTACATCTTTAGCTTAAACACTAACAGCAGTTAATGTATCGGTGTGAAAATGACGTTGGATTGTGAGTACTACTCAGTGGTGGGTTTCAAAAATCCTCGATACAGTGATATAAATATTACATTATCACTTGATGAGTGGATTCACTTTTGTAAGACCTCAATGCAAATTCTTAGTCTCCATTAGGTGATCACACAATCCTCATTGGGTACTTCTCATGAACAGTGGAACTGTTTAATGAGGGAAAGTACACTCATTTGTAAGGGCATATGTTTAAAAACCAAATGAATGCCACTTACACAACACAGAATGCTCTAGACAAGCAGCTAAGCTAGTAATGATATGTTCACAGACCACGTGAGGAAATATGGAGCAGTTTGTTGGATTTGGCATGCCAAATGCTTCATCCATTGTAAGAAATCATTGTTGAGCTTTATGATTCATACTGCATCAATATATTCAAATATGTATGAGCCAAACATGGCAGATGTTGGCACAGAACTATGTCCATATGATCAACTGCATGAAAGAGCTTATAAATAAACAAAAGGACAAGATCTTCGAAGACGTTTTTACTTCTTTATAGAATTCCCTGTATGCTAATGTAAACACTTGACCATGAAGAGTGGACAAAAGACCTTCATCACAAGAACTTCATACTAATTGATTGGTCTTACAATGATAATGTAAACTGGGAAAAAAGAAAAATGAGTTACTTCTTTCTAACAATACGTGAGCCATAATTGTTGGCCCTTCTGACTGTAGCAAATGTAATGTTATTACACTGATGCTAAGGGATCCTGACTGGATCAGCTTTGAGCATGTGTACATATTTTCAGGAACATTATTTCAGCTCAAATATACAGAAGATATTGCATGGTACTGACAGTGTAATATACATGACACTCAGCAAAAACAGTGGTATCTCACCACCTGAAAAAGTAAAGCCTAATAGTGTACTCACATGTGGCGATGTAGCTGTAGAAAAAAGGATCAAATTTGGAAATATTTCTGTTTCAGCCATTACATGGGGGCTGATGTCTTTTATTTAAGCTGAATGTAATCCTGGATTCTGAAATGGTTGGTAAGGGATAATGAAAACGTTATGATCTCTTTCAAACAGGGCAATATGAGTTTAAACCACATTTATCAACCACAAGTAGTAACATATGAGTACATCACATCTGATGAAGTTATAACCACATATGGGGATGCTGGAATCACACACAGTACAAGTGTTTGGTTATTTATGAAATATGAAACTATAGGCGATACAGATGAAAATTTCAGGAGTTATTTTTAACAGATAATGTACAAATATATTACTGTATTTTTATATTGTATGCTATGGCCAAGTTCACATTCACATCATGCAAAAATTCGAAGAGGAAGATGCACAGGTCAAACATCCAATGTTGATTCAAAAATTGAAGCAATTACTATAACTTTGGAAATTAATCAACAAAACTCCTAACTGCCATGCTCAGAATTGCTATTGTTGGGAGATTCTATGAAAATGGTAAATGCAAGGGTTATAGAAATTTAAAAAAGTACTGGACAAATGCAATTAGTGCTCATGCTTTGAGAGTTCTGCACAAATTGTTTTATGTACACAGATAGTTCATCTATAGCCATGAGTGAATTTGAATGTGGAATTATCAAAATTTGTATTATAAATGGCCATATATTTTGTGTGGACTGATGCAGAAGCCTATATTTTTTATACTGCCAAGGGACCATAGACCATTTGATATAAATGTCAACTTCATAATTCCACCCATGAATGAAATCATTTCAGTCATTTTACAGCTTTGAGAAATATGCATTAGTGAATAATAATTATGGAGATGCTAGTTCGAGACCCACACAAAACAGAACAAAAAACATTTCTCTCATAAATGTGCTATGATTTGAGGTTTAGGTGGTTCACGGTAGGCAGATTTCATAGAAATGAGGCAATATTCATAAGGAAATAATTATATCAAATATAGTTTCATGGTTAGACATACATATTCCAGATCTGTCTGGGGCTTACCTGAGAAAACAAACATGAAAGAAGTTGCACAAGTGTGAAGAATTGCAGCGGGGATTGGGAATGGATAGTTGCCCAAACAATCCTTAAACTGACCACGGAGACGAATTTTACAGAAGGTGTGAGGTATTTCAAGAGAGTAATGGGGTGGTACGAAGAATTGCAGCGGGGATTTGGAATGGATAGTTGCCCAAACAATCCTTAAACTGACCATGGAGACGAATTTTACAGAAGGTGTGAGGTATTTCAAGAGAGTAATGGGGTGGTACATTATACATTACTTCTCAACATTGTCATACATTAAATGAGTATTGTGGGGTGTTTAAACACAATGATAAAAACCACATGTGGATGCATTTTAAACTCTGAGGATCATACAAGTGAATAGAAATCCTCCACAAACAATTGGGCAGTGTTAGAGAACTAAACATCATTAGATAAAAATGAAACCAACTGATGTTCATGAAAACAAGCTTCTAAATACAGCATACAGTTGAATTAAAATTAGGGATTCATGCACGCAAAAATTTAATGCAGATGATTTAGTTTGTATTTTAAATCGCACCACTGCATTCTTGAAATATTATCTATTGAAGTGGGCCTTAGAAAAATTGATAATTTCCTGACCCCAATGAACAGACCAAAGAACTTACGTTTTAATAGCCAGTGAAGGAGAAGAATTTGTTGGGAACTTTAGATAGAATAATTAAAGAGAAGCTCTAAACTGGACATGTTCCTGACGGTGTGTGGCGGAGGGTACCTTGAGTCCCTCTATCGGTTCTCCCTTCTATTCCAGTCTCGTATTGTTCGTGGAAAGAAGGATTGTCGGTATGCCTCTGTGTGGGCTCTAATCTCTCTGATTTTATCCTCATGGTCTCTTCGCGAGATATACGTAGGAGGGAGCAATATACTGCTAGATTCTTCGGTGAAGGTATGTTCTCTAAACTTTGACAAAAGCCCGTACCGAGCAACTGAGCGTCTCTCCTGCAGAGTCTTCCACTGGAGTTTATCTATCATCTCCGTAACGCTTTCGCGATTACTAAATGATCCTGTAACGAAGCGCGCTGCTCTCCGTTGGATCTTCTCTATATCTTCTATCAACCCTATCTGGTACGGATCCCACACTGCTGAGCAGTATTCAAGCAGCGGGCGAACAAGCGTACTGTAACCTACTTCCTTTGTTTTCGGATTGCATTTCCTTAGGATTCTTCCAATGAATCTCAGTCTGGCATCTGTTTTACCGACGATCAAAATTATATGATCATTCAATGCTGTCCTCTTGGGTAAAATATTCCGGAGGTAAAATAGTTCCCCATTCGGATCTCCGGAAGGGGACTAATCAAGAGGATGTCGTTATCAGGAGAAAGAAAACTGGCGTTCTACGGATCGGAGCGTGGAACGTCAGATCCCTTAATCGGGCAGGTAGGTTAGAAAATTTAAAAAGGGAAATGGATAAGTTAAAGTTAGATATAGTGGGAATTTTGAAGTTCGGTGGCAGGAGGAACAAGACTTCTGGTCAGGTGACTACAGGCTTATAAACACAAAATCAAATAGGGGTAATTCAGGAGTAGGTTTAATAATGAATAGGAAAATAGGGATGCGGGTAAGCTACTACAAACAGCATATTGAGCGCATTATTCTGGCCAAGATAGATACAAAGCCCACGCCTACGACAGTAGTACAAGTTTATATGCCAACTAGCTCTGCAGATGACGAAGAAATTTAAGAAATGTATGATGAAATAAAAGAAATTATTCTGATAATGAAGGGAGAGGAAAACTTAATAGTCATGGGTGACTGGAATTCGGCAGTAGGTAAAGGGAGAGAAGGAAACGTAGTTGGTGAATATGGATTGAGGGTAAGAAATGAAAGAGGAAGCCGCCTGGTAGAATTTTGCACAGAGCACAACTTAATCATAGCTAATACTTGGTTCAAGAATCATAAAAGAAGGTTGTATACATGGAAGAAGCCTGGTGATACTGACAGGTTTCACATAGATTATATAATGGTAAGACAGAGATTCAGGAACCAGATTTTAAATTGCAAGACATTTCCAGGAGCAGATGTGGACTCTGACCACAATCTATTGGTTGTGACCTGTAGATTAAAATTGAAGAAACTGCAAAAAGGTGGGAATTTAAGGAGATGGGACCTGGATAAACTGACTAAACCAGAGGTTTTTCAGAGTTTCAGGGAGAGCATAAGGGAAAAATTGACAGGAATGGGGGAAAGAAATACAGTAGAAGAAGAATGGGTAGCTTTGAGGGATGAAGTAGTGAAGGTAGCAGAGGAACAAGTAGGTAAAAAGACGAGGGCTGGTAGAAATCGTTGGGTAACAGAAGATATATTGAATTTAATTGATGAAAGGAGAAAATATAAAAATGCAGTAAATGGAGCAAGCAAAAAGGAATACAAACGTCTCAAAAATGAGTTCCATAGGAAGTGTAAAATGGCTAAGCAGGGATGGCTAGAGGACAAATGTAAGGATGTAGAGGCTTATCTCACTAGGGGTAAGATAGATACTGCCTACAGGAAAATTAAGGAGACCTTCGGAGAAAAGAGAACCACATGTATGAATATCAAAAGTTGAGATGGAAACCCAGTTCTAAGCAAAGAAGGGAAAGCAGAAAGGTGGAAGGAGTATATAGAGGGCCTATACAAGGGCGATGTACTTGAGGACAATATAATGGAAATGGAAGAGGATGTAGATGAAGATGAAATGGGAGATCTAATACTGCGTGAAGAGTTTGACAGAGCACTGAAAGACCTGAGTCGAAACAAGGCCCCAGGAGTAGACAACATTCCATTAGAATTACTGATGGCCTTGGGAGAGCGAATCCTGACAAAACTCTACCATCTGGCGAGCAAGATTTTTTAGACAGGCGAAATAACCTCAGACTTCAAGAAGAATATAATAATTCCAATCCCAAAGAAAGCAGGTGTTGACAGATGTGAAAATTACCGAACTATCAGTTTAATAAGTCACGGCTGCAAAATACTAACAGGAATTCTTTACAGTCGAATGGAAAAACTAGTAGAAGCCGACCTCGGGGAAGATCAGTTTGGATTCCGTAGAAATATCGGAACACGTGAGGCAATCCTGACCCTACGACTTATATTAGAAGCTAGATTAAGGAAAGGCAAACCTACGTTTCTAGCATTTGTAGATTTAGAGAAAGCTTTTGACAATGTTGACTGGAATACTCTCTTTAAATTCTGGAGGTGGTAGGGGTAAAATACAGGGAGCGAAAGGCTATTTACAATTTGTACAGAAAGCAGATGGAAGTTATAAGAGTCGAGGAACATGAAAGGGAATCAGTGGTTCGGAAGGGAGTGAGACAGGTTTGTAGTCTCTGCCCGATGTTATTCAATCTGTATATTGAGCAAGCAGTAAAGGAAAAAAAAGAAAAATTCGGAGTAGGTATTAAAATCCATGGAGAAGAAATAAAAACTTTAAGGTTTGCCGATGACATTGTAATTCTGTCAGAGACAGCAAAGGACTTGGAAGAGCAGTTGAACGGAATGGACAGTGTCTTGAAAGGAGGGTATAAGATGATCATCAACAAACGCAGAACGAGGATAATGGAATGTAGTCGAATTAAGTCGGCTGATGCTGAGGGAATTAGATTAGGAAATGAGACACTTCAAGTAGTAAAGGAGTTTTACTATTTGGGGAGCAAAATAAACGATGATGGTCGAAGCAGAGAGGATATAAAATATTGACTGGCAGTGGGAAGGAAAGCGTTTCTGAAGAAGAGAAATTTGTTAACATCGCGTATTGATTTAAGTGTCAGGAAGTCATTTCTGAAAGTATTTGTATGGAGTGTAGCCATGTATGGAAGTGAAACATTGGACGATAAATAGTTTGGAAAAGAAGAGAATAGAAGCTTTCGAAATGTGGTGCTACAGAAGAATGCTGAAGATTAGGTGGGTAGATCACATAACTAATGAGGAAGTATTGAAGAGGATTGGGGAGAAGAGGAGTTTGTGGCACAACTTGACGAGAAGAAGGGATCGACTGGTAGGACATGTGTTGAGGCATCAAGGGATTACCAATTTAGTATTGGAGGGAGACAAAGAGATGAATACACTAATCAGATTCAGAAGGATGTAGGTTGCAGTAGGTACTGGGAGATGAAGAAGCTTGCACAGGATAGAGTAGCATGGAGAGCTGCATTAAAACAGTCTCAGGACTGAAGACCACAACGACAACAACAAGTTCTAGGAGACTTATGACCTCAGATGTTAAGTCCCATAGTGCTCAGAGCCATTTGAATCTTCAGGTAGAATAAATTTAACGAAGTAACCTAAAATACACAACATAATTATATTGGGACCCTACTCACAAGTTTTGTGCATACCAATTTCACCCATGGCACAATTAAAGATTTACTCGAGTATAGTATGGAAGTACCAGACATCTTCAAAACAAGCTTTGCTGCAGAGCGCCTTCAGATGAACACCAAATATAGAGATGTGAATTGTTTAATTACAAAAGACTAGTAAGCAGCATTGGAATTCATCCACTGCTACCTCAGTGGATTTGCATCGCTGTAAGCTTCCAATCATATTTTATTTTACGCTGTGTCCACTTCTTAGTGACAAATTAAATTGGCATTATGAGACCTGAAACATAAATCAGTTACCATATATCTCACACATACACACAACACAAATGACGCCCACAAGAACAGAACAGACAAAATAAACAGATCAATAACTATTGAATAGTAAGTAGAACAACTCAGCTTCGCATGGAGTGTAAAATTTCCCGTCCGTAAATGAAACCAGTATGCAGCGATAGGGGAGGTGTAGTGAAGGATCTACAGGCCTTCAAACTTTACTTCGTCCAACAATATCTTCTCGACCGTTGATACAGACTCCGAAATCACAGACACTGTTCACTGTCAACACGTATACAAACAATAGTGCACTGTGGCCAGCAAACACTTGAACGCAGAAGAGGTGGTTCTTTTCAAACAAACGGCTCTCAATCCTCAATCTCAATGAGGCTGTGCTAGCACTCTAGGTCCAGACAAGACTTTTACAGCACAAACACTGGTCTGTTCCCAGCACCATCCCAGCTCGCGACCTTCCTTGTGTTGCTGCTAGCCTGCACGCGCCAACTGAAGGTCCATGTTCATTTCAGTTATTCTCTGGTCCATGTTCACTCCAGTTATTCTCTGGTAAAGAGAATCTATACCACCACTGACACCACCAGAGGGGTACAAAGTCAGGAAAATATAAAATAAGTTTTGGTAGCGTTCCATCCATTGCACAACTTCAAGGAGTAAGGCTTCAGCTAAACTGCTTGGCTTCCCATCGTAACTCAACAGTAAGCTGAATGCTCATGGTCTGGTATAGAACAGGGCCTGAAAACCTCAGCAATGCAGTAGCATAACATGAGTGGCAGAAAGCACTTAAGAGGTGGTGGCGGTATTCTCGATAAACTTCTATCAGTTGAATTGCACATTACAATTATAACTACTGCAGCCTGGAACAAAGCTTCGGAAATGACTAGCGGGTAGCGATACAGAAATTAGTCTGCTGGACTAGTTCCTGTCTAACGAAAACTGAGATGAATATATCACAGACTGTGAAGTTTTTGGGCCATGGATGAAAAGTGTGCACACATTGTACAGACACAGGTGCCACACAAAAGTGGGCTCTCATGATTGACGGTTACAAGGAGTGCCTTCTGGGTGGTGTTGGCAGGGCTCTTCCTCAACCTCTGCATATGGTGCACTAAGCAAAAATTTGGTTCTTAGAACAAGTGGTGTGCACAGTATCACAGCTGAAAGTCGGTCTGTGATGCTATGATGAAAAATTGTTTGTTTGTGTTCGTTTGTGAGGATGGGATCAAAACCGTCCCACTCTCACACTACTGTGCACTCAAGAGATAGGGAGAGTTGATGGGTATTTCTTTGTAAATAGCGTACGTGTGCATGAGTATATGCAGAATAGTATAGACCATCTGTCATAGCGTAACTAGGTCTGTGTTCACGTGTGTGCCTGAGATGACTGCACACTGTGTTTGTTCGTATGTAAAAACGTTCAAAAACCACCAAGGTGATGTAGATGACGCTGAAACCAGTAATTCAATATGAAACAGATATGGTCGCAAATGCCGGGAAATACCTCAAAGATGGAAGGAAAATGTTCAGCTTATTGGTCTGCTGCACCTGACCGTACCAACCCGAGTCAAGTATTTACGTCTTTGTTGCTCTGTGCCTAAGTGCGCGACTTTAGTGCGTGGGGCTCAGGGTTCGAGTCTTGCGTCTGGCAGACAGTATTTTTTTCATTGGGTTTGACAATTTAGTTTACATTGAGGTAAGATTTATTATTTTATTTACCGGTTTCGCGGTCTCCACTGGTTTACTGCAACGTACAGTACAACAAAAACCTACCGTATTGCTCTCGGCTCTGTATGGGTCTGAGCACTATGGGAATTAAAATCTGAGGTCATCACTCCCCTGGAACTTAGAACTACTTAAACCTAACTAACCTAAGGACATCACACACATCCATGCCCAAGGCAGGATTCGAACCTGCGACCATAGCGGTCGCGCGGTTCCAGACTGAAGCGCCTAGAGCCGTTCGACCACACCGGCCGGCTACCGTATTGCGTCACAAGTAAGTGTCTGTAAACCGAAAAAGAATGGATAAAACGAAAGAAATATGAAATAAGAACAGCTTTTTCTTGCTTAGAGCGAGGCCAATAATTTTGTAACTTCTGCGTTTACAGCGGATCCCATGTACAAAAAGTGTTCTAAATTTGCACCACTTTCTCGAATGCAAGTATTGAATGGCTCGATCATCCTTTCACGCCCAAGTCTAACTTCTGCATGTGCAGGGAGGTGACGTCACATTTTTAACGTTTCTCATCAATTTTTGGGATATTTCCCGACATTTGCGAGTCCGTGTGTCTTATATTAAATTACTTGTCTCACTTTATGTAATCGGCTTTATGGCGTTTTTAAATGTTAATAAATCACCCTGTATATTGCACACAATGTCCACATTTATTGTGTGACAATTTTTTGACCTGCTGCTAATTGTACCAGTCAGTATGATTAAATATATGTCCCGTTTTCGACGTAAATAAGAAAATGCTCCATGCAGAAACAGTTGTGTATAAGACTGATGATTATATATAAAAAACTCTATTACGTAACAACCCTATCAGAAAACAATAATTTTTTTAGCGGCTGCCTTGGGATCTGTAGTATGTACTTTTTTTAGTCTTTCATTTTCCTACTAGTATTAGCACAAAAAAGTATATCTTTATGTATGTGTACAAGTTTCTACTCATTTGTAACGTATCTCTGTACGAAAGTTACGCTAGGATTACTATAAAACAAGTTTCTCTCAACATAGGTATATTTTTATATTCATTATTGAAGTGCCTCTCCTTACGAACATTGTTACAAAAAAGTATTGCACAAAACCAACTTTACCGTGAAGGAAATTTATTTTTTATCGCATAACTCTCTTATTATTTTATTAAGAATTATTTATTAAGAATTATAAATGTTATTCCCCGGCCCCACCAAACTCAATGAAATTGACAGTTCAACTGCAGCTGAATTCTGCTGCTGAGGCTTCACGATGATCCTCTTACTGTGATGTACAGAGCGCGAATGATGAGACTCATGCAACTGCCCAAGTGAGCGAAGGGTGTTGGCAGGGGGGAGGGGGAGCAGAGACCGGATTTTCTCCTCGTTATTAAATCATCCTATTGGCCTAGATAAAAGAGGGGAAGCTCACGTTGAATTCATCCCTTACAGTGCATGGGTGACCTACATTTGCCCACCATTTTTTGTCAGACGGTTAGCCTAGAGCGGGAGAACAGGTTATCTTATCACGTGGCAGATATCAAGCTACATATGGCATGGATTTTCCATGCACAACTTCAGTACAGGTGTGGACGGTGTATCGGGTCACCCGTGACATTCACTTGGATCGTTATCTGACCGTGATCGCTCATTGATACATTAGCTAGCCTAACTGGCCGAGCGGTTCTAGGCGCTACAGTCTGGAACAGCGCGACCGCTACCATCGCATGTTCGAATCTTGCCCCGGGAATGGATGTGTGTGATGTCCTTAGGTTAGTTAGATTTAAGTAGTTCTAAGTTCTAGGGGACTGATGACCTCAGAAGTTACGTCCCATAGTGCTCAGAGCCATTTGAACCATTGATACACTAGAAATTGCCTATGCAGCTACCACCGGTTATAGAACTACAAGTTGCAGCAATTAGAATTCATTCACATATCAAGAGTCTCTCACTAATGTCCTGTTACTACCCGCAGCTAGATCCAGAATCCACGATAGAGCATGGGGAAATTTTTTTACACTGATGAAGCCTGGTGTATGGTGACTAATGAAAATAATCTTTCGTGGGCGCGTGAAGTTACAGACAGCTACGGGATTCACCAGGACAAAATAATTAATTTAGTGCACTGAATGACGTAAAAACTATTGTAGTATCTAGTTCGCATGGAAGTGTGACAGTAGTAGATCTAACCGTATGCTCTCTACATTTAGCTACTTTAGCTCAATGGACAGTTCAGAGTGACAGACTGGGTTCAGACCACTTAAGACTTGAAATTGTTCCAGCAGTAACTGCTATGTTAGGTAAGGAAGTAGAGGTAAATGGGAAATGGGGAATAAAAGCAGTACAATAGGAAGAATACTAGACATGGACTCAGTGCCTCATCTCTGCTTTACGAGTGTGCCACAATGTAGTGGAAGATTATGAAGCATTTATCGTGTTAATAAACAAAGCAACTCTCGAAACAAACACCGTGAAGTTATATCTAAGAAAACAAAGGAAACTCCAGCCATTTAGTGCAATTATGAATGTTTAAGGGCAGTTGCGGCAAGAAAGAAACCACTGAGAGAATATCACGCAATGTTCCCGAGTGAATCGTGTTTTGAAGAAACAAAAGAAAGAGAGCTGGATAGCATTTTGTAGGAGCTTGCAGTAAGATGCTAATGTCAGATGTGTGGAAATGTATTAAGGCTCTTAGGCATAGGAACCGAGGAAAAGTAAATCTTAAAAGATGGATGAATCACTTGCAAACACATTCCCACTCAAAATAGCACATTCGTCGGCATCGTAAGAATCTTTGAGTGCTCCAGCAGAAGTATCAGACAATTTCCTCTGCTCGCCGTTTACAGAGGAGGAACTGTTGATTACCTTAATCCACAAAGGGAATACAGCGTCAGCAGTAGAGAATAATTATCACGTAATGCTACGTAATTTATCTGAACCGGGGGAAGGAAAGCTGCTGGAAATGGTTATGTGATGCATTTCCTGAAGACTAGACTAAACAGATAATTACACCAACTCTGAAACCTGGAAAGTAACCCGCCTCTGCGGCCTCTTACAGACTCACAGCATTCTCGTCATGCATTGGGAAAGGCTTGGTGCGATTAACTAAAAACCGTCTTGAACGATGGATGAAAAATACTGTACTTCTAGACTATCAAAATGATTATCGCAAACATCTTTCGACGCTAGATAATTTGACACGATTCAGCTAAGATATACAAAGAATATTGGAGGAAAGACAGTATGTTACATCCAGGTTTGTGGACCCTGGAGGGGCGTTATATACTGTTATAATTTGCGTATTATGATAAAGACTGTAGAGATTTGACTGCTTTGCTATGCGTTTATGATAGGAGCAAATTTGTCATTAGGTATATTGTCCTATACTTAAAAAATAGAAGTGTCTGATGAAGGTACGAGAGTGTTGGCCTTCCACAGGGATCGAAGCACAATACTGGTTATGTTTTCACAGTTGCCTTAGGAATCTAGTTGCAAACGGCTATTCAAGTACGTCAATATACTGATGATATATGTGTATACAGTACTTCTGCTACCACGCTTGAAGAAACTAGGAGACTAATGGCTTCAGCAATATCCTTGTTAGAGATGTGGTGAGTATCAAAAGGTCTGTAGCTTTGAGTTCTCAAGACGACTGCTGTTAACTTTGACAGGCGAAGGATTCCACAGGGACTGACATACTTAAGATTAAGAAAGAGTGAAACTAAATTTTTAGTAATATAATTGACTCGCGTCTCTCATGGACAGGATATACTGCGTACCTCATAGGCAGGATGGAGTTTTATCACAACGTGTTGCGCTCGGTTACAAGAGTGGGACTGTAGTCGAATCATAATATTCTGCTATTAAACTACTGGAGTCTAAAAAGATCTAAAACTGACTATGGTAGAATGTTGTTCCACATTGGCATTAGGAAATCGCTTTCAGAACTAGAAAAAATATTGAAACTTCCTGCCAGATTCAAACTGTGTGCCGGACTGAGACTCGAACTCAGGACCTTTGTCTTCGCAGGCAAATGCTCCACCATCTGAGCTATTCAAGCACGACTCACGACCCGTCCTCATAGCTTCAGTTCTTCCAGTACGCCTCCTACCTTCCAAACATCACAGAAGCTCTCCTGCGAACCTTGCAGAACTAGTACTCCTGGAAAAAAGGATATTGCGGAGACATGGCTTAGCCACAGCCTGGGGGATGTTTGCGAAATTAGATTTTCGATCTGTAGCGGAGTATGCGCTGATATAAATCTGATATGTTTGATTAAAATTGTTTTAAGCACACTCTGCTGCAGAGTGAAAATCTAATTCTGAAAACATCCCCTAGCTAGTCGCTAGGTCATGTCTCCGCAATATATTTTCTTCCAGTAGCGCTAGTTCTGCAAAGTTCGCGGAAGAGCTTCTGTGAAGTCCGGAGGGTAGGAGACGAGATACTGGCAAAAATGAAGCTGTGAGGATGGGTCGTGAGTCGTGCTTGGGTAGCTAAGATGGTAGAGCTCTTGCCCACGAAGGCAAAGGTCCAGAGTGTCGGTCCGGCACACCGTATTAATCTGCCAGGAAGTTTCATATCAGTGCACACTCCGCTGAAGAGTGGAAATCTCATTTCAGAAAAAAATATTGTTTAGCTGCGTCAGGACTTGCCTAGATGCTATGCATTCCACATCAACAAATGCGTTGTTAGCGGCAGTTGCAGGAATGTCAAACGCCCAGTTGATGACAGGTATACTCCTATTGCAATTGACCATCCACTGGTACAGAAACTTGATGGATGGTCTCAAGGAGAAATGTACTGACAGAGAATAAACACCATCCAGAAATCATATTTATGTACAAGCTCGCAGATTTAAAAGAAATTTCACCTAATCTCCGAAGCATGGTACAATAAGGAAATAACTTCGTCAGCCGACGCTTTCTATTTTCCAGTAAAAATTCGTCGGAATAGAGCAGTTACAAAAAAAAAAAAAAAAAAAAAAAACTGCATTACTGATGATTTTCCGGAGTGCTTTAAGGTATATGTTGACGGTTGTGAAACAACAGGTAAAGGTAGAGTGAGTTGCGCGTTCCTATGTCCAAAGCTTAGGGGACTGATTTCGCTGCCCTTGTGACACTTGTAGTTTCTCTGCAAAATCCATAGCTATACTTGCAGTTTTACGTTACTAGCAAAAGCTCACTATAAAACAAATAATAACTAAAAGAAAGTAAGATTTTAAACGATTGTGGAAGCTCGCTCAAAGATACGCAGAGACCAGATTTCTTAAGCAAGATAATTCGGTGGTAACGAAGGTTATAAAACCACTAAAGAAAATGAAAATCCCGGGAAGACAGTAAAATTTACCTAATCAAGGGATACACTAACATTAAATGTAATGAAATAGTCGATGAGTTAGCGAAGACAGCTGCTCGAAACGGCGTTTTTAGGAACTTCTCATTGCCCCTTTAGAACTGAATATTACGTTATACAGAAGAACAAGGTGCCAATGGGAAGACAAATATCAATCATGCATACGATCAGTAAGTAGTAAAGGGAAATATTGTGGATAAATACAATCAAACATTCCTTCAAAGCCCTGGTTCCACGTAATTAATGCAAATAAAAGGTTTGTAAGTTCTATAATTCTCACCAGGTTCACTAACGGATCATTCCTCAGAAATTTTCACCAAATATTCGTTCGGGAAAATCCTTGTTGTGACTGTAATGGACTAATAGTAGAAAACATGAATCACATTTTCTTCGAACGTAAACTGTATGCGAACTAACAACTGGTTTTATACAGCAGTTAATCAGATCCTGTCAATCATTACCATTTGATAAAGCAGATCTCCTTCATGAAAACGTCTTAATTTTAAAACTAATTATGAAATGTTTACGAAAATACTCTTATCCTGTAGAATACTAAAAAATTCTTGAATCAATTGAAATAGTTGTACAGCACTCAGGCATTCAGTAGTAATAATACAATAAATTGATAATAGTTACATGAAATGCGTTGTGTAGCTTGCAATTATAGAAAAGGTAGATTGGGAAGGGGGGGGAGAAGGGGAGGGGTACAGTGGCCACTCTAAGGCAAATGAATTTTCAACAAATCATGATTATTGATAGAAGCTTGCTATTTACTGATTCTGAATCTACATATTGAAAGGAACCGCAAAAAACATTTTAAAGTGGAAAAGAAAATAATGTATAGGAACTATATGCACATTTCTGAAGGCATACATAGTGTCCACTTTTCCCGGACTGTGGGGGTGATGTGGCCAGTGCTATCGGAACAGCATCTCATGTTGTTGTTCTGGTATGCGTGATGTATGGAAATAACTAACAACTATTGGCATAAACACCTTGGCCCCTTCTTCCATAGAGCAGTGTGGCCGCTTTTCTCGATCGGACACCGTGTTGCCATTAGATGAGTACAAAGGAGGCTCTCAGACCGAAAGAAACAACCAGGAACTAGATGTGTAGGTCTGAAACCGCTGTTTAAACATTGATACGGTAAAGAAATATTAATCTATATGTAAGAGAGGTGACAGGAATTGCGTAAATTAATTACTTGCCATCAGATAACTGAAAACAGTAAGAGTGGATGTCAGAGTATGTATGTATGTATACATGCATGTTTCACATCTCCTAAGCATCTGGGTTGATTTCAGTCTGTCTTGATACACGTGACACTCACCGTCTGGAAAGAAGCATTATTGGGTAACAAGCATCTATGTTTCAAAGGTTCGGGTGGGAGTGAAAAAGCAGCTAGTTCAGGACGCGCTAATAGCCAGACTACCCAGTATTTTAGAACGGGGACACTTATTGACTTACAACAGACTTTACAATTGCGAGACTTTTTCTCCCCCCCCCCCCCCCCCCCGGCCCCTCTCCCCATAAAATGAAAGGAAGCAGGTTTAACACTTACTACATTTTTACTGTTCATGCAGTAGAGCTGGCGCATCATGTATGACATTTTAATTTACTACTTCCTTACTATTAATTCTGTTCGTAACACATTTCGCAAAAAACTGTCAACGTATACCGCTGGATATACCTGCAAAATTATAGTTCAGAAGACATAATGTTATAAACACTGGCTACATCATAACGAAATTTCAGGGCACAATTCGCTAAAGATGCAGGTGAAATATGTGTACAAATATGTGTGAAATATATTAAATATATGTGCCATTTGTGTATGTGGGCAATGCAGCGGGTAAAACGCTCCTCCTGAATCCTTCGATAGATTTAAATAAAAATTGGTAGTCACTTACTGTTGGTAAAGAAATACTGTGTGGGTAAGAAACAGCAACCCGTTATTGGGAGGGAGGGGGGGGGGAGTTGATAAAGTGGAGAGAGGTGGAAGGACGAGATGGACAGACAGAGAAGGAAAAGGATGAGATTCACGTGGGTATGGGGGGAGGAGAGAGATGGATCGAGAGGGGCGAGGAGCAGATGGACAGATGTTGGAGGTGGAGAAGATGGACAGTCAGAGGTGGAGGAGACAGGTAGATGGCGGAGAAGGAGATAGACAGAGAAGCAGAGAACGGGAGAAATAGGTGGACAGAGAGTTGGGGAAGTAAGAGTTAGACTAACAGAATTTGATCAGATGCATATCAAGATGACGCCGAGTACACGACTAGAGAAAGTGGAAGTAAGAACGAGGGAGAGGGAGAAAGAAAGAGAGAGAGAGAGAGAGAGAGAGAGAGAGAGAACGCCGCTAATACGATATTAAAATCTCAAATTTAACCTCAGACATAAAAGGCCGATGTGACGTCGACCATATTTCCTTCTTTGAAGCTGGCTACGCGATTTTCCTTTTAGTTTAATTTTCACCGTCTTGCAAAATCATTTTTAGTGGGCTGCAAAGAAGCTTTAATGCGACAAAATCGTCCGTAGCCACCTAATCTGTAAATCTCTGGAAGCTTCTCCCACTTTTTGCTAGTTTCCAAATCTGCTCTCTCATTAGTTTCTTTCTATATTCTGGCTTTTCCACCTATAAATCTTCTGTCATTCATTGTTCCGCATTGTTTCGTCCTTTTCGCTGCTCGAAAGGAGAAGTATTTTCGGGAACTTAAATGAAAGGGAAATTACCAAGCCAGTGGACACATTAACGGCAGACTAACCGTAAAGGGCGTTCCGCTCTGCAGCGGTGCTCGGCCAGTGAAAGCAATTCCATTAAGCCAGAACGGAGCTCTCTTTCAGTGAAGGATTGGGACCTTAAGTGGCCGGTATTGTAAAGCTGTGATTTCGGAGTACAGAATCGCCAAGGTAAATCTGCCACAATTTACAATTACGGCCCAGAGTTCCAATTTCCCGTCATTCCTTCTTTTGAGTTTGTGTTGTTAATTTCCAATAAATAAATATGGCATTGCAATTGCCTCACCATAGGAACTTAATCAGTTTGAGCATACTGTGGTTTTCTCTGCCAGTATAATTCTGGCTTTATTCCTGTAACACAGCCTTTGTCATTCCACGTAGCAATTTATTCATATTTTGCCAACTAGTGCAGTTTCAAAATGGCTCTGAGCACTATGCGACTTAACTTCTGAGGTCATCAGTCGCCTAGAACTTAGAACTAATTAAACCTAACTAACCTAAGGACATCACATACATCCATGCCCGAGGCAGGATTCGAACCTGCGACCGTAGCGGTCGCTCGGTTCCAGACTGTAGCGCCCAGAACCGCACGGCCACTCCGGCCGGCAGTGCAGTTTCATAACTTATTATTCAATAGAAAATAATGTTTCTAATGTGGAATTAAAACCTCTCTGTTGGTGCATAAAACTTAGATTACATACAAATGTACTTCTCAAACATACCCTGGACTGAAATGTTCTCTCGCATGCAAAGTTTCGACCCATTAATTTATACAGTAACTTAATCTAGCAGCACCATTAAGGAAATATCACAAAGAACAGGAGAGACTTACTTTGCACAACGTATTTTAATGGACGTAGTAAACAGTTAGTTGATTTTCGTGATCCTGAGTGTTGTATCAAACATGATGAATAACATTTAACAGTTGTGCTTGTAGCTCAGACGAGCGCATGTGGTATGCTGGGCCCAGTTGTTCAGCATAGCTCACAAATGAAAGACCTGAAGTAGTTACACTTTATATGAAACGATAAACTCCAGCACCTTCAGAACGGCGGCAGTGGACTTACGTTAACGTTCTCAGGAACCATGCATACAAAGATGGAGCGTGCTGCTCGCCGTGTTTACAGAATAATATGATTATCGTACAGACGGTTCAAGTAAATGTGTATCTTTCCCGAAGACAAAATGCCCCTTACGTAACGTAGTTTAATACCGATTAGAAAGTGCAAGTCAGGCGGACAATCGATAGAAATGGAAAAATAACGGAAAGGAAATGACTTAGAAAATTTTGGCGTAGGGAAACATTTAAATGCGAACCAAACATTGTTACGCCACTATGGTGCATTCAACACTTGTGTCTAAAAAATATCGCAGAAAAAGCCAAATCACGTGAATAGTTCGCACAAAAGAAAATCTATATACCCAAAGAAGTAGTGGAAAAGGCTCATTAAATGGGAATGGGATGATTTTAAGTACCCTGATGCTCGGAAGGGTTGACGCAACCCGTTTTTGTATCGTCCATGAAGCCACTTCACGAAGCCGCAAACGAAAAATCTCAACTTGGGATGCATGCTATAAAGCTCTAAAAATAACTTTCAGCCCTCTAAGCCTTGAAAGAGGAGCCAAAAATAGACACTCATTAACCACACAATATATGTGAGTGAACAGCACACTCTGACATCAACTGCGCTCAAATCTTAAACAAGCGTATAGCGTCTTATATACCTGCCCGAATCACGTCACAGCGCCCACACGTTACCACAAAACGGACTATGCCAGGTTTATCCCTTTGGTCTCATTAAAAACGCCGTTCTCTGTTCTGTCACCGGTAACACTCAGTTGATACGATTTCATGCACACATGACTTTATTTTGACCTCCCATTCTGTATCGGAGACGGAAAGAGTTATCTATTGACTTCCGCGATCGTTCGGTTCACAGCTCGTAGTGCGAACATGACGTTAAAAAGTGTAGGATTAGGCTCAAGCAGAGAGATATGGGCGTTTCGAATTTTCTTTGTTGTAGAGTACGTTAACCTCGAAGATACATTGTTTATAAATATGGACAGGCTGTGGGTCAGGGCGAGATTATAGTATTTGCAAGAAATAATCCCGAAACTTAATGAAATTTCACTGGTTATTTTTCCTAACACTCCTTCAACAACGCCAAAAGTGAGAAGACTTGCTGAAACCACCCAACATTGAATCCGATAACTTTTTTTTTTCAACAGCGGTCTCTTAGGTGTCTTAACAACTTAAGTTTATTTTTAGCAACTCTGAAAACTTGTTTCAGGAGTTGGCCCGTAATTATAAATGGATGGTGGGTAGTCATTCTGGCAGAAGAATTAAAGAGCAGCTCATTTCTCGTATGTCCTATGAATAATTACTGTTTCAAAACATCAGCAGATCGATGAAGTCTCGAAAACGCGACGGTGCTGGTAAAATTTGCTGTAGTAGTATTACAAAAACGTTGTATTGATAGTTAAAGATGTGCTTTAAATGAAAAAAAGTTTTTTTAAAAAAAAAAAGAAATGTCCTAAAAGGACTACCTCGTGAATTTTCTTTTATACTGTGTAAAGCGCTGAGGCTGAGTGAGGTAATAACCCATTTGCAAATGTGTCAATATTTTCTATGCTTTTTCGTCTGAGTGGTAGATGTTTTACCAGATAATCAACTTGTTTTGAATATTTATTCACATTTGTGTGTTTCTTGTTTAATTTATAAATTATTGACAATAACAAGTCACTACTGAGAGAGAGAGAGAGAGAGATAACACTGTTATATGTTATGTTATGTTATGTTAAGCGGGGACCTAGAAACGACGGAGAGGCTCCGTCCCCGCTGCAGCCGCAGTGGTCCACAACCCCACGACTACTGCCGCAGTCCACCCCTCCGCCGCCCCACACCGAACCCGGGGTTATTATGCGGTTCGGCCCCCAGCGGACCCCCCAGCGAACGTCTCACACCAGACGACTGTAACCCCTATCTTTGCGTGGTAGAGTATTGGTAGTGTACGCGTACGTGGAGAACTTGTTTGCACAGCAATCGCCGACATAGTGTAGCTGAGGCGGAATAAGGGGAACCAGCCCCCATTTGCCGAGGCAGATGGAAAGCTGCCTAAAAACCATCCACAGACTGGCCGGCTCACCGGACCTCCACACAAATCCGCCGGGCGGATTCGTGCCGGGGACCGGCGCTCCTTCCCGCCCGGAAAGCCGTGCGTTTTTACCGCATGACCAACCGGGCTGGCATACGCTTATATAACATAAAACACTGCGGAACATACTTTTATTAAATTAACGAGGAAGTTCCAGGACCTCTAGATACGTGAAAGCGAAAGGAAACTGGAAATTTCAGGACGCGACCTACGTGCTGTACATTTCATCACGCTATTCTTATAACCCCTACAGCATGATGAACACTTGGAACTTTAGAGATTGTACTGTAACTTAATTCCAAGGAAGGCTTTAACCACCAATTTGTCATTATGTGACGTTTAATTACAACAAACCGTACCAAGAATGACTTGTTTTCATAAATCTTCGATGTGTCATGCCCTTGAAATGGCATACTTTCGGAACACACGAGTCTGATTCAAAATTGTCAGCTACGAAACTCAATATGTCGTTTGACAAGCACTCCGCGTCCTGCGCTAAGGAAAGTCGATAACAGTCAGTGCTGTCTTCGGTACAATGTATGACATCAAAATAACGCCATGTGTGCATGAAGTCTTGTGAAATGAGTGTTGCCCGTTCGGTCACATGTCGTGCTCGAATCTCATTGGCTTACGGGTACCGGAACCACAGCGAGCTTCGTGTCCGATATACCACTGATTGTATGAAAGATGGGTATGCTTTTAAAAGATCGATAGTTCGGAACAGAGTATATTTTTTTCAGTTTGTCTTCGAAAATAAATGCGAAAAACGTCTGCAGTGAAAGTTCGTGATGTCATAAACACAATTTTAAAGAGTGTCTTAAAACACTTGGTACAGCAAATCTAAATTGTTACAACGCGTGAATTTTTCATTGGTGATTTTCAGAATACGATAATAATAACAAGAACATACAAAACTTGATGTTGGCGAAGTACTTTAGGTCTTATTTCTGTATCATGCGGTGAAAACTGACTACTACAACTGCAAAAGCATTTCGTGTAAAACACGCAGATATGTTGAAGGGTGTTCACAAAGTAATGTACCCTAATTGGAAAACCAGTTAGCTACGAAATTTATTTAAAAGGGTTCCATTATGCGATTCGCTTAATTTAATTCGACCATGAATGTTGCTTAACAGATTTTGTAACGTTTGTTGAGAAATTACAGCAACCCGCTGGTATTTTCTACGCACTGAATTTACGTTCTGGAATTCGGGAATGATGTGGTAAGTTCCGTAAGTTGCAGCGTTGAGGTTTCACGAACAGGAAAAAGCACGTGTGGATAAATCAGAAGGATTGAGGAAGCCATATTCCTTTTGTAATCACGTGACCGTGAAAACAATAATCCAGGAAAGTTTTGCCATTGTTCGGCGTTAGCCTGCTGAAACTATGTGTACTACAGCTAACCTTCGCTTTTATCGTTTCCAACTTGTGTAACCATCTGTGTGTACTGGTCACTGTTCACCACGTTGTTAAAGAATGTGTTGAAGACTCGCCTACTTGACATGACACGTGACACATGCACACGCACAGCTTACACGTGCAATAGATGTAATTTTCTGTGCCCCAAATGCATTCATATAGCTATCAATGTGGAATCTCGTCTCGTAAGACCAGAGCCTTCATCGATATTTCCTGCATCTGGTGGCCCTCTGCCACTATAATTGTCAAATCCAGAATAACATGCCGACTGCTTGAAGGCATGGCATACGGGTAGGGAGAAGAACGATGAAAAGGCAGGTGACCGTTAAATCTGATCCTTCTGTTTTGAAAAAGTTTGTTAAGTAAATGCACGCATCTCCAGTCGGCGTAGTTCACAGGTATTGTTTAAAACCTAAGCGCTAGCGGAGATCAAACAAGGGTTGTGGCAGTTAGCATCCGATACCAATTTGCTGATCACATTGGGAGTGAGTCTGGTATACCAGAATTTTAAAAGCACAGTCCTAAGTCGGTAACCTATTGACGCCCTTAACAGATCGTGTATGACTCTCTGCGCTTTCGGAGCTTGTGGGCACTCAACATCGAGGTTATCCGCGTTCTGCGCTAATGTGTGGAATATACCTGTTTGGACATTGAACTTCGAGCTGTGCAGTCAGTTAAAATTTTAGTGAAACTGTCAGAAATTATGGATTCACATTGCATTCATTAAAAAAGACAACGTTATGTGATAGCGTCAAACGAAAACGAGGTAGATGGAAATAAAGTGAATAATCTGTTTATGATTTTAGAAGTAATCGCCATAACAGTTAATAGAGGTATCGCACTTAGAGACAAGATGGCCAATGCCATCATGGAAAAATTTTTGCATTTGCCTGAGGAACCATCATTGTACCTAGGCCTTCACATCTTCGTAAAAGCAAATCGGCCATGAATGAACTTTTTCAGGGCTCCAAAAATGTGTAAATCGCATGCCAAGAATTTTTCGACTAGGCTGTAGAAGTTTCGTTGGAAAACTCTTACACGTCCTCCATACAGTCCTGACCTCAATCTATGCAGGCAGTTTTGACGGAAGTGGGACCGCTGCCTGCTTCTTGCTAGTGTGGACAGAGCTGGCGCCCTGGCCTAGCTATCGGCAGGGCGCACCCCTCCACCACAGCCTTTTTTGCATGGACGTCAAAGGCCAAGAAGCCTTGGCATCTCTCTGCCAGTGTGAGAACTATGGTTGTTTTCTTCCAAAATTTTGATTATCCATTCTAATTGAGTGAGCCAGCCACCGCCCATCGAACAAAAGGCGCATCCAATCGAGGAAACATTGCTCATATTAGTTAATGTGCATTTTGTGTGCCAAGAGTGGGAAGTTTCTGCGATGATCCCCTGTTGTTTTCGTGAAATAAGCGATAGTCTGGTCCGTCACATTGGCAACAGCGTTGAGTTATCCCCTCCATGTAGAGCTTTCTGGAAGTAGAGAGTGGAGGTCTGTGAACTTACATTCTGAGTATTTGTATATGGGCCGTCATTGAAAGAAAATCCTCTCATGCCGCAGTTTGGTGCTGATACCAGCATGCTAACTAATTTGGAAACTAATTGTGGCAGCGCAATCTATGTTCTGAGCAGATCGTTACTTCCTTACTTTGTCATGCAACTTGTATTGCTTAATATGGATATAATTTGTGGCATGTTGTTGTGTCATCAACTCCGATTACGTGAGCTGCCCAGATCTTGTTGAGCTTTCTCCATACGGTCTACCACACTTTCTGGTGCCTCCTTACATTGTTAGAGTCACTTTTTCCTTCGATTTGAGTTTTGCAGCACTATGCTGTCTGTTAATTTTACTGCAATATCAATCATTAGAGTAAAAAATAATTGTTAATCTCAGTTTTGACACAGATATCAAGATCCTTCACTCTCCAACTATTTTTGCATGGTAGATTATCCTCAAGTAACTAATATAATCTGTTGTGCACCGTATGTTTTTGTTCTCTCTGTGACGGTGTTTTCGTTGTGTACTGTGGCCGAACACAACGACCACTTGTATTATGATTTCAGGGAAAAGAATGAGCATTGCACTCTTTTGTTTAGTACGATCAAATTAGTATTTTTTGTAAAATAACGAGCATTGCACTTGCACTCCTCGAGTCATATCTTGGTAGCACCAGACGCAGCTTTTATATCAACTTTTATACATGATATTAACTCGGCAGTCTTTGTTATCCCGTAGTTAGAATGGCACATTGAGACACACTTTGTGGTGTGCAAAAAGTTATAGTAATCACTTTTGTATGATTTTTTAGCTTGTGCGTCAATCTGCAGCTGCAGCACATAATAGCTAGACTCATGCGAAATATATGTTATTCCTAATTTGTTTCTTTTGACTATACCTTGGGAATTTTGACTGGACAAGGTTATATTGCTTGTGAAAGTTTCTTGTGTTGCGTGTGGAGGTTTTCTTTGTATTACGTGTCACGATTTTTTTAAACGTATGGGGCTAGCCGAACACAGTCCAGGGATCAAGCTGATATCTTATCCAGGAAGATTCAGTGGAACTGGAGGAAATCACTTTAGAATTATCAATGGGGGAGGTGTCAGTAGCAGTTGCATTGCCTGAAACCAGTTCGAGTTTCGTGAACGTGAGAGATATTCCATTTTGGCTAAAACAAAGCTAGGGAGGGCTGAAGCATTCTACATCTACATCTACATTCATACTCCGCAAGCCACCTGACGGTGTGTGGCGGAGGGTACCTTCAGTACCTCTATCGGTTCTCCCTTCTATTCCAGTCTCGTATTGTTCGTGGAAAGAAGGATTGTCGGTATGCCTCTGTGTGGGCTCTAATCTCTCTGATTTTATCCTCATGGTCTCTTCGCGAGATATACGTAGGAGGGAGCAATATACTGCTTGACTCTTCGGTGAAGGTATGTTCTCGAAACTTCAATAAAAGCCCGTACCGAGCTACTGAGCGTCTCTCCTGTAGAGTCTTCCACTGGAGTTTATCTATCATCTCCGTAACGCTTTCGCGATTACTAAATGATCCTGTAACGAAAGCAGAGGAGACGGGAAAGCATGAGCACGCAGGAAAGCTGCACACGAGAGAGACAGAAAAGCATAAGAGAGAGGCAGGAAAGCCGATACAGATAGGAAACAATGTGGGAAGAAAATGACGGAGCTAGATAGGTAATTCGAGTCCCAAATCAGTGGGCGAACATATGGGCGAGATTGCAGAATCGGTGGAATGTAACGTGACCAGTCTGGCCCAGGCTGACAGAAATCTGAAAAAATGTTGAGAAAACCTTTCTCAAAGGATACAGACTGTAGAGGAAACTTTCTCCTTGATATCTCTACGACTGCAGGCAGGCTCTTGAGGAGCAACCTTAGCCAGAAGCTACACAACCAGTTCAGTACGCTGTATCTGAGGAGTTCACTTCACTTAAATGTGGTGTTGAGTTGTTCAGGGGGAGGCGAAGTGACCGTGGGTCGTGGCACCAGAGAGCAGGAGGAAGGCCAATAATGAGCAGGAGAGTTGTGAAAACATGAAGCCTAGTGGCAAGCATGTGTCAATGAAAGACAAGTTCAGGATCAGAGAAATATGTGTAGCATCGGGCTCTGTCAGTGGGCATGATACTGATGACAAACGTTATTTCTTGCGGAAGGAATTCTACAGTTACAGCACAGGAAGAGACCTTCATATCAGAACGTCGATTGGGCAATTCAAACACAGCCTCCCAAACTTCTAGCCAATTCGGAGGATGCTGCGGTTCATGATTTGCCACATGAGTGGATCTGTAATTACAAAAGTATTACCACTCTGAAGCTCTGTGTAGCCTTCGTGGAATTTGAATCGGAAGTTATGAAGCTGTTCTGCTCAACTGATGAACGAAATAAGAAGCGTCTAAACATCATAAGATCTCCATTGCTAGGTGCGACTTGTTTTCAAACCGATTCAGTGCATATTGACAAGATTATGAAATGCAATCAGCATCTTACCCATCCATACAGCAGTGGCGAGTCAGTTATTTATTAATACTACTACCAACAAAACACAAGAGATCCCTCTACTGTGTTTGTTCAAAGGAGTGATTTGTGTGTGCGTGTGTGCGTGATTGTTTTTGTGTGTGTGTGTGTTTGTGTGTTTGTGTGTGTGTGTGTGTGTGTGTGTGTGTGTGTGTGTGGTTGGAGCTTACGGGCGCTCGCGACCTAGGTTATCACCACCGCGGTATAAACGTTAATACTAAGAGATCTCGATGAGTAAGTGCGGGAAGTAAAGAGAGTGGGTGTTGTAACACAAATGAATCAGTGAGAGAATTCCTAGGAGATTGAGTGCACGAACAATAACGTAGGGAAAAGCAATAACGTAGGGAAAGCAAAATCAGAGGCCTATTTGGTGAAACCAGAGACTCTGACATCACAAGGACAGGCCTCACCTGGGAAATGGTGCTGTAAGACAAGCAGCAGGAATAGAAAAATTTGGAATCCAGCCCCAGACCTGAATCAAAATAAATGACTTGGCATTAGGCAGAAAACGAGGGTACACAGGGCCAAGTCTTGAAGTGAAAAAGCAGATAAACTTCACGTTCGTGTGTCAAGGTAATATTCATCGCAAACGCCCTCTTAATTCCACATTTGATGACAGAAGTGATACTGGGAGGAGGGGAGGCGGGTATTATGCGACAGCGTGCTGCAATTATTTATATAGGCAGGAGAGATATTTCCCTAGTCATCGGAGAGCAAAAAATCACATTAAAATTCAGTATGATGCATGATTCATGAGCAGGGATGCTCTTACACAATGGTTTAGAAGTCAAGGCATTGAAGCCAAGGATAACTGGTCATGCTGTAACAGCTTAACCCCACGAAAGCATGAAAGAGCGCATTGTAGATGTGGTGGAGATTGATGAAGTTCTCCGCGTAAGTGAGCACAAGGTTGCTGTGATAGGAGACATCCCCGTCTTAGAGCTGGGAGACACTCAAAATCATGCTGACTGGACATGTGGAAGTTTTCAGTATTCAGACTGGTACTTTCAAGAATTTTAGTTATAAATTTAGTGTTGATGATGATGATGATGATGAGTGCCATATTTCTTTACAGAGCGTAGGGGAGCGACGCGGGAGACCCGCGCCGCCTTACTAGGCCAGGTCCTAGTAGAGGTGGTTTGCCATTGCCTTCCTCCGACGGTAATGGGGATGAATGATGATGATGAAATTTAGTGTTAGGGAGCATAATAAGCTTCTCGCAAGATCGTATAGTATTCTACTCATTCACAAAAACCAGATGGAGCAACAAATCAAAGTGATGTCGGATCAGTGCTCTGCTCATCGTTCCGAAGAAGGATAGAAGTCTGGTGCTCAAAAACTGTCAAATTAATATCATCATTGTGCCCAGAACGGATCGTCCAGAGACTCTAGAAGAGTTGCTGCAAAAGTTTCATGGGAAAAATATTTTCTTGGTGACTGATTTGCGGGCGAACTTGTTGCACGAAGTAGATACTAGGTTTCGGCCGTACATTGTGTTTTTATGCTATGATAAATTTTACCAACTTAAGATGCTACGCTGAGGTCTGTCGACATCTTTATGTGTACTCGATAGGGCCATAGACATGGCACTCAGCGAAGAAGCTGAGAGTTACAACAACTTGTGTGTTGACAACACGATGTGTGCTGTGGAATCCTAGCACAAGCACAATTAGATTCTAAGACAAAAACAAATGGGGCACCACGAAGGATTTATCCGAATGGGACAAAAATCGGTTGATGTGATGTACATGTACAGAGAAACAAACGATTACAAATTTAAAAAAAAATAAAGAAAAAACATGCCTCACAAATTAAGCAACCTGTGACCCATATTAAAGCTGTTATTCGTCTTGGCATTGACTGACAGAGTTTTGGATGCCTTCCCGAGGGGTACCATGCCAAATTCTCTCCAACTGGCACGTTAGATAGTCAGAATCCAGAAATGGCTGGAAAGTCCTGCCCATAATGCTCCAAATGATCTCAACTGTGGAGAGATCCTGCGACCTTGCTGACGAAGGCGAGATTGGCTAGCACGAAGACAAGCCGTAGAAACTCTCACCGGTGCGAGCCGGAATTATCTTGCTGAATTGTAAATCCAATGTGGCTTGCCATGAGGGGTGATAAAACGGGACGCATAATATCGTCAACGTATCGATGTGATGCAGCATGCCGCGGATTACAACCACAGGGGTCATGCTATGAAATAGAATGGCACCCCAGACCATCAGTCCTGGTTGTCGGGCCATATGGCGGGTAACACCAGGTTGGCTTCTCACCACTGTCCAGGGTGTCTCCAGACACGTCTTCTCCGATCATCGGCGCGCAGTTCGAGACGGGAGTAATGAGTGAAGACAACTCTACTCCAATAAACAAGATTCTAGCCCGTAGACGTGTGTGGAGACTCTTCGGATAATGTTGGAACACCGACCTGATTGTCGCTCGCCATACGGGCTGATAACCAACCTGTTTAGCCGCCTGCAGAACCTACAGCGAGATGCACACATAATACACTCTAAGGCAAATAAAAACGACGCACCATGAAGGGATTATCGTAATGGGACGGTAATCGGTAGATGTGAGATTGATAGAGATGTTGGATGTCTCCTGAGAGTTATCGTACTAAATTCCAACCAAATGGCGCGTTAGATCCTCACAATCCAGAGATGGTTGAAGGACACTGCCCACAATTTTCCGGACGTTCTGAACTGTTACTTTCAATACAAAATTTTGGTTATCCAATCGAATTAAGTTTCCCCGCAACCGCATTTGAAGCAAAAGGAAACACTCCTTCAGCCTGGTGTCAACAACATGTTTATTAATGTGCAATTGGTATGCCAAGAATGGGAAGCTTCTGTATAATTTGCCTTTTTTTCCACGAAATGTGCAATATTGTCATCAGTCATACTGGTAACAGCATTGAGTCGTCCCCTCTTGCAGATTTTTCTGAAAGCAATGAGTGGATGGTTGTGAACTTAGATTCTGAGTTTTTTTATCCACGGGCCGTCAGTGAGAAGGAGCCATCTCTGGTGCCGTGTGGTATTAATTGGTGCACGCTACCTGGTTTGGGGGAATTTGTCGCAAATGACGGCAGAGCAATGTGTAGTATGAGCAGCTCCTCAGTTACTTGCTTTGCCATGCAACTTGATTTGCTTACTTTCGTTATAATTTGTGGCATCTTGTTGTAGCTCCATATTGTTAGAGTCATTTTTTAATGTGATTTGTGTTTTAGAGAACTTTGTCCTCTGTGAGCATCTTTGCTGTGATATATGTTAATCATGTCTCACATGTCAAGATCCCTAAGTATTCTACGACTTTTACATAGTCAAGGAACCACCAAATCATAAATGTAGCCTGTTCTACACCTCTGTTCTTTGCCCGGCAGTGGTTGTGTTCAATGGCTAAACTCAACGATCGGTTATATTGAGAATTTAGAGAAATGAACGAGTATTACTCTCGCTTGTCTCGTATGATCAAAAATCTGTTTTATACAGCGAGCATCGCTTATGTGCTCCTCGAATCAGACCTGGGACACACCAGACGCAATTTTCAATATTACAGAGGCATCTAATAAATATTTGACCAAATTCTGACAGCGATTCCCGCTCTTCAAGGTAAATGGGTTTATTAATCGCTGCTTGGAGTAGCAGCGTGGTTTAAGGCGCCAAGTCACGGATTGCGCGACCCCTCCCACCGGAGGTTCGAGTCTTCCCTCAGGCATGGGTGTATGTTGTTCTTAGCATAAGGTAGTGAAAGTTAGTTTAAGTAGTGTGTAAGTCTAGGGACCAATGACCTCAGCAGATTGGTCCCTTAGGAATTCACATGCACAATTATTAATCAAAGCCGCTGATACGCACATGGAAAAGCCAGGAATCATCAGAAAGAAAAATTAATTACCGCCAAATATATTTGTCGACAGCTGGCATTGCCATATGTCGTCGGAGGCACTCGTTCAATCTGAATTAGCATACTATGCTACATATCCCATTTAAATTCAGCAAAAATAGTCGCAGCAGACCCAGACTTTTTTCAGAAATGAATAAGACATGCACAGAAAAGGAACTTACTTGTTGCATCTTATTTTTACTGAAGACATTGTACTGTTTGACTCAAGAACTTAATACTGTAAGTTTGGGAGCAGACTTAAAAATGAATTGTGGTAAGACTGAAATAATTTCTAAATAACGCACAGAAAAGAACGAAAGTACACAGGCATACATCGAGTTACTGTGTATAGTGCAGCTGAAGATAACGAATGGCACATCAAAAAAGGTAGCAAAAATAAGAGTAAAAAAAACTTTTAAAACTCAACTGCCGATGTGACTTAGATAGAAAGCATACAGTCAATGTGTACTGGAAGTTGCGATCCATGGCAGTGAGGCACGTCACGTGAGGATCCCTCACCAAACATTGGTGAGATGCATGCTGGAAATTATTAGAGGAGACAGGAATACAAAAATGGATAGAAGAAAACAGGCGAATGGGAGATATAAGAGAGATGAAGATTAAGTGGAAGTGGGTAGCACGTTAATAAGTGGACCAAGGACGTTCTTTGTTTCACTACAAGAGATAAGAAAAGCTGACATACGAAAACATGCAGAATCAGCTAAACATTCACTTAAGAAATATATAACTTTGAATTCATTTCACTTTTAAGGTAACTGTACAATAATTCATTGACAGAAATACTACAGCTCCCTCTATGCGTCAGGAGCAATTATTTCAGCTTTCCACGTCACCCCCTAGAAGGCAAACAACTAGCTTCAGTGGTCCCTAAAAAACAGTCTGGGTTTGTAAGCTAATCAAGATATGGTGGTGTCAAGTTTACTATTGCCTAATCTCTGTTGTGGCAGCACAGTATTAAAGACGTCACCGTAAATACATGCAGTAGGCATAATGTCGCAAAACTGATATATTACCGGCTGCTAAACAGATCTACTTGTCCACAGTTATAATGAATTCATAAAATCAGTCCTGGAATAATAAATGATAGCGACAGGTCTCTGCACAGCGCTTTCACAAAACACGCACCACGCCTTGGCAAAAGTAGACGGAATTATAACCGTAGTATCGGACGTACGAAAAAAGACAATAACAACTTGCAACACAACCAAATTCAGTTATGGGTATACACCTAAAAAATGACAAATTTCATCAATACTTCAACAAAGGCAACGGACAACTACAACAGCCAGCAAGAGATAGAAGTGTGACAGAAAATTTAACAGACTTGGAACAAAACCCAGAAAATCAGCAGCAAGTACAGTTCAAAATATCTCAGAGACCATTGTTTACGTAAGCACTTCGAAAATTATGATGGACGTTACAAACCTTCACACTGGAAATAAAAGTGAAGGCATAAAACAAGTAGAAAATTAGCAACTCTTTTTCTTTCAATTAGTAAACTCAAAACAGCATGAAAAACCATTGAAGATCAAAGGCCGAGGTACCGATATGTGTATTCGATCCACCCAAGGAAGACAGATAGAGAAACCGTCGAAATAGCGCTGAAGCTAGTATCATTATCTCCAGTGTAGATTAAAAAATCTGAACATCTCAGGATGTTTCATTTTCAGTCATTTTCTACGTTTTTCAACTATGATCCCTACTAACATTATATTGTTTACTTGTGGGTCCCAAATAGCACTTCACGTCATGCAGATATAGTCGCCTAGGTACAATGAGGGGAAAAAACGGCAACATCAAGAAGGAGTTGTGCTACATAAACGAGAATTGGAAGGCGTGTTTCTACATCTGAAAGATGATATCTCTTCAAATTCTGCTCCAGGGACTTAAGAGTGGCAGGCAGATGTGGCCGAGGTGGTGACGAGAATGTCCGGTCGCCAGAAGACAAGGCTCCGGGCAGCCACGTGGCGCTACCGAGACGGAAGAAATTGGAAATTCGTGGTACGTTCCTATGGGAGCAAACTGCTGAGGTCATCGGTCCCTAGGCTTACACACTACTTAATCTAACATAAACTAACTTACGCTACGTACAACAAACACATTCATGCCCGAGGGAGCACTCGAACCTCCGACGGGGGAAGCCACTAGAAACGTGGCTTGACACCCTGGACCGCGCGGCGAAACGGTAGACCATCGATCTGCATCTCCAGCAGCAATTTGAACAGCAGCTGGCACTGCAGTGACACACCGAACTGTTACCAGTTGGTTACTTCAAGGACACCTCAGAGCCCGGCGCCCTTTAGCGTGCATTCCTCTCATCCCAAACAACTAACATCGACTTCAGTGGTGTCAAGTGAGAGAGCTCATTGGAGGGTAGGATGGAGATGTATTCTGATGAAAGCTGGTTCTGCCTCTGTGTCAGTGACAGCCGTGTGTTGGTTGGAGGGCGTACAACTAGCCTGTCTGCATGCTAGACTCACTGGACCTACATCTGGGGTTATTGTCTGGGATGCAATTTCATATGACAGCAACTTTCGTGGTTGTCCCACGCGCTCTGACTGCAAAATTGTGCGTTAGTCTGGTGATTCGACCTTCTGTGCTGCCTTTCGCGAACAGCATTCCCGGGGGTGTTTTCTAAGTCGACGTGTTACCTTGGCCAGCTTGATCACCAGATCTGTCTCCTATGGAGCACATATGGGCCATCATTGAACGACAACTCCAGCGTCATCCACAAACAGTAATCCTTTCCACTCTTGGCCGACCAAGTGCAACCGGAATGGAACTCCATCCCACAAACTGACATACGGCACCTGTACAAATACAACAAATACAACACTACGAATGTACGCTCGCATACTTGCATTCAACATTCTGGTGATTGATTATACCGGTTATTAACGTTCCAGCATTTCAGACTTACAATGACTTTCCTCGCGTTTACATTAATCTGTGATCTTGAAACGTTATTCACTTAAATATGTTACCTAGGAAAATATATTCCCGAAATTTCCTAACTCTACGCTAATTATTTTTGGGTGTTCCGGTATTTTTTCCGACAGTGTATGTCCCCTCCGAATAACTTTAGACTCGTTTTTGACTGGCCGGGTTTCACGACATAAAGGTTAATGTGCTTTCGCATCTTCATTAATCATGGGAATTTAGGGAAATCATGGAGAATTTTAATCTAGCCTATATGGCAGTCCTAGAGTCCAGTGTGTTACCACTGCTACTCTTCGCTCGGTTTCGGTGATGAAAAAAGGATAAGGAAAGAACTAAGATGATAAAGATTAGGCAAAATATGCATTTCTGAAGTAAGTCATGTTTTGAAGAAACTGTCGTGTATAACGCTTATAAATAGATGTTTAAAGAGGCTGCCACAAAATCAAACAAGAAACACGGAAGTAAAACCCTTGTGTCCACAATGGTGACCTATTATGAGGACGATCAAAAAGTTTCCGTTTGAGGGCGTTGCTGCAGCGAATATGCCACGTAGGTCAATTCCGAAGCAGGTAAATGAGCACCGACATGTAGGCAAGGAATTCGTCTGACGTTCATGCTTTACCGATGTGCTTGCGGTAAATGCACCCAAAGAGAACCAATTTGCTGTTACTTTTTTCTTGGCTCTAGAAGGCAAAAAACCGGTAGTCATCCACCGGAAAATGATGACTGTATATGGGTCAGCATGTCAGTTGGAAACTACCGTTGTGGAACAGTGTGCCAAATTCCGTGCTGGTCGTGATTCGACACAAGACACGGTCGATCTGGAAAGCCAGTCACATCCGTTACAGATTTGAAGGAACATGGCGTCTCCATTACAGGCGGACAGTACTGAGAAACGCTGGAGAAATTATGGCGTGCAGTTAAGACGAAACGTCCGGGAAAACTGTGACAAGTGATGCTGTTGCTTCTCGATAATGTATGTCCTACACTGAAGAGTCAAAGAAACTCGGATAAGCATGCGTATTCAAATACAGAGATATGTAAACAGGCAGAATACATCGTTGCGGCCGGCAGCGCCTATACAGGACAAGACGTGTCTAGCGCAGTTATTAGATCGGTTACTGCTGCTACAGTGGTAGTTTACCAAAATCTAAGTGAGTTTGAACGTGGTGTTACACTGGCGCACGAGCGATGGGACACAGCATCTCCGAGATAACGATGAAATGGGGATTTTCCCGTACGACCATGTACCTTGAATATCAAGAATCCGATAAAATATCAAATCTCCGACACAGCTGCGGCCGGAAAAAGATTCTGCAAGAACGGTACCAACGACGACTGAAGACAATCTTTCAACGTTACAGAAGTGCAATCCTTGCGCAAATTGCTGCAGATTTCCAAGCTGGGAGATCAAGTGTCAGCCTGCGAACCATTCAATGAATCATCATCGATATAGGCTTTCGGAGCCGAAGTCTCGCTCGTGTATTGTCGATGACTGCAAGACACAAAGCTTTACGCCTCACCTGGGCCCGACAACACCGAAACTGGACTGTTGATGACTGGAAACATGTTGCCTGGTCGTATGAGTCTAGTTTCAAACAGTATCGAGCGCATGGGCGTGTACGGGTATGGAGACAACTTCTTGAATTCATGGACCCTGCATGTCAGCAGGGGACAGTTGAAGTTGGTGGAGGCTCTGCAGTGGTGTGGGACGTATCCAGTTGGAGTGATATGGGACCCCTGATACATCTAGATACGACTCTGACAGGTGACACGTACGTAAGCATCCTGTCGGATCACGAGCATCCATTCATGTCCATTGTGCGTTCCGACGGACTAGGCCAATTCCAGCAGGACAATGAGGCACCCCACACGTTCAGAGTACCTACAGAGTGGCTCCAGTAACACTCTTCTGAGTTTAAACACTTCCGCTGGCCACCAGACTACGCAGACATGAACATTATTGAACATATCTGGCATGCCTTGCAGTGTGCTGTTTAGAAGAGATTTCCACCCTCTCGTACTCTTACGGATTTATGGACAGCACTGCAGGATTCATGGGGTCAGTCCCCCCCCCCCCCCCCCCAGCACTACTTCAGACATTATTCGAGTCCATGTCACTTCGTGTTGCGCCACTTCTGCGTGTTATCAGGAAACCTACACGATATTAGGCAAGTGTACCAGTTTCTTTGGCTCTTCAGTGTATGTCCCAAATGTCGTAGCGCAGAATTTAAGCCAACTCTAGTGGGAGACTCGTGCACACACCCTATACTCCTGATCTGTTTCCATGGAATTATAACGTCTTCAGTCCCGTAAGACAGGCCTTGAAGTGTCGATGATTGCTATCAGACAAGGATGTGCAGTAGGCAGTTAGGACTTCTTCACGCAGCGGGGCACAGTGTTTTACCAAACGGGTATCTTCAGCCTGGTGCCTCGCTTGATTGCCTCAGTGCTCACGGCGATTTTGCCTGATAGGCATGCCAAGGCTGTGTCGCCATCGAACGGAAACTTTCTGATCCCCTCTCATGTTTGTAGCCGCGCGTGGTAGCCACCGCTGAGGCGCCTTGCCACGGTTCGCGCGGCTCCCCCGTCGGAGTTTCGAGTCCTCCCCCGGTCATGGGTGTGTGTGTTGTCCTCAGCTTAAGTTAGTTTAAGTTAGATTAAGTAGTGTGACCGATGACCTCAGCAGTTTGGTCCCATAGAAACTTACCACAAATTTCCAAAAATTTTCTTACATTTGTCAAAGACTATTACATAAATTTATTAGCCGATCAGGCACCATTTAACTAATTCTCGTCATCATCAGATATGTACGACACATAGCTCACGGAATAAAATACTGGTCGCCTCCTGAAAAGAGAACACTAGTCTCTTTGAAGCTCTGTAGAGGGTGTAGATGTGGTAACAGGCGGTCAGGTGGCCTTTTATTGATATAAGTCATGGCTGTGAAGTAGTATGTATGTGCCTGCACAGTAAGATGGGCCGACGTGGAGATATGATACAATGGCAGACAGGAAATCTGATGTTTGGACGTTCTCATGATCACACAGTGAAAAAAGTTGCCCGATTTGTTGACGTGTCAACGCGGACTGTCTAATGTACTTACAAGGTATGGTTTACCACTTGTAGTCATGTAACACAGCATAAGAACAATGGCTCTTAAAAAATAGCTCTGAGCACTATGCGACTTAACTCCTGAGGTCATCAGTCGCCTAGAACTCAGAACTAATTAAACCTAACTAACCTAAGGACATCACACACATCCATGCCCGAGGCAGGATTCGAACCTGCGACCGTAGCGGTCGCTCGGTTCCAGACTGTAGCGCCTAGAACCGCACGGCCACTCCGGCTGGCGGCTCTTAAAAGATCCTAACCGGAAGAGACCAGAGACGAAAATCACATCTTGTCAAGGAAAAATGGTTTCAAACTAGACTGCAATTGCTTCTGAAAGCGACTGCAGGTTCATCGCAATCAGTTTCCGAGTGAATACTACGAAGGGAATTGCGTGCAATGGGCATTTGGAGTCACGTACCTCGCAACAGGTCATTATTCACCACGGCATGCAAAGCTGCACGGCTTCGATGGACAAAAACACAGAAACTGAGCAACTGCTGACAGGGTGCATGTAGTGTGGTCCGATGAATCATGATTTTGCCTTTTTAAATGATGCACGTCGTCAATTGTACCGAGAGGACAATAATCGTTTAACATGTCAACAGTGGAGAGTGGTTCTGCGATGTTTTCTCGTATCATAATGTGCATCCAGTCATTCGAGTTACCTTCAACATAAACTAGGTTGTTTATATCAAGATTATCAGAGACCAAGCGTTGCCCTTCCTCCTAGGTCTCTGTGGTGGATGTTCACGTCTTTCAAGAGGACAACAGTCTTATTCACAGAGCTGCATATGTTCGTCCCTGATTTGAAGAACAGTCGGGCACACAAACTCACCTGGAATTACCTGCAAAAATAATCCGATCTTAATACCATAGAAAACGTCTCGGAGTGTTTGGAACAGCGTGTGGAACAATTTGGTAGCTGTGTGTGATCTATCATGAGTGAGCGGCTGCAGCTGTATATGGTATACCTGAAGAAGCTTCAGCACTTTCTTTCTCGCCGCACGGGCCGTTAACTTTTTGTCCGGTGCGCTTCCGTAACACTACGATTTCGATATTATCTATGTGTAACCAACGTATTCCATGCAGAAACTGCAGTGCTGATAGAACATTGTGATGCTGGCAGCGAGTCTCTCAGACCTCCATGCTATAGAATGTTCTGTGTAGGAGGCGAGCGTGTTTCGTGCCGCGAGTGCTAGGATCTGCCGCAACTACCAGTCGTGCAACTTGTGCCTACAGCAGCGAACGGTGACAGATCGGCGACGATAGAGTTTCGGAGAACTTGGTCCGGGTTGTGCGGAGTCTCACTGTGTTACCGTTGGCGCCCCTGCCGAACAAGGAGCGTGTAGGAGGGCTCTGTCGAGACGGCCCGCTGAGGGCGAAGTCCTAACCAGCCACGCTGTGTATGCAAACTGTTGCCGCTTAGGCACCGCACGAGACAATCAACCCAAGTAATTCTGCGTCGAAAGCACAAAGGGGACATTACGCTTCATGGCGATAAGCGGGTAACGGGATGGTACTGGGCTTGCAATGCCTCTTGTTGATTTAATTAGTCAACAGCAGAGGTTTTCGTCATCTCAGTTACACACCTAACATAACCTTTAATTGAAATAATTGTTGAGTATTTTAAGATAATTCTAATCTGCTTTCACCCGAAAAAATTATGCTCGGGGCCTCGTGAAACACGGACCACGCTTTTTTGGAGTTTCATTACTCACTAAGATATATCCGTAGAGGTGGCAAAAAGTGATGGGTCAGTGATATGCACATATGCAGATGATTGTGGTATCCCGTTCGTAAAATATAAAAGGGCAAGGCTTTGGCGGAGGTGATTCCTGTGAAAATGTTTCCGTCCTATTCACGGTCGCACGAATTAAAAGACTCTGAACGCGCAATGGTACTTGGAGCCAGACGCATGGGACATTAAATTTCGGAAGTCGTTACGGTATTCAATGGTCCGAGATCCTTAGTGTCAAGAATGTATCGAGAACACAAGATTTCAGGTATTACCACTCAGCATAGACAATGCAGTAGCCAACGGCGTCCACTTAACGACCTAGAGCAGCGGTGTTTAGAATTCTCAGTGCTAACAGACAAGTGTAAGTGGGCTGCTTCTATGTTGGTAGCACTGTGTAGCGCTTTGCATTGGATCTCTGACTGCGCTTTCTTTGTAAGAGACTCTGTGGCTGGTTGGAGTCGTTGTTGGAAGTTAATCGCCCGTAGTGTTGGGCAGTTGGAAGTTAGTCGCCAGCACCGATGGAAGTACTGTTGGGCAGTTGGAGGTGAACAGCTAACAGTGATGGATGTTCGGTGTGAGAAGTTAGCATTGATGAAGGGTAGAGGTCTGAAGTGTTAGCATAGGCTAACGATCTGTACAAGTTCGACTTGGAGATTGAATATTATTCATGATTATATACCTTTGTACTAGATGTTAATGACAATTTATAGTCGTGTGTGAACTGAATGTCTCATTATTAAGGTAAAAAATACATTGCGAGACCTTAACTTTTCCCGGCGAATTGAATGTTCAAATAACTTACGGGTTTGCTGTCGGTCGACGTCGTCGACCACCGCCGATATTTTGACAAGAGCACACCCTGCCATTCTCAAGACACATCTGCAAGGAGGAAGCAATGTGCAAGGGAATTTAATACCTCGGTTCACAGAGGAGAAACAGGGAAGATACCACACACAGAACAAGTCATCTCTGTTTATAAGGAAGCTGTTGAAATCAAACTATCAAGCAACCTTATAAACAGAGATGGTGAATTTTGTTTAAATGCTGCTTCGAATCCGGCTCTGTCTCTCATAAAAAAACAGAGGGTGAGAATTAGTGCTACCTCACCTGTAGATTAATAGTCACTACCGATATTTCTGATGTTGGTATATTTGGTTGTGTGTTGACTCTGCAGTGCCTCGCTTGGTCTGCTCTTGAACATATGGGTTCGGCCGCAGACGACTAGTTACGTTAGTCGCACAGTCGCACCTTACTTTGGTTATCCCATTCACTTTGACTGCCTCGAATAGCAGCACAGTTCCTATGAGGGATGTTGATTGGTAATCACCGATGAGCTGCTAAATTTCTTCAGCATCTTTCTCTGGTCGAAAGTCTCTTAGGCAGTTGTTAAGTCGAGAAAGGCATCTCCTTTTATGCAGCTCCAGTGGTTGGCAAACAGCGGTCGCGAAATTCATGCTGCCCTTTGGCCCTCGGGTGTGACACTTCCAAAAAATACCAAGATTTGACGCTCAAGTACAGCTCTTGATCACAGCAAATTTAAAGAATTTTTAGGTGAAATGGTGAATGTGCACACAGTTCTTCTGCATAGCAAGATACGTTAGTTTTCGAGGACTAACATTTTTAGAACGTTTTACTTCTTAATTACTTGAAATTATTGCATTCCGCTTTTGATAGTTTTCACTAACCAGAACTAACAATGATCAAGGAATCCAAAAAAAAATTTTCGTGGTAGACGTTGCATGTCATGTAAATTCGCTTACTCGTAAACTAATGGCGAAAGGAAACACAATTGAGTTAGAGGAAGTTGTTTCACTCGAAATCAAATGATATGCATTTGGTTTGGATTTTGAAAGCGAAATTTTGATTGCTGATATAGATATATTGGAGAAAACCGAATGTGAGCTTAGTTCACAGCACAAGTGATCCGCTTTGAAAGAACTGGGAAGGGAAGATACGTTTTTAATCCGTGAAATAACGTTACTGACTCATATAATCATCTGAGAAAATTGAGTTTGCCATCCTTTCCTTATTCGGATCTACATATTCATGAGAATAATCATAAAACATCAACATACAGATTTGACTTAACAGAGTTTCCAATGCTATTCAAGACCATTATTCATATTATCGTTTGTCAGTCACTGGCATAATTTAATTATATGGATACTTTACAGTTCAATTTTATCAATATCTATTACCGCAGTTAAGTATGATATGAAGCTGCATTCACCGTACCCACAGTTTAACAAAGACTTAAAGCTCTACTTAAACTTTATTAATTTAAATATAGAGGGCGTTGTGGAGTGAAAGAAGATGTAGTGCCGAGTATTGAGAAAACTGTGTCGAGATGTTTTGGACATACAGAGAGGATAAACGAAAGGAGATAGGTAAAACAAGTACACAAGACCAGTGTGGATGGGACAGTTGGAACAAGTCGATCTCAGTGAACGTTCATCAGCCAGACTGAAGACGTTTTTAGCAAAGTCCAGCTTAGTAATACGCTAATAACGTTAATAACTACCTGTACAATTTAAGTTAAATGTTGCTTTCAAAACAAATTTAAATCGTTGTGCTATTGACATATGGTTCTACTGACTACTGGGTTTGAAGACCATTGTTCTACTCTATTCAAAACCATTCACAGAGTGTTGAATGAGGTTCAATATATGACTGCAGCACGATTTTCCAGTTCGAAAACCAGTTTGATAAAGTATGAATTTGCCTTCGATTACGTTCTGTATACTAAAGATATACCAATGATCGAGTTAGCTATTCAGGACGGGTAGGAAATATATAAAATACAAATTAAATTTTACGAACCTATGAAAAACCTTTTTTTCACAAGAAAAATGAAAAATGTTTCAAGAAAATGTTGTTTAGCTATCAGGGGAACATTAACTAGTATGATTATCTATCTTGTGACTTTCTTCTAATGAAGCAGAATCTTTTTTATTCAGTAATTCACTTTTTCTACTCAAGACAAGTCTAAAAACATAACACAACGTACCATTCATGTATACATTAAAAGCTTAACACAATATTCACCAAAGTACCCGGGGTAACGTAACTCGCGCAATTGCTACAGTTGAGTGTAAGCAGGTGGAAACCCGAGGAAAGGGCACACCGGTCATTCAGTCAACCGTCTTTACCTGAAGGTTTATGTGACTATAGTGCACATCAACGAATAGAAGGAAAAACGCTACTGATCTATGGAAAATGTAAGTTAACAGAGCAGTAATTGCAATAAGGTTTTCTTATTTACAGTACTGTGCAGTAAAACTGAGGTACTTTTTAACAATATGTTGTGTAGGGTAAAGGCAGTCTTTTACTAAAAACTGCACCATGATTACTTTCCCCTTGTTGTGACTGAAGGAAGGGGTAATGCTATTCAGGCAGAGGCACTGTACAGACGGTGATATCGTGATATGACTACACCTTCCCAAAGGATGTTTCCTCGGATTTTTATGACCCTTCTGGAAACTGTAGGTTTCAACTCATGCTACGAAATGTCCTCAAACTCCCACTCATGAATCCGCCTAAGCTAGTGCCATCGCTTCTCTCGCAATGAATCCACACGTGAGCACGCAGCGGTTTGAACAGGAGATTGGCGTTCCTAAAACCAGTGTATACTGTCAGCAAACGCACTTGCGTCGGTCATCTGCTGCCGTAGCCCATTCGCAGCACCGTCCTAACGGAAGCGTTCGTTGTACGTTCCATGTAGATTCCTGCGGTTACTTCCTGGAATGTTGTCTGTTCATTAATTAGCACTGACAACTCTGCGCAAACTCTGCCCCTCTCGGTCGTTAAGTGAAGGTCGTCGGCCGTTGCGATGTCCGTGGCGAGAGTTACTATCATGGCTGAAATTTGGTATTCTCGGCACTCTCTTGACGTTATGTATCTCGGAATACTTAATTCCATAACGATTTCCGAAATGGAATGTCCAATGCGTCTAGCTCCCACTACCACTCCGCATTCAAAATCTGTTAATTCTCGTCGTGCACCCAAATCACGACGGAAGCCTTTTCACATGTAGCATCTTAGTACAAATGACAGCCCTGCCCATGCATTACCCTGTTGTAACTTGTGAGCGTGATTCTACCGCCATCTGTATATATGCATATCGCTATCCAATGACTTTTGTCGCCTCAGTGAATATCGCATTCTAACGCGTCACAGTTCCATCCTTATCGTGTATGCATACACCAAGAATTGTATGGATATGGTTCACAGAATTGTATACAGTTCTGTCAGTGGGCACAGTAGTGAATCCTTGGCAACCAGAATGTCTTTTCTGAATTTATTTTTACTGGTGGATATTTCTTCTCAAACAAGGGAAAGATAAATACAAAGAACATGCATTACGGGTCCAGCAGAAACTCACGATGGCTTAGACAGCTGGAGCATCAGCGTCTGTGAAAAGTTAATATTTACTATGTGATGTTTGGTACTACAATTATTGGCACTTAATTCATCAGTGATAACGTTAACTGCAGGGCATATACCAACTCTCTCACACGAAATCCTGCTCGGCTTCTGGATGAAGTGCAGCTAAGAGCTTGAAGGCTTATGTCGTTCCAACAATGTTGGTGTCCAGCGAAAAATGCCTTATTGCATGTCGTGTTCTGAACGGAAGGTATTCCACCAGGCGGACTAGTCGTGGAGGTACAGTGGATTGGCCTACTTCGTCGAGTGACTTAACTCCAATGGACATTTTCGTTTGGGGGATGCATAAAAGACGTCGTCCAGCTCGATACCCCAACAGTACTAGAGAACGTGTAGGAACGTACCATATTTGCTTATAATTCAGCAGCCAAAACAGAAAGGAGTGATTAATTCTTTCATCGAACGCGACCGAGCGAGGTGGCGCAGTGGTTAGCACACTGGACTCGCATTCGGGAGGACGACGGTTCAATCCCGTGTCCAACCATCCTGATTTAGGTTTTCCGTGATTTCCCTAAATCGTTTCAGGCAAATGCCGGGATGGTTCCTTTGAAAGGGCACGCCCGATTTCCTTCCCAATCCTTCCCTAACCAGAGCTTGGGCTCCGTCTCTAACGACCTCGTTGTCGACGGGACGTTAAACACTAACCACCCCCCCTCATCGAACGCGTGGGCCAGTGTCTTAGTATACATGGTCACTGATCTGAGCAGCTTTCAGTATTTTATCACTTGTGTGCTCATAATGTATTACAGTTGTACATAAAGGTATTAAATATCCACTTTCTTGTTCGTTATTAATTTGAACGTTGTTTTTACGTGGATAAGTGACAGGGTTTTGGTCAGATATTGAGGAGAAAAAGTGGATTATAGAATAAGAAATACAAGAGGCCGGTTAAAAAAGACGTGGCTGCTGTTTATATCTTTGCAACGAACAAAACCACAAGAAAGGCTGTCATTCTGTTTAAAGATTCCTGCTGGCGACACAACATTTTCTTGATAAATGTATTTTATTTTGCTCCAGGACAAAAAGTAATTTGGGATGGTCTAAGTAAATGGGCCGCCTTGTATTCTCATTCATTTCATTTCCATGTTTGGTCAGCTTCCCAGAACCCTGCAACTTTGATGAACTTGCTGTTCCATTAGAGGGGATATGAGCAACTGGCTCAGATCTTTTACTGTTCCGCAGTCGCAGGTCAGGTCTCCATCAGCCAGAAGTATGCCCCATTTTTCATGTTCGTGTTGCAATGGAGGATGTTCACCTTAAGCCGGTTCGTGGAGAGTATCTGGTGGCACCCTACTCTTCCATCTCTTCATGCGGTCAGACTCCACTGTCCCCTTCAGCGGTTGACTCCTAGTGACGAAGCTCTTCCTAGATGTCTATCGACAAACAACAGCTTGATGATCGTACTGTGGGTGATGTACTTTGCCCTCTCCACATCGACAAAGATAGCCCTTCTGAGAGTGGGAGGAGCTAATCTAACATTCGAGTATGTCGACTGCAGTTGGCTTCGACAGGATTCGGACCGTCTCATTGACTACAGCGGCAACCAACTTGGCGTGAGCAGGTGCACTCCACGCAGGTTAGGCGTACTCTGCGACTGACACAAACAAAACAATAGCAGAAGTTCTCAGGGCGTGAGGACTATCTCCCCAGGTGGTGGCTGTGAGTCTCCCAAAAATATTGGATCTTGCACTGGTCTTCAGTCTGGTGTTATTGGAATTTTCTTTAAGGATAGTGCACGGTCAAGAGACATCCAATTCTCTCCTGACTTCTCTGTTCCATAGACGAAATGCATACATCTGATTCTTGCTATGGTTTGGCCTTCGATGACAGATCTCGTAGTAAAGGCTAAGGATATCCAATGAAGAAGCCAACAATTCTGCTACCTCTTTAAAAGACCTTCCCTGTGCAGCAAGTCTTCTATCACGAGCTCTTCTTACCTTGAAGAAAGACCTGAAATTCTCTGTTCTGCAGGAGAGCGCCTGTTCGAGATGTTGGTCGGTAATCGCTGACGAGATGGTAAATTTTCTTCAGCAACATTTTGTGGTTAATAGGGTCGTAGGCAGCCGTAAAGTCGACAAAGGCAACTCTTTCTATCCTATCCTGTTCGAAGTCTTCCTCAGTGAGTTAAGTGAGGTTCAGTTTCTGATAGCAGGACAGTTTTTCAGGTCGAAAACCAGCTTGATGAGAAATGAACTTTTCTTCGATTATTCTCTGCTTGCTAAAGATTTGCCATGATCGAATTAACTATTAAGGACGGACAGAAAATGTATAAAAGACAAGTTTAATTACAGAAACGTATCAAAAACTTCTAAAAGCATACATACTAAACTGCAAGAGATAATTCCTAGGCTTTTTTTACAAACGTTGTGAATATAAAAACAGTTTACAACACATTCTGCACCGAAGCTGTGCAGTCAGGTATTACATAGCATTCAAATTATGTCAGATCTGGACCAGTGTGCGCAAACACTGCATGTTTCCCGCACTCACTACTCTCTGGGCTGCTATCGGCGCAGTGTTTGTGTGCTCACCACGTTCCACGTTACCTGAGACGGTTAGACTTCGACAATATTGAGAGAATTTTTTTCGAAGACTGTTCACAGTTGCACCTGTTAATATTGACTGAACGAATTTAGTCGTCATATAATAAGTATACCTTAATACCACTGTGGTAGCTTTTATTTATGTACATTATATGTTATTGTGAATCATTATTCTAAGCGAGCTTCAAATATATTGTCACTGCTTGTCACGTTGTGGATGTAACAGTATTTAGTATTTTCAGCACTGCCACTTGGAAAACCTGAGAGGTAACCAAATATCATTGAGTGTGCTGACACTTCAGTTTATTTCAGTGTGTCCGTATTTTATTCCTTAGTGCGCTCGATGAAGCCACATACTACTATCTACATCATCTACATCGCTACTCTGCAAATCACATTTAAGTAACTGGCAGAGGGTTCATCGAAACACCTTCACAATAATTCTCTTAATTGTACTCCCAAACAGCGCGCGGAACAAACGAACACCTATATCTTTTCGTGCGTGCTCTTATTTCCCATATTTTTATTATGATGATCGTTTCTTCCTATGTAGGTGGGCGCCAACAAAATAATTTCGCATTCAGAGGAGAAATTTGGTGATAGAAACTTTGTGAAAAGATTCCTCCACAACGCTAAACGCCTTTGTTTTATCTACGTCCACCCCAAATCCTGTATCACGTCCATGACGCTTTCTCCCCTATTTCTTGATAATGTAAAACGTGCTGCTTTTCTTTGAACTTTCTCGATGTACTCCGCAGCCCCATCAGGTAATCATCCCACACCGTGCAACAGTACTTAAAAAGACGACGGACAAGCGTAGTGGATCTGTTGCATCTTCTAAGGGTTATGCCAACAAATCGCAGTGATTGGTTCGCCTTGCCCAGAACCCTTTCTATGTGTTCTTTCCAATTTAAGCTGTTCGTAATAGTAATTCCGAGGGATTTAGTTGAACTTACGGCATTTAGATTTGACTGATTTATCGTGTAACAGAAGTTTAAGACGTTTAATGGATTCCTTTTAGCACTCATATGGATGACCTCACGTTTTTCATTATTTATGGTCAACTGACAATCTTCGCGAAATACAGATATCTTATAACCTTCTAAACTCTTGACAACTTGGATCAGCAGGACGATTAATTCAAAACGCCTTGCACATTCACCAGGCTTGACACTTGTGGACTTTCACCTGATGGTGAATGAAAGCAAGTTGTTAGATGTCTTCTGAAAAATAAAATGCCGTAAAATAAGGATTTGTGTTGAATTAAGTCCAGATAAAATTCAACATGCGGTATTATCATCCCAGAATAATCTTATAGTATATATCGACGCTAAAGCTCAAAATTTTGAGCACTTGATATGACAGTCATAATAAGAATCACAGGCACTGTAAATGAGTTACTTACAGTTAGTGCAGCAGGGCAGATTTTATGACCTCTTCTCCTGACAGCGGGACAGTTGTTCTGCTACATAATTCGGGAGCTATAAATATTAAAAATTACTTGCACTCATCAAGAACTTCAAGCATTGTACGCTGCACATTATCGAAAACCACACCTCTGTAAATTTTCTTGTTTCGGATACATTTCGGTTGGCCTGTTGTAGCTGCTTCCAACCTGCTGAGGGTGAACAAATGCGTCCTACCTATGAGATGCATTGAGGTGTTTGTAGATCCCTTTGCGGACAAGCACCGTCATGAGACAAAAAAATTTCCCGTTACTGAGCCTGCAACAACTTTCGTTTCGGATTGCTTAATTCGTCAGATAAGGATGAAATGTGGGTTTTCTTGAACGCTTAGACAAACTTTTTGGTAAAAGAGTGGTGTTACTGAGGTAGCTTCCAATGCTCACTCAATGAAATAAAGTTTCTGAACTTCGAAACAATTATATTCACACACTATGAAACATTAAAAAAAAGATACTTCTTCAGTGTTATAGAAACACATTAGTTCCATTTACAAGTAGCTCTTTGGTCACGACTGTCCATTTCACATCACAACCCCGCTGAGACTGTTCATTTAAAACGACTGCCCCGCCAAGACTGTGCACAAGGAAGAAGAACAGAGATATAAAATCACAGAGTTTACAACTTAGTCGATGACAATCGCTGGTACATCTGTGAAACAATTAATAAAATGAATTCACAGAAATTTCAATAAAATGATTCAGCGTTAATTCAGATATGTATAATATGAATATTTAAATATGAGAAAACCAGTTTTTTATTAATATATTTACTAAAGAAGTTATACATAACGTAATCTGTTGAAGATAATTAGCACAAAACCAATTCCAGGAACTACTACAAAATCTTTCCTAAACAACTACAGCAGTATGAGCCCCCTGCACACGTACTAAAAGATGGAAATGGAAGAATGGCATATAGTAGCAAAGAAACTGCTGAAATCATGGCAAAAGTATTTAATAAACATTCCAATTGCGAAAAACCCAAAGAACTTTTACAATTCAACGTAAAAACTCCATAAAACATAAATCAAGAATTTAGACCCTTAAACTTACCAATAAGTAGAAACAGCACTCGAAGAACAAACTAATTATAAGGTATGTGGAAAAGATCAAGTTTGTATTGAAATGTGGAAATATTCAAGTGACACAGTGAGGATCTTCTTACACATCACTCTAACAAACATTTGGATATCAGAACAGTTCCCCAAACATTGGACCATGGGCATGATCCACACACTACATAAGAGGAAGATAAGAGCAGTCTGGACACCCACATACAAGATTTTATTCAAGATCCTATACTGAAGCCTCAAGGAACATCTAGAACAGGAATTAGGGAAATATCAGGAAGAACCTGTGCATAACAAATCATTAGTTTAAAATTGATTACGGCATACTACAGGAAACCAAACAAACCATGGATGTAACATTTCTAGACTTTAAGAAGGTATGGGACTGTCTCGATACGACCTGATAATTAAAAATTGTAAGGAATAAAGAAATCCATCCAAAATTAATGAAACAAAAGTAATGAACAAAACTTACTCTGAGCAACACCAAACAAAAAGTGATGTTTAGAGCAAAAATTTCTGAGCCATTCTTCATACAATCCGGCTTAAGACAAGGTGTTTGTCTAACACCATTACTGTTCAACGGTGGGCTTAGAATACCATTTTTTTTAACAATAGAGATTATGCTAACAGACGTAGCACTTGGCAAACAATTTACGATAGAAGAACAGGAATTCAAAACTGTTGATATATTTAGATGAATTCATAACATATACTTTAAATGAGAAACCAGCGTGACAAAACAGAATAAAAACTTAACAAGACAAATTGCACTACGAGAAAATATAAGAAAATGTACCTATATATATAGCTACAAAATTAAAACATTAAAAAACAGTTACACAATGAGAAATAACATGCCCAGCTGAACACATTTTCAAAACAGCTAAAACAGCGGAAACTGACGAAATACTAGTTAGTAAGAAGAATAATTAGGACATACAGAAAAAAACGGTATCAGGTAAATGGATATTGGGGAATAACTTCAAATGAAACACTATCCAAGAAAACAGAACCAGTACTAAGCATGACGAGGACTAAGCGCATCTTACTTCTTAGACGTCCGATAAGAACAAAACAAAACAGAATTAGTAAGAGAACAATAGAAAAGAATGTGGAATAGTAGGAGCAATGGATCATATTAAACTACACGACGTAAAAAAAAAAAAAAAAAAAAAAAAACAGAGAAAATGAGAATACTGCAATACACACAAACCAGAATAGAAATGGAGATCGTTAAAAGGACTATGGAAGAGTGATGTCAAATGAAGAAAGGAAGAAAATATCGGAAAAAATGAAGTATTGGGCAGATGGAAGAGCAAAAAGCCCTTCACATCATAAAATATTATAATAATCCTTGAGTAACCACTATAACAATTGATTTTTTGAATAATTGTTGAACTGAATGTTATTATTGAATAACAACAATTTATATAAACCTGTGTATAGCTGACTACTGTGGTCCTATGAAGGCCATAAAACAAACAATAATAATAAAAAGCACAGAGTTAGTTATCCCTAACTGGAGATGTCGACACTCACTGATATAGTACTTTGCTTATGGCGTTATTGACATGATAGCATTACACCACTCAGGGCATCCAGGCGAAATGGCACAATTGGCACATCATTTTTTACACGTGCAGACATCCTATTAATATGTTGATGGGTGAGGGTAGGATGACTGGCAGTGTGTACCACAGTCAGCAGAGCACATTAGCGCTGTTGCCACACCGCAGCGTGTACAGACCAGAGTGTGCTGGCGGGGCGCCCTAGGCCGCCAGACGCCTAGTCAACAAGCGGAGCCTGCGCTAGGCAAACCATGAAGCCAGCCAGCGTAGCCGTGGCCGTCGCGCGCTGTTTACACGGCGCCACCTCGCCTAGAGAACACAGCCTCGCACCTCTCCTGTGACGTGACCCACTGTCATCCAGGTGACGCCACTTGGTGTCCCGTAGAGAGTCGGAGGTGCACACCGCCTACAAATGCTGTCTCTGAAACAGGTGGAGCAGTTTAAGCCAAAGCTGGAGAAGTCTCGGTGTCGTGTCGTGCTTTTGATCGTCCCCCGATTTGGTAATGTCTGCTGATACTAGCTCTACATGGGCCTTGCTGCTGTAATTCACTCACCCGAATACAGTTACAAGGGAGAGTCACAAAGATAAATACACTCAACGACAAAAATTAATACGCACCAAGCAGAAATTATCAGAATGGGACAGAAATTGGTAAAAGTGATGAGCGTGTACAGCCAAAAAATGACTACAACTACAACAACTACAAACTGAGCAAGTCAATAATGCATTGTTCTACCTCTTGCCCTTACGCAGGCGCTTATTCGCATTTAGTGATAGAGCTGTTGGATGACCTCTGGAGGGAATCCTAAGGAAATGCAATCCGAAAACAAAGGAAGTAGGTTACAGTACGCTTGTTCGCCCACTGCTTGAACACTGCTCAGCAGTGTGGGATCCGTACCAGATAGGGTTGATAGAAGAGATAGAGAAGATCCAACGGAGAGCAGCGCCCTTCGTTACAGCATCATTTAGTAATCGCGAAAGCGTTACGGAGATGATAGATAAACTCCAGTGGAAGACTCTGCAGGAGAGACGCTCAGTAGCTCGGTACGGGCTTTTGTTAAAGTTTCGAGAACATACCTTCACCGAAGAGTCAAGCAGTATATTGCCCCCTCCTACGTATATCTCGCGAAGAGACCATGAGGATAAAATCAGAGAGATTAGAACCCACACAGAAGCATACCGACAATCCTTCTTTCCACGAACAATACGAGACTGGAATAGAAGGGAGAACCGATAGAGGTACTCAAGGTACCCTCCGCCACACACCGTCAGGTGGTTTGCGGAGTATGGATGTAGATGTAGATGAACTCGTGCCAAATTCTGTCCAACTGACTGGATCGTCGTAATACCGAACTGGTAGGAGGGCCCTCTTAATATTGCTGCAAACGTACTCAGTTGTGGAGAGATCCGGCGATCTTGCTGGACAAGGAAGGGAAGAACGAAGACAAGTGTGTGTATGGGCGTTATCTTGCTGAAACATAAACCCAGGATGGCTTGCCATTGACCGCAACAAAATGGGTCGTAGAATATCGTCAGTGTACCGCTATACTGTAAGAGTGTCGAGGATGGCAAGCAAAGGGATCCTCTTATGAAAAGTAATGGCACTCCACCACACCTGGTTATCAGCTCGTATAGAGGACGACAGTCAGACTAGCAACTCACTGCTCTCCAGGGTGCCTGCAGCCACTCCTTCGCTGGTCATCAGCGGCTCACTTCGAAGCAAGACTAATGAGTCTTAGTCAAGGTACTATATCAGCAAAAATTAAATAGGCTCAGTCCATTGATAAAAGGCAGTACAGAGATATAATTCGTTCGTGTAGTTTGGAGGGAAACAACACTGTACAATCCATGGTGCATACAACAAAAATGCAGCATCCTATGACAAAAGTGGTTAGGTGGCTCAGACGATTACAGTGTATTCTGAATGACGAACGAGGTAGCAGATCATGTCTCAACTAAACTGGTGTTGGAAGACCAACATATCGAAGTCGATGCGACAGTGTAGTGAGTAAAACAGTCACGAATCAATTTTAAAGTTTTTGTACATGACAGAGGTCGCCGCCCGCTGGGTTCAGCGGCTGCTGACACAGGTACGAGAAGTCCACAGAACAACCGCAGGAGTGGTAATGTAGCAGCTGTTTCAGGCTAATCCAGGTGGCTTCTTTAGCCGCTTAATTACAGTATGTTAGTGTTGTGTACACCACTACGTACACCACTATCTCAAGACACGGAGCAAAGCAAGCATTGGAAACACAAGGTTTCACCACTGCTAGAAGAGGTGAAGACCCAACCAACAATGCGACCGCCCTGGTGATGTTTCTAAGGAGCAGATGGTCACAGGGCCATGCTACCGAAATCCTCTGACGAGTTTACGGAAGGCCGTCTAGCTTCGTGTGTGCTGTGTAAGACGGTGTCTCTGCTTCACGGCAACGCCCCAGCTCATTCTGAGTAGCACAGCGTCCCACATGCTGCTTTTTTGCATTGTCAAGTTTTGCCTCACCACCCTTAAGAAAGAAGATTAGAATTTAACATCCAATCAACGGCGAGGCTATTACAGACGGAAGAGATGGTCGGACTGCAATTAATTTAAAATTAGTGATATTGTTTCGTCTGAATGTGTGCATGTTCTTTTCAAACTGATTCAAAACTTGTAGCTATTTTACACATTATTCTAGAGCATGAAAAGAAACTGGAATGTTCATTTGCTACCGACTTGGAAACTCTCTTTGTGTAACGGGTTTTTCAATTGCTTAATGTCTTTTGAAGGAAAATTCTTTCCCCTTTGACACATTGCTTTGCTTAATAATCTTCACAATTATTTACACACTGTAAAAAAAAAAGACTTCGACATCCATTCAGCTGATTTATGCTTCATGACTGCTCTAGCATCTGAGGGTTGGCTATCTCACCTAAGGTGTGTAGAAGGGGTAGCCTGCCATGAGGCACTGGACCCAGCTGAATGGATGTGAAGGTCTCTGACAGGTACTTTTTTAACGAGGTCAACAGACGTGCATGAGTGGCAGTGAGGAACTGGGAGGTCTTAGAGGGATCCTTTGCCGTTTTATTCACGAAAAAGTCAGTTTTGCACCCCTGGATTATCATTTCCCAAGAGGGCACGAACCCGGAGAGCAGAAAAAGCGTAAACACTGTTTGCTACTTCGGATCACGTTCGAATGGTTTTGAACGATCTCTAGTGGTTCTAGCCTGTATACCAGAGCAAAAATTACGGTTGCAGTATACTCCAAAGGGAGCAGATCACGTTCAATGAGATTACAAAATCAAATGGCTCTGAGCACTATGGGACTTAACTTCTGAGGTCATGAGTCCCCTAGAACTTACAACTACTTAAACGTAACCAACCTAAGGACATCACACACATCCATGCCCGAGACAGGATTCGAACCTGCTACCGTAGTGGTCGCGCGGTTCCAGACTGTAGCGCCTAGAACCGCTCGGCCACTCCGGCCGGCCGTGGCATTAAAGCCCCACTGTGCCCTTAGGGTACGGCTGAATCATATGGGGAGTTTCTGAAACAGAAATTTTATTTACAACGTCAAATTATTATCCACGACTATGTAGAGAAGCCATTGAAATTTACAAGCATCAGGATAATTTTACTAGAAAAAAGGAGGCAATGAAACTTAGCGATATATGGACAGTAGCTATCCAAAATTTCTAGACAATTTTATCTTTGACAGGACAACAACGATAGTTAAGTTTCATCTTTGACGAGGATTATCTTTGCTCATCACGTATTACTTCGACCACGCCCCCTTTCCTACAGTATATATATCGCTCTCGGACGTCCTATCGCTCAGTCGGCAAACCTCAGCGGAGGAGTGCCTCTGAGCATGTCCAGCGCAGTCCTGGATAAAACGTCAGTAACAGAAGAGTTTTTTGGGCCACGACCTCACATCCCGAAAGGGTTACCAGCAGCGCTGTCAGCACTGGCGAACGTTGTGAAGAACTTCGTCCTGTTGCTCATCGCCTTGCGACCCGTCGTTTTCGACTGCGAAGTGTGTGGGAATCAACGCCTCAAGGAAAGGAGTAGTTTCACTGACTCATGTTATGCCACCTGCCAAGGAGATTTTGTGACGATTCGGAGCGGCGATATGTCTGAAATGTTTTCCTCGGCGACCCATAAAAAAACTGCGTGATTTCAACACTGGGTGTCGCCGATTTCACCTTCATAGCAGAGGTGTGAAAAGAAGGGTGAAATGTGGGTAAGAGGGGAATGGCGTTGGGCAGAATATTGGTGAAATTTGATGGTGGCCTTGCTTCCCCATATGTCGACAGTTTGGTGTCTGAAGCGTAGTCGAGGTCGAGAGTGACGTCACAGGGTGCCACGTTTGTGCACCGATAAAAAAGAATGTTGTAGGCACCTTTGAGGTAAATATAAAGTCTCTGCGTCACAATGGAAGGCAATTACGAGCTTTACACAACTGATTTTTTTTACGCTGTGTTTACATGTTCACTATCTGTTCAAATTTATCCGTACGCTTATCACTGGACATCAATATTGTCCATCTACTGGGGATACTTTCAGTGAGGTGTCTGAATGTCTTTGGAGGAATGGCCGCCCATCCTCAAGAGCAGCAATCAGAGAATGTAGTTCTGTCTCCACATCTACATCTACATGTTTACTCTCCAATTCACACTTAAGTGCCTCGCAGAGGGTTCATCGAACCATTTTTATACTACTTTTCTACCATTCCACTCTCGAATAGCACGTGGGAAAAAGGAACACCTAAATCTTTCCGTTCGAGCTCTGATTTCTCTTATTTTATTATGATGATCATTTCTCCCTACGTAGGTGGGTGTCAACAAAATATTTTCGTATTCGTAAGTAGATCTCGCCGAAAATAAAACCGTCTTTGTTTCAGTGACTGCCACCCCAACTCGCATATCATATCAGTGACAATCTCATCCCTATTGCGCGATAACACGAACCGAGCTGCCCTTCTTTGCACTTTTTCGATTCCTTCGTCAATCCTACCTGGTAAGGATCCCACACCGCGCAGCAATATTCCAGCAGAGGACGGACAAGTGAAATGTAGGCTGTCTCTTTAGTGGGTGTGTCGCATCTTCTAAGTGTTCTGCCAACAAAGCGCAGTCTTTGTTTCGCCTTCCCCACAATATTATCTATGTGGTCTTTCCAATTTAAGTTGCTGATTATTGTAATTCCCAGGTATTTAGTCGAACTGACAGCCCTTAGATTTGTGCGAATTATCGTATACCCAAAATTTATCGGATTTCTTTTAGTGCCCATGTGGATGACCTGGCACTTTTCTTTGTTTAGTACCAATTGTCACTTTTTGCACCATACAGAAATTCCCTCTACATCATTTTGTAATTGGAATTGATCGTCTGATGATTTTACTAGACGGTAAATTACAGCGTCATCTGCAAACAATCTAAGGCGACTGCTCAGATTATCACCTAGCTCATTAGGAACAGCAGAGGGCCTATGACACTACCTTGCGGAACGCCAGATATCGCGTCTGTTCTACTCGATGATTTACCGTCTATCGCTACGAACTGTGACCTCTCTGAGAGGAAATCACGAATCCAGTTGCACAACTGAGACGATACTCCATATGCACACCATTTGATTAATAGTCGCTTGTGAGGAACGGTATCAAAAGCCTTCCGGAAATCTAGGAATATGGTATCGATCTGAGATCCCCTGTCGACAGCACTTATAACCTCATGGGAATAAAGAGCCAGCTGTGTTGCACAAGAACGACATTTTCTGAATCCATGTTGGTTATGTATCAAAAATGGCTCTGAGCACTATGGGACTTAACATCTGAGGTCATAAGTCCTCTAGAACTTAGAACTACTTAACCCTAACTAACCTAAGCCTAAGATCATCACACACATCCATGCCATAGGCAGGATTCGAACCTGCGATCGTAGCGGTCGCGCGGTTCCAGACTGAAACGCCTAGAACAGCTGGGCCACACCGGCCGGCGGTTATGTGTCAATTAGTCATTTTCTTCAAGGTGATTGATAATTTTCGAGTACAGTATATGCTCCAAAATCCTATTGCAGATTGAGGTTAGTGATATTGGTCTGTAATTCAATGGGTTACCCCTATTTCCTTTCTTGAATACTGGTGTGACCTGTGCTACTTTCCAGTCTTTAGGAACAGACCTTTCGTCAAGTGAGTGCTTGTTTATGATTGCTAAGAAAGGCGCTACTGTGTCTGCATACTCTGAAAGGAACCTGATTGGTATACCATCTGGACCGGAAGATTTGCCCTTCTTAAGTGATTTGAGTTTTTTCGAAACACCTAAGATATCTACTTTTATGGCACTCATGATAACAGCTGTTCCTGGTTTCGAATTCTGGAATATTTACTTCGTCTTCTTTCGTGAATGAATTAAGGAAAACTGCATTTAGTAACTCCGCTTTAGTGGCACCATCATCGATAACATTTCCGTCGCTGTCTCGCAGTGACGGTATTGACTGTTATGTTGGACACGGGGGCCTGAAGCGAAGTCGATGTTCTGACTCATGTCACTGGGCTGAGGTCGGATCTGTGGTTAGGCCACTATATTTCAGAAATATTATTGTCTACAAGTCATTGCCTCAAGACGCTGCTTTATGGCACGGTACAATGCCTTTTTGACACGAATATCGTCTCCGAACAGGTTCTCTAATTTGGGCAGTACAAAATGTTGTAAAATTTCTTCACCTCCTTGCCCGGTAAGCAATGCTGTAAAATGTGTTCATATCTTTCAACTTTATCGTTTTCTCAAGCTCAATAAGGAGACCGAAAACGCCCCCACACCATAACACTACCTCTCCAGTTCTTCATTGTTGACACTACACATGGTAGGTAACGTTCTGCAGGAATTCATCAAACCCAGACCCTTCCATCGGATTACCACAGGTTGTTTCGTGATTCATCATTCCATATCACTCATTTCCAGTCATCTACTTGCAACTGGTGTCGCTCTTTAAATCATTTCGAGCGTCGCTCAGCAATGATTACAGTAATGGTTGGCTTATGAGGAGCTGCTACACCTCTGTGCCCTATTCTTGTTAACTCTCTACGCACAATAATTGTGCTACCCAGACTGCTGGTACCTTTCTGCAACTCACAAGTGATTCTTTTGCTGATTTCAGGCGACCTTTTAAAACCACCCTCAGCAGAGTTCGACGGTTCCTTTCCGTCTGTAGATGAATTCTACTACTTGGTCATGGTTTACCTGTGGTAGCAGACATCAAAATAATGAAATAAAAAGTAGAATTTGTATCACTAGTCTTAGATAATATTAGTGTTGGACAATACAGTCTTGGTGACAATATGCGCTGAAAGACTATTGTCCTGCTTGTTCAATATGAGTCCTGTCCTTGCTAATATTCGTTCTACTTAAGTGGAAATTCTTTGCTCACTGTAGCGGACTTTGATATCTACATCATTTATGACATTGACGTGACAAAAATCATGGGACAGCGATATGCAAATATACAGATGGGAGTAGTATCTCGTACACAAGACGGAAAAAGGCATTGCATTGGAGAAGCTGCCATTTGCTTTCAGATGATTCATGTGAAAAGATTTCCTTCGTTATTATTGACGCACGAAGAAATTAACAAACTTTGAACGCGTAATGATAGTTGGAGCTAGACGCATGGGACATTTCACTTTTGAAATCAGTAGGGAATTCAATATTCCGAGATTCACAGAATCAAATGTGTGCCATGAGTACCACATTTCATGCATTGCTTCTCACCATGGACAACGCAGTTTCCGATGGCTTTCACTTAACGACCGAGAATAGCTGCGCTTGCGAAGAGTTCTCAGTGCTAACAGACAAGCAACATTGCGTGAAATAACCACAGAAATCACTTTGGGACGTACGACGAACGTATCCGCTAGGACGGTACGGAGAAATATGGCGTTAATGTGTTATGACACGAGACGACCGACACGAGTACGTTATTATAACAGCACGACATCGCCTGGAGCGCCTCTACTTGTCTCGTGACCATATCGGTTGGACCTTAAACCACTGGAAAACCGTGGCCCGGTCAGGTAAGTCCAGATTTCGTTTGGTATGAGCCTATGGTAGGGTTCGAGTGTGGCGCAGACCCCACGAAGCCACGGACGGAAACTGTCAACAATGCACTGTGCAAGCTGGTGGTGGCTCCATAATGGTATGGGCTGTGTTTACATGGAACGGGCTGGGTCCTCCGGTCCAAATGAACCGATCATTGAGCAGAAATGGTTGTGTTCGACTTCTTATTTCACAACAACGATGGAAGTTTTTATGGGTGACAATGCGCCATGTCAACGGGCCAAAATAATTGGCCGTTTTAATAACATTCTGGACATCTCGAGGGAATGACTTCTCCACCCAGACCGCCCGACATGAATCCCATCGAACATTAATGGGACATAATCAGTAGGTTAGTTGGTGCGCGAAATCCTACACTGGCGACACTTCCGCAATTATGGACGGCTGTAGACGCAGCACAGCTCAGTATTTCTGCGGCGGCTTCTAACGACTTGTTGAGCTCATCACACGCCGAGTTGCTGCATTACGCCGGGCAAATGACGTCCGACACGATATTAGATGGAATCCCATGATTTCTGTCACCTGCTGCAGAGGATCTACAGGAATTCCTCGTAATGATACACACGAGAAAGTAATAGATAATAACGGTACATATAAAGTAAAAACGGCATGCCAAGACTGTAAAATTAAAAGACAGTAATAGTCCTGCGAGTATATGAGATAGAATTAAATCAGAACAGCATAGCTTATTTTTCAATAATTGTCGTTACATATGTTGTATTCTGCAAATAACATAAATTGTTTTGTTGGAATGGCCCCTTTATCTCTCTGCATAAAAAAAAACCATGGAAATGAAGAAATAGCGTTGCATCCATACCGTATGAGAACTCTTATCGAAAGTTTGTACAAATGCAGTAGTCTATACTTTGTACTTCGGGGGCAGTACGTAATACTGTTTTCAAAAAATTGTCGAATTTTAGAGCAGAGGAATATTTTGTTGCTGTAGCTAGAATGTGGTCTCCCCTTCATACGCTCCGTTCGAGTCAGACGTCACGTGACTGATCGAGCGGTGCTTGATACTGGGCCGAGTTCCACAGCATAGTGAGAAATATCTGGACCCTTGAACCACTGGTATTGTGTGCCCAGTCCTCCTAGTTGAACTCCGATGTTATTGCGGTATAAAAAACCATTACCTGGCACTGCATCACTCTATTTGGTGTTTGGCTTGTCAAATACGAGGGCCGTTCAATAAGTAATGCAACACTTTCTTTTACTCGGCCAATTTGGGTTGAAAAAATGCGAAATTTGTTGTGGGACATCGTAGAATGTTCCTGTTTCAGCCTCTATAGTTTCATGAAATTTCGATGGGTGGTGGCGCTATACATAGCTTTGAAAGTGGCGTCTGTAACGGATATGCATTCCAGCCCGGCAAAAGCTGTAATTGAGTTTCTTTTGGCGGGAAATCAGAGCATCTCTTATATACACAGACGCTTGCAGAGTGTCTGCAGGGATCAAAAGCACGGTGAGTCGTTTGGCGAGGCGTCTGTCATCATCGCAACAAAGTCACCCAAATCTGTCCCATCTCCCACTTGCCGGCCTGCCGCGCACACCTGTGATTCATGCAGTTTTGGAACGGGCTGTAACGCATACGTGTATTCCCTTCATGTGTTTAGAACAAGTGTTACGCACATTTGTGTGATCGGGAACGCTCAGTAGCAGCCAGGCTACATGTACATCTCACAATTATGCGTCAGCAAAGAGCATTAACGATAATATCATAGGAGGCAATGTTGTGCATGATTAGAAGAGACAAGATCTTGCAATTTGAGACAGTGTTCCGAGACAAACTTCCGTCACAATGTCCGCAAACGTGACGTCAGATCCGCCTAACAACAGCGATCTGACGCCTATTGGCTGTAAGTATGGATATACAGGGTGAGTCTCCTAACGTTACCGCTGGATATATTTCGTAAACCACATCAAATACTGACGAACCGATTCCACAGACAGAACGTGAGGAGAGGGGCTAGTGTAATTGTTTAATACAAACCATACAAAAATACACGGAAGTATGTTTTTTAATACAAACCGCCTTTTTTTAAAAATGGAACCCCGTTAGTTTTGTTAGCACATCTGAACATATAAACAAATACGTAATCAGTGCCGTTTGTTGCATTGTAAAATGTTAATTACATCCGGCGATATTGTAACCTAAAGTTGACGCTTGACTACCACTCCTCCGCTGTTCGATCGTTTCTACAGAATGATCTGCCAACGTTGCTCGAAAATGTCCCACTGGAAACGCGTCGACGTATGTGGTATCAGCATGATGGTGCACCTGCACATTCCGCAATTAACACTAGGCTGACCCTTGACAGGATGTTCGACGGGCGTTTCATAGGACGTGGAGGACGCATAAATTGGCCAGCCCGTTCTCCTGATGTTACATCTCTGGACTTCTTTCTGTGGGGTACGTTAAAGGAGAATGTGTACCGTGATGTGCCTACAACCCCAGAGGATATGAAACAACGTATTGTGGCAGCCTGCGGCGACATTACACCAGATGTACTGCGGCGTGTACGACATTCATTACGCCAGAGATTGCAATTGTGTGCAGCAAATGATCGCCACCACATTGAACATCTATTGGCCTGAAATGTCGGGACACACTCTATTCCACTCCGTAATTGAAAACGGAAACCACGTGTGTACGTGTACCTCACCCCTCATGGTAATGTACATGTGCGTCAGTGAAAAAGACCAACAAAAAGGTGTTAGCATGTGGACGTAATGTGCTATTCCAGTCTCTTCTGTACCTAAGGTCCATCACCGTTCCATTTGGATCCCTACGTAATTCGGTGCTCTCCGATACACACGATCGAACAGCGGAGGAGTGGTACTCAAGCGTCAACTTTAGGTTACAATATCTCCGGTTGTAATTAACATTTTACAATGCAACAAACGGCACTGATTACGTATTTGTTTATATGTTCAGATGTGCTAACAAAACTAACGAGGTTCCATTAAAAAAAGGCGGTTTGTGTTAAAAAAAACACACTTCCGTGCATTTTTTTATGGTTTGTATTAACCAATTACACTAGCCCCTCTCCACACGTTCGGTCTGCGGAATCGATTCGTCAGTATTTGATGTGGTTTACGAAATATATCCAGCGGTAAGTTAGGTGACTCACCCTGTATATGTGTAGGAAATGAGTGAAGTGTCCTTATTGGCTGAGCGAGAAAGGTGGGGTCGTTTCTCTTGTCCTTCAGGAAAACAGGGCGAGTTAATAGCGAGGTCCCACTCAAAACGCACGGTCGAGTAACGGGGAAGGGGGGCTACAAAAGAACGGTCGCGAGTAAATATTCCAGCTGTTAAACAAGACATAAGGTGAAGGGAAGGTTAGTTATCAGTGAACGCCACGTGTCGTGGGCAATATATATCACGAGTATGGAAAGTGTGAAATGTGTTAATATGTTGCAAAGGGGCTGAATATAACGGCATAGCCCAGAGCCGCCATATTGCAAATTCTGTGACGTGTGTGTCAAAATATTTTCCTTATTAAAACGAGTTTAGTACAAAACGTTGATGACAATTAATAACTGGCATCCCTAAACACTCCACTTTAGCAGGATCACAACCTACATTGAACCTGGCGCTTGAGCGCTACTACTGTGCGACGAGGGGCTACCGAAGCAGCAAGACACCAGGTTAGTGATATAGAAACCAGAGAAGTAAGGCAGAGTCGCTTCCTTCTCGCTACAATGCCACAGAGGGCACTGTAGGGCGGACACTGTCATTGGAGCTGATCGACGTATCCGAATTAAATACCTTGCTGCACAATTGGACGTCTCTATTGGTAGTCCTGAAACACTCGTCCACTAGTTGTGGTACTAATAAGTATGCCCCCCTTGGATTGGTCGCCGAATAGCACATGGTCAGTACAATCTGTGCGGAATTACTTGAGCATTAGGAGGTCGATCGTGTCAATTTTTTATCGAAAATCACAGGCTGTGAAAAACAGCTTTATAACTTGGAACCAGAAACAGAATGGCAAATCATGAAATGGCGCCACACCATCTTCCACACCCTCAGCCAGAAAGTCATGGCGACGGTCTTCTCAGACACCATCCTCACGCACAGAGCAAAGATCAACTTTGACATGTACTGTACTGCCCTCAGGGAATTGAGAAAACTATTGTAGTGAGTTCGTCACCTAGAAATGGACACGAACTTCTCCATGACAACGCAAGGCCTCAAACAAGTCTGCGCACCCGAGAGGAGCTTACAAAACTTCATTGGACTGTTCTTCCTCATCCACCCTGCAGCCTGGATCTGGCACCTTCCGATTTACACCAGTCTGTCCCAATGAAGGATGCACTCAGCGGGAAGTAGTCCGTCGATGATGGGGAGGTTATCGATGTGGCACGACGTCGGCCGATGGGGTGGTAGTGTGGGGCGTACAGATCCTCCCACTAAGGTGGCGTAAGGCCGTCGGAATGAACGGAGATTATTTTAAAATATCGAATTTTGTAAGCAAAAGCGTAATGTGATGTACTGGAATGCTGAAAAAACCAACCTACCTTTAGAAAAAAATGTGTTGTCTTAGTTGTTGAACGCCCATTGTATCTTAAGTGCAGTTGTCTCATGTAGATGACTTATGAGCTATACTTCTTGTTAACCACACAGGCTGTTCATAATATCCGTCAAAACATAATTGTTGGTGTTAATTGAGTGATTATATACCAAACGTACACAATAACACTGTGTAACAGAAGAGACACCGCTGTTAAATAACAAAGCGTCACTAAACCTGCATAAAATGTTAATGAACAAATTTTTGAAAATAATTAATAAGGTTGGTAAAGGAATGAGTTTTTAATATTTGCATAACTTCAATTCCCTTTCATAAATACACTTTGTATGTGGTATGATGCAACGTGTTTCTTCCTGTCTCCTTACCAGACAGTAGTCCGCTCTGCCGCGTAGTCTACCAGGTCACAATGTCATAGAAACTGAGGCTTGGCAATTACACGTTTTTTTTTTTTGTCGTCAGTCTACTGACTGGTTTGATGCGGCCCGCCACAAATTCCTTTCCTGTGCTAACCTCTTCATCTCAGAGTAGCACTTGCAACCTACGTCCTCAATTATTTGCTTGACGTTTTCCAATCTCTGTCTTCCTCTACAGTTTTTACCCTCTACAGACAGCTCCCTCTAGTACCATGGAAGTCATTTCCTCGTGTCTTAGCAGATGTCCTATCATCCTGTCCCTTCTCTTATCAGTGTTTTCCACATATTCCTTTCCTCTCCAATTCTGCGTAGAACCTCCTCATTCCTTACCTTATCAGTCCACCTAATTTTCAACATTCGTCTATAGCACCGCATCTCAAATGCTTCGATTCTCTTCTGTTCCGGTTTTCCCACAGTCCATGTTTCACTACCATACAATGCTGTACTCCAGACGTACATCCTCAGAAATTTCTTCCTCAAATTAAGGCCGGTATTTGATATTAGTACACTTCTCTTGGCCAGAAATGCCTTTTTTGCCATAGCGAGTCTGCTTTTGATGTCCTCCTTGCTCCGTCCGTCATTGGTTATTTTACTGCCTAGGTAGCAGAATTCCTTAACTTCATTGACTTCGTGACCATCAACCTGATGTTAAGTTTCTCGCTGTTCTCATTTCTACTACTTCTCATTACCTTCGTCTTTCTCCGATTTACTCTCAAACCATACTGTGTACTCATTAGACTGTTCATTCCGTTCAGCAGATCATTTAATTCTTCTTCACTTTCACTCAGGATAGCAATGTCATCAGCGAATCGTATCATTGATATCCTTTCACCTTGTATTTTAATTCCACTCCTGAACCTTTCTTTTATTTCCATCACTGCTTCCTCGATGTACAGACTGAAGAGTAGGGGCGAAAGGCTACAGCCTTGTCTTACACCCTTCTTAATGCGAGCACTTCGTTCTTGATCGTCCACTCTTATTATTCCCTCTTGGTTGTTGTACATATTGTATGTGACCCGTCTCTCCCTATAGCTTACCCCTACTTTTTTCAGAATCTCGAACAGCTTACACCATTTTATATTGTCGAACGCTTTTTCCAGGTCGACAAATCCTATGAAAGTGTCTTGATTTTTCTTTAGCCTTGCTTCCATTATTAGCCGTAACGTCAGAATTGCCTCTCTCGTCCCTTTACTTTTCCTAAAGCCAAACTGATCGTCACCTAGCGCATTCTCAATTTTCTTTTCCATTCTTCTGTATGCTATTATTGTAAACAGCTTCGATGCATGAGCTGTTAAGCTGAATGTGCGATAATTCTCGCACTTGCCAGCTCTTGCCGTCTTCGGAATTGTGTGGATGATGCTTTTCCGAAAGTCAGATGGTATATCGCCAGACTTATATATTCTACACACCATCGTGAATAGTTGTTTTGTTGCCACTTCCCCCAATGATTTTAGAAATTCTGATGGAATGGTATCTACCCCTTCTGCCTTATTTGACCGTAAGTCCTCCAAAGCTCTTTTAAATTCCGATTCTAATACTGGATCCCCTATCTCTTCTAAATCGACTCCTGTTTCTTCCTCTATCACATTAGACAAATCTTCACCCTCATAGAGGCTTTCAATATATTCTTTCCACCTACCTGCTCTCTCCTCTGCATTTAACAGTGGAATTCCCGTTGCACTCTTAATGTTACCACCGTTGCTTTTAATGTCACCAAAGGTTGTTTTGACTTTCCTGTATGCTGAGTCTGTCCTACCGACAATCATATCTTTTTCGATGTCTTCACATTTTTCCTGCAGCCATTTCGTCTTAGCTTCCCTGCACTTCCTATTGATTTCATTCCTCAGCGGCTTGTATTACTGTATTCCTGATTTTCCCGGAACATGTTTGTACTTCCTCCTTTCATCAATCAACTGAAGTATTTCTTGTGTTACCCATGGTTTCTTCGCAGCTACCTTCTTTGTACCTATGTTTTCCTTCCCAATTTAGCTTATCGTGCTCATTTTCAGTTTCTCAAACGTAGGGTCATAACAGCGGACAGAGATAAAAAGGAATGTAGGAACATATCATATAGATGTGAGGTCTTTTGTTAAAAACAATTGACACAAACCCCATCGCGATCTGAGCTGTAAATCAATTTCGATTAAGTGCAGGAAGAAGCGTTCACTGTAACACACAGCAGCTGAAGACATCCATTGTCACACGGTGGGTCGCCTGAACGCCCGAGAACGGCAAGCGATCATGGAGGTGATCTGGAGGGAAGCGTCGGAAAACTTCTGGAGTACTGGCGTAAGAAGAAGATGGGCAAGAACTGAATGTCAGACGCAGTTTGTGGAAGCAGACAGTCCTTAGCAGCAAGCATGTGGACCCGTCTCACGCCTTGTAGCTCAGAAAAAGAAAAGTAGTCCATCCAAGAATTACGTTTTTTTAGGAATTAGCATGGCGGAGGACTATTTCAAGAAGTATTTCGAGAGAATCTCTTCTGGAGGACCAATGTATGACACTGCATTTCTGAAATGGGCATAGTTAGTAAAGTGACTTGTGTGACTTCACGAGAATCCTAAAGCTATGAACGGGAGTGAGAGGTGGTTTTTAGGAGAGGAAGTGTTGGGTTTTTGGCTGATCCACGACCTGTATCAAATGGGAGATCGACCTTTGCTGCGTAATAAGCTTTTTATTTTTCCATTTTATGTCGACAATGTCTGAATATGAAGTGTCTCATAGGCAATGCTTTCAACTGGAATTGACAAAGTATGTTTTAATGACGACAATATTTGGGGCCTTGGATAAAGGTAGTGCGATGAACAAACCTTATATCGCATAATACGTTATCACTCACCTGCTGTTGGTAAGTTGGACGATGTTGATTATCTATTTGTACACTGCGGTGACGAAAGTCATTGGATACCACCTAATATCGTGTAGGACCTCCTCTTTGACCTGCATAGTGCATGAACCCTACGTGGCATGGACTCAACATGTCGTTGTAATCGTGTCCCGTAAATTTTCGATGAGATTCACGTCGGTCTATCTGGCTGGCCAAATCATTCGCTAGAGTGGTCCATTATGAACAACTGTGGCCCATTGACATGGCACATTGTCATCCACAAAAATTCCATTGCAGTTTGGAAACGTAGTCCACGAACAGCTGCAAATTATCTCCATGTACCTGAACCTAACCGACGGCCAAGTCCATTCCTCGTAAACACAGCTCACGCCATTATGAAGCCACCGCCAGCTGTTACAGTGGCTTGTTGACAACTTGGGACATGGCACCGAGGGGTCTGCACCACACTCGATCCCTACCATCAGCTCTTACCAATTGAAATCGGTACGCACCTGATCAGGCAACGGTTTCCTGGTCTAGAGCCCAACCGACAGGGCCAAGCGCCCACGAGAGGTGCTGCAGGCGATGTCGTGCTATTAGCAAAGGCAGTCGCGTCGGTCATCTGCTGCCATAGCCAGTTAATACGAGATTTCGCAGCACTGTTCTAACGGATACGTTTGTCGTACGTCCCACACTGATATCTGCAATTATTTCACGCAGTGCTACATGTCCATTAACACTGACAACTTATTGGATACGCCGCTCACCTCGGTCATTAAGTGAACGCCGTCAGCTAGCCGTCCGTAGTGAGAGGTAATGCCAAAAAATTTGGTATTCTTATCACGCTCTCGGCATATTGAATCCCCTAACGATAACGATTTCCGAAATGAAATGTCCCACACATCTAGTTCCACCTACCACCCCGCGTTCGAAGTCTGGTAACTCAGGTCGTGCGACCATAATAACGTAGGAAACACACGAATCGCCTGAATAAAAATGACAGCTCCTTCAATGGACTGTCCTTTTATATTTTTTGTACGCGATACTGTCGCCATCTATTTATGTGCATTTCGCTATCCCATGACATCTGTCACCTCAGTGTATACTGTGTCAATGTTGTTAATATGCGGTCCTGATGACCTCCTACTTTCAGCTGTGGGGTTATATTATTTCATGCCTTGGAGAATGTCGTGTCACGTATTGCCAGCAGATCCAAAACTATACTGGCCCTCCGTTTCTAAGTAATGCGTGACAGATTATCAGTGCCATGGTAATTTAATTTCGGTAAAGACGGAAGTGTGTTGGTAATCGGAATTGGTTTTCGGTCACGTAAGCTCTGTGAACTGAGGCGAGTGTCACTTTTAACTCTGCACAATTGTTGCAACGTTAACCATATTGGAGAACATATGTCTTCAACAATGTATTGAGAAATTACCACCTTAGCTTGTTATTGATTTTATAGTGCATCAAACCCTGCTGGAACACGAAGTGTTAGTCCAAAGATTATTCAGATTCTACATACCGTGTGAACAATTGCATAACAGCGCTGCTGGAATTCGAAAAAGGTTGGTCCGTTTTGTAACTGTATCACACACATCTGTTAGTCCTCCGCTTACTGTGCCAAATGTTTGTTCTATATTACACTGCAAGACCGAGCTTTTGGCTTACATTGTGTGTCCTTGTAAAACTACGTATAATTTTTTCGGGAATAATCAATCTGCGAAATGTCAATTATTGAAGGTTTCATTCCAGTTAGCATCAACAATGCTAAATAAAATTAAATTCGTAAACGGGGCGATGTAAAATGTTTCAGACGAAAGTAGCAATGCGATAGAACACCGATAACTTGTCTTCTTATACCAGCTGCTGCAAGTACGTGGTGAGCAAGAATGTGTAGCAATTCTCCTTAGAGCTGTGAGGAAACAGCAGTGTAGCGGAAGGCCGGCAAGTGAAGAAACTTACATGAACTGAGTGAACCGAGACAAAAGGGCTCAAGAACCACGACAAGAAAAGGTCAGGGTGATGGAATGACGTTATATTTTGTGATGAAAGTAAATTAAACGTCTGTTGAGGCAGAACAACTAAGACTGGGAGGAAGATAAATGAGGACGAGCGCGCAAAATACACTGCCTGACAAAAATGTGAAGCATCCAGAAGGCGAGGAGGGAACGAAAGGAAACATCACGATTTCAGAGAATGTGTAATGTTATTTCAGTGATTACAAAAACTAGTCAAATTTACGAAGAACTTGGCAGTATGATCTCCCTTATGTGTATGACGCTGGGCCTTAACAGCTGTTGAAACTGGTCCTCACTGTCCTGCATACTGGCGCTAGGATAGAGTTGACGCCGGCCGGTGTGGCCGTGCGGTTCTAAGCGCGTCAGTTTGGAACCGCGTGACCGCTACGGTCGCAGGTTCGAATCCTGCCTCGGGCATGGATGTGTGTGATGTCCTTAGGTTAGTTAGGTTTAAGTAGTTCTAAGTTCTAGGGGACTGATGACCTCAGTAGTTAAGTCCCATAGTGCTCAGAGCCATTTGAACCATTTTTTTGATAGAATTGACTTCCGAGGTAATCCCCCACATGTCCATTGGGCACTGACATGGGGATCTTGCTAGTCTCTGGATTACCTCCACATCCTGCCCTGTCTTTAGCCATATTTGTAAATTTTCCTTTAAGAATGATCAGTTTCCTGAACGATTAAAGTACTCACTAGTAAAGCCGCTTTATAAAAAGTGAGAAAAGGATAATGTAGACAATTTTAGACCTATTTCTATGCCATCAGTCTTTGCTAAAATTATTGAAAAGACTGTTTATGTAAGGATAATTGATCATTTTATACCACGTGATTTGCTATCAAATGTACAGTTCGGCTTTAGAAGTCGCTTAACAACTGAAAATGCTATATTCTTTTCTCTCTGAGGTACTGGATTGGTTAAACAAAAGGTTTGCAACTCTAGGTATATTTTTTGATTTAACTAAGGTGTTTGATTGTGTTGAACACAAAATATTGCTCCAGAAGCTAGACCATTACGGAATACAGGGAGTAGCTCACAACTGGTTCACCTCTTACTTTAGCAACAGACGTCTAAGGGTCATTATTCACAGTGTTTAGAATGGGTGTGATGTGGGGTCTCAGTGGGGTACAGTCAAGTGGGGGGTGCCCAGGGATCAGTGTTGGGCCACTCCTGTTCATTATTTATATAAATGATATGTCCTCTAGTTTTACTGGCAGCTCTAAAATATTTCTGTTTGCTGATGGCACTAGCTTGGTAATAAAGGATGTTGTTTGCAGCATGGCTCGGTTTCATGACCTAAGTTCACGGCTGGTAGAAAATAAACTAACGCTAAGTCACAGTAAGACTCAGTTTTTACAGCTTCTAACACACAATTCAACAAAACCTGACGTTTTAATTTCACAGAATGGGCATATGATTAGTGAAACTGAATAGTTCAAATTTCAAGGTATTCAGATAGTAAATTGTCATGGAAAGCCCACGTTCAGGATCTTGTTCAAAGACTTAATGCTGCCTTTTGGATTATTCGAGAGATATCTGAAGTGAGTAATCGTTCGACACGAAAATTAGTCTACTTTGCTTATTTTCATTCGCTTATGTCGTATGGTATTATATTTTGGGGTAACTCTTCCCATTCTAAAAGAATATTTTTGACGCAG